>NC_060119.1:318152420-318764420 GCF_021461395.2 Schistocerca americana | reverse complement strand
CAAGTTGCAGCACATTAAACAGATGACGGTTGACAAGAGCTATATCACCGCGATCGTTGCTAACCCACAACAAAGAACAGCGAGGAAGATCTACGGCGCTCTGAGGGCGACGAAAAGCAAAACGAAAATATAGATGAGACTTCCAGACCACAACTGGCCACAGGTCTGGAAGAACATATCTGAAGGGACACTGCCCGAGCACGCCAGGGACACTTTGTACAAAATCGTTCACCGGACAGTGCCAACGAACGAAAAACTGGCGCGCATTAACGTGCGCGAATCGCCAAACTGCGATCTCTGCAACCATACCGACACCATCGAGCATCGCTTTAGTTGCAGAGAGAGCAAGGAAATATGGGCGACAGTGAGAAGAATGATCGCCCACTTCAACATAACTGACGAAAGGGCGATACACGTCACAGCTGTCACTGTCCCGGAAGCGAAGCCTTTCCCCAACCCAAAACGCCTGGCCACGATGTGGATTCTCGCCACAACAACACACGCCATCGTCAGCAAACCCAGACCGACAAGGCGCAGGTCCTCACGGACCTTTGGGAGGAACACAAGAGGGCCAAACAACGCAAGAAGTACCGCGAGACCTTCCAGAACTTCCTGCAGGTCCCGCTGGACGCCGCCTTCCGAGACGCCTTCGACACGCCGTGAACGACGACCTCCCACAACACCCACACCACAGTAGCTGAGGATGCCGCGCACCCATCCCACCAAAACCCCAACATCACGAGCGGTGTAGTGAGAAAAGCGTGTGTTAAAATGTGTATGCAAAGTACAAGGTGAAAGTGCGCAAGTGTGTGTGTGTGTGTGTGTGTGTGTGTGTGTGTGTGTCGTGTACAAATTCTATCGATACAGTGTCCTTTCCTCATAGGAAAACAGAGCAGGCAAACAGAAAATGATCAGCCAGAAATCAAGTGCAAAGGATACCAAACAAGTGAATCAAGGTATAGTGTGCTCTCTCTCTCTCTCTCTCTCTCTCTCTCTCTCTCTCTCTCTACTCAAGTTGCGTTGTTTTTTGTTCCTGTGGCATATATATACAAACTTCTGCTCACCATGTGCCTAAATGTAGCATGTTTCCTTGTGATTTATTATAATTTTTACCTTATATATCCTTTGCCTCATAATATATATGCAAAGTGTAGTGTCCACCTAAATGCAGCACATTACGATCCTTCATTTATTTATTCACATATTTTTTTGTTTGTTTTGTTTCTATTTGTTTCCCCTTTGTCATAAATATCGCGAACATGATACCATATGCGCAATTTCTATTGCCATACAGCATAAATCTAAAATTAAAAAAATATTTAAACTCAAAATACAACAAACCGAAGTAAGGTAAGTTGGCCACAGCAGCGTGAACACAATATGCAAAAAATTATCTGAAGGAAATTCACGAATATAAGGGTTATTCCTTACCAAAAGACAGTTCAAGAACACTAACAAAAGAGAAACGAGAAAATGTCCATGAACGCTTAATAGTATAGCAGATCAATTTCATGTGAAAATCTGTAATTGTTAAAACCTGTAAATAAAAGTCTATATACGTAACAATAAGAAAAAGGGCCCGGGTTCGATTCCCGGCTGGGTCGGAGATTTTCTCCGCTCAGGGACTGGGTATTGTGTTGTCCTGATCATCATCATTTCATCCCCATCGACGCGCGGGTCGCCGAAATGGCGTCAAATCGAAAGACTTGCACCCGGCGAACGGTCTACCCGACGGGAGGCCCTAGTCGCACGACATTTACATTTATGCAACATAACCTTATCCACAGCACCAAAACCATCAGCATAGGCCTAGACAAATCAGGAATTTATAAGATTACTTGTGAAAACTACCTCAGATTTTATCTTAGACAGACCAGTAAAAGCTTCAATATAAAATATCGTGAACACAAGGATGACTTTGAACTAAAAAATTCAAATAAATTTGTAGTAGCTACTCACATGAATCAGTATGGACACACTGTTTCCAACACATATTACATACCACTCACAAAGGCAAGAAAATAGACCTTTCAGAGGCACTAGAAATATATATTCACACCCTCACACCACCCAAACACATTTTAAATGAGCTAGAGAATAAGAATTTTCTAAATAATTTCCTTGGTTTGTTTACAGAAATGAAACATCAACTGCACCACTAACAGTCAATTCGACCAGTACGTAGTTTTGTATGTATAAACTACCATGATGAACGAATGTGCTGGCCGGCCGGAGTGACCGTGCGGTTCTAGGCGCTACAGTCTGGAACCGATGGACCGTTACGGTCGCAGGTTCGAATCCTGCCTCGGGCATGGATGTGTGTGATGTCCTTAGGTTAGTTAGGTTTAAGTAGTTCTAAGTTCTAGGCGACTAATGGCCTCAGAAGTTAAGTCGCATAGTGCTCAGAGCCATTTGAACCATTTTGAACAAATGTGCTGCTCTTATTCCATCATAACGTGCTGCTCTTATCGCACCACCCAACTACTTAATTGTGTGTTTCCTGATTCGAGGGTGTGTACATATATGTGTGCTTTATTATATGCAATCAGTTGGCTCCAAGTATTTAGTAATTTCAACTGACAGTAAAAGAACTACTAAAAACAATTTGTCCTAGAGTCTTTCAACAATACTCTTAGAGTGCTAACATTTTTCTGCTATTAAAATATTACGTTTTGCACATCCCACGGATCATCTTTGCTCTGTTTACACCCTTACTCAATATTTGATGAAATTAATGATAATCTTTGCATTGTAAACAAAAACATTACGTGTATAGCACATATGTGATGCTGAACACTAATATTAATAATATTATGGAGTGTGCCACAGTAATTTATTTACAATGTGTGTGTGTTATGTGGAAGTCAGCAACATATACATCGACCTGGAAAACCATGTGGACCACAACAAAACATATCGTCATATACTATAACTTCCGTAACTGAACACAACTATTTTGCATTATCTGTAAATAAACAACGTTAAAGTGGCATTAAATACTCAAATATTTTTTACAGAGTGGGAACAGACGACATGTTTTGGGTTTAAACATGGTAGTTCGAAATCGGTTTTGGCACTAAAACAAAAGATTTACAAAACAATTATGGCTGGTTGCGTCATTCACCAACTAACTATGACACATATGCAGACAAACCACGAATGAAAATGTGTACTGGGTTCGAATCCCAGCCTTGGTTCAAATTTTCATTCGTCGCTTCTCTCTGCATATACAAATCCTCCGAAAGTCTGATGATATATCTCCATTTCCATAGACCTACGCACTAACTATAGTAATTTTTGCTTGCTTCTGGAAATTTCGAAAAGATTATTATCTTTCCCTTCTGATATTTCTATCACAGCTTAAGTCATGACGATACACGAAAGGTTAATAATACAAAACTGGACATGGTCTCTGACTCGGAGAACAGAATATGGTATTAAGTCCCTACATGCTACAATCAATGTTTCTAAATGCTTTGCCACGTCCCGGACGTGTTTCTGGAGAAATTTTCTATGCGGGTTTTTATGAGAATCCGCAAAGCATCAAGAGTGATTTTTGGAAGATCGTTACGACAATGTGACCGACAATCGCATCACAGATGAGTTAAATGGGAGCGGTGTTTCAAGTGATTGCCAATGTTTATTCTGTAAACAAACAGCGATAAAACGCTCCTATCTGAGCACAAAAAATTCGAAAATAATGTTTGCCCATCCACTCCCACTTACTCATTCTGACTCATTCATTCGGTCCAACTCATTGTCATTATCTCTTTATCTCTCTTTCTCTGCCACTGTCACCTGTTTCACAGCCACAATCTCTTTCGTTCTGTCCTATTACAACAATCTTCTCTCACTGTCACTGCTCTCTCTTACTTCTACTATCTCATTCTGTCTTTTTACACTGTCAGTACTTCCCTCTTCCTCGTTGTTATTGCCCAGGTTGTATCATTATCACCGACTCTCATCCATTTCTACTTTCCCATTATCCTTATTCATCTCCCACTGACATTGTCTCCTTTATTCTTTTCCTAGGACTATTTGTCACCGTCAACAATTTTCCATTGCCACTCTTTTTCTTACACTGCCATTATCTCCGTCGCTCTTTCTACAGAACAACCACTGTCTATGTTTTCCGGTATCAAATACTTTTTCAGTTTCTTTCCCTTAGCCACTATCTCCTTCTCTCTCAGAATTAAAAGTGCAAATATGTTCGCACCCCAAAATTTGTGGGAATTTTTTTTTTTTAAAGGTTTCTGAATATTGATAAAGGTTTTTGAGAACTGGAAGATGGTATTTCTAGATAAATGCCTACAGAATATACCGTTAAAATTTTTATGCGGTTATTTATTTAAATTTCGGTTGACAGCGGATTTTACGTGCCCATTATATGTGTACATGTAAGGTAGGTTGAACCTCTGCATCTCTGAAACGGATAAAGATATCAAGAACATTTTCAAGGCTATTCGAGCCCACGATCTTAGGAATATATCTTACACATTTTAACCGTTTTCTGTGCAAATTCTTTTTGGACGGCGCAATTTTTACAAGTTACTTACATTGTTGTTTCGTCGTTTTTTACATGTTGTGGTACTCAACTGCTTTTTCTGTCGCCGTTAGCAGAGGGTGCAGTTTAACTTTCACAGCATGCCCTCCTTGGTTCAGTCCCCAGCACCGTAAGCATCTCATTTTGCAGTCAATTGCTTGTGGCTTGGTTGCACCCATTGCTTTATGTGAAAACTTAATATAACTCATAACTTAAGGATTTTCTGTCAGTCACTCAATTTTGTGTTGTGCATTCCTTTGTTTCTGCGGTTGATTTTTTAATGCACTTTATTCTTTGGAAAGAATAAGAGTATTACAGTGGTACCTTTATCTGCTTTTGTAATGAAGCTTTTATCAGTCATTTTTTCCTTGAGTTCTTTTTAGTGCTGTTGAGTCTGCATTATCTCTGTTAGTAGGATTACGTTTCACCTGTGCTATAATTTTTATCATTTCTTTGGTTTTTAGCTGTACGTTTAGACCAATCTATGATCATCGTTTCTTTTTTAGTTTCTTTGTGTTTGTATAGTTTCACCTAAATCACATGATTTAAATCATGGTTGGGGGAAACGTGCACCTGGCTCCAGTCTGAAAATCCGGGCCTATTAAGGACAGAATGTGCCTAAACTTTTCTTCGTAGAAGGGCTCTTGGGAAACGTGGTAGTCTCCTCTCAAAACGTATATGCTGGGAAGCTTTGTGTGTAATGGTGCCTGTCTATACAAGCCATTTCATTATGACTGACACCTTCATTTCGAGCTTCTGACCAGGCTACATCACATGAAGAAGGCTGATGTGTTGTACCTTGTTGGAACTATGGAAAAGTTTACTTTTATTTGACGTATGAATATTTGATTTTAGTTGAAATATGGCGAAATACGTGGCAATATTGTATACAAAGAGTGCTTTTTCAAGCCTCTTTTGCTAGTGTCAACTTCTTCGAGTCACTGAAGCAAGACCGTAATTAATTTAACAATTTCCTTTGCACAGTTTAAAGATACAACCATCCTCTACTTACTGTCGGATTTTTGTTGCTTTCCGATTAATCTTTTTGTTGTAATAATGGCGGACGTCTATTGCCGCAGCCGGCCGCGGTGGCCGAGCTGTTCTAGGCGCTACAGTCCGGAACCGCGCGACTGCTACGGTCGCAGGTTCGAATCCTACCTCGGGCATGGATGTGTGTGATGTTCTTAGGTTAGTTAGGTTTAAGTAGTTCTAAGTTATAGGGGACTGATGACCTCAGATGTTAAGTCCCATAGTGCCCAGAGCCATTTGAACGATTTCTACTGCCGCAATTCGCCTAATGGTTATACGTAGACGGTAAGTGAAAATGCAAACTCTGTTGTTGCCTTTGAATGTCTCGATGTTAGTGAGGATACAGTGAAGCGAATTTGGATATGGCCTAGAGAAAATTCAAGTTTTATATCGCCAAAAACGAGTTCTGGCAGGCTGCAGAACGTTGCATTGGACAAGTTTACACCATGAACTTCACAATTTCTGCGTGGGAAATCAGTTTATTAACAGCAGCAGTCCTCATGGAAAATTTGAAGACTCCAGTGGAAGACTTTCCTGATATGAGTGAGACAGCCCTTTGGTGCACCGCTCGGAAATTCGGCTGCAGATGGAAAATAATAAAGTGCCAGGACGGACTATTTATTACACTGGTGAGAGTTGGTGTGGTGCAAATCTTCCAGAAAGTTTGGATGGCAGGAACAAAAAATGCCTTATGCATCAGAAAATGTATACAATTCTCACAGAAGTAGTGTCCAAGAATGGAATGGCTGGAAAGGAGGAATTCAAATACCGTACGGGTCTGGAGAAAGTATTATAATATGCCACTTTGGAACGGAGATGGGTTCAGGCAAAGTGATGGTGCAGTTATTATGAGATAAAGGCCAGACACCACGAAGTGTAGGAGCGTTCTCGAAAAATTACCGAACAGATCTTTCATTGGTATAGATCAGGCTCTACAAAACACAATGATCAATCCATTATCACGAGATCCATCTACGAAATGGATGAAACAATCTATCATTGCATGGATATAAAGCAGTAAATTAGAGCTATTTAATGCCACGTCGTACGAGGAATTTACTAAAGCAGGACTATTGGAAAACGTGCGACCGCATTTCGGGTCTCAATGATACCTTTTGGAAAACTTAGTGCACTCAATGGACAAAGAAGTTCAACTTCTGCGGTTGCCTGTGGCGCACTGCAAATTCAGAGCCACTGAACTTCTACGATCCTTTGTCAAGAACAAGGTAGCAGAGGAGAACAAGATTTCTTTTTAAAGATAAATGATACTTTATAGTTGCGTTGCTTCACACTGGAAAGCGGAGGATTTCAGTCATGTGCATAAAGTTGAAAACAGATATACCTAAATAAACCAGGCCTGACACAGAAATACGATTGTGGTTAGTCCAAGCAGACGACTGCAACAGCAGCAACGAAATCTCAGCTTGCAGCGAAAGCGAAAGTTGGTTGCACTTCATTCACTATTATTTCTATAAAATTTATTTTTACTTTTAATCTGTATAATACATTTCATTTGTCATTGACTGAGAGCTGCTTGTATGCCAAGAGTTCACTTGCAATTTCCCATTCTATTGCCCTGTACTTGCAGCAACAACTAAACGAGGCAATGCTTTAAGGGAATGCGAATAGGAAGTTGCCATTCTTGGCTGGTGAATAGGTGGCTCTGAGCACTATGGGACTTAACTTCTGAGGTCATCAGTCCCCTAGAACTTAGGACTACTTAAACTTAACTAACCTAAGGACATGACACACATCCATGCCCGAGGCAGGATTCGAACCTGCGACCATAGCGGTCGCGCGGTTCCAGACTGTAGCGCCTAGAACCGCTCGGCCACCTCGGCCGGCGTGAATAGGTGCTTATGGAGTATATTGGAAGCTCAGTCGCAACGTACTGCGTTTGACTTTATTGCGATGAAATCAGAAAAAACGAAATACGCCTGCAAATAGAAAAATGTTTTTATCTCTCACCTGTGAAAAGGAAATTTTTCTCCGAATTACCGTCTGTCTTCTATGACCCCTCCGATAGCAACTGGCCAAAAATTTCTCAAAAAAGCACGCTTCCTCTTAAACATTACCGCGTATGTCGCCACCTTTTCAACTAAAATGAATTATTCACACACAAAATAAAAGTAGACACTTCCACCATTCTTGCGGTGTATCCACAGTAAGAGCTTAAATTCGGGAGTAATCATGAAATGTATAGTCGCACGGGTGTGTACAGACACTCCGGCCGAGATGGATATCTTGCATGTGATCCTTTCATCATGACACTGACCCAGTTGACCAGTTAATAATGTATAGTGCACATTTAGCTCCAGTACGCTTCACACTTCTGAAATTTCCCCATTTGACTGACTAGTTCCCGTAAATGATGCTCGGGAAAAGGGTGGTTTTTATGGTTGGTTGAAGAGCTTGTGAGAGTATGCAGCCATAGGTATGTTCCGCAGCTCTAAGATTCTTGGACAAACGAGACGTATGCTGTATGGTTTTGAAGTCTGAATACAAGTAATGTGCGTAGGAGATAATTTTGAAAAAAACATAAATACGACAGTGGTGTTGCATTGCAAAAATTAACTCCTACATTTAAGGAAGATGGCATACCTGCAGAGAACATTTTTAGTTGAACTAACACCGAAGTACGGGTCGAATACCATACATTAAAACAATATTCTACGGTGAATTTTTTGGCTAATGAAGGTGAGATGCAAGCTATTTTACACTGTCATAAATTTTTGCAAACAAGAGTTCTAGCGTACAGAACTTATTTCGTGAAGAGGATGCCTCGTACGAGATGTGATACTAACGTCGAATGTACTCAAAATCAATTCGGTTGTACGAATGTAGCAGGCGTAAATAATATGCTCGTATAACGCAAAAACAGGCCAAAATCTCAGTGCCAAACATCAATCATTACACGAGAAACTGTAATCGTGGTAATATAGAGAGAGAAGGCCCTTGGCCAGATAAAACGGCCTTCCGGAAACTCCAAGTTTCGCCAGAAACCGGTCGCCAACAGAAATGCAATTAATGGTTCAACGAGAGATTGCTTTCTAGAGAGCACACAATACCCCGCAATAATGTTCTCTCCGCGCGGCTGTATTTCCCCAAAGAGAAGAGGGTAATTTCTTCGGTCTGAATGACTGACAACGGGCCGCGCGGCGATGTGTCTACACGGTAAAACTCGCAGCCGTGAAATGAAATGTGACTTAAAGGCGAGCGCAATGGGCGCGCCCACAGCCTGCCCTGTCCTGCCTAGTAGGCCGCAAACGAGGCACAGGGCGTCACCGCAGAGTGGAGCAGTTCATTAGCGCTACAATTTGGTAATGAGGTCACGATTTTCGGAGACTGGGAGCAAACTGAAATTTAATAAAAAGAAAGCACATCTCTGAATATTATTAAGACATTTCTTCGATGGCGTCGTTGTAACACTTAGTGTGGAAAAAACATACAAAACGTGCTTAAGACGTACAAACGTCAAGAATCTCGAAAATTGTTTGCTATAAACCTTGGTACCATTTGGCGCTAAAATTAACTTACGGATACCTAGCTGTATTAAATCCTGTAAGGAATTCAACGTGAACCACCACACACACACACACACACACACACACACACACACACACACACACACACACAAATTATACATATTTGTAAATATTGCCCGCATCTCGTGGTCGTGCGGTAGCGTTCTCGCTTCCCACGCCCGGGTTCCCGGGTTCGATTCCCGGCGGGGTCAGGGATTTTCTCTGCCTCGTGATGGCTGGGTGTTGTGTGATGTCCTTAGGTTAGTTAGGTTTAAGTAGTTCTAAGTTCTAGGGGACTGATGACCATAGAAGTTAAGTCTCATAGTGCTCAGAGCCATTTGAACCATTTGAATTTTTGTAAATATCAGTATTAATTGAAATCTTACAAAGTATTCGAAATATTAGCGGAACGCTCCCGTTCATCCAGCGTGTCAGTGACTGCTGTCACTATCCTCAAATGTATTAGATTTCGTCGGTGTTCGACATCGGACGAAGTCGCAGTCACAACTGTCCTCGCGTCAACATTAATCATCGACGTCTCTTCTCATCGCCGCCCTCATTTTGATGTAAGAGTCGTCACTACCAAAAATAATTTTACATATCTGATTTGTATCAAAAAACTTGAGAAGGTATTCTGATACCACATAATTATGCTTCCCACCGCAGCAGTGCAAAAAAATTAATGAGAAATAAGAACATTGTAAGTGCCACATCAGGAAACTGACTGGTTATAAGTGCCAATAAAAATGTTTATACAAGCTGATTCCTGTAAAGAAGAAAACAGCAATTAGCCACGGCTAATGAAGCTATTTTTTTTTACGCAAACAGCGCCGTTAACGGTTTCGAATCAACAGGTTGTTCTTCAGACGGTTATCCATGCTTATGTTATATTTGCTGTTTACGTTAGTTGTTACGTGTTTCTTTTCCGACATCTTTCTTTTCCGACAACCATCGTAAATAAGCAGCCTTATTAGCGCTCACTGGTTGCTGTTTTCTTGTCTGCAAGAATCAACTTGTATTTCATACACAGCCACAGTTTCAAGAAGGACAGTTTTCGTTAGAATAGTAGGAAGAAAGTCTTTGTTCCATGTGACATTAATACTGGTACACTACCTTGTGGCCAAGCGGTTCTAGGCGCTTCAGTCTGGAACCGCACGACCGCTACAGTCTCAGGTTCGAATCCTGCCTCGAGCATGGATGTGTGTGATGTCCTTATGTTAGTTAGGTTTAAGTAGTTCTAAGTTCTAGGGGGCTGATGACCTCAGATGTTAAGTCCCATAGTGCTCAGAGCCAGCCACAAAGCTGTATTTGTGATGAAACAAGCACAGAAATACGACATAGGTTTTAACTACCGGTAGTAGAACTGCAGTCAACAAAAACAACTTTTATATACCTTTCAAATTTTGGAACTTCAGAGGGCAACAGCTTGGCACAAACACCGTGCGCCACCTTCTAAACCATTTTTGAATGACCTTCCAGAGTCATACAACAAAGTACCGAGAACACAATAGCACTGAAAAAGCGTCTTGTGAATATATGGCACTTAGAAAGTTTTCCATTTCCACTCTTCATTCCTCTTCCCCCCCCCCCCCCCCTCCCCGAACTCCGTTTTTGCAACTCTTCCATATCCATCGACTGCTCACGCTGTTTCCACCTGAAGCTTCTTACTGACAGTCTATCCTACTTGCCTTATGTTCCTCACTCATACATCACAGTGCAACTGTCCTTTCATCATCGATACCCCAGAGGGGCAGTCAAAGTTTTTATTATGACCCCGAAAATAAAGTTACATGCTTAATTTTCAGTTTATTTACAGGTACAGGTATGTGCCCAAACAGCGTAACCCACTGATAAATTGGGGATGGGTTGCCCCATTTTGTTTTGGTTCCTCTAGCGGCATGGTACGCCATCATGGCACAGGGATTACAATTGTTTTATATATTAATTACTTAAGTTTATTTTTAGAGCCGATAAAACTTTGACTAATTTCGTATGGCATATATTCCGACGGAAATTCCAGTTGCATTGCCGACTACCGCCCCTGAATTATTGCACGATATTACGCTCAGGCAACATATCTACCTTCATCCTGTCCTCTTCAGATCCCAAGAATCTCACTTCAGAAACCAGACTCTGTAATTTAAGTACAGCTTTTCACTACCCTTCCAATCAGCCACTAGAGATCATGAAAAGACTCTGTCCTCGCCAAATCGCACTTACCGTTATTTTGAAAAAGATCCACTGCGTCATATTTAACCCAAACATGACACTCGGCTTCTTCCACACCGCTTCACAAGCAGCCGACCACAACCCCTTCAGCCGGCCGCGGTGGTCTCGCGGTTCTAGGCGCGCAGTCCGGAACCGCGCGACTGCTACGGTCGCAGGTTCGAATCCTGCCTCGGGCATGGATGTGTGTGATGTCCTTAGGTTAGTTAGGTTTAAGTAGTTCTAAGTTCTAGGCGACTTATGACCACAGCTGTTAAGTCCCATAGTGGTCAGAGCCATTTGAACCATTTTTGAACAACCCCTTCGCCTTCTCTTAACTTCATCCGTGTCGTCAACAGAGTCTTTACACTAGTACTCACATTCGCAAACCCCAACAACGTACAGATTTCCCCAGCCCACAACCAAAGACAAAGGACAGCTTCTCACATCCCACCTACAGACCTAACAATGCCAAAGGTATTTAAATTATGGTTATTTTCATAGTGTAAAAACCTTCCGGTATGTCCCTATTGTTAAGCTGTTACTTGTACAGTGCCACTATCAATTGTCTCCAACGACATGAAACGCTTGTCAGTTCACTCCACCTATTGATCTATTTACAAGGTAAAACACAACCCATTGAACGTGAATTAAGTGTTGCTCTCCAGTCTACTAGTACCACCCTTCGATCCAATGGATCTTGCTACCCAAGGTACCTTAAGATTCTTAAGTTCCACCTTGCAAAAACAAAATAATCAATTCCAACAACCCTACTACCTGCAAGAAGTGTTCCTCAGAAACTATTCAGTATCTCACGTAAGTTCAAACTACCTGCTCACTCCACCTGGTCATCTTTCCTTCAAGTTATTTCAACATGCGCAGTCAACTTTTCACTTTCAACTCAAAAATCCCCTCCCTAAACATCAACTGTGATATGTCATTCCAACATTGACATCTACAGCTCCTTCCACAACAGACTCCAGCATTGGTGACCATTTATGAACACTCTGGTTGATGACGTAGCGCATAACTATCCAGAAAGTATTTTCAGGTGTGATACTAACTCTTACTTTCCCTAAACTATTAGTGTACATCTATGTGAAAATCTTTAACAGTTCGAAGTGACCACCACCATATACATGTCTTTCTTACTGTTGATTACACTTCAATCCACAACCACACAAAGTGTTAAATGCATGCCAACTGGAAATTCCCTTAGACCCAAATCAGAATCCACTCACTTTTTTTGCCATACGCCAGATGCGTTCTTCATACCACTAGTTTCAACAGAGTTAGGTGCCATATAAATTTGTATCCCAACTCGGCCTATGTATCCTATTCAATCTAGAATCTTCTAACTCCTCCTCTTCTCCTCCTACATAAGACTAACTACGAGTATTATGTAACTCCTAGCAGACATCAGACTAGAGCTTCACGCAGCACTGTCAAATACAATTACATACTTGATTAGAAAATTACACGATGCAAAAAGGAAGCACTGAGAATAACGACAAACATGCACTAAACCTAACCACTGCATTTCCTACAATGGCATTTGAGAACTGATAACCTTTTTCGTCGTTTTAGAGCCAATAATTCTAAAATCCTAGGTAAACTTAGTACTTTGCACACAGACTCTCTACCTCAGACTATATCTACAATGATTATATATAATAAAACAGGATGAACAACTCACAATCCTGTTTTGCCCTTGTCAAGTATAAAAAATACTGTTCCACGTTAAAATAAAGCCAATCTGTCTAAATTAGGATAGAACCGGACCAGAAAATTCATCTTCAATACACTCTTCCTATAAAATACAACGAACTCTTCCTTCTCTTCTCAATATCAAGGCTCCCTTCTCATTCCAGGAACTAGCCTAAGTGTCTGTACATAAGGAATCATAAGCCTGTCCTTATTCACCTTCACCTTCACAACCTTCACAACATCTACACTTACATGCAAACACAATCGTATTATCTCAATCATTATCCTATGAATTTACTCAAACATATCCTTCCTTTCTTGTGAGTTTCTCATACCTTTATTTTAGGTCCTCTAATGAAACTGACAATCATCATCATTCTTATCTTATCGGAAGTCACACAGACAATACTGAAGAAAGATGGAGTTACACTGTAGCTTACATCAAAGCAAAAAACACTGAAATACGCAGTTTTCATAGATCTTAACCTAACTCTATACGCTTGTTATTGAAGAATGCATATCTTTTTGTGGCAATGGTGCACTGTTCATCGTTGGAAAACTTCGTGATATTTATGAGAGTCACTGTTGGGTTACCTGTCAGACCAGGAGAAATGGTTAAAAGTTTGTGAAAATGAGAATGTGAATTTCTTAAAATATTCTAACAGAGAAAAATGAGCTGAAAATATTATTCACCTGTTACAATCAGATTACATATTAAATTTTCCACATGGAGTACATCAGAATAATAGAATTCTTCTTAATAATATTTTATAGACAGATTGCAAGCCGAACAACTCATTATTTACACGTGATCAATGCATATTGTGACCAAGTTGTGCAATTAGCGCCATGTACCTCTGAGACATTTACACAGAATGATGAGATTTATTAATGACACAAGGGTACAATTTTTTGAGAATAAGATGTGACAGATGAACTATGTAAGGATAGCGATCGTAGTTAAATTGTGCCAATAAAGTAACTTCTCTACAAATTGCTCCGAAATTCCACCGAAACAAGTAAAAAGCATGAATAACTAAAGAGTTTAAAATATTCTGTAACACAAAAATGACATTTATATACATGCAAGAACAAGTAAAGTTCCTGTAGGAATTGCATTCTAGAAAAGTTACTGCAGTACATTAGGGAAAGTTCTTAAAAGATCCAGAAATACGCACATAATAAGAAGAGTTGATGATACCGATCATAAAATTATATATTGCATCGTGAAAAAAGATACAGGCCAACTAGACAGTGCACAAATTAGTACCACTGAGTGAATATAATGTGATTATTAAGAATACTTGGACTTTGTTGATTACATACCAAAGTCAGCAGAAGAAACTAGATCAGATGAAACAGCAAGGAATATATTGAAAATAGCAGTTCATAAACATTTAACAAGCAATCTTTAATGAAGTTAATAGAATTACAAGCATTTTCGAAGCTACAAGTTCATATTATAGTCATGGTTTTTCCAGCAGAATTATCTTGAGACGTTCTGACTTAAGAAATCATTAGTGATGTATGAAATTCCTTGGTAGCACAGGGAAATTTTCAAGTCTAATTACAATGTACCATTGCAGAGCATCCTTGTAAGAAAGATGATAGGCAAACCTAAATAACTATTATATTTTTTCTGAAAAGAGTTCTGTAAGATTGAAGTAGAAATAATTTCCCTACTAGACTGCAGAATACCAGAAGATTTGCTGAAATGAGAATGCTATTCATACAGTCACTCATCAGATAATACAAGCTTTAAAAAATGAGCATGTCGAGAGGCTGAACCATATGAACATTGTACTTTTCACAGGATATTCTAAATTTTATGGGAAAATGTATTATAACAGTTTATTTGGGATATAGTCAATAAAATAAAAAAAAATGGCAATGAATATTGCAAAGAATCCTGAAAATTTAGTAAGTTTCATTACCTGAAGAGAAATAATGAATGAAGGGTTCAATTTTGGATCTACTCATTCTTCGTATATGTAGTGAGGAAATGAATACGGAAAACAGAATAAGGGAAGGGACAGGATGGTAGGACTTGTTTTAAGACATCGGAGAACAACGTACACGGCGATAGACAGAGCTGCACAGCATAAAAACTCTAAGGGAAGACATAGACTGGAATATACTCAACAAATAATGTATAGTGTTGGATGTAAGCAGTACTATGAAATGAAGAGGTTGAGGAAGTTGTGACAGGCCACATCAAGCAAGACAAAAACTGATAACAAATTAAAGTGAATTATCTATAACAAACTTCATCCTTTCAGCAGATGAGAAGTATTATAAGTAGTTCTGTCAAAGATAGCAATAGAGAGACTGTTAATGGTTTCATTCAGATGTACTTGAACGCAGGTTGAAGCAGAATACTAGATTAAAGAAAAAAGACAGGTCGGGATCAAACCAGAGTAGGAAAAGAAGAATTCTGCTTATAGGTAGCAGTCATGGGAGGAGTGTGGGCCAACAGCTTCAGGAGATATTAGGAACAGAGTTCGATGTCCCAAGTTTTGTGAAGCCAAGTGCTAGCCTTAGCCAGGTGACAGAAAACTTAGATCAGCTATGCAAGGACTTTGAGAAGGAAGATCAGATAATTATAGTTGGGGGAGCAGGAAACAGCCTGGCTATGAATCCAAGATATAGTATTAGGAGTGACCTGGATAAAATAGGAGCAGAAACTAGGCACACAAATATGGGGATTGTGGAGGTCTTCCAGCGCCATGATCAGCTCTGGGTAAACACTGCTGTAAAGCATGTTAACACTGAGCTGAATGGGATGCTCCAGACACTGGCAAAGTCTCACGTGAGTGTTGTTCCAGTTGATGCTATTGGTAGGTGGGGTTACACTACACATGGCCTGCACCTTAATAGGAAGGGGAAAGGTAAGTTAGCTTCTCTATTACAAGATACTGTACGGGGAGGGGGGGGCACAGTCACACAAGGGGTGATCCCTGTGGTTATTGGGACCAGGCAGATAGGTTTTTTAGGTTAAAGCCAAATTCCAGACATACAACAACCAAGTAAAATAGAAGAAAATAAACTTCATGCACAGCAAATAGGGATAAAGCTAAGGGTGGTATCAACTTACTTCACCAAAATATCAGGTGAATAAAAAATAAAGTAGATTAGCTGATAATATGTTTAGATGATCTCAAAAATAAGAATGAGACTGATATACTTTGTCTGTCTGAGCACCATGTAACTGTGGGGATGGAAAATGTCAGTATAAATGAGTATAACTTAGCATCTTACACTTGTAGATCAAGTATGGATGAAGGAGGAGTTGCCATTTTCATAAAACAAGGGTATAAAACAGAACTGTTGAAATAAGCAAATTTTGTGTTGATTAGCACTTTGAGGTTTGTGCATCTGTACTTCAGGTAGATAATGTTGTGTTGATATTAGCAACAGTGTACAAGTCTCCAGTAGGAGATTGGGAGCTATTCACAAAAAAGTTTGACTCACTATTATGCTGTCTGTCTGACAAAAAGAAGACGTTATTAATCTGTGGTGATTTCAGTGTTAACTTTCTAAGCAATTCTGATAGGAAAGGTGAACTAGAAGTGTTGTTAACAATATATAACTTAGAATCAGTGATCAATTTCCCTACACGTATAGCTCAGGACAGTAGTACTCTAATAGATATGTATTTGAACAGCAAGAGGATGTAGAACAAACACATGCTTTCCCTGTGGTAAATGGATTATCTGACCATGATGCACAACTGATTAACTTACAAAACCTAACAGGGTGTACACTTCAGAAACCATTAGGCCTAAGTAAAAGTGTGAGGGTGCTCAACCCGGTATCTATAGATCACTTCAGAGAAAATTTAGGAAGTGTAAACTGGGAAGATGTATATAATGAGCCAAATGCTAATGATAAATGCAACATATTTCTTGATAAATTTATACCCCTTTTTGAACACTGTTTTCAAAGAAAATTACTAAATGTAACACTACAAACTTTTCGAAGAGACCTTGGATTACTAAAGGGTATTAAAGTGTCTTCAGAAAGAAGAAGAAAACTATATGAGACAGCAAGAACCAGTAAATATCCAGAAGTAGTTTTACACTATAAAAATTATTGTAACATACTGAGAAATTGATGATGGCGTCCTCTTGGGTAAAATATTACGGAGGTAAAATAGTCCCCCATTCGGATCTCTGGGTGGGAACTACTCAAGAGGACATTGTTATCAGGAAGAAGAAAACTGGCGTTCTACGGATCACAGCGTGGAATGTCAGATCCCTTAATCAGGCACGTAGGTTAGAAAATTTAGAAAGGGAAATGGATAGGTTACAGTTAGATATGGTGGGAATTAGTGAAATTCGGTGGCGGGAGGAACAAGACTTCTGGTCAGGTGAATACAGGGTTATAAATACAAAATCAAATAGGGGTAATGCAGGAGTAGGTTTAATAATGAATAAAAAAAATAGGAGTGCGGGTAAGCTACTACAAACAGCATAGTGAACGCATTATTTTGGCCAAGATACACACGAAGCCCACGCCTACTGCAGTAGTACAAGTTTATATGCCAACTAGCTCTGCAGATGATGAAGAAATTGATGAAATGTATGATGAGACAAGATGTGGATTCTCACCACAATCTATTGGTTAAGAACTGTAGATTAAAACTGAAGAAACTGCAAAAAGGTGGGAATTTAAGGAGATGGGACCTGGATAAACTGAATGAACCAGAGGTTGTACAGAGTTTCAGGGAGAGCATAAGGGAACAATTGACAGGAATGGGGGAAAGAAATACAGTAGAAGAAGAATGGGTAGCTTTGAGGAATGAAATAGTGAAGGAGGGAGAGGATAAAGTAGGTAAAAAGACGAGGTCTAGAAGAAATCCTTGGGTAACACAAGAGATACTGAATTTAATTCATGAAAGGAGGAAATACAAAAATGCAGTAAGTGAAGCAGTCAAAAAGGAATACAAACGTCTCAAAAATAAGATCGACAGGAAGTGCAAAATGGCTAAGCAGGGATGGCTAGAGGACAAATGTAAGGATGTAGAGGCTTATCTCACGAGGGGTAAGATAGATACTGCCTACAGGAAAATTAAAGAAACCTTTGGAGAAAAGAGAACCACTTGTATGAATATCAAGAGCTCGGATGGAAACACAGTTCTAAGCAAAGAAAGGAAAGCAGAAAGGTGGAAGGATTATACAGAAGGTCTATACAGGGGTGATGTTCTTGAGGATAATATTATGGAAATGGAAGAGGACGTAGATGAAGACGAAATGGGAGATATGATACTGCGTGAAGAGTTTGACAGAGGACTGAAAGAACTAAGTCGAACCAAGGCCCCAGGAGTAGACAACATTCCATTATAACTACTGACAGCCTTGGGAGAGCCAGACCTAAAAAAACTCTACCATCTGTTGAGCAAGATGTATGAGACAGGCGAAATTCCCTCAGACTTCAATAAGAATATAATAATTTCAATCCCAAAGAAAGCAGGTGTTGGCAGATGTGAAAATTACCGAACTATCAGTTTAATAAGTCACAGCTGCAAAATATTAACGCCAATTCTTTACAGACGAATGGAAAAACTGGTAGAAGCCGACCTCGGGGAAGATCAGTTTCGATTCCGTAGAAATGTTGGAACACGTGAAGCAATACTGACCCTACGACTTATCTTAGAAGCTAGATTAAAGAAAAACAAACCTACGTTTCTAGCATTTGTAGACTTAGAGAAACCTTCTGAAAATGTTGACTGGAATACTCTCTTTCAAATTCTGAAGGTGGCAGGAGTAAAATACAGGGAGCAAAAGGCTATTTACAATTTGTACGGAAAGCAGATGGCAGTTATAAGAGTCCAGGGACATGGAAGGGAAGGAGTGGTTGGGAAAGGAGTGAGACAGGGTTGTAGCCTCTCTCTGATGCTATTCAATTTGTATATTGAGCAAGCAGTAAAGGAAACAAAAGCAAACTTCGGAGTAGGTATTAAAATCCATGGAGAAGAAATAAAACCTTTGACGTTCGCCGATGACATTGTAATTCTGTCAGAGACAGCAAAGGACTTGGAAGAGCAGTTGAACGGAATGGACAGTGTCTTGAAAGGAGGATATAAGATGAACATCAACAAAAGCAAAACGAGGATAGTGGAATGTAGTCGAATTAAGTCGGGCGATGCTGAGGGAATTAGACTAGGAAATGAGACACTTAAAGTAGTAAAGGAGTTTTGCTATTTGGGGAGCAAAATAACTGATGATGGTCGAAGTAGAGATGATATAAAATGTAGACTGGCAGTGGCAAGGGAAGCGTTTCTGAAGAAGAGACATTTGTTAACATCGAGTATAGATTTAAATGTCGGGAAGTTGTTTCTGAAAGTATTTGTATG
Organism: Schistocerca americana; assembly: GCF_021461395.2. Lineage (NCBI taxonomy): Eukaryota > Metazoa > Arthropoda > Insecta > Orthoptera > Acrididae > Schistocerca > Schistocerca americana. The sequence goes on along the minus strand of NC_060119.1, from coordinate 318,745,057 downwards.
GAGTGTAGCCATGTATGGAAGTGAAACATGGACGATAAATAGTTTAGACAAGAAGAGAATAGAAGCTTTCGAGATGTAGTGCTACAGAAGAATGCTGAAGATTAGGTGGGTAGATCACATAACTAATGAAGAGGTATTGAATAGAATTGGGGAGAAGAGGAGTTTGTGGCACAATTTGACCAGAAGAAGGGACCGGTTTGTAGGACATGTTCTGAGGCATCAAGGGACCACCAATTTAGTACTGTAGGGCAGCGTGGAGGGTAAAAGTCGTAGAGGGAGACCAAGAGATGAATACACTAAGCAGATTCAGAAGGATGTAGGCTGCAGTAGGTACTGGGAGATGAAGAAGCTTGCACAGGATAGAGTAGCATGGAGAGCTGCATCAAACCAGTCTCAGGACTGAAGACCACAACAACAACAACAACAACAACAACAACAACAACTGAGAAAAGTTGAAAGGAAATCAAAAAATATGTGGGTTAGAGAAGAAATTAACAACTCCAGCAATAAAATCATATAAATACGGAATGTTGTTAGAAGGAAGACAGGAAAAGTAACCATTGGGGTAGGTAGCATTACCGTTAAAGAGAATGAGACCATATTAACCAACAGTACACAGGTAGCCAATGTATTTAACAATCACTTCTTAAGTGTAGGAGAAAAAATTGGTGAGAATAGTTCAAAAGAAAAAGCCAGGCAGTACATGGAAGAGTGAGTTTTGAAAAATTTTAGTCAGATTAAATTTCATCTAACAACCTCTCGTGAAATAAGGAAAGTTATTTAGTCTTTGAAAAATAAATGTTCTGTTGGAGTAGATGACACCTCTAACAGGTTATTAAAACAATGTGGAGCAATTACAGCTGATGTTTTGAGTCACATATGTAATGCTTCACTGACTCAGGATATTTTTCGAGACAGGTTAAGATATGCCATTGTCAGGCCTCTCTACATAAAGGGGGAAACCACAGATGTGAATAATTACCAGTCAGTATCCTAGTTTACAGCATTTTCAAAAATCTTTGAGAAAGTAATGCACTCACGAGTACTTAGCCATCCCAACAGTATTGGGATACTTAGTAAATCACAGTTCCGATTTCAGAAATGCTTTTCCACTGAGACAGCAATATACAATTTCAGTGTCGACATAACTGAGTCTTTAAATAGTAAAATGTGACCAGTAGGAATATTCTATGACTTATCCAAAGCATCTGATTGTGTGAACCATGACATTTTGTTAGAGAAGTTACAATTCTATGGTATAAATGGAACAGCATATGTGTGGTTTAAGTCATATCTACAGAACAGGAAGCAAAAAGTCTCTTTATATGCTTCATGTGAATCAAATGAGTTTGCCACTTCATCTAACTGGAGTGAAATTACATTAGGTGTTCCACAAAGTTCGATCATAGGTCCCCTCCTGTTCTTGATATATGTGAATGACCTCCCTTCTTATGTGAAGAAAGATGCTGAACTGACACTGTTTGCTGATGATACAAGCGTAATTATTAATCCAGTAAAAGAAACTCCGATAGAAAATGATACAAATAAGGTCTTTGGAAAAGTTATTAATTGGTTTTCTGCGAATGGGCTTGCTCTGAACTTCGAAAAAACACAGTACATACAACTTTCTGCTGCAAAAAGTATAATCCCTTCAATAAACATAACACGTCAAAAGATGTCAGTAGCCAGGGTAGAGCATACTAAGTTTTTGGGTGTACATATAGATGAGAATCTTAACTGGAAAAGTCATATTTTGAATCTCCTAAAGCGTCTAGGTTCAGCAACTTTTGCAATCAGAATAATTGCCAATTTTGAGGATGTAGAAATTAGTAAGGTAACATACTTGCTTACTTCCACTATCTGATGTCAAATGGAATAATGTTCTGGGGTAACTCAACACTTAGGCAAAAGGTATTCACTGCTCAAAAGAAAGTAGAATATTGTGTGGGATTCATAGTCGCACATCTTATAGTCATCTGTTTAAAAGGTTAGGAATACTTACAACTGCTTCACAGTACATTTACTCAGCAATGAAATTTTTCTCAACAACATGGACCAGTTTAAAATCAACAGCGACATTCATGATTACAATACCAGTAAAAAGAAAGACCTACACTATTCTTTACTTAACCTATCTTTGTCACAGAAAGGGGTAAAATATGCTGCTATAAAACTTTTTGATAAATTACCACATGAAATAAAATGTCTGACAGACAGCAGTAATAGTTTCACAAACAAATTGAAATCATACCTCCTTGACAACTCCTTCTACACAATAGATGAATTCTTGAATATGAGTAAATAAATCTGCATATATTATAGGCATTTTGTGCCATTCAAGGGAATGGGATAGATAATAATATTTAGGTATAACACTATGTTGTTGTTGTGGTCTTCAGTCCTGAGACTGGTTTGATGCAGCTCTCCATGCTACTCTATCCTGTGCGAGCTTCTTCATCTCCCAGAACCTACTGCAACCTACATCCTTCTGAATCTGCTTAGTGTATTCATCTCTTGGTCACCCTCTACGATTTTTACCCTCCACGCTGCCCTCCAATGCTAAATTTGTGATCCTTTGATGCCTCAGAACATGCCCTACCAACCGGTCCCTTCTTCTTGTCAAGTTGTGCCACAAACTCCTCTTCTCCCCTATTCTATTCAATACCTCCTCATTAGTTACGTGATCCACTCATCTAATCTTGAGCATTCTTCTGTAGCATCACATTTCGAAAGCTTCTGTTCTCTTCTTGTCCAAACTATTTATCGTCCATGTTTCACTTCCATACATGGCTACACTCCATACAAATACTTTCAGAAACGACTTCCTTACACTTAAATCTATACTTGATGTTAACAAATGTCTCTTCTTCAGAAACGCTTTCCTTGCCATTGCCAGTCTACATTTTATATCCTCTCTACTTCGACCATCATCAGTTATTTTGCTCCCCAAATAGCAAAACTCCATTACTACTTTAAGTGTCTCACTTCCTAATCTAATTCCCTCAGCATCACCCGACTTAATTCAACTACATTCCATGATCCTCGTTTTGCTTTTGTTGATGTTCATCTTATATCCTCCTTTCAAGACACTGTCCATTCCGTTCAACTGCTCTTCCAAGTCCTTTGCTGTCTCTGACAGAATTACAATGTCATCGGCGAACGTCAAAGGTTTTATTTCTTCTCCACGGATTTTAATATCTACTCCGAATTTTTCTCTCGTTTCCTTTACTGTTTGCTCAATATACAGATTGAATAACATCGGGGAGAGGCTACAACCCTGTCTCACTCCCTTCCCAACCACTGCTTCCCTTTCATGCCCATCGACTCATAGCTGCCATCTGATTTCCGTACAAATTGTAAATAGCCTTTCGCTCCCTGAATTTACCCATGCCACCTTCAGAATTTGAAAGAGAGTATTCCAGTCAACATAGTCAAAAGGTTTCTCTAAGTCTACAAATGCTAGAAACGTAGGTTTGCCTTTCCTTAATCTTTCTTCTAAGATAAGTCGTAGGGTCAGTATTGCCTCACGTGTTCCAACATTTCTACGGAATCCAAAATGAGCCGGCCGCGGTGGCCGTGCGGTTCTAGGCGCTTCAGTCCGGAACCCCGCGACTGCTACGGTCGCAGGTTCGAATCCTGCCTCGGGCATGGATGTGTGTGATGTCCTTAGGTTAGTTAGGTTTAAGTAGTTCTAAGTTCTAGGGGACTGATGACCTCAGATGTTAAGTCCCATAGTGCTCAGAGCCATTTGAATCCAAACTGATCTTCCCCGAGGTCGGCTTCTACCTGCTTTTCCGTTCGTCTGTAAAGAATTTGCGTTAGTATTTTGCAGCTGTGACTTATTAAACTAATAGTTCGGTAATTTTCACATCTGTCAACACCTGCTTTCTTTGGGAATGGAATTATTATATTCTTCTTGACGTCTGAGGGTATTTCGCCTGTCTCATACATCTTGCTCACCAGATGGTAAAGTTTTGTCAGGACTGGCTCTCCCAAGGCCGTCAGCAGTTATAATGGAATGTTGTCTACTCCTGGGGCTTTGTTTCGACTCAGGTCTTTCAATGCTCTGTCAAACTCTTCACGCAGTATCCTATCTCCCATTTCATCTTCATCTACAGCCTCTTCCATTTCCATAATATTGTCCTCGAGTACATCGCCCTTGTATAGACCCTCTATATACTGCTTCTACCTTTCTGCTTTCCCTTCTTTGCTTAGAACTGGGTTTCCATTTGAGCTCTTGATGTTCATACAAGTGGTTCTCTTATCTCCAAAGGTCTCTTTAATTTTTCTGTAGGCGTTATCTATCTTACCCCTCGTGAGATAAGCCTCTACATCCTTACGTTTGTCCTCTAGCCGCTCCCTGCTTAGATGTTTTGCACTTCCTGTCGATCTCATTTTTGAGACGTTTGTATTCCTTTTTGCCTGCTTCATTTACTGTGTTTACACTATAGTGTAAACAAAAAAAATAAACAAAACTTGTTTCCTGTGCAAATTTCTTGTGCATTTGTCACGTACCACATCATAACGGTTTTCCATGCTATTGATCAATGGAACACGTAACTAACTAAGAAATAATTATGCTTGTCTGGAAATGGTTGGGTAGGGACTAAAAGACTAAACAGAGGTTATTTGTCCTTGATTCACGGATAGTTCATATGGAGTTGGTGACGACTGCCAGGAACGAGTTCTGACGATAAAAGAACGTAGGAGTGGTAAAACTGAACATTGAAGGAAATGCTGATGACAAAGCTGAGGAAGAATTTGGAGAGACATATACAGAATAGGTCAGTGTGGAGGTCAGAGCAGATGAGGAGTCGCTCAGGCCTCACCCATGGCGAGAAAAAACCCCAGCTGCATCTGATTCCCGCCAAATCCATTAAGAGCGAAGAATGTCTTCTAGGTGTGTGATTCAGCATAGTATAAGTGAGAAGGCTAAAAACGGAATGGACATCAACTGGACCATCAATAATGGAAACAAGAAAGAGAGATACTTAAGGCAGCAGGTGGTTGCCTCTTCAACTCTGTCCCACTCACAGCGATCCCCCTCCTCACCCATTATAGTCAAGATGTATGGAGCACCCACTACTCGACATAGTGCTAACATCTAAAATTGAAAATAGAGTTCGACAGGAAAGGAGGCAAATTACATCTAAAAGGAATTAAAACAAAGAAGGACGAAAGACGCAAAGGAGGTATGGTCGAGAGTCTCCCAGAGCCAGACCCAGCAGACAATGGGAGACGCTCCAATCCCAACCACCCCCGACCTCGCCGGAGGTAGTTTAAAACCTGAGAATAAAAACCACTGTCATGGGAAAAACAGAGAACCAGTTCAGCTGTCCGTGAATTGTCTGCCATTATTAGAGGCAAAGAAATCGGAGAGTTATGCTTGGTATAGAGGGTCAGAAGGAGGGAGCATCCCACCAGGATACGAGCTACTGTCGGCAAGGCTCTGCAACCACAATCTGGGGGTGGCTTGTTATATAAAATAAAACTATGGGTTAGTATGGTATGACCAATGTAGAAGAGACATAAGACAACGGATTCCTTCCAGGAGGAAGGAAAGGAGAAGAACCATACAGCAGTGGTTTCCTCGATAGTGTGGAGTTTGTTGGCGGGGGCAGCAGCCCACCATATGTTTTTCCATCTCTGAGTAAATAGAGGCCCTATTTGAAATCGGAAATCCGCACCTGGGATCGCTGAAATGAATGTTGGGTCAGTAAATGTTTCTCTGTCCAAATAATCGGCCAATTCATTCCCTATGACGCCCACATGACCTAGGATACAGAAAAGACAACTGAGCAGGCAGTAATAATAAGATTCAGAGGGGTCATCAACAGCAGATATCACAGAGTGACATGAGAAACGGTGGTCAATGGCCTGAAAACGGTTCATTGAGTCATGTTCCCGGCAACGAATATTGTTTCTGACCCGTGGGAGATGTGAAAGCGGTGCGGGAGGGGAGGTCGAGGAATCTGGTGCCTCCAGGGTCACAGAAGTACCCTCCTCATCTTCTTCCTCTTTCGCAAATTTTAGTGACCGATTTTCTTGTTTATCCATACTAGGCATGGCGACATACAGGGTTCAACTCCTTCGGCTACTGACTGGTGTCAGGCCTCTTCTTCATTCTTCATTCATTATATTACAGATTATCAAATTTTTGTTTGTTTGGTATTTTACTTTCTTTTTTAAATAATGGGCAAACGAGTGAATGTGAAGGATGGTTTTCAGTACAACTGACATCCAAAACTTGTTTGCAAGGATGACCTTCGTGGAGTAATCGTCCACAATTTACGCTTTTTGGGTGTGCCGCGCAGAGCGATAAACGACCAAAGCATAAACATTGGGAACACTTCAGAGGCGCTGGGACATAAGGTTGCACGTTATACTTTTACACCATGGCTAACTTCTTCTGCGAGGATTCGTACTTTAAAGGCAAACATGAAAACTCTTGTATGTGTTCAGCTAATCTTGGAACCTTTGTACGTGTCGCACGAAAGTAGGAGTACGGCGGTGCGGACCACTTGGTGTTTCTCGGATTTACTGCTAGACAGTGGATGCATGGAGTGCTTGAAACAAAGCGCAGACATCACTCCGCCATTTGCCACAACGCGAGCACACGTAAATTTTATTTGTTTCTGAGTGTCGACGCCAGTGAATTTTCAATACTGGTTAGTACTTTTACAGGCAAGAAGTAATATTACCAATATCATATTATCTTATTCTTCTTACCTAATACTACTCACTCAAGCGAGTTTTTGTTTCCGCCATATCTTAATGTGCAGTGTCAGTAGCATTCCACCAGTGAGGGACGAGAGATGCGGTTTCAAGCGTTTTGGAAGACGAAATGACGGAATGGTCTGCTACCAATAATTTTAATGTACCTAGAAGTATACTACAAAGAAGACTGAAATCAGTTGTAGGGAATCAGAGAAATCTATATAATATCTGAGACAGGGCTTTTTTAAGCCAATATTGTTTGTGAGGAATTTTTTGAAGGAAAATAGATCCATTGTGAACGGTGTGATGGCTGGGAACATGAACTCTGTGCAGACCAGGGAATTCATCGAATTACTACTGTAACTACTGTAAAATGAGAATATAATGAAGCAGATTAACAATTAAAAGTTTTTTTTACTTTCAACTTTGAACATTAGAGAAATATAGTTCAGTTAATTTGGATCATGTGAAAAACCAAAACAATTTCCATAGCAAGACTTATGTTTCTGTTGCAAGTTTTTACTTTAATTTTTTATAATTTTGTGCGTTTGATATATAAACTGATTATATTTGTTTGTGAACCACGAAACATTTTTTAAAAAGGAACGTATTTTTTTTTTTTGTATGGCCATACTACTCGACATTTCCCTCACAATCTGGAATTTGAAGCCTTAGAAAATCTTTTCTTGCTGTGGTCGTTTTTCATAGAATTTTTTTTACCATCTGTACCAAAAAATTTTTGAATAAAAGATTTATGCAGTTATACCTCATTTCAAAACAGCAACAAATGTTTTTACCAGTTTTGGCTTTAGCTGCCCGTGTTAGCTGCCGTTTCCCAACATCTCGCCATTTCATACCAGCTCGGAGCTCGTCATCTGTCTGGCGTGTAAGGCCTCTGTAAAACTTAATTCCTCACACCATGTTCAAAGTTTCATGCGGCATCACTGATATGTCACCCAGTCGTTCACATGCCAGAAGAGTTTGAGATTGTGCTGTACAGGAGGCCTTAATCAACAATGAGTCACATTTTCCAAATTTGTCATTTGTATGGTCCACAAAAAAATATGGTTTTGTTGCCCTAAAAGTAAACACCAGGTACTGAGTGAATTGTTTCACCCGCAGTAGTCTGCCTTGTCCGTCTTCCCATGGGTTAGTCAGACTAAGCTGTAGAATTGTAACTATGTGCGTTGAAATATCTATATCTGTCTGTTGAGAAGGCCGAATCAGAACCGCCATTGCGCTGGTTCGGTTTGATACGTTTCATATATGGAACTTCCGCCCTGACGCCTCGTATTCTGATCTAGTTTTCCCCCCACGGGCGCCGTCCATCCACAGCAAAGATTATTTGGCTCGAGGTCTTGGCATATGTGGGGAGCTAGCAATTCAGCCAGCACAATTGTGATCCATTTGTTGTCAGGGTGCTCTACAGACAGCATGCATAATGACCCCACCCTGTCGGATTGGTTACTACCTTGGCTCTTAAGAACATATATGAGCATACGCCGTAATTGTGCACAAACAGTGGTCAAAACATTAGGCAGTAGGCACTGTTTAAGGCGTTCTTCCCCAGTCGGTCCACATTACAGAAAAGTTTTGAAAATGGAGGTCAAATAAGAAGGCGATTAAATTACCTCAGTCGAAAGGTAATGTGAGGGAAATGAGTGAAGATGTCGACGATAGAAAGCAGAACCTAGGGAAATAGCGAGGTCAACATCAAAGGCTGCCAATTTGAGAAAGAAAGAGAAGTAAGAATAGTCGGAGGTGGGAGATTGCTGCACGAGAAAGGAAGTGGATGTTGCAATAGCTTGGGGCTCATTGCTCAGCATGCACGTACTCACAAAAAAGTAGTGGTCCCCTGAGGGCTCTGGAAATAGGCTCGTATTTTACGCCGAAAAACAAAACTAACACTACAAAGCATTCAGTTCTGTCCAGCAGCTAGAATAATCTCAAGAGTTAACGTATCTGGAGAAAAACGTTAGTGATTAGGGTGGAATGCCCAAACGTTTGAGTGTATTCAATGACGAAAATTTAACGTGAAAGAGTGTTACTGCGGCTCTGTAAGAGACTAATTACGTAACTTCCGTTCTTCACATGACTGCTGGTTTAATAAACAGGCAAATCAACACTTTTGCTTGTATTCACTTACTAGTGTCTCACGCTTTAAGTTTTTGGAGCAACTGATCCCTTAGGAAGAAAATATTGATAGCACAGACGTAAACTGTGAGAACCACATGTGTTGTTACTGGTATCTGGTAGGCTGCTTTTCAGGGAGTGGCATTCGCATCACCACTTCTCGTGATATACTCGCTCTGTAGCTCTTCATAAATAATCCACGACAGTTTGAGATAATGACAATGTGTATAGTTACTACACCATACGACAAAAATGACTATTCGCATCGATAAAGCTATTTTTCTTTTCATTTCTGTTTACTCAAGCACGTTTTGACATCTGTGTGTCATCTTAACTCGGTCTCGTTTTACTTCTGTAAAACAGAATACCAAGTTTTGGTACTTTCGCTATTTTTAGCTTAAAAACTATAAAGCGCACTTTTCTGTTATTGCTCATCTGAAACTGCATTAATTGCAAACACTTTTACAAGTTTTATGACACGACGGCATGGCATCAGTAAAGTAATCGGAAAAATGTTTCTTTGCTCAAAAACTAAGTCTCTGTAGACTTTTTGCTGTGTTTAGCATGAACGTACTTCCTGTTTTCGTCGTATTGTGCATTGTCCCTCCCGCTCCCTCCGTTGGCTCGTTTTGTGGGCTATAATTATGCACACCTCTTTTCCCACTTTCTCCATTTTACTCTCATTTGTCATCTGAAGTTTTCATAGATAAATCTGTATCTAGAAAAATTTATGTTACCACACTCACTAAGAGATTATCAATGCCTACCGTTCACCTACCTTAGTTCCTTAGATTTATGGCTATGGGGACACTTAAAGGCGTTGGTGGATCAACATCACGCTCAAGTTACGAGAGCGCGTGTCTCATGTATGTGACCAAATATGAGGACAACGAAATGTGTTACACAGAAGAACCAAGGAAACTGGTACACTTGCCTAATATCGTGTAGTGCCCCGGCGAGCAAGCAGAACTGCCGCAACATGACATCGTATGGCACGGAGTCGACTAATGTCTGAACTAGTGCTGGAGGGAATTAACACCGTTAATGATGCAGAGCTATCAATAAATCCGTAAGATTACGAGGGGTGTGGAGATCTTTTCTTAACAGCACGTTGCAAGGCATCCCAGATATGCTCAATAAAGTTCATGTCTGCACGGTCTGGAGAACAACGGAAGTGTTTAAACTCAGAAGGGTGTTCCTGGAGTCACTCTGTTGCAATTCTGGACGTTTGGCGTGTCGCTTTGTCCTGCTGGAACTGCCCAAGTGCGTCGGAATGCACAATGGACATGAATGGATGTAGGTGATCAGACAGGATGCGTATGTACGTGTCACCTGTCACAGTCGTATCCAGACGTATCAGGCGTCTCATATCACTCTAACTACACACGCCACACACTATTACAGAGCCTCCACCAGCTAGAACAGTCCCCTGCTGCCACGCAGGGTCCATGGACTCATGAGATTGTCTCCATACCCGTACGCGTCCACCCGCTCGATACAATTTGAAACGAGACTCGTCCGATCAGGCAACATACTGCCTGTCATCAACAGTCCAATGTCGTGCAGTCATCAAGGGTACACGAGTGGGTCTTGGGCTCCGAAAGCCCATTTCGAAGAAGTTCCGTTGAATGGCGTGCACGCTGACACTTTTTGATGGCTCAGAACTGAAGTCTGTAGCGATTTGCTGAAGGATTGCACTTCTGGGTATGGTACCGCGTCATAATGTAAAAGACTACTGCTGCTGGAGAAAAACTAACAAATCGGCCACGATTGCAGCGGCCTTCTTCTGGGCCCGTGGTCTAGGGGTAGCGTCTTTGATTCGTAATCAAAACGTCTTCGGTCCCGGGTTCGATCCCCGCCACTGCCTAAATTTTGATAAATAATCAGCATTGGCGGCCGAAGACTTCCGGCATAAGAAGTCAGCCTCATTCTGCCAACGGCCTTGTCAAAGGGGGCGGAGGAGCGGATAGAGGTTCAGGGCACTCTCTTGTCCTAGGGGTGGGAAATTGCCCCTAAAGGCGGAAAAATCAGCAATGATCAACGACATGAGGATGCAGATGGCAATGGAAACCACTGCATTAAAGACACGTAACGTGTATCCACAGGACATGTGGCCTGTATTTGAAGAAGTGTCATGATGATCTCTTCATTGGCAAAAGATTCCGGAATAGTCCCCCATTCGGATGTCCGGGAGGGGACTGCCAAGGGGGAGGTTACCATGAGAAAAAGATTGAATAATCAACGAAAGGATAACGTTCTACGAGTCGGGGCGTGGAATGTCAGAAGGTAGGGAAACTAGAAAATCTGAAAAGGGAAATGCAATCTAGATGTAGTAGGGGTCAGTGAAGTGAAGTGGAAGGAAGACAAGGATTTCTGGTCAGATGAGTATCGGGTAATATCAACAGCAGCAGAAAATGGTATAACAGGTGTAGGATTTGTTATGAACAGGAAGGTAGGGCAGAGGGTGTGTTACTGTGAACAGTTCAGTGACCGGGTTGTTCTAAGCAGAATCGACAGCAGACCAACACCGACAACGATAGTTCAGGTATACATGCCGACGTCGCAAGCTGAAGATGAACAGATAGAGAAAGTGTATGAGGATATTGAAAGTGTAATGCAGTATGTAAAGGGGGACGAAAATCTAATAGTCATGGGCGACAGGAATGCAATTGTAGGGGAAGGAGTAGAAGAAAAAGTTACAGGAGAATATGGGCTTGGGACAAGGAATGAAAGAGGAGAAAGACTAACTTAGTTCTGTAACAAGTTTCAGCTAGTAATAGCGAATACCCTCTTCAAGAATCACAAGAGGAGGAGGTATACTTGGAAAAGGCCGGGAGATACGGGAAGATTTCAATTAGATTACATCATGGTCAGACAGAGATTCCAAAATCAGATACTGGATTGTAAGGCGTACCCAGAAGCAGATACAGACTCAGATCACAATATAGTAGTCATGAAGAGTAGGCTAAGTTCAAGACATTAGTCAGGAAGAATCAATACGCAAAGAAATGGGATACGGAAGTACTAAGGAATGACGAGATACGTTTGAAGTTCTCTAACGCTATAGATACAGCAATAAGGAATAGCGCAGTAGGCAGTACAGTTGAAGAGGAATGGACATCTCTAAAAAGGGCCATCACAGAAGTTGGGAAGGAAAACATAGGTACAAAGAAGGTAGCTGCGAAGAAACCGTGGGTAACAGAAGAAATACTTCAGTTGACCGATGAAAGGAGGAAGTACAAACATGTTCCGGGAAAATCATGAATACAGAAACACAAGTCGCTGAGGAATGAAATAAATAGGAAGTGCAGGGAAGCTAAGACGAAATGGTTGCAGGAAAAATGTGAAGACATCGAAAAAGATATGATTGTCGGAAGGACAGACTCAGCATACAGGAAAGTCAAAAAAACCTTTGGTGACATTAAAAGCAACGGTGGTAACATTAAGACTGCAACGGTAATTCCACTGTTAAATGCAGAGGAGAGAGCAGATAGGTGAAAAGAATACATTGAAAGCCTCTATGAGGGTGAAGATTTGTCTGATGTGATAGAAGAAGAAACAGGAGTCGATTTAGAAGAGATAGGGGATCCCGTATTAGAATCGGAATTTAAAAGAGCTTTGGAGGACTTACGGTCAAATAAGGCAGAAGGGATAGATAACATTCCATCAGAATTTCTAAAATCATTGGGGGAAGTGGCAACAAAACGACTATTCACGTTGGTGTGTAGAATATATGAGGTTGGCGATATACCATCTGACTTTCGGAAAAGCATCACCCACACAATTCCGAAGACGGCAAGAGCTGACAAGTGCGAGAATTATCGCACAATCAGCTTAACAGCTCATGCATCGAAGCTGCTGACAAGAATAATATACAGAAGAATGGAAAAGAAAATTGAGAATGCGCTAGGTGACGATCAGTTTGGCTTTAGGAAAAGTAAAGGGACGAGAGAGGCAATTCTGACGTTACGGCTAATAATGGAAGCAATGCTGAAGAAAAATCAAGACACTTTCATAGGATTTGTCGACCTGGAAAAAGCGTTCGACAATATAAAATGGTGCAAGCTGTTCGAGATTCTGAAAAAAGTAGGGGTAAGCTATAGGGAGAGACGGGTCATATACAATATGTACAACAACCAAGAGTGAATAATAAGAGTGGACGATCAAGAACGAAGTGCTCGTATTAAGAAGGGTGTAAGACAAGGCTGTAGCCTTTCGCCCCTACTCTTCAATCTGCACATCGAGGAAGTAATGATGGAAATAAAAGAAAGGTTCAGGAGTGGAATTAAAATAGAAGGTGAAAGGATATCAATGATACGATTCGCTGATGACATTGCTATCCTGAGTGAAAGTGAAGAAGAGTTAAATGATCTGCTGAACGGAATGAACAGTCTAATGAGTACACAGTATGGTTTGAGAGTAAATCGGAGAAAGACGAAGGTAATGAGAAGTAGTAGATATGAGAACAGCGAGAAACTTAACATCAGCGGTTAAAGGCGCTACAGTCTGGAACCGCACGACCGCTACGGTCGCAGGTTCGAATCCTGCCTCGGGCATGGATGTGTGTGATGTCCTTAGGTTAGTTAGGTTTAAGTAGTTCTAAGTTCTAGGGGACTGATGACCACAGCAGTTAAGTCCCATAGTGCTCAGAGCCATTTGAACCGTTTTGAACATCAGGATTGATGGTCACGAAGTCAATGAAGTTAAGGAATTCTGCTACCTAGGCAGTAAAATAACCAATGACGGACGGAGCAAGGAGGACATCAAAAGCAGACTCGCTATGGCAAAAAAGGCATTTCTGGCCAAGAGAAGTCTACTAATATCAAATACCGGCCTTAATTTGAGGAAGACATTTCTGAGGATGTACGTCTGGAGTACAGCATTGTATGGTAGTGAAACATGGACTGTGGGAAAACCGGAACAGAGGAGAATCGAAGTATTTGAGATGTGGTGCTATAGACGAATGTTGAAAATTAGGTGGACTGATAAGGTAAGGAATGAGGAGGTTCTACGCAGAATCGGAGAGGAAAGGAATATGTGGAAAACACTGATAAGGAGAAGGGACAGGATGATAGGACATCTGCTAAGACATGAGGGAATGACTTCCATGGTACTAGAGGGAGCTGTAGAGGGCAAAAACTGTAGAGGAACACAGAGATTGGAATACGTCAAGCAAATAATTGAGGACGTAGGTTGCAAGTGCTACTCCGAGATGAAGAGGTTAGCACAGGAAAGGAATTCGTGGCGGGCCGCATCAAACCAGTCAGTAGACTGATGACAAAAAAAAAAAATAACCATACCCAGAAAACTTTTATGTCGACTGACTCTGGCCGTGGAAGCCTACGCAATTATATGATTGCACTTCTGTTACGTTAAACTATTCTCATCATTCGTCGTTTGTCCCGTTCTTGCGTTTCCGGCCGCAGCAATGTAGGAGATTTGATGTTTTACCGGATTCCTGATATTCACGGTACACTCGTGAAGTGGTCGTACAGAAAAATCCCCACTTCATCGCCACCTCGGAGATGCTATGTCCCAAAGCTCGTGCACCTACTATAACATCACTTTCAAACTCACTTAAATCTTGATAACCTGCCATATTAGTAGCAGTAACCAATCTAACAACTGCGCCAGACGTTTGTTGTCTTATATAGGCGTTGTCAACCGCATCGCCGCATTTTGCCTGTAGCAGTTTCTTTGGCGCATCGGAGTAGTTTGAGTTCGACTTTCTTTTTCAGAGGGGGGAAAAGGATGGGTGAGAACGAACGATAACCACCCTGTAATGTCAACACACAGATGGCTGTCACAGGACAGAATCTCTTACATCTCGACAAGTTTTTGTTTCCACGCATACGTTTATACGACTTGTAAGCACTTTTGTCCTCCACCATCTCCTGCAAGCATATAGGACACTCAAACAACCTTACATGCTTCAATAGACTGACGTAAGTTCTATCAAACTCTTGTTATTAAAGAGCTGATAGTACAGATTTTATTGAAAGTAGGCCAAAAACTTTCTCAAAATCTAAGAATCCTTTGAGTGACATTAAATAGCAGAAAAACAGACAATATGCCGTGCTTCCCTGAAGTGATCTGAATGACAACGTAACACCGCTGTGAGAATAAGTTATGTTGACTTGAGACACAGAACAAAGAAGCAGTGAGGAGACAGTTGGCGGCCCTGGAAGGCGGCACGTGGGCGCGACGCTGTCTCGCGGCGTTGTGGCCCAGAGCTGCTAGTTGGACCGGCCACCCTAGTCCACGCAGGCCGGCCGTAATTCGCGCGATTGCTTTAGCCTGCAGCCATTCCCTGTCTTATCAGAGTCCTCGTCTCCATGCTTTCCTCCTTTCTTTCTTGCACTCACACAATACGGAATGCTAAACCCAAGCGAACATTTTGTCCGTAATAAAGTAATTTGACGCTATTGACCCTAGACGTTCAATAACACAGACCAATATATTTTTTATTGTTTTTTGTTAGGTGATGTTTAATCACATCGTTTTTAGACACATCGTCTTTTTTACACTGAATCCATAAGTGATCTCCCTTTTTTCTGTCAAGTAGGATTTGTCACAACCGTACCTAGGTATAAACTAGGAAGTTAGGAAAACCCTTCTGATGAAAATTAATTTTTCAGTATAAAAAGAAGACTTTATCGAAGTATAAACGTAAAACCATTTCTCTGCCGTATTTGAATTATGCATGAATTATGAATGTATTGGCTTAAATTACATTCCTCTCTTCTTGTTGTGGCATTTCATACAGGTTTTCTCCGAGTAAATTACCTGCTGTACATCTCGGTGCAGTGACCAACAGTAGTCTCCCGTTACACTAATGTTCCAGCGGCCCTGATATAGTCTTCGTATGACTTCGATGCCTTGTTGATGAAAGTCTTCATCTTTTTCCACACTGAAATCACCGTAATTTTCAGATGAATTCGTGGTGATTGCTTAGAAAAGGAAGTCTTGAGACCTATCTAACAGTTTGATTTTTCTGAACCATTCCAACTGTTGCCCACAATATAAATATAATACAAGCTCTTTCTGTTGACCAAGAACTTTGTAACAACCTACTTGAACGGTAACCTAGCTTCCCCTTCATAGTCATTTTTTATTCTAAGTTTGAATCGAATATCATTTCTCAAAGGTCAGGTTTAGCAAATACGGTTTCTTTCAGTTTCCCTTGTGGCAGATAAGGACAATTCTTGCAGAACTATTTGGAACATACTTCATTTTTTGCTGAGGCTATCACAAACTGTTATTTCAGAACCAACTTAATGTGCAGACATGGTAAATAGAATGTTTTTCGAATCAGTGATGTTTTTGCACAATATGTTGTTCTCTCCAAGAATGATTCTTGGACCTAGTACCTACTTTACAAAAGAGTGAAAAATTGAAGGAGTATATGTAATAGATACCACTAAAATCGGTAAAATATATTTTTTAAATACTCCGTGTTAGTTGTTAAAAACGAGTGGCCTTTATGTTATACTCACATTCTGCGCACTGAAAACTGTCAGAACAAGCCGTAAAAAAGATTTTCTATCGTTGTCCTGTGTAATTTGTAAAAAATGAGGTACAATGAATAAAGTTAATGTCTCAAAAGAGAGACGTTAATTGATCAAGATGCAGGAGATGTACACTGTATTGTGGCTTGTTATGTACACATCTAGATTATAAGCGTCCGTAGGAATGGTTGGCTCTGAGCACTATGGGACTTAACTGCTGAGGTCATGAGTCCCCTAGAACTTAGAGCTACTTAAACCTAACTAACCTAAGGACATCACACACATCCATGCCCGAGGCCGGATTCGAACCTCTACGACCGTAGCGGTCGCGCGGTTCCAGACTGTAGCGCCTAGAACCTCTCGGCCAACGCGGCCGGCCGGCCGTAAGAGGGGCCGCTTGTCGCCCCCCCCCCCCCCCCCAGCATATGTAGTACACAGATTTTATGCACTACAAAATCCTCAGACACTTTTAGAAGTGATTTCCCCTGGATCCGCTAAATCTCTCGTTTAGCTAATTGTAGCATTACGTAATCGATCGCAGTAAGACTCAACTGATCAGTTCAAATACCGACTGCACCAAAACACCACCGATAAACTTTGAGACGTTCTAGTATTGAGCAAAACAAAAAAAAACTCTCTAGTAAACATGGGATCTAAAACGCATTCCTTAACAGCCACGAGCACTTTTTCCATTTCCGCTAATGCGAAACACATCTCTTCTACTGAAGAATTTTAGAGCCGATGTTTACTACAGATTTTTCTTGTTTTGCTGCTTACTACAACCTCAGAAAATTTGACAGTGGAGTTCTGGTTCCCCATGCTTATAAAAAAACGGTGTTTTTAGAGATTTCCCCCCCCCCCCCCCCCCTCCCACGCCCTCGAATAAGTTTCTGTGAACGCCTATGATCTAGATGTTAAGGGACATTCATTGATGGGGAAAATGCAGCAAGAGACATATTTGATGATCGAAATTTACCACAGTTGCAAAAACGTCATTCAGCAGCGTGAGCCTTCCTTTGTGACCGAGCGGTTCTAGGCGCTTCAGTCTGGAACCACGCGACCGCTTCGGTCGCTGGTTCGAATCCTGTCTCGGGCGTGGATGTGGGTGATGTTCTTAGATTAGTTCTAGGGGACTGGTGACCTCAGATGTTAAGTCCCACAGTGCTCAGAGCCATTTGAACCAGTAGCGTGAACGTGAGAATACCATGAGAATATTCCCTGTAATGGAGTGGTAATGTTGGAAACGTTCTGAACACATTGTCGTAAAAAGTTGAAGAAAGTGAAGCTATTACAAATTCTCGTAGCCCTCATTTCTGAGTGGATTTGATTTAGTACTGAAAGTACTAGCACCTCCTGCGTATTATTTTCAAAAGGAACACAGTTAGTATTCATGCAACAGTTGTTAGTCAGGCGTATGTCGCCCGAGTGTTACCCGTTCACTGCTTAAAACTTTGTAGCTGCCATGGAGCTTCCTTTCCTCTAATGGTAGTCTGGTAGACAGCACAAGGTCTCTGCATTGTCCTTCCACGTAGAGTTCGAATCCTGACCTATCTGTGTTTGAATACAAGGCCTGGTATGATGTTGCTCTGTGTTGCGTCCAGACTACTTTCGTCTATCAATGAGAGCCAGAAGCGGAAAACTCGCTGGAAAGAAAAGTCCTGGTGGTGTCCAAACTGTAATGTAGGTCTCTGTAGGCTTGAGTGTTCCAAAATATACCACACTCACTCAGACCAAATATGTATAAGATATTTTTCTCGCAATAAAAACATGATTTAGTAAAACTGTTTGTATGTCTGCTAATTTTATTATCTCATAATCACCTTCTACGTATACTTAAAGCAGATTTAATCATTTCAAGTGGCGCATCATACGAATTTATTGCACTTGTCGTTACAATGCTGTGATCGTCGGTAATGTGTTAAAAACTGCTCCAACCACGGCGACTGCGTCCCGTCTAAGTGTTAAAATTACAGTGTTTTCCTTTTTCTGAAAAACTTTTAATAAAAAGACAACATTCACATCTAACTTATAGATCGCAGGCCACCATACGGTTTCGTGGTGCAAGGTATTCCGGGGACCACCATCATTTGTAATCTTTCCGCTTCCATTCGCGAACAGCGTGCGAGAACAACGACTGTCGATAAGCTTCCTTATCAGGTCGAATGTTTCTAATTTACCGATGATACTCGTTGTGCGACACGTATGTGGGAGACTGTAATACGTTGCTTTGCTATTCTTGAAACGTTCACTCTCTGTTTTTAATAGTAAACTTCTCTGTGATGTACAAAACATCCGTTGCAGCGTCATCCACTGGAGCTTGATGTGCACCCCCACCACACTCTGGAGCTCATTAAACTAACGCGTAACGAAACACGCCGATCTTCTTTGAATCCTCACTAGCTGCTCTATTGGCTCCACACTGTAGCGTTTCGTCATCATTTTCAGTTCTTTTCCCTTGCTTCCAGTGCCCAACAGCTTTTCGCATGTAAGTACAAATGTCGAATTTCACACAATGTCTAACTCGCGCCTAGTTGTCGTAAGCTGGTCCATAGATTGCATTAGAGGAAACCCAAATAAGTCATTCTTCCGAAACAGCACCCCTTCAACAACCAGGTAAACAGCAGTTCGGTACAACATTCACAAGACAATAGGAAAGTGGGCAGCTTATGTGGAGATGTGGACTGTTTTCACGAGACCTGGTTTTTCTGCGATGCCACTTCAGCGTGCTGTCATCGCGATGCTGTCAATGTCCACTCGCACGAGGCATACATCTACCATCCCGCCACTTTCACTGTCAGAACTCAAGAGGTATGCAATACACAGAATATTATATTTTTCGCTGAATTAACTCTGCGTTTAGTATAATTTTCATTCATTGAAAGAAAATGCTGATTTTGCAAGATCTGAAACAACATGATCATGCACAATGCGGATTCGCCAGTAACATATTCCTCACGGTTCATCAAGAGGTGATGTAAACAGATACAACGTGCGTATTTCGGGTAATGAAACGCCAGCGTTTGTAAGGGAGTATATTTCTATCAACGGTCTGCTCTACTTCGATATTCTGTAGAATTATGCTGCCGGTCGGAGTGGCCGTGCGGTTTTAGGCGCAACAGTCTGGAACCGAGCGGCCGCTACGGTCGCAGGTTCGAATCCTGCGTCGGGCATGGATGGGTGTGATGTCCTTAGGTTAGTTAGGTTTAATTAGTTTTAAATTCTAGGCGACTGATGACCTCAGAAGTTAAGTCGCATAGTGCTCAGAGCCATTTGAACCATTTTTAGAATTATGCTATGACCCAACTCCAAGGGATTCAGCCCGATACAGCGTTTCAACTAGATGGAGTGTCACCTCATTAGGCAGCAAGTGTCTCGAGCATTTACAAGAAGAATTAATATATCGGTGGATTCGAATGGATCGCTCAGTCCGATAGCTACCAAGATCGCTAGACAGAGTTTTTCCCTTTGAAGATATGTTAATACCAAGGTGTACGCCAAAGCTGTGCAGGATATGTGCACCCTGTGTGAATGCATCATTGAAGGTGTTAAAAGTGTTATCCCCAAAACGCCACGAAATGTGCGGCGTGAGACAGAGTAGCGTTTGAGTATTTTGTACCACCATCGTGGCTCACACTAAGTAAGTTAAATGAAATTACATATGCTTAAACTTTATGAATGTGTATTTGCATGCGTCAAATATTGTCTCTTTTTCGTTGTTAGCTACAGAGATCTATCAGTTTTATATCTAGTGAACATTCCGGGACTCACAGTATTCAGTAAAGGGATATATTATTCGATAGAATTTCTGAAGGAGATGAAACAGATAACACAAACGGTCCTTAAACGCGATACAGCTGGAAAGTGCCTTTTAAGTCAAATGCTATGAGATGGAGTCATTGTGTTAACTGTATATTGGGTGATTGTCAGAGGGAGTTGTGGGCGCCACACAGACAGATACAGGAAGTGGAACCGAGGAGGGGGCGGGGGGTGGAGGGTGGGACGGGCGGACTCAACAGGCCACGCCTTCCTGCTGCAGTACAGACACCTTAATCTGGCATTTCTTCCTTCCGCGAAACCGGTAGCAAAATGGCTTCGTAATATAAACTAAATTCGTCTTAAATATTGAGATGTTTAATGGCGATTGTCATATACAGAACAACATATTGTGCAAAAACATCACTGATTCGACTGTTAAATGCGTACACTTATCACAAAAATAGAAATTAGTACGAAACAGAGTGCAGTACAACAGAGTAACACAGCGGACAACAAGGACTAGTACCGCCAGCAAGGTAACGCAGCTGCAGCTAGAAACAAATGACTACCGTTGGAAACCTTCTGACTTTTACAATTCCATCACTAGGGAACTTATTGACCAACTTGCAGTTAACTCACTGTTTGTAAGAATGCTAATACATGGAGCGGTGTGCATCCAGTGACGCCTGTGGTTTGAGGATGACACGGCGGCCAGTCTGTACCTTTGGGCCTTCATGGCCTGTGCGGGAGGAGTTTTTATACTGCTGTTAACAATACCCTCGAATCTGGAGTAGAGTACTGCATGCATTTTCCACTGGTGTTGTCATGTAAATGTCGGTGGAAAATGGTACCTGCTTATAAGGGCTGCTCGGCATACTGAAGGCTTATTAGTAGAGTAGTTACAGAACCGTGGCTAATTTTTTTTCACCTGATATGATCCCACTCATCTGACTCACGCTTACAATAAACAACAAAATGAAAATGTTATTGAAGCTAATTTCATACTATATTTGCCATGTAGCTGTCGTATTAATCCAATGGTGTAAGCCAAATGAAGTAAGATATTTTTTCCTACATATAATTTTGCATATTATTTGGTATACTGTGCACGCAACGGTTTTAAACGAATGAAGTTTGCATTCTTAGGATGACAGTTAAGAACACAGAGAACACGTCTCTGCGCGCGAATTGAGTTGCGGCATGCCTGTCACCAAGGGACTGGGACACCGCACGACAAAGAGGAGGTGTGAGGAATGGAACATTCTTTGGCGGTAAGGATAGCGTTTGTAAGAACTTCTACCTGGTCATCACAACCGGGAAAATGTTGTTCATCGAAGGTTGCACGGGAGAAGCAAAGCCCCCAGTCGGCCTTAGAAAGCTGCGATTTGGGTGTGCACATAGGTGGGGTAAAAGGAGAGATGACAGACAACTCGAGATAGTGAGACAGTCTGGGGAGTGCAGAAGGAGCAGTCCAAATGGGAATAGGTGTGAGTGGAGTCTGAAAGGAACATGGGTGCTCCTGTGTTAAGGCAGATGAGAAAGTGATTGAGCAAGTCAGCCAAGAGGGCATCTCTCTGGCAGGTTCCGGGCAAGTCCCAAAGGGAGAGAGTTGCCCAATAAGCTGAAGGAAGTTTGCCCTGGTGACATCGAATGACTGAGGGATGTAAAGGGTATGAAGTGAGGGAGGAAAATGTGGACTGCAACAGCTTGAAACCGGGTAGTCAGGGAGATAGGTTGACTATGAACATCATCCTGGATGAGATGGGATGCCGTCCTTGGGAGGAAGGTCAATGCGAACTGGGAAAAAGTGCGTATGCTCCCACGTGGTCAAGATGACGCAATTTTGTTTCATGTTGGTCTGTGGAGTCCAGAGCAGAAAAACGGTTGGTGGTTCGCACCGACGACATGGAGGTCGGTCGTACGAGGGTATCACGTGGCGACATTGCCGAAGGAGAAGATCGTTTGTCTTTCTTTGATTTCTTGGAGCCTTTCTGGCTGGCACAGGAAGACTCATATTTCTTGGCTGGAGGGCCATACTCTTCGTGGGAGTATTCCTTCGTCCTTTCTGGCCCACCGGTTGTGTAGCAAGTGATTTCGCCTCGAGAGGCGAAAGTACAGAGGCTTGTTGCACACCTAGAGGAGGAGATGGGGATGCTAGCATGACACTGGGCGATTTCACAACTGCAGCGCTGAATTTGAGGTAGCACGTTTGGGTGGCCACGTCCTTCGTGGAGCGAGATGTAGCAAGAATAGTACTGTAAATGCCGCATTTTCGAAATCAGGGTTTCTGAGTAGCCAACAATCAACACCCAAGCGACCACGTAAGGCACTTTTTCCTTCACCCGGATTTCCTCGACAGCCCGCTCATCGAGATAGATGGGACGATCTCGGGAGGAAGCGGTATGGTCGCCAATGCAGTTGATACTGTGTGGAGGAGGAGGAGGAGGAGGAGGAGGAGGAGGAGGCAGACACACGCGCTCGTGAGCATCCCTACCACAGGTTACACATTTGGCCGGGTGTCTACAGGACTCTGCTGTGTGGTTTTAACGTTGACACTGGTAGCAGCGCCTTGGGTTTGGAATGTATGGTTGGACTGTGATAACTTCATAGCCCGCTTTGATCTGTGATGGAAGCACCACTCTGTCAAAACAGAGAAACAGAGTGCATGTAGGCACTGACGATGCATTTATCTTTTTCATCACCCGATGAACTGCAATGACGCCCTGATCAGTGAGGTACTTTTCGATTTTTGCCGCAGTGAGACCATCGAGCAGCCTAGTGTAAATAACACCACAGGAAGAATTCAGCTTTCGATAGGCCAAACAGGATAGCTCTGGAGGAGCGAAGCTGCAAGCAGTTTTTGTGTTTGAGAATCAAAAGTAGTCTCCAAAAGCAAAGAGCCATTGTATAAACGAGAGCAAGATTTGACAGGGCCAACAACTGCATCAACACCTTTCTGAATAACAAACGGATTTACTGCAGCAAAGGACTGACTGTCTTCCGTATGCGAAACCACGAGGAACTGTGGTGCAGATGGGAGGGTCTTTGAATCATTAGCCTCATTCCGTTTACGTTGGTAGACATTGACTATGAACTAAATGATTGGCTCATTACGAGAAAATCTCCCATGACTGCAACCGTCTCTGATGGCAAGCCCCTATCAACTGGGGACCCCCTTCGAAAGGAGGCACACGCACAGCAGGTGATTATTCACGCCTCAGGTCACACCTGCCCAACACCTGACAGAGGGATCAATTGGCAATTTGTGAAAGTAATAGCTCAGGCAATCACCCCTCCCTGGGCCTGGCCTGTACTGGGGGCCCGTGTGAACCCTTCCTGTCAGCCGGCCGCGGTGGTCTAGCGGTTCTAGGCGCTCAGTCAGGAACCGCGCGACTGCTACGGTCGCAGGTTCGAATCCTGCCTCGGGCATGGATGTGTGTGATGTCCTTAGGTTAGCTAGGTTTAAGTAGTTCTAAGTTCTAGGGGACTGATGACCACAGATGTTAAGTCCCATAGTGCTCAGAGCCAAGCCTTCCTGTCAACCCAGGGCTGGGAATTACGTGTTACCCAGTCACGTTTACGAGCGCACAGGGAGAAAGAAGAAAAAGAGGAGCCTCAAACGCCGAAGTGGAGGAAGGTTAGGAGAAAGGTAACGAAGAAAGAAAAAAGGAACGGAAAACAGTGGAGAGACATGTTCCCCAAGGGAGGGGAGAAAGAATAGCAAGAGGATAGACATGCAGGATGGAAGGGAATAGGTGTTGCGACGACTGGGGCCCTGTGGCAGCCAAGCACCAATAGGTCAAAAAGAGTGGCGAGACCCGTGGTGGTCTGTACTGTCTCGTATACATGCGCCATTCGCTGCAATAGCGCTGCAATTAAACGCAGCTACGTGTCGAACACTGAATCTCCATAAAAAGGGTCGAGGTTAAAGTTTAAAGCTTTGACAAATTGATTTCTAGATAGTGATTCAGTTCACTTAACCAAGATGGCCTTCTCTGACAAGTATGCTATGATCGCCCGCAGCACTACGACACAGGATGTTATATTGTCATTCTTTAAGACTAGCTCCACAATACATATGATACAAATAGAACGGCCCATTTGGCTGCTTTCTTATCTCCACATTCGTCTCATGCCCCATCAAGGCAAAATATGTATGAAATATTATTGGCGAATGTCTGGTACATCAGCTACTATAGGAAATTTATCTGTGAATTTGTGCTGGAATGTTTACAACACATCAGGAGAGAATTGGGTTTTTTTCTAACGTGTCACGACAGGTGGAAACTTTATTTTACCACTATTAATTTACCCAAGAAAATGCTGTTTTGCAATACTGCCGGCAACTTTGTAAAACTAATAACATGTACAATAAATTTAATTATTCTAGTTACATTATTTCGTGGAATATGTTATGATAACATCGATGAGTTATGTCTTCTGTGGATTTCATCCTTTCACAAGTAGATATACACAGAAAATCAAACACTAATCAATTATTATCTTCGATAGCGTTAAGCAGGTATTCACTCTCCAAAATTCATCACAATAAAGCACAGCACAATTATCTCATGTTCCAAAGACTGAGCATGCCTGTCCATAAAATATGTTTCCTAATCAACACACGTCAATAAAAATTTTGCACACCATTTCAGTCTTTCACATCTCATGCAAAAAAAGAGTTGAATCAAATGCTTTTCCATTTATCACAAAAACATATAGACCGCAACGTGTTTGCCAATAGTTCGTTTTCGTTCTGCATACATGTTGTTCACTATGTATCGTGTATAAGATTGTTTGTGTCTCCATACTACCGACATGCAATCTCAAGAATTCACTAATCCCAGCAGTGCATCCTGTAAAACTCGGTTACAACCTTGTCTCTAACAGTGGATTCTTCTACATTCTAGTTAAGAACCGACTGATCTCCTCTCATTTATTTTCCAAATACAACAAACCACTGACCCAAGACCAGAAAACAGCACAGTATATATAATGTACTAGCCTCCACTATAAGAGAAGCCATACAGCCATCTTGAGTAACGCTTGCGTACCTCCTGCCCTATAATGTGTCTTGACTATGTAGCCACTTTCCCACTAGTCTAGAACAAACATAAATCTACTTTTCCACTGGTCCATTCAGGAAGCCTTCTCCACCACAGCCTCCTCAAACAATACCATAACCCACATACTGGTACCGCCCCCTACCTTGCATCTTACCTATTCAACACAGCAACCCTCTACCCAAAAATCCTCCATTACAAAACAAGGCATCTGACCTACCCTGTCAATCCCACCCCAAGCAAACGCTCGCCCCCCCCCCCCCCCAAAACACTGATATCCCTTCCCCCATCTCCCTCTCCTTCTCCTTCTCTCCACTGCCTATTCACCATGGCACAGAGACATCATTTGCTGAACCACCCTGCCACCCTCCCACCCACTGACCCAATCCTGCTGCACACTGTCCCTTCCTGCCAATGACTGCTGGCACACCCAACCCACCAACTCACAGCAACCCAACCCAACCTGGCACAGTTACAACCACTGACCCAAAGAGGCTCACTTACCTCCCACCAACACAGCCCAGTGCACACACCACTGACCCACACAGGTGTGTTTCCCCACTCTCTTGCGACCAACATAGGCATACACATCTCTGTGCCCTATCTGGAAAACCTCTTACCCTACCTGGCAAACACCTGACCCTACCCGGTAAACCCCCAACTGAACACTACTGGAAAACCCCCAACCCTATCCTACTGGCAAACACCCAACCATATGCAGCAAGGAAGGACTTCTCGACAACAGTCCTCTCCAGCAACCACCTACCCAGCAGATCTCTTTAGGCAATCCGTTTCCAGAAATCCTTTTGTGGCAGTGTCCATTTCATACTGAGCCAGCGAACTCTACAATGTCAGCAACTGCATGTTGTAGTATCAGAGGCGTTCTCTTATTCCTGAAGCGGCTTCTCCATCTAATAATCTCCTGTGATCCTGCACTATACAACCTACAACATTCGAATCCTCACACTACTCACTTACTGCCTCATCTCCACACTAACTCAGTAATCCCTGCTAAGGTTTGACACGTGCTGCCACCTGAGTCTCAAAACCAGCACTAGCAGGGCTGTATATCATCTGTACAGATATCAAAGTTCACTTTCTTGTGTGTTAATTTCCACATAGTTCATTCTATGTAAATTATGTTTGGAAGCGTTTCCTCTACTTTGTGCTGTCAGAGGGGTGTTAAACGACGGTGCTACACAAGTGTACATGTTAACTTACCAGGTGCAGAGCTGGTGGCTACCAGGGCGGCGTCTCAAGACGCCTGAGGCGTGGGTCGTGGCGCGGCAATCTGTGCCGCCCCCAAGTCCCCACTTTAATCTGTGCCGGCCCGCTGCCGCCACCGCGGGAGTGTCTCGCTGTGTTTGTGTGAGGGCGGGGCGGGTAAGGGGGAGGGGGAGGTGACTGCCCACTGACAGATCGGAGGTGACTCCGCCCTGCCCCGGCCTGCTGGGCCAGTATTTAAACGGCACCAGGCCCGCCGCCGTCCCACAAGTCCGCCGGACGCCGCCCTCGAAGCCCAAGGTAAAGCAGCACTGCGCCTCTTTCTCCGCAGCACAGCTTCGTCACGACGCCCGTATAACACCCCAGTATCTAATTCGAAGCATATTAAATATTCAGGGATTGCTACAGAGGTACCGTCGATATAGGCACCCACAAACGCCTATTTCTGTATTCATGAATGGGAAAGCAAGCCAAGTTTCATCGTGTGATGGATCAGGACACAATTATAAATTATTTTGTGTATGCAGTCCAGTACTTGAATAGGACTTCGTGTGCTTCAGTCCTCTTGCTTAAAAAGGTTGATGCTAGTTCCGAAATAACGAGCTAATGTTAAAATAGATTAAAACGGATACGATACTTTCCGAAAACGAGCCTTGGCATAGCAGTACCATAGTACAATCAAACATAAATGTTCGTTTTTAACTGCCGATTCCTCCACCGAAACAATGAAACAAAGCCACATGAATCAGCAATGTTTTATCAGTCTGTTACTGCAAGAATTCTTTAATCTGTTAACATTTCGATCAAAGCTGATCATCTTTAGGTCCGTCTGAATTAATAAGATGAACATAACTCATCAGCAAAGAGCAGTGCGAATGACTGTCGCATAAGAAATGCAATTATCGAATGCCTTATCTTTGAGTTTGAGAAATAAGCCGGGAGCACTCGAATGCTACCTCTGCACCGCTTTTGGCGTGGTATAACTATTTGCATTTAGTGATTTACTTTAAGGGAGTGATGGCCTCCACTAACATGTTTAAACCCCCATCTCACCAGTCTGCCGTCCCACATTGGTAATGTGGCCACTGGAACTATCGAAAACCTTAGCTATATTTCCTGTTAATGATTAAAGAATATTTTCTGACGTTATAACGGGTTCAGACCAGTCTACCACGTGAAACGTATGTGACAAGTCCAACACAATTTATTGGAAGCAGTTGGAAGCAATTGGTTTCACATATGTATATAGCACTGATGCTATCTAACTCACACTCCATACTTCGCCCATGCAGCCACTTTATCCATTTTTTCGTAGGCCCGGTCAAGATTTTTGACAGAGTAGCACCGTGTAAAAACCTACGTGACCTCTGCCGGCAACTTAGCAAGTATAAATATTTATATTTTCAGTAGGGTGCGGTTCACAACTTGTAGAAACCTAATGGGAAAATCCCTACTTTACTACTACAAGTTGCTGTCAGTACCTTTATTATTGATACTAGTTTTCACTGTATCTAATCATCATCAGAAACAGGAAATCTTTCAATCACAGATCTGAATAAACGTATGGCCATTAGTCCCGCTCTGCACACGTTAAAATGCATACTGAACATCAGGACCAGATACCGATGTATAAAATATTTAGCTAGCTTGTGCTCCACATTGATACGTAATGTATCACAGAAACAGCGAGAGCTGCTAGGTGAACTGCAGTTTACGACCAATATCAGTCTTACAGATCATCTTCAGATACCTGAACCCACACGAAACAGGATTAAGTCCGATTCCCACGTGTTAACTTTCAGACTCCTGCACATGCTGTAAAAGATCGAAATTTATTATAAAATAAAAGCAATTCACCTAGTAAATGTCGGTTGTGTCTACATATTATGAATTTCAGACGGATACATAAACCTTAAACATTGTTCACCAACTAGAACCAACACATTAGTCAGGAGGGAATTCAGCAATCTTATTCCTATTTAAAAAGGGTATATATTGTTTATTTTATACCTCAGATTGAAAAAAAGTGTGCAACTGAGACAGAAAAGTAGAAAGTATATAATTTTTTGAACTGTTCAGGAGCCTTGTGCATCAGGTTCTGACGCTCTGCCTTTGCGTTATGTAGAATGGGAATGTATATATTAACAGAGATACTGTAATTGACGCAGATTTGGGACAATCTTAAGTTGCAGTAATAATAACGATTTTAGTAGGAGAGGGTGGTAGTACGTGATTCTCAATAACCGAATATTGATCCAAATATAATTGAAAACATACATGATTATACCGTTTCAATTACTGCGAAAGATTTCACCATCACATTCGAAGGCACCACGCATTAATTAAACAATTATTTTTAGTCTGCCGCTAACGAAGAAAGACAAAATACTCACCGCACCAAAGCCTTACCCTGAATATAGCTTCTGAAACCCTTCGCTGGCATGGGTGCGTCGTGAGAAGCTCCGCCAAAACCAACTGCAAAGATTCTTAACTTAAGAAAATACTTCCGTATCTAACATTAATAAAGCTGCAAAGTATGGAGAGTGTACAGTTCAGCACTAGACAGTGTCGAGACTTTAAATTCTCCGGTTTTCAGTAGCAAGGCCGTACAGGGGTGAGCAACAGCAGCCAAAGACGCGTCTTGCCTCACAGCGCAGACGCCAGCGAAAATTTTAACAACAGGATGCACCCTGGACGCTCTGTGACTGTCATTCGGGCCGTAAAACAGCACAACGGAACCCTCAAAGTGGGCTGGAGACGGACGACAACTGGGCCTCTACATAATTTCCGCTAAAAGTCACGTTTCTTGTTGCTCTCTCTGTTTTAAACATTTGCAAAGCATTTTCGCGGCGCGCTTAACAAATTATAGCGATGCGGGTCCGGTTTACAAGTGAACTGACGCTTCACCAACAGTTGTGTAATTAGTAAAATGAGGTGCTGGACGGGCTATGAAAATGTGCACAGTTGACAAAGCTTTAGCAGGAGGTAGATGGTGTCAAATGAGGGACAATCGCAGAGCATTCGCCCTCGCCGACGACGGTGAAAACGTGCACGGAACAAAGGAAGAAAGAGTTTAAAATCACTTAGAGATAGAGAAAGAAAAATATTGTAGTTTCCATTTTATATATTCATTGTATACGGTTTTTTTTAAACTATCAATTGCACTACAAGTAATTTTTCGTATATTACTAGCAAATGATTATTTCAAGCAAACATCGCTGTTCTATGAATGCTTGCGATCTCCCCCTCATGACTACTTCTGTCATAAGTATTTGGCTGACTGACAGGAAACAAGTATCTTTTCTTTTAGAAACAAAAGGACAATTCCCGTATTGCAGCAAGTCGTGGGCCAAGAAAAGGAAGGTCAAAGTATCCTACGGTACTAAAATTTCCTACAAAATTACGTAACACACGTGTTCACAGTAAAGAGGAGCAGGTCAGTGAGTCCCATATGTTCTGGAAGGCTCGGGCATACTTCCTGTTGTAAACCTTATTTAGCCTGTAATGTATAAAGATGGGGTTGGAATTCGACCATATCCTTTTCAAAGGAATCATCCCATATCTCGCTTTGATCGAATCGATGACGACGGAAAATCTAAGTACAAGTCCTTCCGGAAGGCAGTTTAATTCCCCGCTTCTCCAATGCGGGTCCATTCTCTTAATCACTTCACTACGTCTGTCTCGTTCTCCAGTTCCCTCGTTCGCCTTGATCACAGGAAACTCATTCGGGAGCGGTCATTAGGACAATGTTGTCGAACCCAAAATTTATTAAGTCTGCAATGTTTTGCGATAATTAGAGAATGGTCTGAAGTATTCGAAAACATGTCCACGAATTACATGGAGTTGTTAAAGTAATATATCAAGTTGCTCAAATTCTTTGAGTATTACAAACTTAGGCGCTTTTTTTTTTTTTGACAGGAAAGGGCAAAGAATGAGGCCCACAAACACACAAAATTTCGCTCTGTAGTTAATACGTGGAAAGCACAATACATTCCCGTACGAATAACGAAAGAATTAAAATGATAAGTTACAGCCTAAATACTGATTGCGTACGGCGACGAGCAGACAAACTTACGACATATTGGTTCCCCTTCTTGCGTTACTACAGTCTACATTTAAGTTCGCACGCTGCAAGCAACTGAAATGCACGCAGAGATTGCTTCCTAGTGTACCACACCTTAGGGTTTCTTCACATTCCATCCGCGTATAAAGCGCGGGAAAAATTCTAAAATGCCTTTGTGCGGATTGTGTGTAGTCTAATCTTGTCTCAGTGGGCCGTGCAGAGTATTCCTAAATTCTTTACTTAATTCTGTTTACTGATCTTCGTGAGTACACTTCCGTGGGATAACCGGTGTATTTTCTTCAGACGTCCACCAGTTCAGATTTGTCAGTGTTTCCTTGCCGCTCTCAAGAATCAAACAAACACCTGCGATCATTCGTGCTGCCCTGTTTTTGTACACGTTCAATATGCACCGTTAGTCACATTTTGTAGGTCCCCTCCTTGAGCAATATTCTAGGTTGCAGTAATGGACCCATAAATAAAATGTCACGTACTTCCCGGTGTAACACACAGTTCCTGCCAAGCGCGCAATAAGGAGCCAGAAACAGTCTCATGTGAATGTTTTATACCTCTCCAATATCATCGTAATTGTAAACAGGCCACACAGAGAGATGAAAGAAAGTCAACTCTCACAAATCAGTTCAAAAATGGCTCTGAGCACTATGGGACTCAACTGCTGAGGTCATTAGTCCCCTAGAACTTAGAACTAGTTAAACCTAACTAACCTAAGGACATCACAAACATCCATGCCCGAGGCAGGATTCGAACCTGCGACCGTAGCGGTCTTGCGGTTCCAGACTGCAGCGCCTTTACCCGCACGGCCACTTCGGCCGGCCACAAATCAGTCGCGGTGTTAATTATACGGTCTTGCATATAATCACCAGAGTTCACTTATGTAAATCTAATCAGGACGGATAGGTTCTTCTGAATGCCGATCGAGTCCTGTCACATGACATGAAATAGTTGTGACCATCTGAAAAGGAATGGTGATTTTATAGCAAACAGCTTATATTTAATAAACAGCATGTAAAATATACCAACTGTTAGTAAGTGCATCACAGTAAATACGAGCGGTTGGCGACTGTTTTGTGTATGCTGTCATTTAAAGGAATATCTTTTCCGAAACTAAAAATGTCAATTACAGTTCTGTGTACAGCACATGTATATTTTTACTGGTCACAGGAAGAACTACGCCTAGGTACCCGCAAGGAACGTCGACAATATGTAAAGTTAAATAGACATATTAAATGATAAATTTCCTAAGCACAGTTTTCGAATAACGGATACGCAAAAAATGTCACACGATAAGGCAGATGAAGAAACGTACGTACTGATCTACTTCATCACTTCTTCCATATGATATAAGCTGATTAAACTAACAGTACGATCAGAAGAGGTGAAAGATTGCTTCTCGTCATGAAATTTATCTTTTTAACGAACCGTTACAAAGGGTAAGAATACGGTGGTTGGAGGTATGAACGAAATGAACTCTTCTTAGATCGAGAATACGATCAGCGCAGCATCCAACAGCACCTATGTCCAGCTCGCTAAAAAATATCTAGCTTAAATCAGCCGTAGAACATGTAATTTTTCCTCCTATCTACGTAATTCTGTAGCTCTCAATTCGTTCGAGCAATTAATCATTCATGATAGGAAACACAGTCATAGCTCAGTCACTCAAAATGATTCTGAAATTTTACTTGTTAGAATGAAATCAGGCGATGATTCTTCTTCTCTGCAGGCTCGTGCTTTGCGGCAGTCTGCTAATCTGTACAAACAAAATGCCTCGTAATTTTGGGAGCGTTGTATAATCAGTCGGGAAACCTCAAATCAAGCGGATATTTGGCTTTGATGAAGCTTAACCTTCCGAAGAAGTAATGGAGCTCTTGGATTATTAAATGCAGGTTCGTATCCAGTCTTTCGGAAGTTCCCTTCTGATTAACAACTACGCAATATATCGATAAATATCATTAATTCTCAAATTTCAAATACACACCTTTTATTTGAAGGAGCAATCTATATATATTTCCTTTTAATCGTACAGTTCGTATCAGTTATCTTCTGTGATAAATCTCAATAATCAGATTACAGTTCTTCCAAACCAAGCTCAGGCTAATCGGCACGAAGACAATCTCGGAAGCTTTTTTCTTCTTTTTTTTCCCTAACGATCACCAGAGAGAGTACTACAAAGAATACTTATGCGCTCATGGCATAGCTATTGTATGAACTACTTTTCGCATGGATTCTGCGAGTATGAAGATAGAAAATTAGTAAACGTCATTCAAGGGTAGAATTGTATCTGAATAATTCATCGAATATAAAGAGATATTACAAACACCAAACCTCAGTGGCCGAGCGGTTCTAGGTGCTTCAGTCTGAAACCACGCGACCGCTACGGTCGCAGGTTCGAAGCCTGCCTCGGGCGTGGATGTGTGCGATGTCCTTAGGTTAGTTAGGTTTAAGTAGTTATAATTTCTGGGGGACTGATGACCTCAGATGTTAAGTCCCATAGTGCTCAGAGCCATTTGAACCATTTGAAATTATGGACAGTCGGCTATCGAACTACTGAAAGCAGTTGTGTGCTTGTGCAAACGACTTCCTGTGTAAATACAAGTATGTAAAGCACAAAAAAGTTATAAGTTATGTTGAGAACTTCATAGTAGGTCACACTGACATGGCTTGATGTAACCTCCCAGTCTCAGTCTCTCCCCTACCTCTTTTTCATCACACAGTAACACAATCTGTTCATTCTGCGGGTATATATTACATTTCGTTTAACGAAACTGTTTACTGCATATTTTGCCGTAAAATATTAGAAATTTGAAACAAGAAACAACAAGGTAGAAATTTTTTCACATTGACCAAAAAGACGTAAAATTTGCATGTGCACTTGAGTTTTGTGATTTATATGCTATTAATTAAAATTGTATCTAAATAAATGGTGACAAGCGGAATTTCCTGTATCACACTTATTGTCTGTTCAAGTTACCGCCTTGACAAATGGCTCTGAGCACTATGGGACTTAACATCTGAGGTCATCAGTCCCCTAGAACTTAGAACTACTTAAACCTAACTAACCAAAGGACAGCACACACATCCATGCCCGAAGCAGATTTCGAACCTGCGACCGTAGCGGTTCCAGACTGAAGCGCCTACGACCGCTCGCGCGTTGACAAGGCTGTAGCGCTAGAAGAACGGGCACCTCTCACCAATAAGGATTCTCGCTGTGCAGCTTTCTACGGATTGCACGTGTTTACATGTGAAGGAAACTAGCTTCTCCTTGGCGCAGTGTCGTATAGTATTTCGCAATCAAGAAGAGGCTCAGTTGATGGACATGACTGTACTTTCTAATGTCGTTTATATTACCTTGCACCCTAAGCGCTTTGTATCTGCTTTCTTCTCTCGATATGGGAAAGCGTACAGTATCATACAAGAAGAAATAAAATATGACGAAACAAAGTTTTAAGACATTCTTAACGCTACTGAATTCAAACGAGACAACAGGAAAACGGATAGTGGTAGTCCAGAATACTACTGCTGTAATATGGTAAAAGAGCGCTGGTTGGTGATGTAATTGAGCAAACGCCTGCTAGTTATGTAAGCCCGCGCTGCAACTCGCCGCGACACCAGGCAGGCGCCTGAGCCCTCTGTCTCCGTGTTGCAGATGCCGCGCGCCGTCGCCTGGGCCTGGATGGCAGCCGCCGCTACGCTCGCCCTGGCACGACAGGTAAGCAGCAGCAGCTGTCTCTCCTCTGCGAGTGCGATCGCCGTCGGACTGACGTTCAACGCTCGGCGCACACGAACTAGTATCAGCCACGGGTGTTCGCAGAGATCTTTTCAATACACGCACGGCGACATGCCGGCGATAAGCGCGCGTTAGTGGTGAGTCGGAAGACTAAGTCTGGACGTAAGCGGAAGGAAGCTGTGATTACGCTAAATCGTTCACGCCTGTACTACTATATGAAGGTATGTAGTCGTTTAACGTCTTTACCCAGAATCCTGAACAGTACTTCACCATTTTACTTCAACTTTTTACTCGACACTTTAACGTTTGGACTGACACAGGCTATATATTTTTAATATATCTATATTTACAGGGTAGTCCGTTGATCGTGACCGGGCCAAATATCTCACGAAATAAAAGTCAAACGAAAAAACTACAAAGAACGAAATTTGTCTAGTTTGAAGGGGGAAACCAGACTGCGCTATGGTTAGCCCGCTAGATGGCGCTGCCATAGGTCAAACGGATATCAATTGCGTTTTTTTAAAATAGGAATCCCAATTTTTTAATTACATATTCATATAGTACGTAAAGAAATATGAATGTTTTAGTTGGACCACTTTTTTCGCTTTGTGATAGGTGGCGCTGTAATAGTCACAAACATATGGCTCACAATTTTAGACGAACAGCTGGTAACAGGTAGGTTTCTTAAATGAAAATACAGAACGTAGGTACGTTTGAACATTTCATTTCGGTTGTTCCAATGTAATACATGTACCTTTGTGAACTTATCATTCCTGAGAACGCATGCTGTTACAGCGTGATTACCTGTAAATACCACATTAATGCAATAAATGCTCAAAATGATGTCCGTCAACCTCAATGCATTTGACAATACGTCTAACGACATTCCTCTCAACAGCGAGTAGTTCGCCTTCCGTAATGTTCGCACATGCATTGACAATGCGGTGACGCATGTTGTCAGGCGTTGTCGGTGGATCACGATAGCAAATATCCTTCAACTTTCCCCACAGAAAGGAATCCGGTGACGTCAGTACCGGTGAACGTGCGGGTCATGGTATGGTGCTTCGACGACCAGTCCACTTGTCATGAAATATGCTATGCAATACCGCTTCAACCGCACGCGAGCTATGTGCCGCACATCATGTTGGAAGTACATCGCCATTCTGCCATGCAATGAAACATCTTGTAGTAACATCGGTAGAACATTACGTAGGAAATCAGCATACGTTGCACCATTTAGATTGCCATTGATAAAATGGGGGCCAATTATCCTTCCTCCCATAATGCCGCACCATACATTAACCCACCAAGGTCGCTGATGTTCCACTTGTCGCAGCCATCGTGGATTTTCCGTTGCCCAATAGTGCATATTATACCGGTTTACGTTACCGCTGTTGGTGAATGACGCTTCGTCGCTAAATAGAACGCGTGCAAAAAAAATCTGTCACCATCTCGTAATTTCTCTTGTGCCCTGTGGCAGAACTGTACACGATGTTCAAAGTGGTCGCCATACAATTCCTGGTGTATAGAAATATGGTACGGGTGCAATCGATGTTTATGTAGCATTCTCAACACCGACGTTTTTGAGATTCCCGATCCTCGCACAATTTGTCTGCTAATGATGTACGGATTAGCCTCGACAGGGGCTAAAACACCTACTTGGGCATCATCGTTTGTTGCAGGTCGTGGTTGACGTTTCACATGTGACTAAACACTTCTTGTTTCCTTAAACAACGTAACTATCCGGAAACGGTCCGGACACTTGGATGATGTCGTCCAGGATACCGAGCAGCATATATAGCACACGCCCGTTGGGCATTTTGATCACAATAGCCATACACAACACTATATCGACCTTTTCCGCAATTGGTAAACGATGCATTTTAACACGGGTAATGTATCACGAAGCAAATGCCGTCCGCACTGGCGGAATGTTACGTGATACCACGTACTTATACGTTTGTGACTATTACAGCGCCATCCATCACAAAGCGAAAAGAGTGGTCCAACTAAAACATTCGTATTTCTTTACGTACTACACGAATATGTAATAAAAATGGTGGTTCCTATTTAAAAAAACGTACTTGATATCCATTTGACCTGTGACAGTGCCATCTAGCGGGCCAACCATAGCGCCATCTTGTTTCCCCCTTCAAGCTAGACGAGTTTTGCTATTTGTAGTTTTTTCGTTTGACGATTATTTCGTGAGATATTTGGCCCGATCACAATCAACGGTCCACCCTGTATAAGAGGCAATGTCCGACTGACTGACAGCTCACTGACTCATCGTCGGCCAGCTCAAACCGCTAAGGGCAGAAACTTTAAATTTGCAGAGGGTCTTGATCTTATACCATAGGCGTCGTTTAAGAAGGTATTTTTCGATATTTCTTCCTTGACAGGGTGAAATAGGGACTGAAAGGCTTTTTTAAAATATATCGCTATTAATGCAATTCTGAAGCTAGAGTTTCGGAAGTCGGTATTTTGTTTCTCGTTTCTCGGTCAGAAATAAAGAAACACATGGTTCAGGATTATTGGAAATTTAACGCATATGCGGGTGAACCAGTTGGTGACATTTTTGTTGAAAAAAAAAAAACAATATTAAAGAACTACTCAAGCATTTTTAAAGCTACATCTACGAAAATTGGTATTAGTCTTCTAAATAAATATGTGTTAGAGGATGAAGTTTTCTATGGAAATAGCACCACAAGTATTCAAAAGGCACGATTAACAACGACCTCCGACTCTAGCTGCCAAAACTCCTTCTGGACAGAAATAATTACGGAAAGATCATGCTTCTACATCCTCAATTAGCGTGCAAAGTTTAGAAAATGTAGTTTGCAAAAACAACATAAAAACTGGATTATAGGAGAACAAAAAAATTCTGTGCGGATCATACAGTCAACGCGAGCGAAACAGTGGGCGCTAAGCTAGTGTAATATATAAACATGTATGTAATGTATAAAAGAGAAACATTGTCACCAAAAATCTTGAGATGTTCTTGATCAATTAACTCCAGATTTTCACACGATAGTCTCTAATGAACCGTCTGGCGCACATGTATAATGCTATAATGGGTAAAATCTCATACAATTCTTGACTGATTTACTTCAAATTTTATGTGACACTTTAATCAATATTCGGACGGACATAGGCTATATATTTTTTCAAACAAGAGTGTACGCATTTTCTGTTAAAGCCGACTGAGAGAAAGAAAATACTGTTCTGTGCTCTGCTGTTAAAATGTGCGGTTTGATCTTTCTCGCGGTCACTTTTAACTACGATAGCATGACATTCAAACCATTAATCAAATTGTGTTCTCCCATATATATTCTCTCTCATTACACGTACTTTTAAATAAAAATCTATACACAACAATATCTTGTTTTTCTTTTCTTCCTCGCAGTCCGCTTACACAGCTAATAGGATATCTCTGATTATGGGTTATCAGCTTATACTGCTATGGAATGTGAATTGGCAGTAGCATTAAACAAGATTCAAGATCATAGAGAAAGAGAGGGAGGATGGACAGAGAGGGAGGGAGGAAACAGACAGAAAAGGGGGATGGAGGAGGTGATGGGCAGAAAGAGGATCGAGAAGGAGATTAGGATGTATATTCAATTAGCACACATATTTAACAATTGCGAAGCATTGTCCGGTTCGCTAGTACTAACAGATTTTAATCTTTTATTACGGACACAAGATTTGTACGTTCAGATGAAAGGCCCGTCCACAGGGAGCAAATGTAATGTCTAAAAGAGAAACATTGTCACCAAAAATCTTGAGATGTTCTTGATCAATTAACTCCAGAAATAAAGAAACTCCAGAGATAAGGATGGTTCTCGGGTAGGGCATTCTTTATTGTCTGTAATACAACATACAATCACCATTGATCTTTATTTTACAATTTCCATTACCAATCTT
This sequence comes from Schistocerca americana, assembly GCF_021461395.2. Taxonomy (NCBI): domain Eukaryota; kingdom Metazoa; phylum Arthropoda; class Insecta; order Orthoptera; family Acrididae; genus Schistocerca; species Schistocerca americana. Next base: position 318,706,930 of record NC_060119.1, on the reverse strand, counting down.
GCACCATAGAAAAATATATTCATCGGCATTCAATTTCATCTTCCTTCGGCTACTCAAAGTAAATGGCATACTAGGAACAACTGTACCATAAGGCTGCTTAGCCAAAAGTCCTGTCGTCTCTGCTATACTCCATGTCAAGTTTTGAATGGTCACATTCATGCAAACACACCACTAGGTCATAAACACGAACTAGGTTGACAATGACTCTTCCTTGCATCGTCTCTCTCCTGATCTGATTTCACGATAAAACCGAGACAAAACTTATCAATACTTGAAACCATGCGGTTCTTCTTAATATGACCATGGTGCTCCTTGCAAGACGTACCCTATTTCAGGATATTTCTTCACCTCATCAGTGAACAGTTCAACATCCAATACGGCTTCATTAACGGCAGTCTGACGACAACTGCTGCTGGGGCAGCGAACACTGCGAGATCTCTGCGAAGCAGCAGTGGTTGGCGAGCGCAATTCTCTCGCTGCGAGTTCGCAGCTTCACCGCCGTAGTGTGGGTGGCTCCATTGTTCAACGCGTACTGCTAAAACGCGCGACGAAATGACGCAGCGAGCTCGCGATAATAAATCGCTCGTGTGCGTCGAGCCTAAGGTCCTAACTTGCGGCGTTATCGCGACACGACAGCCGCCACGGCGCTCCATTCTCCACGGCCGCTTTAAAGTATCTCCTAAAAACAACGCTCAAAAGCTCTGAAATTCACATGCGGCTTAAATCTCTGTAGTACTTCGAAGCAAGTCAAAAGTCCTAATTTGAATCGGGGTCCGATGTAAAAGTTGCAATTTTTTTTTATGGCTGTAATTTTTCAGGCTTGGACACTTACATCACAAAAACAATTCATCTCACTGAAATCCGATATTTTTCGTTTATTATCAAATAACTCGCTCGGTAACGGACCCTTCCCAAGTTTCACATTACAATTTGTTTGCTATATGTAAGCTTCGGAAAACCAGCCCGCTCGCTATCGTTGCCAACGAATTTAAATCAGTCTACAGTGTCGAACGTTCTCCTTATGCGAGACTACATTTTCTTCTCACTTTGTGCCTCTAATTCTTCAGTACTCTTCCGCCGTTTCCAGACATGTTCCATAAATTAATTCTTCTCTGATTGTCGTGAAACAGCTTGAATTTTAGAGTGCACTGCACGAGCGCTGTTTATCGTTTTTGTTTCTTTTAATGGCGGACCTAATAACAAAATTTTGCAGTCGTTGACACCCTAAAAGTACACCTTTTAAAACTGTTAAGTACCTCATCTAAGTTCAAATACAACAGCAAATTTTTCATGATATTGTCATGTATTTCAGATAGGCAGGTGTACGTGAGGATGCCGGCCGGTGTGGCCGTGCGGTTCTAAGCGCGTCAGTTTGGAACCGCGTGACCGCTACGGTCGCAGGTTCGAATCCTGCCTCGGGCATGGATGTGTGTGATGTCCTTAGGTTAGTTAGGTTTAAGTAGTTCTAAGTTCTAGGGGACTGATGACCTCAGTAGTTAAGTCCCATAGTGCTCAGAGCCATTTGAACCATTTTTTTGTACGTGAGGATGAGACGGGACAAAAGGCCATCTTCAGACTAGTCTGGATTTTAAGAAAAAATAAAAAATGAGGACTCAGTAAATGATATTTTATAAACAGTATTACATAAAGAACAGAGTTACAGCTTTAAGAACATAACTTCGACACACATTCTAAGGGAATTATTTGGTTTCTTCAACTCGTCCAACGCGGTGTTGCTCATTATTCGAGTCTATTCCTGTATTTAGTTTTTGCGCAGTTGTGGTTAGTACACAGTTTTTCGTATAAGTAGGAAGCGACAAGTGGTATCACAATTTTTAACGCTCCCTCACCTCATGTACGATAATGATAAAATAAAGAATCATAAAGATTGTTACTGTTTTGTAACCTGTGATTTATTTTACAGCTTCGTCTGTAAGTAACTATCAAAAAGTCGACTCTCACACTTCACTCACGCCGACAAAAAAAGGTGCTCAAATAAATCTTATATGAGTCAGGGCTGGAAAGAATTGACGGAAACGTTGTCAATCGTGCAAATACCGTTAAGATGGAACCGTTACCGGAGACTGGAAGATGAGTAAGAGTTGCCGATTGTGAAGGTTACCATAGCTTTAAACCTATCACATGTCATCAGTTTCGTCTTTCACTACAAATATTGTAATTTACTGTTCCAAGCTCCAACCTAACTACAGGTACTTATTAAACCGCCGCTCTTCGCCCTCGACACGCCAACCGTTTCACATCACGACTTTTACTTCGTGAGCCCTGTTAACAGATCTGGCGATACAAACAAATCATTTGAAAGAATTACAAAGGCATTCGAGAAGCGTTTCCTCCATCAGTTATTACCAGTTATACATATTTTATCCGGCGTGACCAGGAATCTAATATTTGAATACATTCACGCAAGCTTTTGAGTTTAAACCTAGTTTAAGAGCGATATACGACGGCTATCCGGAACATAATTCCGTTAACGCGACCACTTCCGGAAGGGGGATGTATGCCGGCACCGGATTAAATCCGCCTGGTCTATTAACAGCGAGAGGTCGGTAGATCAGACAGCCTGATTTGGTTTCTAGGTGGGTTCCCGCATCACACTGGGTGAATACCGGGCTGGTTCCCTTGTTCTGCCAAATATGAAATACGCGAAGGATGAAATTTCACGATGGTAACAAAAGTAATCGTTTGTTCGTAGTCAGCAATGAATCGCTACATAACATTGAAAAGATTGTGATAATCGGCATTCAGTATATCTATACCGCAGAACTCCTTTCCGCAGACTTTGGAGCATTTTTCATGAGATCAGAACCAAGAAATTAATGTACCAAAAGCTATACACTCGTTGGGTTTTAGACGACAGCATTTTACGAGAGGGTATTCTGCACTAGTTAAGAGGTTTTATAAATGCTTAAACCTGAAAATTAATTTCATAGAGAAGTAATGAAAAGGTAGTTTCAAGATTTTTCTGAAGAACTTGCTGTAGCCATTGCAGTATTTTAAATACAGCGAAACAGAGGATATTTTCCGAATAGTTCTCGTATTATTATGGATACTTGCAACTGCAGACTCCCCCGACAAAAGTATTACGCACTCCCGTTCCCCAGGAGCCCTAGCAACTCGTGTTTTGGACCTGGATAGCTTAGCAGGTAATAACAGTGCCCACGAGTATGTAGGTTTCGGGTTCGAGCTCCAGTCCGATACACAGGATAAATCAGTTAGAAAGTTTCAGCGTCTTTAGGTTTGTTAGACGCTTCCAGCGCCGTAGATATAGAGTTTAGAAGGGAGCAGAACGTGCGTCATTTGCAGTCATGTGGTTGTGTGCGTTGTGACACTCAGAAATTGCTCATTCCATACTCTGTTGCGTGCAGAGCGTCTGATTCAGAAATAGAGCGAATGTATATAACGAAACAGTGTCTACAGACTGAGGGTCTGTTCCGTTGGGTGCCGGCGCCTGGTGGCCGAGCGGTTCTAGGCGCTTCAGTCTGGAACTGCGCGACCGCTACGGTCGCAGGTTCGAATCCCGCCTCGGGCATGGATGTGTGTGATGTCCTTAGGTTAGTTAGGTTTAAGTAGTTCTAAGTTTTAGGGGACTGATGACCTGAGATGTTAAGTCCTATAGTGCTCAGAGCCATTTGAACCATTTGTTCCGTTGGGTGAGCTCTTGTTTTTGTTATTTGCTATCACATATACAAGAACCAATATTAGTTCTTTCTGCAGTCGATGCAAGTATTAAGATCAAGCCTAAAGGGGAACGCTGAACACTTGACAATGTAAACAATACTTTCTTGAAAATTAATTATGGGTTCTCTGTAAATGGCCTATCACTCAAATTAGATTAAACACACTGTGCGCAATTCAGCATTGCACAATGTCTTACCACACCGTTAGAAGTAAGGGATTAGGAAAACCAATATATGAAACAGAATATTCTAAATTCTTAGGTGTTTATATTTATGTGAACTTTAACTGGGAGTCACGTGTTGCATTTACAGTAACTCTAATAGTGTAAGAAGCTGAAAAACGTTTCAGTAGATGACTAATACTTAAGCTTACACAGGAGAATTTACACAGTCAAAAGCCGTTGGGAGAACACAAAAAAATCCACTGGGTGATGTCCGGTTATTAGAGCATTTAATTTTGACAAGTGAAAGCATATACAGCGTTTTTTTTATTAAAAAACCTTTGTGAAAGCCAAAATTACATTTTGTTAGTACTTTAATGTTTAAAAACACGTGAAACTGCTCTTGAATGCATTAGTTTTTGAAGAATGTAGGATAAATCTGGCAGAAGTGAGACAGGGCGATAGTCGTTGGCAACAGAGTTATCCTATTTTTACACAATCATATTTTCCTAATTTCAGAAGCAGAGGTGGGTAGAGTTTAGAGTTTTAATTTTATTAAACTGCTCAGGTATTGTTTGTTTTATATATATATATATATATATATATATATATATATATATATATATATATATATATTCACTGAAGACACCTTACGAGCAAGCTTGGAGAACAAGACAAGTTTAAAGTCAGCCAAACGCAAACTCGCAATCGGTAAAAAGCAGATTATCGCACTCGATGGAAATGACAGTCGAATCACTGAAAAGGAGGCGGTTTTGAAGTTCATCAGAGACTTTTATAGCAATTTGTATAGCAATCCAGGGGAAAATTTGAGTGTACCTAAATTAAATGATGTACCCAGTGCTCCAGATATACTCCCATCGGAAGTCAAGTGTGCTCTAGATAGCACGAAGAAGGGAACAGTGTCGGGTGATGATGAGCTCAGCGTTGACATCCTCAAACTGGCAGGAGAGGTAACAGTAAAGCACTTGGCAAAAATATTTACTTCCTGCCTGCACTATGCTTCAATCCCATTATCGTGGAACAAGGCTAAGATTATTTTGATACACAAGAAAGGAAGTATTCACAATATTAAAACCTACCGTCCTATCAGCTTGCTCTCAATTTTGTACAAAATTTTCACAAACATCTTGTTAAACCGAATTAGTTCCATTCTGGACTCAGCCCAACCTATAGAACAAGCAGGATTCCGAAGCAATTTTAGCACTATTGACCACATTCTGACCGTTAGTGAAGTGATAAGCAGAGCGAATGAATACCAACTGCCTCTCTGCATTGCCTTTGTTGACTCTGAAAAGGCATTTGACTCCGTTAGCCATGTAGCTGTCCTCCAAGCTTTGAGTGAGCAAGGAGTGGGAGCAGCATACATTGAAATGCTCAGGAAAATCTACGAGAATTCTTCAGCTTATGTTAACATCGGCGAATCAACTCAAGAATTCCGCATCATGAGGGGTGTCAAGCAAGGCGATCCCATCTCCCCAAAACTGTTCTCTGCTGTATTGGAAATGGCTATGTCAAAGCTGAGCTGGGAAGGTAAGGGAATTAGAATTAATGGAAGAAGGCTTACCAACTTGAGATTTGCTGATGATATTGCCTTACTGGCCAAAGACTTCGCAGAGCTCCAAAACTTAGTCACAGGTCTTGCATCGGAATGTCAGCTGGTTGGCTTGAACATGAACCTTTCCAAAACAAAAGTAATATCCAACAAATGGGTCCCAGCTGGAGATGTGAAAGTCAAGGACAGTCTACTAAAAGAGGTCAGTGAATGTGTCTACCTTGGCCAGATTATAAATATGAAGGGAGACATAAGGCCAGAAATCTATCGACGCATCAAGCTTGGCTGGCAAGCATTTGGGAAGAATTCAAAAATATTCAGATCAAAAATGCCAGTCAATCTGAAGAAAGCAGTATTTGATCAATGCATTCTTCCTGTGATGACATATGGCTGCGAGACATGGACACTGAACTCAGTTACAAAAGGGAAACTTAGGACAGCACAGACAGCAATGGAGAGATCAATGCTGGGTCATACAAGAAAGGACAGGAAAAGGGCAGATGACATCGGGTCTGTGACGAAGGTTAGTGACATCTTAGAGAGAGTAGGTTCCTTGAAATGGCAGTGGGCTGGCCACGTCGTGAGAAGAAAAGACAACAGATGGACGAAGCTAGTACTGGAGTGGAGTCCGAGAGAGCACCGGAGGCCTAGAGGAAGAGCACCAGACAGATGGGCAAAAGACATCAAGAAGATCGCTGGTAACACCTGGCAGAGAACTGCCCAAGACCGTCCCACTTGGAGAAGACTTCTGAAAGCCTACCTGCATCCACGACTTGAAGAGGCCACATCATCTAATGATTGAATTGGCTGATGATGATGATGATTATTTATATATATATATATATATATATATATATATATATATATATATATATAGCCTTGCCTTTTCTAGTGAATATTTGGGTCCTATTTTCTCCACAACTTTTAAAGATGATTATTAGAAATTTTTTTAACTTATGCCTTTTTTTTAAAAAAAATAAACTATTTAGTCACTTTGACTGTAGTACAGTCTTTCTGTTCCTTGTTTCCCTTAAACCAGTATTCCGTATTATTTTAATTTTATTATCAGAGGTGCTAATTTCAGACATAATAAACGCATTTCCTAACTTTTTAACAACTTTTATTACTATGGCACAGTAGTTTACATAATATTTGACTCTTTCTGGGTCATTATTCTTTCTTAGTTGCATTTCCCTTTTCGGTTTACAAGATATTTTATCCCTTTAGTAAAGCATGATTCTTTACACGGTTCCTTACAACTATAGCTGAATGTTTTATTAGCGAAATGTTTTCAATTATGTATCATGAAATAAATTATATTTTAAATTAACATCAGCTTCCCAGTACACCTTATTCTAATCTAATTTCTGCCAGTTTTCCCTAAAATTTGCAGTTGCTAAATTGTTAAATGAACACATCATTCCGGAGGACTGTTTGGCGTTACTCCATGGAGCTATGTTATATACTGTAAGTAGCTGTGCATCATGATCAAAAAGACCATTCTTAACAGGGTAATTGTTTATTTTATGAAATGTATCTTGGCCTATGAAAATATTATCTAGAAGTGTCCTGGTTATGTGTATTACTGGAGTAATGATTCAAGGCCATTCTTACTCTCAAGACTATCAGTAAAACTACATTGAAATATCCACAAATTATAATCTGCATCCCTCTTTCTGATGGCACAACAAAAATCCACGTTTTTGAGAAATTAAGTCATTCCCTTATTAAGTTTGTAGACAATAATGATATAGTCTGACAACAACAGTAAGAATCGCAAACATAATACCATAAGGAGAAATATTTACACTCTTGTCGCACGAAAGGAGGGAGGTATTCATCCATAACAAATCTTTTGATCATTGGTTCATTGATGTAAAGGATTTAATTTAATGTACAAATAAATTCAAACATAAACTGAAGTCTATATGATCGACAACGCCCTTCTGTTTGAACACCTGAATTCACTGTAAGTGCGAAAGAAATAGCAGAGCTTAAGATAAAAATGTGAATCTGTCTACACGTGGGCGTATTTTTCGCTGAGCGAACCTGTTGTAACATTGTAAAACTGTCTCGTTTGACATAAGTGATGGACGGAAGACGCAGGTGACGGGCCGCGTGTCCTGCGCAGGGAGCGGACAGCGAGAACGCGACGCTGGCCGAGGACAGCGCCCGCGGGCGGGTGAAGCGGGCGGGCGTGCCCGAGGCGGGGCTAGCAGACGACGGCCACAGCCGGCGCGAGGAGCCGCTCTACGTGGAGGAGCCCGCCTGGGTGAGCCGCAGCTCTGCCCCACCTGCCACCGCACCCCTGTCCGCGCCGAACTGCACTTTAACTCGCCACGTCATCTGGTACTCACTCTGCTTTCCTCTTAACATTCCAAGGCAGTACGTTCCTAGACGAGTCAATCAGTAAACCGAATCTCATCTACATCTACGTGATTACTCTGCTGTTCACAATAAAGAGCTTGTCAGAGGGTTCAATGAACCACCCTCAGGCAGTCTCTCTACCGTTCCACTCTCGAAAGGTACGCGGTAAAAACGAGCACTTAAATTTTTCTGTGCGAGCCTTGATTTCTCTTATTTTATCGTGATGATCATTTCTCCCTATGTAGGTGGGTGCCAACAGAATGTTTTCGCAATCGGAGCAGAAAACTGGTGATTGAAATTTCTTGAGAAGATCCCGTCGCAACGGAAAACGCCTTTGTTTTAATGATTGCCACTCCAATTCACGTAACATTTCTGTGACACTATCTCCCCTATTTCGCGATAATACAAAACGAGCTGCCCTTCTTTGTACTTTTTCGATGTCATCCGTCAGTCCCACCTGATGCGGATCCCACACCGCACAGCGATACTCCAGAAAAACGCGGACAAAAATGTAAGCAGTCTCTTTAGTAGACCTGTTGCACCTTCTAAGTCTTCTGCCAATGAATCGCAGTCTTTGGTTTGCTCTACCCACAATATTATCTATGTGATCGTTACAATATTGTTATTTGTAATTCTAATCCCTAAGTATTTATCTGAATTTACAGCCTTCAGATTTGTGTGACTTACCGCGTAATCGAAATTTAGCTGATTTCTTTTAGTACTCATGTGATTAACTTCACACTTTTCTTTATTCAAGGTCAATTGCCACTTTTCGCACCATACAGATATCTTATCTAAATCATTTTGCATGTTGTTTTGTTGGATTGGGAAGGGTGAGGGAAGGCAATTGGGCGTGTCCTTTTCGAAAACAACCACCCCGGCATTTGCCTTAAAAGCGATTTAGGAAAATCGTGTGGAATGTACACTGCCGGAAAAAATTAGTACTGCCTTTTAGAGATTTCCAGTTAACTGATGATTAATTGTTGCAGCAGTGCACATGGAGTACATGAAATGGTTACATTTATAAATCACTAGCACAAGCGCTTCTGACGTATCAAGTGTCGACACATGCTGAAATATCCATATTAGTACGTGGCGTAGCCTGTATAGGCGGCAATGCAGGCGCTAACTCTGGAATCAAGTCGATGGTACAGATGGCGAATACTGTCCTGGGAAACGTTATGCCAAAAATGACCAACATGTTCACGTAGTTCTGTAAGAGTTGATGGCTGACGAGTCACACGGGGCACTTCTCTTTCCTCGATCGGAGACAAGTCTTGAGATTGTGATGGCCGGGAAAGTTGCTGCACGTCTTGCAGAACACGCTGAGTTTCCCTGTTAGTGAGTGACCGTGGATTATCCTGTTCTAAGAACGGCAAAAGAATGGGTCTTACAGCATTGTGCACATACGGAGCGCTGGTTAGTGTCCCCTCCAGAAACGCAAAAGGTTAACAAGAGTTGTAGCTTATCGCACACCAGACTATAAGACATAGGGATGGGGGTAGGGGACAGTTCGTCGTGGACGACCCGACGAGACAGTGCTCACCAGGTCTACGTCGTAATCCCAAACGACCATCACTTGCGTGCAGGCAGAATCTGCTTTCATCGCTGAAGACCACGGCGCGCCATCCCATCTTCCAAGTGATCCTCTGACAATGCTCGTCAAGCCTTGCACATCCATGCTGTGGCGTGAGTGGAAGAGCGGCTAGAGGTGCGCGCCCCAGAAGTCCCACTGCTAATAACCGGTTCGCAACAGTTCGTGTTGATACGTCTTACCCGTGCTGTCATAGCAGTACGATCTACCACTCTTTCCCTTACAGTACGACGATCCTGGCGAGAGTTTGCGCTACGTGGACGTCAAGAACCACATCTATGGGTGTGAGAATTTTCGCGTGGTCACTGAAACCGCATCGTTGCGCAACTGACGTAGCACGTCCATCTTGTGTGGCTATTCACCGAAAGGACCATCCCACCACTCGGAAGGCCCCTTTCAACTTAGCTTAATTGGCTGTAGGAAGCACGAGTGCGTCCCCACGGCTTGGTTGCCTGCTTGTTTCAACATTTGCACCACACCGAGCCTTCTGGCTGTAAGCATTCTCTATTATTAAAGGGTACACACAGATGACGCTCTGGTAGCTATTCCACAACGCTATCTGTTGGCGGACGACGTTGAAACCAAATCGACGTAGTCTTTTCAAGTTTATTAATTTTTTTGCAATGTATGTCTGGATCGCTCGACAGGGATTGACCCGTCGTTCTCTCGAATGCGATCTGACTTCTTAGCACTGCAGCACCTCGCTCCGTAATGAGATACGAGGCACCGTGCACATCAATAACGCTTGGCACTACGAAGTGCCTGATGCAAATATCAGATATTTTCCAGAATGTATCTTTCACTCTGCAGTGGAATTGGTGCTGTTTGGAAACTTCATAGGGGATTAAAACTCTGCGCTGGACCGCAGTGCTCTTACCGACTGAGGTGTCGTGGCACGACTCAAGAGCTGTCCTTACAGCTGCAATTTTGCCGGCACCTCTCTTCTACGACACCGCTCTTCTACGACACAGAAGCTCTCCTTCATAACTTACGGGATTAGCATTCCTAGAACAATATACAAGGTCTTCGAAAATTGCCGTTACAAACTTCTATGACTTGTAGGGGGGAGTGAGTACATAGTATCCTGGATAAGGACCCATGTCCGGAAACTTGCCGTTTCCGTTCTGTGGCGGTTTCAGTTCAGATGTTTAACTCATCCACTTCTGCTTGAGGAACTGAGTTAGGCTTGATGCAGTACAATAGTTCGGCAACAATTCGAAAGCATCCATTATCATTTAAGCACATTTATTAGTATTAACACTTTAACATTACGTGTTCACATTATTCCATAACAAAAAATAACCCAGCATATCATACGTACAGAACAGTACTGATGCTTTACAACAGCAGCTCGACGTGGCGACCACCAACTTCGTTACAGACATTGTGCCTACGAAGCATGTTCTGGTACACACTCTCCATCCGATCTAGTCTCCCTTCAATTTCGAATGCAGCGGGCAGTACTCGTGCCATTAGGTCTTCCTCTGTCGTAGATTATATTTTGCATACGACCACACAAGTAGTACTCCGCAGGAGTTACATGTGGCGACCGCGAGGGCAACGCGGTTGAACACCTAGGCCTATCCATCTTTTACCACGTTGTCTGTTGAGATGTCTCGGCATCGAAAGTGAGAAGTGAGGTGGTGCACCATCATGCTGAAACTACATTTCGTGACAAACACTATAGTTCAATTCTTTTATATGAAATTTAGGTATTTGTCCACATTTCATTCTCAACATTGTGGCAACTAAAATCGACCATACGGAAAGTATACGCTATGGACTTCTACCTCTGCAAACTCTTCAAAATTTCGTGCAATGGTTTACTACATTTAATGCTGCATAATAACTGCGTCGAACATCGACACAAAATTAAGTCATTTATGGGGGGAAGGTATCAGTCAAGAAGACATGTAAAAATCCAATTTTTTGGCCAAATAGTTTTCGTGAAATCGAATGATAAGTGTGTCAAAGCAGTGGGAACACCATGTGTCTGCACAGGCGAGCAGTGCAGTGACGACAAAATCGCGCACAGCGCGGAATGCGGGGAGCACGTGTCTGCAGCAGCGAAAGGGTTAATGAAGAGACAAACAAAGCACTAGAAATTTCAAAAAATTGCATTCAAACGAATATAATTCGTGAAGTAAGGCACTTCGATATTGTTTTTAAATAATGAAAATAATAAGCACCGCATAAGTTTCGAACTCATAACCTTTCGCATAGCAGCCCAACACCTTAACCGTTACGCTAACGCACCTCGTCCAACTACAGAACGCCATGAGGGCTATAACATGCCACGCAAAATACTGACAAACACTGTTGGTATGGTTATGAACTACTCAAGCTTCGTCGAAGTACAATAGGAAATAAACAATTACCGCTGTTCTTTATTGCGAAAAAGCGGTTCGTGAGAGTGATACAAACACCTTTCCTTGCTATCGCCTGAATTAGGAGTCTTATTGCTTGTTTGGTTTAATTAATTAATAGAATATGAAGCAATTGGTATAAAGAATGCTTTTTCCAAACTTTCTATAAAAGAATGTCTGCTATCAAGACATTGCTTTTGTTCTATTACTTTATTTATGACTGAACGTTTCTAAAACTGAAGACACTCGTCCATGCTCTGCACTGCACTCGAGATGTGGCAACGTCGTTCTCTGTTCATTGGCTGACTGTTTTGTGACGTCAGATGCGCAGAACGAACCTAAACTCGGCCGCCAACATAAATGACGTGCACTTTAGGTGGCACAGCTTTCAAGAACGGGCCCAAAAGGTTTTGTAGGAAGATCGCGTGTGCAGGACCAAGTAGCTTCAGTGGAACGAGGTATGGCCCAATCACATTACCGTATAGCATGTCTGCCCAAACATTAGTAACAAATCGGTTCTAAAATTCCTCATCATGCGTGGCAAGAGGGTTTTTGGCTGTTTCGCGAATTCAGAATACGGTCCTTAATAAACTTACATTCATCTGTGCACAGAATTCGACGTAAAAACAGGGGTGGAACGAAGCAGGAACCAACGCGTTATGGAGAACCGACTGCACACAAGTATTCATCCTTTTGGTACGGATGTAATTGTTGTTCACGCAGAACTAATACCCGTTGCACCCGCAACTGTTCTAGTATTTGTTGATGAACTCTCTTCAACGCGATGCAATACATCATCTTGAAATTCGAGCGTGTGGCGTTTCCGTGGAGCACCACAGTCCTGTCTCCTCACGGTGAAGGTACCTACGCCGCTGCGTAAATTGGGCAAAAAGTTTGTGCGATGGCGTGCTACGTACGTGATACAGTCGACTAGGAGCTCTTCCGTCACGTCGAGCGTCGCCAAACACAAGGAGCACAGCTGTGTATTCCGTAAACGTGTACCGACCCACGTTTACTGTAACGGAGGCGCACGGGCGTTGAATAGGTCTCGCAGCATAGCAGACATTAAGTCACATAAGGTGACAGTCTGACGTAGTACACATCCTGTCTACCCCGTTGCATACCAGGACAAACAATTCTGGCAGTCTTCTCTTTCCCTCAGCAGACGTGGACGCCTTACACATCTGAATCGAAACCGTGGTAGAACGGATACTACGCGTTTCCGGACATGGGTTCCTACTCAATATATTATGTACTGAATCCCCTCTACAAATCCTAGAAGACTGTGACGGGAATTTCCGAATACCCTGTATATCGCAGAGGAATGAGATCGCCATTAGTCACTGGCTGTAAGGACGGGTCATGTGCCGTGCCTGGGTATCACTGCCAGCGAAGGGCATAGCTCCGCGTTGGAGTCGCGGTCCGGCACACATTTTTAATGTGCCAAGGAGATTCCCCTTCGTGCATACTTTGTTGTTGGCCTCGCGTTACGTGCAGTATGATGGCAGTGGCGGTTGCAGGTGCTGCTGGACCGGCGCGAGACGCTGGGGCCGGCGCGGCAGGCGGTGCCCGCGGGTGTGGGCGACGCCTTCTGGGTGGCGCGCGGCCGCCGCCGGGAGATGTCCGCCTCCTCCGCCTCCGCCGAGGGGCCCTTCTGGGCGGCGAGGGGCCGCCGCGAGATGGAGTTCTTCTGGCCCACCAGGGGAAAGCGCGACCAGGAAGGTACACCTTACTCTGCACTACCTTCTAACATTGCGCACTGCTAATTTATTTGCATCTGGGTGCAGCTGTGTCCGCAGCACTATACTTACGATGTGCTATTTCTTTAGCGGTCTCCATGTAGTCACGCTAGTCACAAATCACCTTTCCTGTAATGCTACAACGGGTGACACTGTGGAGATTCAGATAGTCTGTTCACAAATCCAAATGTTCAAATGTGTGTGAGATCTTATGGGACTTAACTGCTAAGGTCATCAATCCCTAAGCTTACACACTACATAACCTAAATTATCCTAACGACACACACACACACCCATGCCCGAGGGAGGACTCGAACTTCCGCCGGGACTAGTCGCACAGTCCATGACTGCAGCGCCTTAGACCGCTCGGCAATTTGTTCACCTCAAATATTTTCGGAACCGTTTAAAATATTGTAATTCTGTTTTCACAGAGCTGGCAGGGGTGGCCGAGCGGTTCTATGCGCTACAGTCTGGAACTGCGCGACCGCTACGATCGCAGGTTCGAATCCTGCCTCGGGCATGGATGTGTTGATGCCCTTAGTTTAGTTAGGTTTAAGTAGTTCTAAGTTTTAGGGGACTGATGACCTCAGAAGTTAAGTCCCATAGTGCTCAGAGCCATTTGAACCATTTTTTGTTTTCACATAGATGAATTGTAAGAAAGTCTTCACTAAAAGACGTATAGTCTCTTTTCATGGCTGTAGTAATTACACAGGTATCGATGTCAACTTCGCTTTTTGAAATCGATCTATACGAATTTCTACTACAAGTATCGTGGTTTTTAAAGAGACGAATTTAACTGTGTTTCTCTCTTCGAAATCAGATTACTGGTTTCAGAGTAATTACAATATTTATCTCAGGGTTAGTTTGTTTTGAATGCGAAACCGATTGCTGTCTTCTGTGGAAGTTTGTGATTTCGTTCACAAACAAAGAAATACTTCTCGTCGGATATGGTAGAAACAGAGTGACTTACCGCTGCGAAACCGATATAAAAGGGGCGTATAGGAAATGCAGTGATTTTGTAATAGCTTTGCCTCTTTCTAACCAGTTCTGTTTCGGAAATACTTAATGCTACCTAATCGGCGTAGGCAAGTCTAGTAATGTTCACCTCCCGCATCTGTATTCCCCGTGGATTAGTTTTAGTAGATTATCCATCGATCTTCTCTAAGACTAGGTTAAATAAAATAGGTGAAATGGCGTCACCGTGTCTCAGGCCATTGTACACCTTAAAATTTTCCGTTTCCCCTACCTCGTCTTTATACGACAAAGTTTCATCTATATACATTTTAACTTATCTGATTAACTCCGAAAGTATTTTAAATTCCGTCATATTTAGGAGTGTCTGTCGGTGTACGCTATCACAGGCCTTTCTGAAATCTAGAAATAATACTTGGACATCTACAATGAATTCACACGCCTTCCCAGTTACCTGTCTTGGAGTGAATAAATGGTATAATTTGAATCCATTTCTGAGGAAAACGTATTAATAGTCTTCAATTAATTCTTCCGTTATTGGGACCTACCTATTTAATAAGTAAATCGATATGATTTTATAACTGGCACCTAGCAACCAGTTCCTCTGTGGTTATTGCACAAAAGGAGATCATTCTTCTTAAATATAGGGCACATAATTGTGGTTTTTCAGTCTGAAGGTATAATTTCTCTCTTCCAAGTTGTTTCTATTGAAGACTGTAGCTCTAATTTTAGTTGTCGTCCTCCATTCTTTGATAACTTAGCGTATATCTGGCATTCATCAAATGGTTCAAATGGCTCTCAGCACTATGAGACTTAACATCTGAGGTCATCAGTCCCATAGACTTAGAACTACTTAAACCTAACTAACCTAATGACATCACACACATCCATGCCCGAGGCGGGATTCGAACCTGCGACCGTAGCAGCAGCGCGGTTCCGCACTGAAGCGCCTAGAACCGCTCGGCCACAACGGCCGGTTCTAGCCTTCATCACAAGCACTGTTATTCTTTAATTTCTTTACTGCTTGCTGCATTATGTTTACTGGTGGGGTGATGACTAACAGGAACTGCATCAGATTCTACTTGAGCAGCTGTGAGAAGTACGTCTTTCCATCTTTTTTGTTTGTCACTTTTGTTGGTCAGTATTTTCCCATGCTGATCCTTTATAAACTGTTCACTTCTAGTTAATTTAGGAAAATATTTCTCTATTTACCTTGCCCCCGTTATGCCTGAAACCATCCTCTGTTTCTCTTATCATATTCTGTAATATTCCCTTTTCTCTTGTTTTAGAGTTCTTTGTGTTTCCTGTCCTATATTATAGCATATTTCCTTGAGTGTCATTGTTTCTTTCTTGAATCCACGCTTTCCTCCCATTTTTTCTCTCCAGCACTTTCTTGGTATTTTACATTAAACAAAATTTTGCTACGTCGTTTTCTTTTGCCTATAAATTTGGAACTTACTTCTTGAATAGTCCTAAGCGGTTCTATCTGCTTTCGACATTTTGGTATTCCCTCTTGGCCAGTCTAGTTTTTGTTAGGTTACTTTTCATTTCTTTTATAAGTTTTCTTTTATATCTTCTTTCACCAGATTTCTTATATTGCATCTTGTAATTTCCAATAAAACTCTATTTAGTTTCCTTTTCACTTTTATTTTCATTTCTGATATGATTCAGAAACGTAAATTATAGATTGCAGCAATCAGTCGTCCTTTTTAAACTGTATTACGCAGATCCAGATTTCGCCGGCCGCGGTGGCCTAGCGGTTCTAGGCGCTTCAGTCCGGATCCGCGCGACTGCTGCGGTCGAAGGTTCTAATCCTGCCTCGGGCATGGATGTGTGTGATGTCCTTAGGTTAGATAGGTTTAAGTAGTTCTAAGTTCTAGGGGACTGACGACCTCAGATGTTAAGTCCCACAGTGCTCAGAGCCATTTGAACAAGATCCAGATCTCAATGCACTATTATTTTCACTCAATGCATGTAAGTCCCTGTTGATCGGGCTTCACCCACAGTTCATTCAGAATGGCTAGCTTCTAACTGAAATCTGGATCTGCATAATAAAATTTATAAAGGACGACTGACTGCTGTAATCTATAATTTATCAGTCAATATAACAGTCACTGAGTGCAACCGCGTTCCGAATGGAAGGTAACCTGATGATTGAGAAATGGGCTCTGTTACCATATGCAGCCTTAAAGGTTCTAACATCTTTAATACTGTTTTGGAATCATTTTTCGATAGCTGCATGTCAACTCTATTCACTACCTTCCCATCTGGTGATATCCATGACTGTAAATTAATGCACCCGTATTGAAATTTTGTGCTGTTGAGCCCAATATCATTAGTCACTGTAAATTTTGTAACCTGAACCCCATTATCTGAGATTTCATCGTGTAAGCTGAAATAGTCATGATTGGTTTGTAAACTTTTTCCTTCCCTATTTTGGCATTAAAACTATCCTTAGACTACTTTTGCATTATGCTTACTTATTGAGTCGTACATGTTTTCCAGGTGACTGTTGAATTCTTGGGTGTATGTGCATTTAGAGATTAATGATTTGTGAACCTAGAATCCGGTTCCAAATTCATAGTGTAAGCCGCAGTCTCCGTAAATTATTCTCCTGTCTCCTATTTTCAGTGACCATTCCTTGCCTTCTTACTCCATGAGAGCTACCAGCTGTACCCTGTATTTGTCTAATTCGTTTACTAGTGTATGGGTATTTCCAGGGCAGTATATGTTTCTGATATTCGAAGAAACAAAAAATTATCCCCACACTTTTGCCAGCTTTGTTTCCAGTAAGTTCTTTCCTGTTTCCAAGTCATGCTTTGAGTACCCTGACCTTTTTTTTTTTTGTGGTTTTAGGGCGCACAACTTCAACGGTCATTAGCGCCCAGACTACGTTAGGAATGCACCGCGAGTCACAAGTTTAAAACAGCAACGAAACGGAAAACACGATAAAAGACAGACTGACAGGCATAGGATTAAAAAAAACAGCATAATCAAATGTCCTTAGAGAGGGTTGTCAAGTTGATAAAATGAACAACGCGAGCAGCTGCTCGTGGGTCATCCGCTAAAATGGCATCTAGAGTACATGGCAGGCCAAGATCAAGACGCAGTATGTTAAAATCCGGACAGGACGTTAAAATGTGGCGGACCGTCAGCAATTGCCCACATGGGCAGAACGGCGCCGGCGCAGTCGTCAGCAGATGGCGATGGCTGAACCGGCAGTGTCCAATTCGTAACCGGGCGAAAACTACCTCCTCCCGCCGAAAAGGGCGTGAGGAGGACGTCCAAGCCGCGGGAAGAGGTTTCAAGGCCCGAAGCTTGTTGTCTGTAAGTGCAGCCCAATCGGCATGCCACAGCGATAAAATGCGCCGACAAATGACCCTGCTACAATCTGACGAAGGGACACAACAAGAAGCTGTCCGAGGCTGGAGGACCGCAACCTTGGCCACGGCATCTGCAGCTTCGTTCCGAAGGACACCGACATGGCCAGGAACCCACATAAAGCTAACCGGAGAACCGACGTCCACCAGCTGCTGAAGAGAGCGTTGGATCCTGTGCACGAAAGGGTGAAACGGGTACGGATCACTGAGGCTCTGGATGGCGCTCAGGGAATCGGACCAGATGACATATGCAGAATGTCGGTGGCGGCAGATGTAAAGAACAGCCTGGTAGAGGGCAAAGAGCTCAGCTGTGAAGACCGAACAATGGCCATGGAGCCGGTATTTGAAACTTTGTGCCCCGACAATAAAAGAACACCCGACCCCGTCATTGGTCTTAGAGCCATCTGTATAAATGAAGGTCATATTAATTAACTTCGAACGAAGTTCGACAAAACGGGAGTGGTAGACTGAACCGGGGGTAACCTCTTTTGGGAGCGAGCTGAGGTCAAGGTGAACGCGAACCTGAGCCTGGAGCCAAGGTGGCGTGTGGCTCTCGCCCACTCGAAAGGTTGCAGGGAGTGAAAAATTAAGGTGTTGAAGGAGGCGACGAAAGCGAACTCCAGGGGGTAGCAGGGCAGAGACATACAACCCGTATTGACGGTCGAGAGAGTCGTCAAAAAAGGAACGATAAGACGGGTGGTCGGGGATTGCCAGTAGCCGACAGGCATACCGACAAAGTAGTATATCGCGCCGGTAGGTGAGTGGCAATTCACCAGCGTCAGCATGAAGACTCTCGACGGGACTAGTATAAAACGCTCCGATCGCAAGTCGTAAACCCCGATGTTGTATGGAGTTGAGGCGGCGTAAGATGGATGGCCGTGCAGAGGAGTATACGAAGCTCCCATAATCCAGCTTGGAGCGGACGATCGACCGATATAGGCGAAGTAGGACGGTTCGATCCGCTCCCCACGACATACCACTGAGAACACGGAGGACATTTAGAGAACGGGTACAACGGGCAGCCAAATATGACACATGTGGAGACCAACTAAGTTTCCTGTCAAATGTAAGACCTAAAAATTTTGTTGTCTCCACGAATGGGAGAGCAACGGGACCGAGTCGTAAGGACGGTGGGAGAAACTCTTTGTAGCGCCAGAAGTTAATGCAGACCGTCTTCTCGGCAGAAAAACGGAAGCCATTGGCGACACTCCAGGAGTAAAGACGGTCAAGAGAACGCTGAAGACAGCGCTCCAGGAAACACGTACGCTGCGCGCTGCAATAGATGGTAAAATCGTCCACGAAAAGGGAGCCTGATACATCAGCTGGGATGCAATCCATTATTGGATTGATCGCTATGGCGAAGAGAGAGACGCTCAAAACTGAGCCCTGTGGCACCCCATTCTCCTGGCGAAAGGTGTCTGACAGGACAGAACCCACACGTACCCTGAACTGTCGATCCATTAAAAAGGAACGAATAAAAAGAGGGAGCGACCGCGAAGGCCCCATGTATGCATGGTGCGGAGAATGCCCGCCCTCCAACAGGTGTCGTAAGCCTTCTCCAAATCAAAGAACACAGCCGCGGTCGGGCGCTTCCGCAAGAAGTTATTCATAATGAAGGTCGACAAAGTAACCAGATGGTCAACAGCAGAGCGGCGAGTACGAAATCCACATTGTACATTGGTAAGTAGGCGTCGAGACTCGAGCAGCCAAACCAAACGGGAGTTAACCATTCGCTCCATCACTTTACAGACACAGCTGGTAAGCGAGATGGGTCGATAACTGGAAGGAAAGTGCTTGTCCTTCCCCAGCTTAGGGATCGGGACAACAATAGACTCGCGCCAGCATGCGGGAACATGTCCCTCAATCCAGATGCGATTGTAAGTACGAAGAAGAAAACCTTTACCCGCAGGAGAAAGGTTCTTCAGCATCTGAATATGAATGGAATCAGGCCCTGGAGCGGAGGACCGTGATCGGCCAAGTGCGTTTTCGAGTTCCCTCATGGTGAATGGGGCATTATAACTTTCACGATTCGAGGAGCGAAAGTTAGGCGGCCTAGCCTCCTCTGCCTGTTTTCTGGGGAGGAAGGCAGGGTGGTAATGAGCGGAGCTCGAAACCTCTGCGAAAAAGCGGCCGAAGGCATTGGAGACAGCCTCAGGGGCCACAAGGACGTCATTCGCGACCGTCAAGCCAGAAACTGGTGAGTGGACCTTAGTGCCAGATAGCCGGCGCAGGCTACCCCTGACAACAGAAGAAGGAGTAAAACTGTTGAAGGTGCTTGTGAAAGCAGCCCAGCTGGCTTTCTTGCTTTCTTTAATAATACGACGACACTGTGCACGTAATCGTTTATAATTGATACAATTCGCCACTGTAGGGTGGCGTTTAAAGGTGCGTAAAGCACGTCGACGAGCACGTAAAGCGTCTCTACATGCTGCGGTCCACCAGGAGACCGGTACGCGACGTGGAGAAGAAGTAGGGTCAGGGATGGAATATTCAGCAGCAGTGAGAATGACTTCCGTGAGGTGTGCGACCTGACGATCGCAGCTTGTGAAGGTTTGATCCTGAAAGGTCGCCCTGGAACAGAAGAGCCCCCAGTCTGCTTTGGAGATGGTCCAACTAGATGAGTACGGAGAGGAGGTATGCTGCAGGAGATGGATAACACACGGGAAGTGGTCGCTCGAATATGTATCAGAAAGTGCATACCACTCAAACCGGCGTGCAAGTTGGGGAGTACATATAGAGAGGTCTAAATGGGAATAGGTGTGAGATGTGTCCGAAAGAAAAGTAGGGTCGCCAGTATTGAGGCAAACAAGATTGAGCTGGTTGAAAAGGTCTGCTAACAGGGAGCCCCTCGGGCAGGATGCTGGAGAGCCCCAAAGGGGATGGTGGGCATTGAAGTCTCCAGTTAACAAAAATGGTGCAGGTAGCTGAGCAATAAGTTGCATCATGTCTGCCCTGGTAACGGCAGACGACGATGGAGTGTAAACGGTACAAATGGAAAATGTAAAAGTGGGGAGAGTAATTCGGATGGCAACTGCCTGCAGGCAGGTGTGCAATGTGATGGGATCGTAGTAAATATCATCCTGGACCAGCAACATAACCCCTCCATGAGCCGGGATACCTACCACAGGGGGTAGGTCAAAACGCACAGAGGTGTAGTGTGCCAAGGCAATTTGATCGCATGGGCGTAGCTTCGTTTCCTGGAGGGCTACGACGAGCGGACGGTGCAAGCGGAGCAGCAACTTCAAGTCCTCTCGGTTGGAGCGAATGCTGCGAATATTCCAGTGAATACGTGCCATCGTAAGAAGAAAAGGAAGATGAAAGAAGGGGTCACCTCGAAGGCCGCTGAGGGCCTGGCTTCGAGCGAGCACTGCCGCCGCTATCAGTAGGCGGACAGTCATCGTCCATTGGTTCTATAGGTTCATCGGCCATCTTGGTAAGATGGCCGGGAGGGGGAGCTTCCTCCGCCGGTGAACGGCCAGATGTTCGGCTACCAGCGGTGCGGCCAGGCGAAACGGATGACGGCCTGGGGCGGCAACTGCTGGGTGGCGCAGGAGAAGAAATGCGCCGTGGCGGAGAAGGAGAACTGTGCTTCCTCTGAGCCTTCTTGGAAGGTCGTTTGGTGGAAGTACCGGTCGATGGCTGGGAGGTCGAGGTTCGTAGGAAATCTGCACGGGACGGTTCCTTCTTGAAGGCCCGTGCATCTGACTTCTGGGTCTTCGTCTTAGCAGAAGCTGATGAAGGGGCTGGTGTCTGTGGGGTGATGGGAGGAAGAGGAGACGTCGACCGCGCGATCTTAGCACTGGCCGAACGGACGACCGTGGTGCTGAAGGTCAGATCGCATGTCTGGGTTGCCACCTCCCTGGTAGTCCGAGGAGAGGCGAAGACAGTACTGTATTTCCCCGCTGGGAGCAGCGTGGGCTTCCTACTAGCCAATAGCTTGCGAGCAGCCGAGGTGGACACTTTCTCTTTGACCCGAATTTCTTGGATACAGCGTTCTTCCTTATAGACGGGACAGTCGCGGGAGGATGCTGCATGGTCACCCTGACAGTTCACACAACGAGGAGACGGAGGTGGACAGTCACCCTCATGGGCATCCCTGCCACAAGTGACACATTTAGCCGCATTGGAACAAGACTTTCGAGTGTGATTGAAACGCTGACACTGGTAGCAGCGCGTAGGTGTCGGGACATAGGGGCGAACAGAAATAACCTCGTAGCCCGCCTTGATGCGCGATGGCAGCTTAATACTATCAAAGGTCAAGAAAAGTGTCCGGGTCGGTACAAGGTCATTGTTGACCTTTTTCATAACCCTATGGACAGCCGTCACGCCCTGCTCAGCGAGGAAAGATTGAATCTCCTCGTCAGTCGATCCGTCGAGGGATCTAGTATAGACCACACCACGAGACGAATTCAAAGTTCGGTGAGCCTCCACCTGGATAGGGAACGTGTACAGGAGTGTGGCTGGAAGCAGTTTCTGTGCCTGAAAGGCGCTCTCAGTTTCTAGTAACAAGGTAGCATTACGCAACCTCGTACAAGACTTAACAGTACCGGCTATGGCATCTACGCCCTTCTGGATAACGAAAGGGTTGACAGAGGAAAAATCCTTGCCATCCTCAGATCGAGAAATGACGAGGAACTGTGGGGTAGGCGGTAGTACTTTTGTCACTGGGGGGCTGGTCATGTTTCCGTTTGTGGGCAGAAGTCGAGAGAGAAGAAGAGAAATCCATTGTGGAGGAATCCCCCATGATTGCCAGCGTCTCCGATGGCGCGCTCCTTCCTTATGGGGACCCTCTCAGAGGGCACTCCCGCCTTAGGTGAATGTTTACACCTCAGGTCACACCTCCCGAGAAACAGACGGAGGGACCAATCGGCATGGTCAGAAGGTATCAGCTCAGGCAACACCCCTCCTTGGGCCTAGCCTTTACCAGGGGGTACGTGCGTGCCTTACTTGTCTACCCAGGGCGTGGAATTACGCGTTACCCCGTCACCGGCTACGCGTGCGAACGCGTGGGTCGGCCTTCAGGCGCGCACAGGGAGGAAGGAAGAAGAAGAAAAAGAAGAGAGAGAGGACAGACTGTCTCAAACGCCGAGGCGGAGACCAGAGAAGGCAAGGAGAAGAAGGCAAGGAGAAGAAGGCAAGGAGAAGAAGGCAAGGGAAAGATTAAGGAAGACAGTGAGATGGAGAAGAACAAAGAAAGGAACCAACCAAAGAAGGAAGAAACGAGAAGTGAAAAACCAAAAAGACCACAAATATAGGTCGTGGGACCGTCCGTCTCAGGACGCAGGCGCTAACTACCCCCTTGAGGGGGATGGACTCCTTTTAGTCGCCTCGTACGACAGGCAGGAAGACCTCGGGCCTATTCTAACCCCCGGACCCGCAGGGGGGGTACCCTGACCTGTCAGCATTTACTTGAGTAGGTGGTGGCCCTCTGCACAGCCTCCAACCTGAACGATCAGAAGTCATGATTTTGGTATGCTCTACCCCTAGAATTAGGAAAATAGAAGCAGAAATTACTATAGTTCTATTTGAATAGGTGAAGCTCATAACTACATCTATATAACTGACATGGCTATAAAGAGAACCTATATATGTCATTTATTAAAGATTTTCACACAATTTATCTGGGTGAAAACAGAATTACGATATCTTTAACGATTCTGGAAATTTCCGAGCTAAACGACTACGCTTAACTCCATCACCTTGAATGTGAGGCTTTGTTTGAATACGTTCTTCCGCTTTCTGAGTGGTATGTTAGTTTCACTTAGCGCCACGTAGTAATTTTAGTGTGAACCCCAGCCAGCTTCCTAAGATTTTGTCATTGCGTCATTCGATGAGCATTTGGACACTAACTCAAATATGTCCATTTTGATGGGTTAGACTACAGCGACCACTTGAAAATGACTTCAAAGCAATGAAAACAAAATAAAAAGAGGTTTTAAGCCGTCGAATGGTAGCCAGTATGGCAGAATATTATCATTCAGACGATTTGTGGTGGCTGTGGAGCTCGTTAGAAGTAAAATATTTAGTATGTGAAACAGTTGGTGCCTCGAAACAACAGCTGACGTGGGAAACGTAATGGCGGTCTCACATTTTACTTTCCAAGTGAGACTGTGTACTATGTAAGACATCGGGTACATTCAACAGATCGAACAAGCGAGGTGTGTGGCTTATGCGAAACGAATGATTTTTCGATTTACCTGCCATAACAATGAGGCGCGCGGCAAGTTATAGTCGCGAAGAACAATTACAAATGGTGTCTGCACGCGAGTTAGGAGATGACTTCCAGACGCCACGGGATAAGCAGTGAACGAAAAGCCAATTGGTTTGCGACGAAAAAGATGGCAAACTGAAGTTAAACTAGCCATATTACATGAACAATTGCACTGTTAATCGTAAAAGATAGTTAGTTACAAGAATGGTGTATAAATCTAATGTAGGAAGCTCCGATGATATTGCAAGTCAATTGCCTACCGCAGGAATGATTTCCGTCTCTGAAGTTGAGAGAGATGGCTAATTTTACTGAAACATCTGGCGAATTTCATGATCGATGTGACAGCATTTTTAGTACTACGTTTTATATTTTGAGATTAATGAAAACTAATAATTTCTTCTTCAACAGTCATGGTATACTTAATCTTTACACACATCATTTATTTATCTACGAACTATAACAGTCGTCCTCAATCTTTCCGAGACCATTACCCCTGTGTGCAGTCAGATGTTAGATAGTGCCCACCATTACCAACAGCAACATTAGTACCTATGATGATATTTAATTCTTGTAGATGTTTTAATGAACCGCGAACTAATGAGGCCATTGGTGCTGCTTATTTATAAAAACATTTATTTTTTGGGATGATTAAGGAATTCTCAGTGCATCGCGAGTGCCACTTAAAACTCCTCCTCAGAAAAGAAATGAAGCACTTGTTACAAAACATGCTTCCTCTGCACCAGTCCTCTCCCTAGCTACACTTGTTTCACCAGTCAACCTAGCTAAAGTGTGTGCGCTTACTGTTTGTAAATCACTTGATTGTTGGAATCCTTACTTCTGCAACGCCATAAATTGGAAGACTTAATGCTTATAATGCTTTGCGTCATAAGACTACCACTAATAGTAATAATAACAATGGTAATCTACATCTACATCGATACTCCGCAAGTCACCGTACGGTGCGTGGTGGAGGGTACCCTGTACTACTTCTAGTCATTTTCTTTCTTGTTCCATTCGCAAACAGAGCGAGGGAAACACTACTGTCTGTAAGACTCCGTATGACCCCTAATTTCTCGTATATTATCTTCGTGGTCCTTACGCGCATTGTGTGTTGGAGGCAGTAGAATCGTTCGGCAGTCAGCTTCAAATGCCGGTTCTCTAAATTTTCTCAATAGCATTTCTCGAAAAGAACGTCGCCTTCCCTCCAGGGATTCCCATTTGAGTTCCCGAAGCATCTTCGTAACACTTACGTGTTGTTAGAATGTACCGGTAACAAATTTAGAAGCCCGCCTCTGAATGCTTCGATCTCTTTCTTCAATCCACCTGGTACGGATCCCAAACAATCAAGCAGTACTCAAGAACAGGTCGCACCAGCGTCCTACATGCGGTCTCCTTTAAAGGTGAACCACCCTTCTAAAATTCTCGCAATAAACCGAAGTCGACCATTCGCCTTCCCTACCACAGTTCTCACATGCTCGTTCCATCTAATATCGCTTTGCAGCGTTGCGCCCAGACACTTAAACGACGTGATGTGAAAAGCAGGTCACTAGTAATACTGTATCCGAACATTACAGGTGTGATCTTCCTAATCATCCACATTAACTTACATTTTTCTACATTTAGGGCTAGCTGTCATCCACCACATCAACTGGAAATTTTGTCTAAGTCATTTCGTATCTTCCTACAGTCACTCAACCTCGACAAGTTACCATAAACCACGGCCTCATCAGCAGATTGCTGCCCACCTTGTCAGCCAAATCATTTGTGTATATAGAGAACAATAGTGGTCCTATCATGCTTCCCTGGAGCACGCCTGATGTTATCCTTGTCTCTGATGAACACTCGCCGTCTGTTTTGTTTTAGGGCGCACTCGCCGTCGAGGGCGACATACTGTGTTCTATTATTTATTTCTGTTCTATAACAATAATGTGTGGGCCATACAGGAGTGTAGCAGTCATTACATAGTTACTGTTGTGTTGTGCTGTCAGTCTGTCCGTTTATTGTTGCGAAATTAATAATGAAGCAATTCTCATCTATTGAGGGAACTGCCTACAACTTGGCGAATGTAGTTTCATGAGATATTTAAGAATATGTGATATATGTAGCTCAATTTTATTTTCATTGATGCTTGCTACAAAGTACAAAGTTTGTGTGTTGGGGGTGGACTATGTGAGGAAGATGTTCATACATCCGTTTCACAAACTGTAACTATCACCACATTGTATCACACGTTAGTAGTGGTGTATGGAAGGAAATAATTTTTGGTAACGTATGGAATTACAAAATATTGATAATTACAAAATATTAATAGTAACGACTTTTCAAAAACTGTTTAGTTTATGGGGGTAATAACCCCCTAGTTGGAAACCACTGAACTCTAATAATATCAACTATGAATGACTATTTTGTCCTGCCGAATTTGCATTGATTATCCGAACAGCGATCTCTCTCTAAGTAGAACACAACAAGCATATGCGTTCATTGCCAAGAACACACTTCTCTTACCTGAGATACAAGTTTCTTTCTTTAATCGCTATTGTGAAACACCCGATGTTGAAATTGTCAGCTGAACTAAATTCAGCTCCACAATATATGAGAGAACGTTGGGAAACTGTTGACCTAGCACACAGGTGACCATGATTTCTATGAAGCATGTGTGACGTTCAAATGGATACGCTGGGACACCGTGATTGCCGTTGTCATCAGTCCGAAGTTTGGTTTGACGGATCTCTCCACCCTATTGTATACTGTGCAAGTGTTTACATCTCTGCGTAATTACTGTGACCTAAACCCATACTGTCCATTCTTTGGTGCCGCAACATGAGTTTTACCTTTCTATTCCTCTAGTCAAGATGTACCCTAAAGCTTTTTTCTTGCCTTCTTGATTCCACACTTCCTCGTGGTTATCTAAGCTACTCATCTAATATTGAACATTCTTCTGCAACATCACATTTCAAGAGCTTCTATTCTCTTCTCGTCTGTACCATACTGCCATAAGATTCCAAGTTCAGGACGGTTCACGCTTAACAAAAATTCCTACGAAGACGGTGACTGTATAAAAAGATTCAGCTCCTTCATATTCCGCAGTTAAGAAATAATGGCTAAACTGAAACGTTACCGTGCTCCTCTTACAGATGATCCACTGAAGGGCGACAAAAACCGTGCCCCAATGTGAAATCGAAGTAATAGTTTCCAGTGTGCTGTTGAACGAATCGCGATTAAATGCGAATGAAGCGGTTTACGTTAGTAATATATTAGGGAGAATGGTCTAATATACAAAAATTAATTATGAGAAAGTTTTGCGCAATGTAGTTCCTAATATTACTGTTGCCTGAATACATAGTGAACTGTAATTTCTAGATTTTATCTTTGACAAAATAAAAAGGAAAATAAAACTAACACATAAAGATATAAAGTCTGTTAGTAATTATTACCATTTTTAGAAAGAAATAGCAAATTAGTATTAGATTCTTTCTTTGTGTATTTGCTCTCTCTCTTCATTGAACCCAACCAAAAGATACTATATTGCAACATGAATATACAGTACATTAGTAGCAACGTAAAGCACAACGTCAGTGCTTTTTTTGAAGATCACCAGATTACAAAACTATTTGGTCTTGGGCTCTGCACACAATATGGCGACTTAACTGCATGTAGCAAATATTCGCATCTTGCCAGTAAAACACAATCTGACAACCCAGTGGAAGGGTCTGGGGGTTGGCGAATGCCTAGAAGACGTTACCTGCTATCAGGTGTAGCGTCAACAGTGAAGTGTGGAGATTTTGGTGGTTGTTTGGTACGGGCAGTTTTTCATGGGGGGAGATGGGGACCCTTTGTTTCGTTTAAGGAAACGATAATTCCGGATGGATATGAACCCAATTTACAGCATTATCTACTGTGTACAGTAGAGGAACATTTTGGAGACGCTAATTGATTCTATTAACATGATAATGCATTCTGTCATCTGTGAAGCAATGGTTTGTGGACAATAACATTTCTGATAGCAAGTAGCCAGCCCACAGTTCGGCTCTAACCTAATGGAGCTTATAGCCGCTCAACGTCGGGGTTATTAGCACTCGAAACCAATGAACACCTCTGGCTTCGGCTCTTGAGGACGAACGGGCTACTATTCCTCCACAGACACTCAGAAATCTTATTGAAACAGACGCCAGCACAACTCGAGCCGTCATAAGGGCGAAGGGTGGACAATCCCCATATTAACATCCACTAACAGATGATCAGATAGTGCAGTTACCGGAAGTACGAATAGTGGCTTCCTCTGAAGTCGTCACACTTATGCCCACAGAGGTAATGGTTGGAGGGTCGGGCGAGGAGGAAGACGCCGGCCTGGCGGGCGAGTGGGCGGCGAGTCGCGACCGGCGCGCGGGTCTGCGCAGCTACCTGGCCTCGATGTCCGGCGGGCAGTCCTTCGTGCCCGCCAGGGGCAAGCGCGCCAGCCCGCACGCCGGTGAGTCCTGCTCGTCTTGCTGCTGCTGTTCTGTGCAATTGTCTACAATAAGTCCACCCATTATCATCTGTACCCGCTTACTGTAGTCAAGCCTTTGTCACCCTCTAAAATGTTTACACCACACGCTTCCCTCCATCACTAAACTAACTATTCTTTGAAGCTTCAGGATGAGAACGATCAACCTGTCCCTCGACAGGTTGTGCCACGAATCTCATTTCTTCCGAGTTCGGTTCACTATGTCTTTATTGGTTAGTCTCCTTACCCACGCAATTTTCAACATTCTTCTATAGCACAACAATACGAAAGCTGACCTACACTACATCTTTACCGTTCCCTCATCTTCTTCTTACAACCAAAAACAGCAAAAAATCGTTTTATTCTACGGCCACATTAAGTGTTATTTTCTGTCACATTTGGTGTAATTTCTTCCAAAACTGGAGTCACTTTTTGTTAACTTCATTGCTATTTTTTCAGATTAATTAATACTTCTGCAAAATTCGTTATTTATTTGCCAAATTCGGTGTATTTTTTGCCAAATTTGCCCTTACTTCCTGCCGAATTCGGCGTAATTTTTTTCCTTTTTTTACCAAATTCGGTACTATTTTGCTCTACTACTTTGCAAATTCAATGTTACTAGGTTTTCCGATTTCCATGTTATTTTTTTGCCAAATTCGGTGCTGTTTATTTTGCTAAATTTGGTGTTTTTTTTGACAAATTTGGTATTGTTTTTTTGCCAAATTCCGTGGTTTATGTGTTAAGTTCGGTGCTATTTTCTTCGACACATCTAAGCTCGTTACGTGAGAAAATAACTGTTAGTTTATGATTACAAACGAGAGATTAGAAGTCAAAATGCAGTTGTAACAGTTAATAAATATCAATTACGGATATTAGTAAACTGCTGTTCTCACATTTAAAAATTCCATTATATCTCTAAAAATCACCGATTTCGTGTTGTTCCGCTAAATACCGCTAATTTCGAATTATTGTTTTCGCTTAATTTTACTGTCCTGTTTCGTAGACATATTACGCTACTATGACCTTCCAAGCCTTTTGCGTGCTAACAGAATTACAATGCCATTCTAAAAATCTGTTTTTGTGTGTTTTTCTTGAATTTTTATTTCTTTTTCCAAACTTATCCTTTTTTTACTGCTTGCTGAGTAAGAGTGGTAGAATTTTTATCGAGACCAAATTTCGATACGGTTACTAAAAAAGAGCAACAAAAGTGGCTTTGCTTGACTCCTGCAACTTTCAGGCTAATTTCTTAAGGAAAGGTTTTTCAAAAAACGCAAAAAAACTTTGATCGTGCATAATTTCAACAAACGGGTCCCAAGAAGCTATCTAACCACTCGCTGGTCAATTTAGTGTCAAAACGCAAAACAAGGGGACAGAAGAAGAGCTTCCTGAGTTAAATTTACTAAGGACGATCATATTACACTAGCACGACTTCACGGTCACGTACTCTCTCAGAAGGAGGGACAGTAGTGAAAAATTTTAATCAAAAAACTTATTCGCAAAACAAAGGCAACATTGTGTGGCTGACGTACAATGAGAAGTAACTGCTCGTCTTGCACTTGCAAGACCCAATCTACGCTCATGGCCCCCTCAAGCGCAGCAGCAAGAAATCGCCGATGTTTGCAATACCTATTTAAAAGATGCTTACCATCCTACGATAATGGTTTAACCATCAAAACGGGTAGTGGAGAAAGTAAAAATTTTGGGGATGATGGTACGCTATATTCTAAAAATGCTATAAAATGCAGCACATCCATGGAAGACGCACTTCAAATGAGAGAGAAACGCACTTGGGTTAAGAAGACTTTAAGTCCGTTTTACACGAGCGATCTGGTCAAAATCTACTACTCAAAGTGCATGCACCTTTTGTGCCTGCACGTAAATCAGCAACCAAGCACTAAACGAGTGTGTTTGTGACGGCAATGATGTATAGATTGTGGCGAGACTGGAGTTCTATGTTGTCTGCCGTGCTGGTACACATTGCAGTCCCCATGCCACGGTAGCGTAGCACGCCGTTATTGGAGCAAGAACCCCGGTTTGCCCCTCCCCTCACCCCTAGATCCGGGCCTGCAACTACATTGTCTTGACACAACTACAGCATTTCTGCTGCTGTTGACAACCAATCACTGCACGACAGTCGGCTTTGTGAATGGGTTGTGCTTTGGCTTCTCTGTCGGCCTGCTACGGTACCGTGGCATGTGAATTTCAGTGTGTACAGGGTTTGCAGACATGTACCTGCTAACGAATAAAAAGTAAGTATGTAACTTTTATGTTTTTGGACGCAGCAAAGTATGCATTAGGGTACGTGAATTGTAAGTCCCAAAAGATACAAATTGTTACGCTCAAATACTATACAGTGTGTACCTGAAGGTAACACTTCCCACAAAAAAAAGTTGTCCGGATTAACAAACATGGTGGATTTCAGTAAGTAACGTCGGCGCTCACTATCCCTAGAATCACTAGAGGTAACTTGCTTTCCTCCCGTCTTGTAAAGATGTAGCTGTCGTCCCAATTCGTTTCTTCTCTGCAGGCCGCAGGCTCTGACGTACATGCAATAAACAGTGTGTAACGAAGTGGCACAGGGGAAAGAATTCAGTGCTATTAACTATAGTACCACATCCCTCTGAAATTGTCACACAAAGTGTACACAAAGGTCACAGTGACTCAATTATTTGCTAGACATATTGACTGAAAATAGAATATTTCGTAATGCAATTGGACTCTCGTGTAGCAGACTCATTTTATTTCACCTCTCTCGTACTTTTTCAATCAACATTAGAATTAATACATCCAAAATTCGAGACAAAGTAAAAATTGTCATGGAAATTTTTCAGTGAAGAAATCTGAAAGTGATCCGGCTCTAAAAGACTATTTGCAGTTCGATTAGATGAAGATGCTATTCATTTAATGAAATGCACATATTACACGAATATTTTGAGTTGTTCTTCATTATTCACAAATCTGTTCTTTCATTATTTCCACATTCTTGGAACGTGGACTACGAGTAATCGGCAGTTGACAGATCTGAACTTTTAGGGACAGCTGTGCTCCAACAGTGACCATTCTTGCCATGAACAACTGTATTTTCTTCATTGCTGTCTGAAGATATGGTAGACTGATCAGTTTCATCAAGAAAATCATTTACGTCATATTCACAGTTGAGTTGTTCCAACAGTGTCTCAGTTAGTAAAATGTCATTCTTACGTGCCATTTTCACATAAATGAACTTGACACTCAACGACAAAACAGTTACACGATATGTACTTCGGGGTAACAGTGACCCTTCAAAAAATCTCTCTGTCAAATTAATTACACAACAATGCCTCACAATTTCGAGCGTCCGTTCCGTATTGGATCTCACTCAATGTTGATCTTACACTACTGGCCATTAAAATTGCTACACCACGAAGATGACGTGCTACAGATGCGAAATTTAACCGACAGGAAGAAGATGCTGTGATATGCAAATGATTAGCTTTTCAGAGCATTCACACAAGGTTGGCGTCGATGGCGACACCTACAACGTGCTGACATGAGGGAAGTTTTCAACCGATTTCTCATACACAACAGTTGACCGGCATTGCCTGGTGAAACGTTGTTGTGATGCCTCGTATAAGGAGGAGAAATGCGTACCATCACGTTTCCGACTTTGATAAAGGTCGGATTGTAACCTATCGCGATTGCGGTTTATCGTATCGCGACATTGCTGCTCGCGTTGGTCGAGATCCAATGACTTAACAGAATATGGAATCGGTGGATTCACGAGGGTAATACGGAACGCCGTGCTGGATCCCAACGGCCTCGTATCACTAGCAGTCGAGATGACAGGCATCTTATCCGCATGGCTGTAACAGATCGTGCAGCCACGTCTCGATCCCTGAGTCAACAGATGGGGACGTTTGCAAGACAACAACCATCTGCACGAACAGTTCGACGACGTTTGCAGCAGCCGGACAGAGGGGCCGAGCGGTTCTAGGCGCTACGGTCTGGAACCGCGCGACCGCTACCGTCGCAGGTTCGAATCCTGCCTCGGGCATGGATGTGTGTGATGTCCTTAGGTTAGTTAGGTTTACGTAGTTCTAAGTTCTAGGGGACTAATGACCACAGCAGTTAAGTCCCATAGTACTGAGAGCCATTTGAACCATTTTTGACGTTTGCAGCAGCATGGACTATCAGCTCGGAAACCATGGCTGAAGTTACCCTTGACGCTGCATCACAGACGGGAGTGCATGCGATGGTGTACTCAACGACGAACCTGGGGGCACGATTGGCAAAACATCATTTTTTCGGATGAATCCACGTTCTGTTTACAGCATCATGATGGTCGCATCCGTGTTTGGCCTGATGGCAGTGAACGCACATTGGAAGCGTGTATTCGTCAGCGCCATAGTGGCGTATCACCCGACGTGATGGTATGGGGTCCCATTGGTTACACGTCACGGTCACCTCTTGTTCTCATTGACGGCACTTTGAACAGTGGACGTTACATTTCAGACGTGTTACGACCCGTGGCTCTACCCTTCATTCGATCCGTGCGAAAGTCTACATTGCAGCAGGATAATGCACGACCGCATGTTGCAGGTCCTGTACGGGCCTTTCTGGATGCAGAAAATGTTCGACTACTGCCCTGGATAGCACATTCTCCAGATCTCTCACCAACTGAAAACATCTGGTCAATGGTGGCCGAGCAACTGGCTCGTCACAATACCCCAGTCACTACTCTTGATCGACTTGAAGCTGCATGGGCAGCTGTACCTGTACACGCTATCCAAGCTCTATTTGGCTCAATGCCCAGGCGTATCAAGGCCGTTATTACGGCCAGAGGTGGTTGTTCTGGGTACTGATTTCTCAGGATCTATGCACCCAAATTGCGTGAAAATGTAATCACATATCAGTTCTAGTATAATATATTTGTCCATTCAATACCCGTTTATCATCTGCGTCTCTTCTTGGTGTAGCAATTTTAATGGCCAGTAGTGTACATTTGTGTACGTGCAGTGCATGCACAGTAACAAACAGAAAACTCCAGCGTCAGACTTCTCGCTCCCCAGGCCGTTCTCACGCCATGTGACCATCTGGTGTACCGTTCGATGAGTCTGCCTTGCGACCCTACCTACTCGCTAGCCTCCCGTAACAAAATCTTCCTGTACTGTGCATTAAAATTAGGAAACAAAAGTGTAATAAACATGGGTAGTGAAGTGGCATAAACGCCACACGGTTACAGTTAAAAGTTTATGACTATCGTTGTTACTGTATTGGTTTACGTTACGGTGAGAGTTTCACAATGGTGGACTTAGTTGCAGGAGTGAGTAAGCGTGAACCAGGTGAGCTGGAGCTCGCAAGCCGCGGAGCGTCGCTGGGCTCCGAGTCTGTGGAGGGGCCATTCTGGGCGCCGAGGGGCCGGCGCGGGCAGGCGGCGCGGCTGCTGCGGCTGCGGCTGGCCTCCACGGCCGCCGGCTCGGCCTTCTGGCCGGCCCGGGGGCGGCGCGCCGGACCCTCCTCCGCCTCCGCCTCCGCAGAGGGGCCCTTCTGGGCGACGCGCGGCCGCAGCCTCGCTGCGCAGCACTCCTTCTGGCCCGCCAGGGGCCGCAGGGGCGACCCCACAAACGTGAGTTCCAATCAAGACTCATCTAATAACAAACAGGTGCCAACGACAAGTCATGTGATACTTCCCAATATCGTGTCGCTTGGCGTAGTGCAGTAACTCGACGTAGCATTAGACTCGACAAGTCGCTGGAAGTCTCCTCCAGAAATACTGAGCCACCCTGCCTCCGTAGCCTTCCATAATTGCGAAAGAGTTACCAGAGCAGGATTTTGTGCACCAGGCTACGTGGGGTTTCCTATCGTGCGGTTTCCTACAAGGGTGCAGCAGGTAGCGAAGCTGTCCAGAGCAACCGGTTCCCTAACGGGGTTTTTGCGAACTGAGCCTTCCCCCACTGCTTGCATACCCCAGTTGCTCTCCTCAGTGCAGGTGTTGTCACCGTTTCTGAGACACTGTCGTCGTCGATCAGCATCAATAATTTCGCACAGTTAACTTGCCGATTTGGGAGTTTCGTCATATATGTCATACAACTAATTATTTGTATTTGGCGGATCTCATTCACTAAAGTACGCTATTAACGGTATTTCTAAAGTTCTAACACACAATCTGCTATTTATTAAATTTTTATGTCAACAAAACTGAAATTTTACTTGGTAAATTTCTTACATAACATCTTCACTCGTCCTGTGAAGCTTCCAGAATTTATGTGAGGAAGGCGGAATGAGGACTCAGACAGCTGGTTGCCCACTTTTCTGTCAGAGACTTTTAAACACGATCATATTTGCCTTTATTGTGCTCCAACAGGAGCGTTTTTCAGCTGATTATTATGTAGTTCATTTTAGAAAGATGAAATTCCAACTAGATGAAATTTGGTGGAGTCATCTATATTAAGCAACGAATTTTATCATGTGTAGACATCAAGAACAACACTCTAGTTATCGAACTTTTATACACCGCATCTAACCGTAGGGAAATATTCTCTAATTTCTTACAAATGAACGCACCCATTGTCGCGTAAATCTTTATCTAATTACTAACTGTAAACCCGGCGTTGCCCAGATATTTATTCATCCCAGTTTTATGTCAGTTCATCCCTTCTTGCCTCATCTCTCTTGTCCATTTAGTCCTATCTCGTCTCTCTATCCACCTCCTCCTTCCGCCCATCCGCCTCTCTTTCCATCTCCTCCATCTGCCCCCCTCTCTCACAACACTTCCTCCTCCTCTCCATTCTCCTCTCCTTCTCCATCAATCTTCCCGTCTCTGTCCACCTCCTCCTCCGCTTTTTCTAATAGTACATCAAATTCACAATAACACCCCTAATTTATGTATTTATTACAGTGTTCCATTAGTCATTCATCACCTTCCCCCTTTCTCTGTTTACCTGCTGCTCCCTCTCGCTTTTAATCTGCTTCTTTCACATCTCTGGATGCACCTCCTCCCCCTCCCCGCCCCCATCACTTTCTCCTCTCTCCGTATATCTCCTCCTCCGCTTCCGTCATGCCATCGCATCTTTCCCCGTATATGAAAAAATACGTATATCTGCCAACTTCGATGCTGATTGACGAGACGATGTTGAATTTATTTAAAGGTAGGCCAACCATCTGACATCCAGCATACGTTGGCTTGTGTAAACGCCTTCACCACGAAAACATACGTACATGAGCCAACTCCCAAGCTGATCAGTCAAATGGTGTGTAATTCTGTTGTAAGGCACACTCCGCCATACACCGTATGAAATTTCACGTAGACGGCGGGGTTCCCCTTGTTTCGAAGATCAAATGTACAAAATTTCATCAAGATCGGAGCGACACTGTGGCTTTTGTTGAAATCCGTAAGTAAAGTACCCTCCACCATGTAATGAACGAAGTTTTATGTAGACAGTGACCTTCCTCTTGGGTGGGGAAATAGGAAGTCATTTTTATACACCCCGCTCGCTCTCTGCCGACTTAGTTGTGAAACATAAATAATAGATTCGAACAACAGAAATCATGTAATGATTTCTTTCGTATAAGAGGCAACATAGCTATTAAATAATAGTAAGGAGATTACGAGAGCAGTCACTTTCAGTGTTACGTAAAACAACGTTATACCTTGTAAATTATCACGACACAAAATGAAGATGATAAGCAATGTGGGACTTCCTTCCGTTTGCGTTTGAATCTCTCAGAGAAATCCTGTGTGGTGAGGAGGGTGGGAGGGGGCAGTAAGGGAAGCCTCGATTTGTTTTGCCGGCCCAGGCCTCTGACAGGATTAGTGTGCCACTGCTCGTAGGAAACCACATGGTAGGAAACCCCACGACACCGTGCACCAAGTGACCTCTCGATTATGTCCCACAAACGTTCGACGGGATTGATGTCGGCCGAACTGGGTGGCCACACCATTCGCTAGAATTGTCCAGAATGTTCTTCAAACCAATCGCAAACAATTGTGGCTCGGTGACATGGCGCCTCGTTGTTTGGGAGCACGAAGTACATGAATGGCTGCAAATGGTCTCCAAGTAGCCGAACATAACCATTTCCGGTCAATGATCGGTTCAGTTGAACCAGAGGATCCAGTGCCTTCCCTGTAAACGCAGCCCACACTCTTTATGGAACCACCACCATCTTGCACAGTGCCTTGTTGACAACTTGGGTTCATGGCTTCGTGGGATCTGTACCGCACTCTAATCATACCCTCAAATCTTACCAACTGAAATCGGGACTCATCTGACCAGGCCAGGTTTTCCAGTCGTCTAGGATAAGACGACATAGTCACGAGCCCAGGAGAGGCGCTGCAGGCGTTTTCATGCTGTCAGCAAAGGCGCTCTTGACACTGTGGATCTCGGAATATTGATTTCCCTAACAACTGCCTATTTTAGAAATTGAATGTTTCATGTGTCTAGCGCCAACTACATTACGCGGTCGGAGTCTTAATTCACGTCGTACAGCGAGAATCATGTCGAAAACTTTGTCACGTGAATCACCTAAGTACAAATGACATCTCCGCCATTGCACTGCCCTTTTACATCGTGTACGCGATACTTCGGCCATCTGTATATGCGCATATCGTTATCCCATGGCTTCTGTCACCTAAAGACCGCGATATTATGAAGTTCTAAATCAACCGACGTTTCGACAGTCTTCGCAGTTGTCGTCTTACAGGTGACTAAATGGTGGCTCTGAGCACTATGGGACTTAACTGCTGTGGTCATTAGTCCCCTAGAACTTAGAACTACTTAAACCTAACGAACCTAAGGACATCACACACATCCATGCCCGAGGCAGGATTCGAACCTGCGACCGTAACGGTCGCGCGGTTCCAGACTGTAGCGCCTAGAACCGCTCGGCCACTCTGGCCGGCACAGGTGACTAAACTCCTGGTTTATAGACATGGTCTTCTCTACATATACCTTCTTATTTCGGTCGTCAGGTGACAATCGAGGTCACATTCTGATACTTCATTGAATAGTTTGAAGCCAAAGTGCCTATGGTAGAGTGGCTGCATAGTAGACTATTGTCTGAGCTATTTTAGCAGGTGACTCGCAGGCAACAGCGAATCAGCAGCTCCTAACAGAGTAGCGTTTTCTAATCTGATTCCACAACATTCATTACTTTACAAACCGGTTTTTATTTGTTACGTCATCGTCAGGTACAAAGATAAAAATGTGCGGCTGTGAAATTTTTGTGGGATACAAGATTTTAAAATAATATAGAGTATCTCAATTTGTTTCCAAAGGCGAAAATTGTTAATGTTTGATTTAGGACCGAAACTCCTAAAACGCGATGTGGCACATTAAATAATTAACTACATCACAAATTACTGTAATACTTATAGTAAAACTTGGTGTTATGTTGCAAGGGGGTGGCTGAGTAACAATCTCGTCCTC
This sequence comes from Schistocerca americana, assembly GCF_021461395.2. Taxonomy (NCBI): domain Eukaryota; kingdom Metazoa; phylum Arthropoda; class Insecta; order Orthoptera; family Acrididae; genus Schistocerca; species Schistocerca americana. The sequence continues at coordinate 318,668,982 of NC_060119.1, read as the reverse complement.
AAAAGGTCCAATAATAGAAACAGGCACTACGTAACAAGTGTGACTAAACAGGTAAATGAAACACCTGTAATGATACAAAGTAAAATTTCAACTACAGTAACTGAAATAAAGAAAAAACTGGGACACGGGAGTGGGAGGGGTACCTTACAAAACGGGCTTGAAGGGGTTACTAGTAGTAACTGTAATTAACTTTTAGAGAAGTCCACTTTTATCATGAGCCCCTGGTTTGTTACTACAATATGTTCTTAATGTGACTTTCTGTAATTAGATTATTTGCAAGAAAAATGAAAATTATTTCTAATAATATGTATTTATTTATAAATGATAGAGCACAGCAATTAGTCGTCCTTATTTTTGCAGGTTTTATTACGTAAATCCAGATTTCGGCAAGTGCCAAGCCATTATCAGTGCACTATTTTTTAATCTCGATGCATGTTAGTATTCAAAGAACTGTGACTGACGCCCGAACAACAGGGAACTAATATGCATCGAGATTAAAAAATAGTGCATTGATAGTGGCTAGGCACTAGCCGAAATCTGGATTTGCATAATAAAACCTGCAAAAATAAGGACCACTGATTGCTGCGCTCTATCATTTATAAATTACATAACAGTCGCTGAGTGCACCCACTTTCCTAATGGGAGGTAATCTGACTTATTTATTTGAAAAAGTAATTTCAAAATGAACCCAAAAGTTATTAAAGTAACTTAAATAACGAAATTTTAATGATGGGAGTTGTGCCGGACTTTACTTTCATAGATATTCCTAGTATTCGTCTTTATGGATGAAAACTGAATTCTCATGACAGGTTCAGCATCAAGTCTGATACTGTTTTCTTTCCTTTTTCTTTTTACTTTTTATTAACACGTAGGCTAATCTGAGAACTTCTTTCACACATGTATGTAAATGCAAATGATAAAAAGTACCAACGAAGCAACAACTGCGCATATTCATATTTTCAACTGCATCAGAAACCCAGTAATACTACTAATATAAATTTTTCTTACAATGGTGAATGAGGCCTCGGTTCGATAAAAGTTTCTTCTCATTAGAAGGTCGAAGTCGTGCAGTGACAAGTGACAATAAATGTGCTTCGAATCCAGAATTCATTCTGACATTTAAATTCCTGTTCAGTTGGGGAAATACAGCTTAAAAGAGTCACTAAAACTTTTTAAATTTTTCTTCGAGGCGTTAATTTTACGATGCTTTGTTGAGTGTTATGAAGAATGGCACGTAAGTTTCGTGGAACCCATGAGTGATCTCCACGGCACATCGTTCTTCCGTGGAACATAGATTATGGAGCGCTGTACCAGAGCACTGATAGCGCGTGACTAATACGCGTGGTCTTCTCTCGGCTGCGGTGGTGTGCGACAGAGAGGATGAATAAACCTCGCACAGCTTGGCGGAAGTTGCTGAAGATGATCGACGCTACCATGGATAATGACAAAGTAGGGATGGGAAAAACAGACCGGTTAAAATTGATACCTGTATTTTAGTTCTGAATAATCGGTATTTTTCGTTATTTGTTTGATCACTGTTATAATTGGTGTTTTTACTAATAACCGGGTTAAAGCTGGCATTTCAATTAGCCATAGCAGTAGTGCAACAATTTTTCAAAATGATAGAGCACAACAATCAGTCGTCCTTTTCTTTCAGGTTTTATTAAGCAAATCTAGATTTCGGCTAGTGCCTAGCCATCATCAATGCACCGTTTCATAGTATCACTGTATGTCCTAGTACGTCAGTCCCCTATTGTTCGGGCTTCTGTCCCAGTTCGTTCAAGGCTTCAAACAGGGGACTGACGTATTAGGACACGTATTGACACTATGATATAGTGCACTGATAATGGCTAGGCGCTAGCCGAAATCTAGATTTGCTTAACAAAACCTTAAGGGGCTCCGGAACGCCCTATACTTGCAATGTTAAAATAACGCTTATAAATTACATCTTTCCTCACAAAGTATTTGAGGTAGGAAGTTGAACTTTTTACAGATTATTTATTGGAATATGGGCTACAACTTAACACAGGGATTTTACAAAATTTTAGTTCAGTTATTAAAGATGATTTTTTTTCAATTGTAATGAAAATTCACAACATTTTTTGCAATTTTTTATTTATATATTCAAAAATATACAGTTTTTTGGAAAAAGGCTGTGTTAAATTATGCAGAAGGTACTGTGTAACATTTACTGAAAGTTTGAAACAAATATGTTTGGAAGATCCTTAGAAAACATATAATTAGTATGAGAAAATAAAAGTTTTGGGAATCGAGCGACAAAGATTGGATTAACTTTTTAGTGCATTCCAGGTCCATAGGATGGATTATCTTCATCCTCTGCAAACTCCTCCTCCAGCTTCCTCTTGTTCCTCCTCCTGATTACTCTTGCTTGTATTTCTAGACTCTTTACAGCCCTGTCTGCAGCCCGAAGGCGTTCCTTGTCTAAAGCAAGCATCGCTCGTTGTTGTGTTCGTAGATTTTGCTACCATTTTCTTCAGTTGCAGTTACTGCAACACTGATCCAAAAGGTGGTCATGTATGAACACTTATCACATTTCAGTTGTATTTCACTAGCAAGTCCTACGTGCTTTATTATGGAGAGTTCCAGACCAACTTCACTACGATGAATATATCTTACCCAGTTTGAAAAAATTCCTTTGAGAACCGACATATCAAATATTTCATTCACATCCGATTCGCCCATAAAACATTCATAGTTTTCACTCATTGAACCAAGCTTCTTCTGTGAAGTATTTTCTTTCCCACTTTGACTGCTATGGGCAGGTGTACTTGAGAGGTTAGGTTCACTCACTTGGTTATCGTCTTTATTGTTTACAGTAATAACACATACCTTTGGCTTTCCAACATTTCTCCTTTTCTTAAAAGCCTTCAGAGGATTTCTAATAACTTTACTTTTACTCATTATTATACTTCAACAAAACAGAGACTCAAGAAACAGAATTAATTACGAATATTTTCGAGATAACGACAGAGTAAATAAACATGAAACAATCGACAATCACACCAGCGATATATATTGAACCATCACAGGTTAGCCACAACACATACTTTATCTCACATCACTAAAATGTACCTGATGAACACGGACGTTAATAATAACACCATTTGACAGCAGTTTAACAGCGCCACAGTGGGTCACGCCCATGTAGAACACATTTTAAAAATAGTTGTAGTCTTCGGAATTGAATAAATTATATATCTATTAAAAGGTAATAGTCTGCAGATTCAGAAGACGCAAAAAAGTAAAAATTGAACTTTTCATGATTTTGAGCCTTTCCGGAGCACCTTAAAGAAAAGGACGACTGATTGCTGTGCTCCATCACTTTGAAAGTCATATCACAGTCGTTGAGTGCGTCCACATTCGTAATGGCAGGTAATTTGAGCAACAAGTTTTGGTTTTTAAATAAATCTTTTTTAAAACGAGTAATTTTTACTCGTAAAATTTACTTTGATTTGAATTATGGCTTTATTACATGAAATGGGAAAAGCTATCAGTGCTAATTTAATATCAATCTTGACTTAAACAAGCAATAAACACACGAAATAAGAATTGGTATAGCATTTCTCAGACGTTAATATACTTGTTACCATGTGGCGTGATCTTCTGGATGGTACGCACATATATGCGGAGTGGGAGATGGTTCAAATGGCTCTGAGCACTATGGGACTCAACTTCTGAGGTCATTAGTCCCCTAAAACTTAGACAGCCATGCCCGAGGCAGGATTCGAACCTGCGACCGTAGCGGTCTCGCGGTTCCAGACTGCAGCACCTAGAACCGCACGGCCACTTCGGCCGGCGGAGTGGGAGACTTACCCTATCTGGTCTACATGTTAATTTCCCACTGTTGTCGCTGAACATAAGTTGAGTCACAGAACTCCACCATCCCTAGTCTGTAAGTATTTTACGAAGTGCCGCATCATTGAGTTATAACCCTCCATTTGCTTTATAAGAATAAGAACGGAAGGAACCACAAACAAACTTACATCATATAAGGAGAAAACATAACAATTCATTCAAAGTTTACACTAAAAATACGAAGCACCTGATCTGTTGCCTGTGTCTACATAATATGCCTTTATCTGCTAGTAGCCCTTGCAAACGGACAGATTAACACTTTTTAGATTTACTATTACATAATGCCCATATAATGGCATGATCTCCGTTTACAACAATATTTTTGAGTAGAGAATCAAAAAATTAGCATCAATAGGAAAATACTGCTGATTTTTTTGTAGTATTCAACCACTTGTCAGTTTACAAGAAAAGTTGCGAATGGTGGTACGGACTAACTTTTCTTTTATTTGTCTTTATAGTTTAATATTTTGATTCTATGTATCTTGAAACTGAGAGAGTTATAATTTTTCAATCTTTGGTCGGTTTCTACGTTTATTGCAGGAAATAAAAGGAATAAAAATCCGAAAATCGGTTATTTCAGAAATCGGTTATTTTGAGAGGTTTTCACAGTCAGCTTAAACTTGCATTGAAAACCGATGTAACCGAAAACCAGCTGTATCAGCGATAACCGCCATCCCGAAGATAAAGCCGCTAGCGCGTCTTGAATAGCAATACGGAAATCACGCAGATGCGTAGAGACCTCGAAGTTGCAGCGTGCGCGTGCTCGATACTCGGCGAACAACCGACGCTCACTCGGTTTCGCTACGCGGACGCAGTGCTCTGACGTCTAGCTTGTAACTAGGGCAGCTTTTACCTGCCGCTTCTGAGTTTCTTGACAACTGGAATATCAGCCACGGCTTGCGTGGTTCTTGGCAACTGCAGATGGGATGTGTAACCCAAGTCGCACAAAACGTAATACTAATCCGTTTCGTAATTTCGGCGACAAGGATGTTGACATATTCACACGGAAATTCGCAAATGACTGTACTGTGGACAGCATCTCCAGAAATTTTCCTCAACAGTCATTTACGAACTTCTATGTGAATGTGGTGGAATCCATGTTCGTGAAAACGGGAGACCGACAAGCAGTCGCGCGTTGGTGTAATGAATCGCGCAGTAAAGCTGCGAGGATGGGTCGTCAGTGGTGCCTGTATACTCAGTTGGTAAGAGCACTCACCTGGACAGAAAAGGTTGTGGGTTCGACTTCCCGTCCAGCACGCTGATTTCACCTGTCACGATAGTTCTGAAGAGCACAAACTCAGTTGCAGGATATGTTTAGTAATTCAAATCGTAACTGGATTATTTTTAGCTATACACCTTACATCAAATATTGAAATAGTGTGAAAAATATTGAAATAGTGTGAAGCATTCGTTCTGCTTATTAACATATGTTTGTTTAATGACCAAATAGGGTCCCTGTTATTTTACGATGGCTTCTTTAATGAGCCGCCAAGTCAAAAGTCTAATACCGTCACAAATGGCGATGTAAAGCGTGACAAGTTAGGTAACATGAGGGTGAAGAGAGCACATTCTCGATGTATGCCAACAGGTGCATATCCTTAAGAACACCAAGAAACCTACCTGTATTTGACGTGTTACGTTTGGAAGAAAGAGGCGCTCGCTCTTCTAATATCTGGATACCAGGATTCCTTCCGCGAAGACGAAGGCCAGTGGTTTACTGTATCCTGTAACACAAATAGGATTATCAGAATGAATAGTGTTGTCACTCTAGTTAACGGAATAATACTGTAGAAGCTGAAAAAAATGCTATTATCTGTTTCCCTGAATCTAGCATATAAGACAAAATAATTATGACCGTGTGTTCTGATCGCTATTCCGCAACCAAAGAATGCTAATTGACCTGTGCCTTACAGTATTATGACCACAGTATTTTGTTTAAGGTAACCTGGACAGAAACAAACGACAATAATGTTCAGCGAAGTAATGGGGTTGTGTGAATTCCTAAGGGACCAAACTGCTGAGGTCATCCGTCCCTAGACTTACACACTACTTGAACTAACTTAACGCTAAGGAAACACTCACACCCATGCCCGAGGGAGAACTCGAACCTCCGGCAGAAGGGGCCGCACGAGCAAATTTATGTATAGAAATCAGTAACACCCATAATTAATCATCTTACCACTGCACGAATAATAATAAATCAACGAACAGGTCAGGGGGATCAAACACTGCCGACCAACCACCGTGTCGAACTTTTCTGTGGCGACGCTGAAAGCCAGTACGGAAGGCCATATGGTTAACATACACCTCTAACAATCGTTGACCGCTAATGTAAAATTTTTGGAACTGAGCTCCTCAGCTGTCCTCAAAACGCTTCCATCCAGTTCGGTTCTCTCACACAAACGAACCGTGACACTGCCTCGAATCGGACACCAGTCCTTGTCTTGCTGGAATAGTCCTTAGGACTAGTTCTACCATACTTCGGGAGGACAGAGGTTCAAATCGTCGTTAGACCGTTCCGATTCAGGTTTCCCGTGGTTTCTCTAAATCGCCTATGGATAATGTCGAGATGGGTCCTCTGAAAAGGATACGACCGATTTCCTTCCCAAATCTGAGTTTGTGCTCATTTTCTCGATGTCGATGGGAAACTACAATCTTCCCTTTTTTTTCTTTGCCAATTTATATGTGCTACATTCTGGACAAATAACCTAGCAGACCTAGGAACACGTGGACAAATTATTGAGGCAAATGAAGAGGTTGAGGAAGGAAGGAAGGGAGATTAGGATTTAATGCTCCGTAGACAGCGAGGTCAAGATGGAATCACAAGCTCGAACTGATACTTTACAATAGGGCACTTCGATAAAACAAATCCTGAGCACTTCAGACTTCCGTTGTGGCCAAGCGGTTCTAGGCGCTTCAGACTGGAACCGTGCGACCGCTACGGTCGCAGGTTCGAATCCTGCCTCGGGAATCGATGTGTGTGTTGTCCTTAGGTTAGTTAGGTTTAAGTAGTTCTAAGTTCTAGGGGACTGATGACCTCAGATGTTAAGTCCCATGGTGCTCAGAGCCACTTCAGACTTCTGTCGCGCTATGATAGAAGCTGCTGCTGCTATGGAAACAGCAACGGTATCAGATTCTGTAGTGCACTTCTTTACTTGTCACCGGATGCTAATACAAATAAAACTTTTATTGAATTTACGTTGACATCGCAGTTTGATTAAAAATGTGAATCAGTTTGTTTGCCGTTAAAATGAATCTCTGGTCAGTGGTAGCCTATTAGGTATGGAGTACTAGCAAGAAGAAAACCAGCACCTCACTAAAATAATCACCATATGTGGTGATTCAGGGAAGCCACAATAGAAGAATATAATGCAGAAAACTGATTCCGACAAACAGAACTAGACTTCAGAAAGATTGTTTCGACATGTAACGATTACACAGTGCTGTGCTAAACTCATAACGTGGAAAGCAAGCATACAGAACAAATGGCTTATAGCTCACCTGCGTCTTTTCGCCATCTACGTACAGAAGACTAGCACATCACACATTCAGAGACAAGCGGCAACCAATGCAACATAGATATGACAAATAGAAACGTGAGAAGAAACTGAAAGAAGATGTATATAAAATATAGACAGTTCCAGTATTACATCTCGGTGACTTATCCACAGAAATCTTTATACTGTGCGCAATAAATTTATGACTGTAAGCAATGCAATTTTTCCTCCATATGAGAAGTACGAAGCACCTCTCTACACCTACATACACTGCAGACCACTGTGAATCATAAATCGGAGGACACTTAGCGTCGTATCACATGTTCACGAGTTCCAGTCACGTACGGAGTGCGAGAAAAGTAACTGCTTAAACGCCTATGTTTGCGCTGTAAATATTCTAAACTTGTCTTTGCGGTCTCTATGAGGGACACACAACCTACAGTGCGTAATAGGAGACAAAATTATAAGAACACTCTTACAGTTTTCGAAATGTATTAAGACAGAAACAATTTCGGACGTGGGTGTCATTTGTTTATTCATTTTGGCTATTTGAAGTGCCTTGGGAATCAACATGAACAAAAATATATCCACATACACACAACAAAAAATTTTTTGCATCACCCCGGTTCCCAGAACTTCTGAAGACAGACGTTGACTGTGGATATTGTATCACAAACACGGTACCTGTGACAGTTCAGAGATGTCACAAACCCCGCCCAAGGATGTAAACAACCATGCATGAGCAGCGGCTACAAATTAGACGGAAGGGGTCAGACAGCCGATCAGTTATAGTGATTCCACCAGGAAGGAGGTACACTGCCCGTGTTGTTTGTGGTACAACCATGCCTAGAAGGACAATATCGCGGTTCGATCGCGTCCGCATGGTTACTTTGTGGGAAGTGTTCAGGCGTCTCGAAGTGAATCAAAGCGATGTTGTTCGGACGTGGAGGAGATACAGAGAGACAGGAACTATCGATGACGTGCCTCGCTCAGACAGCCCAAGGGCTGCTACTGCAGTGGATGACCGCTACCTAAGCATTATGGCGCGGAGGAACCCTGACAGCAACGCCACCATGTTGAATAATGCTTTTCGCGCAACCACAGGACATCGCGTTACGACTTAAACTGTGCGCAATAGGCGCCATGATGCGCAACTTCACTCCCGACGATCATCTTTACAACCACAACACCATGCAGTGCGGTACAGATGGACCGATCAGGACTGTCATGTTCTCTTCATCGATGAGTGTCGCATATGCCTTCAACCATACAATCGTCGGAGACGTGGTTAGAGGCAACCCGGTCAGGCTGAACGCCTTAGACACACTGTCCAGGAAGTGCAGCATGGTGGAGGTTCCCAGATGGTTTGGGGTGGCATTATGTATCCGAATCGCCGTTGAGGGGACCAACAGTGCCCTGATAAACTTGTGGATAGTATGCCACGATGAATACAGGCATGCTGGATATTAGAGCTACCCGCGTGTACAACAATCTGGGCCACCACCTCTGAAGTCTCGCTGTATGGTGGTGCAACATGCAATGTGTGGATTTCATGAGCAATAAAAAGGGCGGAAATGATGTTTATGTTGATCTCTATTCCAATTTTCTCTGCAGGTTCAGGAACTCTCGGAACCGAGGTGATGCAAAACTTTTTTTGATGTGTGTATTTATAAGGTAATACGGCAGCGATTAACAGAACTAGTAAACAACTACAGATAAAAGTGGTAATTTCAGATTCTGTACGTTGCTAGTGTGTTAAAACATACACTGTCAAATAAAACGATTAAATTCGTGATTAACAATAATGAGTTGCAAAGCATCAAATTCGTTCCATTACACACAAATAAGAAATTGGAAAGTTCTCATACTCATCCACCGTGGTTAAAAGACCATGTAGAAAGTCTCCACGGAAGCAAAGAGAGCTTCTTCATAGGTTTAAGCGCAGTCGTTGTGACAGCGAGAAGCTAAAATGGCCGTAAGAGGAGTAGTGCTAGAATGTTCAATATTCGAATGATTTTGTCAATCGACATGACCAAATATCCTAAGGAGTTATGGTCTTTCGTGAAGTCCGTAAACGAAGCTAAATCAGTTGCTCAGTCGCTCAGAGACCATACTGGCAGTAAACGGGAGATGACAGAGAGAAGACCGAAATACTTAATTCGATCTTCCGAAATCATTTTATTGCACAATACCGTGATACAAATCATCCTTTCAGTCATCGGAAGAAGGCCGAAATGGCATCCCTGAGATAAGAGACCAAAGAAAAGAAAATCTGCTACAGTTGCTGAACAGTGGAAAGGTATGTGGACCGGATTAGATTCCTGTGAGATTCTACAAAGATTATGCCAGAGAATTTGCTCCTCTTCCAGCAGCAGTTTATCAAACGTCGCCAAAGCACAGAAGGATACCAAGCGATTGAAAAAAAGTGCTCTTTCCGGTTTTCAAGAAGAATGTCTAACAGCTGCACATCATTAAAGGCTCATATCAAATTGTTCAAATGGCTCTAACCACTATGTGACTTAACATCTGACGTCATCAGTCCCCTAGACTTAGAGCTACTTAAACCTACCTAACCTAAGGACATCACACACATCCATTTTGGTACCTGCTTCGATTCTGGTGTAAAGTGTTAGACATACATCTCATCCACATTAACAAATCGGCGAACGAAATCCGATGTGTTCTGCCTGAAACTGTACAGATGTTGCTGAGAATTTCGCCTGCGCCACTGACTTTGGTCAACATTTAAAAAAAGGCGGCAATCCTCTTGCTAGGAATCGTTTTCGTCGTTAATACCACGCAGAATGTATCGCAGTATTTCTTCTTATACGACAACGGCGTCGGATATTTCATTCACATTTAATCACCAATCGTTAAATGCCATTGTTCATTTTTACAGTTTCTTCTGTAATCGACTTTGGAAAAAGAGTAGACTTCTTGAAAGTTTCATCAATGTTGGATGTGTTCTGCTGTTTATAAACTTTCCGGAACCGAGAACTTTATGACAGCATGTAATTCCACACGTGCAGTTTAACACACACCTACACGCAAACGCACGTGCGAGCGCGCGCGTGCGCGCGCACACACACACACACACACACACACACTTGGGGACCGTATGGTCAGCGCAATTTTTCTGTTTTCATTTAATCGAATTTTTATATTTTTACAGCCCGTACTCATGGGCAAATCAACAAACGGTGCCAACAGTGTAAACCAAATACCAATATTCGTACTTGTAACTTCAAAAACTGCCTTAACGGAGACATTTTCAAAAAACCTTTCATCCCCTATTTCGCTCCCTTCGGATTGGAATTTCCGAAAACCCCTTCTTAGACAATACCTACAGTACAAGATCAACAGCCTCTCCAAATTTAAAGTTTCTATCCTTAGTGCTTTGGGCTCGGCATCGACGAGTCAGTCAGGACTTACTCGGACAAGATAGGATGCATATCATTACAGGTGTGTCTAAAAGTTTAAAGTAAATCGGTCAAGAACTTTTTGAAATTTTTAGTAATAATGTTTGCCCTTTATGCTTTACATATTTATTATTTATATTTAAAAAATAGTAGCAAGCTGATATTCGAAGCAATCAGTGATTCTGAACAAACGAAAATTTATGTTTATATTCGTATAGATTATGCGTGTTTTTCGGATACTGGTGGAATCGAACGTCCGCATTAACTTTGAAATCGGAAGCTTGCTGTACTCTGAAAAGTCTTATAAATAAAACCATTCCGCAGATTCACTTGTGCTATTGCGCAACGTGTGCAGATATAATAAAAGTGAAATTTCGGGGATATTAACGCCGTATCCCAGAAAGTTTAATCTTGCCCTCGTATGATTACAGAGCTACTGCCAGGAGACAACGCTGAACATCACACGGACGAAGGACGTACATATTAGAAGCCACACCTATGCTGACGGAGGTGTTCGAAACAGCGACCCTTTAGTCACGGGCAACACGCGCCATCTGGTACGACTAAAGCAGCTTTTTCTCGCATAGTGGAGGAACAAATTTTGTCCTCTCCTAAGCACATTTCACTATGCAGCCTGGAAAACGACAGAACTGTGTCTGATTTCCTAACCACTATAACAGCTGCATTTGCTCAGAGGACCACCGCAGTTCCACGGCTAGTATTAACTGCTGCTTCTTGTGGACACGGCGAGCCATCCTCACACATCAGATATGGCGATGAATGAGAGCACTTACGTCGAACTTGGCGGTAGTTGCGAACCCGAAGGCAACAGTCTGAATAATCCGGCACCGACAGAAGTTGCAGGATCGAACAGCTGCAGCCTGCTGAGCTAACGAGCAAAATGGAATTTCTAGTTTTAAGGTGGAAATGTTTAACGCGATCGATGAATTTCATTGCGCGGTTTCCCTCCTCTGTTTGTTCTCAAATGCGAGCGTCCTTTTTACTCAAAGTTTACCCAACAGAAACTTTCAATGTTTGGAATACAAATGAAGGCAGATGCGATATTTTACTTTCCAGCAGATGTTACAAGCAAGCGTCAGAAATGAATATTAAGTGTTAGAAAACAGAGCCGCAAAAGGCCTCTCAGTATGAATAACAGGGCGCATTTTAGTGCGCGGGAAGAGATTTTATATAATTTAACTGACGTCATTCAGCTAACATCCCGTGGAACCCAAGTGAAATAAAAGCATTATATATACCCCGACGACCTACAGATACTACAATTTACATAACTATTTGTAAAAAAAGCAACATGACGAAAGCAGATTGAAAAAATCCTCATTTGAATTAGGGTACTACATGTAAATGAGCAGAATAATACAACAGCGCGAATTTGGGCTAAGCAGGATATTTTAATGTCCACGTTAGACACATACATAAAACGAAGTGTTAAGTTTAAAATACATTCATGATAATTTTTGAGTAAATGCCACGTTGTCGTCTTAGATAAACCATCCTGACATTTACCAGTGAAAAATTATGTAAATTAACACAAAGAAGAAAGAGTGACTTGTTTTAAAAAGAAGACATAGCTTCTGAGGATGACTAAAGCTGATATCAGTAACAGGAAGTACTGAAGCATACTTGCAGTACGTCAGCTTTGATCAGTGAAATTATCAGTCTGTAAGGCGATTATCGAGTCATATGGTCTATCTTCACTTCCAAAAATAGCTTTCTTTTGTGAGGAAATAGTTAGCTTCGCCAACTCACAATATTTACCTGTGGCAGTTACAGCTAATGGTGAGCGATGAGACGGCACTGTTTACCTGTAATAATCGTTCCAGGAACAACAAGACATCATGCCAGAATCGCGTTTAACCTACTAGCCGCCACGACCATTGCACCTCACCAATCGAATACTCACACCTCGTCTTAAGAGTCGATAAACACCAGCAAGTCGTTCGTCACAGACATCTGTAGATTACGACACAGAACCAGTACGCATATGATAAAACACGTCGCCGCAGCCAGTATATCACGCTCTGTTTCATATTAATGAACACATACACATAGAATGTTCTTACAGCCTCTTTCTAAGGCAACCTTTCGCAGTAATTAACACGATTTTAGATCCTCTTAACGATAGGTTTTCCTCAGTGATAACGCAAGTACCGTACTTTTATTCTCTGTGATATAATTAACCAGTAACAATTCCATACAGTCTGGCAGAAAACAAAAACACGGAAATAAAGAAAAGGAAAATCCTGCTTTCATGCTGATATTATAACGCAATAAAAATTAGATGTTCATTTCAGTAAAGACGAAGAGTGGAAACAGAATTTGCCAGAGTCTTGTCCCGCCACTTAAACAAAAATAATGCGCTAGATCGGAGCAGGCTATGCTGGCAGTGACGCATCTAGATAGGATTATAAGAAGGATGGGAGACAAATAAGAGTACACTACCCCGATTATAAGCATTTACTGTCTACTATGAGTTTTGTGTATACTAATATGCTGCCAGAGATGCGAAGTTCCACATGACGATCATTGTTCTCTATTTTCTAACAGGATCGTGGAGATACGGAGGCAGAAGGAGAAGACTCAGACAATGCGGAAGACAGGAGCTTCTGGGAGAAGCTGCACGAGAAGGACCAGGCGAGAACCCACCAATAGGCAGTCGTCGGCAGGAACAACCCATATCATTATCAGCAAAGGCCTTAGGCGTTTTATGAACAAATAAAGAATGAAATCTGCAGCATGACACAGAGTTTTAATAAAAATTTTCTGATTATTTTTCTGAAGAAATTATGCTACCATCCTCACAACACAAGCACTATTTGATACGTACTTTGTACAGCGACAAAAAGCATTAAGTCACTCACATGAAATACAGAGAATTTATAACACCTACGTAACTCTAAGTATTAATCATTACATGCATTCAAATATTAATCTACAAGGATAATCATGCAAACAACGATGCTTTCTTTGTACATCATTTTTCACATTTACGCCGCTTCATAACAAAACACAATAATTGAAATGTTAATTTATTATTCTCTTTCCACCAGAATCCTCATGCATCAGTTTCTTAGTGGAAAGAAATACGCCGGGTGGGATTAGCCGAGCGGTCTAAGGCGCTGCAGTCATGGACTGTGCGGCTGGTCCCGGCGGAGGTTCGAGTCCTCCCTCGGGCATGGGTGTGTGTGTGTGTGTGTGTGTGTGTGTGTGTGTGTGTGTGTGTGTGTGTGTGTGTGTGTGTGTGGTTGTCCTTAGGATAATTTAGGTTAAGTAGTGTGTACGCTTAGGAACTGATGACCTTAGCAGTTAAGTCCCATAAGATTTCACACTCATTTGAACATTTTTGAAAGAGAAACCTTTTCGTCCCCATGTGCTGAATACTTCAGATGTATCAGTTATATGTATCGCATTTTATCTCAATTAGGGTTTAACGAAATGTTGTAAGACTAGAGATTTGTAAGTGGACACAACGAACACAATGTACATGTGCACGAAAGCTTTTACTATCTGTGTGCAACACTGCCCCGGGCGCACTAACAAAAACTTATTACTATTTCTAATATGTTTTAAACCACTAGAATATTATGCTGCAGCGTGGTAGTAAATTATTATGTTATTCCGCATGCAGCAAGAGTTGCTGCACAGCTTAATGTGCAGCGAATAAGCTTACGGGATAGGGAGGTGAGCCAAACCCGGATAGAATCCGAGCGTTGGATTAACGAGCTTTGCTCTGGTTCACTAGAAAGTATGAGCGTGGTTTTTACGCGGCTTCAGATCCTCGCTTAGGCATAACAGTGGGCTGGCCCCGTACCTCCACCTCAGAAAATACGGTATAGAAACAGAACAAAGTTTAGACGACTCACGACCGATGGTGAACACAACCCCCCTCCCCCCCACCCTGATGGCAGGACGACTATAGTGACTGGAAGGGCATCCTGCCCCAATTTCAAATAAACAGATTTGTCAAATTATGAAAACAGTATACCGTGTACGACAGGACAAACGTTAGGAAAGAGAGAAATTCTGGAGACAGCAGATCTTCGTTGCTAAAAGTAAACCAGTTTTCCAGATACACTTCATATAGCTGTTTATCTTCTATAGTAAGCTGTTACGTCAACGTAGAAGCTTCCGTATTCGCCATATGTAGAACAAAATGAAATGTTCATCGGTAACACTCTGCTGCCTCATTCCACGACATTCAGGATGTTTTCTCGACGATCCGAAAAATACACTGACTGACAAAAAAAAAGTGAAGCACCCAGAAGACAGCGTCGGGTGTCAGTGTAAGTTCGTAGACGTACACACCCTCTGTGGAAACGTGAAAGATTACAGTTGCAATCCTCTGTGACAGGAAGGACGGCCAACAGAGTGCATCAGTGTTGTTACCATGCTTGGTAGAGTATATGAGGATCGAATCAGCGTCAGGCGTTGAGTAATCCTTTGAAGGACAAAGAGATGCCCCGTAATCCATTACCAGCACCTCACAGGACTTGAGAGAGGCCTCATTGTGGCTCTCTTATTTGGCAGGCTGGTCGAATCGTGCAATATCCGCATATGTTTGGAGTTCGGGTGTGACAGTGACCCAATGTTGGACTGAACTGAATCAAAAGCGCAAGCAACTCGTCGTCAAAGTTCCGGCTGACCACGTCTGACCACCACGTCGTCGTATTATGCATCCACTATATTGTAATCTCTTTACATCTGCGCTGCCATCCGGGAACAAGTAACAGACACTCTGCTACATCCTCTGTCATCTTAGCAACAGCTGAACCAGGCAGTTACCGTCCAACGCATAGGCTGCTGTTAACACCACTACATAAACGGCTGCATGTTGAGTAGTGCCGTCACCAGAACGCATGGACTGCTGGTGAATGGCGTCACACAGAGCGACCTAAGGCGCTACAGTCGTGGACGGTGCGGCTGGTCCCGGCGGAGGTTCGAGTCCTCCCTCGGGCATGGATGTGTGTGTTTGTCCTTAGGATAATTTAGGTTAAGTAGTGTGTAAGCTTAGGGACTGATGACCTTAGCAGTTAAGTCCCATAAGATTTCACACAGATCAACATTAAATGGAGTCACGTGGTGTTTAGCGATGAAATGCGGTTCTGCTTTTCCCCGAATGACAATCGGCGGCGTGCGTGGCGGCCACCTGGGGAGCAGTCCCATTCTTCCAATGTTCTGTAGAAGCACAGCGGTGTTACTTCTGAGGTCATGGTGTGGAAACCTACCAGGTAAGGCAACAAGTCGCCCCTGGAAGTGATGAAGGGAACTCCAACGGCACACACCGTTACATCGCGGACACCCTGCGCTCTCATGTGTTACTTGCTAAGCGGTCGTATTGTGGTGCCGTTTTCCAAGAGGACAGTGTTTGTCCTCATACGACACGTCTCTCTATGAAATCTCTGCGTGATGTTCGGGCGCTCTCGTGGCCAGCAACATACACAGATCTCTCTCCGATAGAATATGTGTGGGACCATCTTGGACGTCAACTCCGTCTCAGGTCCAGAATTCAGTATACTGAGGACCAGTAACAATAGTTGTGTCCAAATTGTCTTCTGACGCCCATCCCAATCAACGCATTCACCCTGGCCAGAGGCGATGCAACGTCACATTGATGGTTCAAATGGCTCTGAGCACTATGGGACTTAACATATGAGGTCATCAGTCCCCTAGATCTTAGAACTACTTAAACCTAACTAACCTAAGGACATCACACAACACCCAGCCATCACGAGGCAGAGAAAATCCCTGACCCCGCCGGGAATACGGTCTAATTGTGTAGCACTTATTCCACAGTTAAGGTGAAGCACTGTTGTTGTTCTAACAAACACAGGTTTCTCGTCTGAAACTCGGCTGTGGACTGACTGTCTCGGGACCAAAAATCGGGCCCTTATATATCCTCACAATAATAGGTACTGAAACTACACATTGTTCGAAGTTAAATTTACAGAAATTACAATTACAATTTAACTCATTAAATTAACTGAATACATCGAAAAATTGGTTCTTTTTAACAGTTTCCTCTATTACTAGGTTAAGCCGAACTATTTGTTTAAATCATGAAATTAACATATATAATTACGCAAACAATACTTTTGACAAAACTGTTAATTACTTTGGAATTAATTAGGAGATGGATTTGCTAACATGTTTTCGAATAGAGCTAAACAAATACTTAAAGATTACTATTAGTTGTTCCCCTAATGTTTAAAATGAGTACAGAATTTATATTTGTTTATACGTGAACAACAGAATTTAAACTACGAAACAATGACTGATTTCACATTATAACAAAAGATACTAACTGGGAATAGTCAAAATAAATTAGAAAATCAATTACATACATAAAACTAAGCACAAAATTAGATCTGGTGCTATATTCTTTAAAACTGAGGGTCAACTTTTCTCTTTTATGAAAACGCAAATTATATTCACGTATGTTAACGGTAATTAGTTAAAAGTAAAAAAACGAATTTAAGGAGGCAGATGGCAAAACAAGAGGGGAAGTAAAAATATCCCAGCTTGCTTCGTCACACGTGGAGAGCTACAACAAAGCTGTCTTCTGACTGAAGACCATAACAACTTCATCAACAACGGTCATGACCTCTGTCCTTGTCAAAATGTGTCTGTTGTCACTTGCACCGACTCGTTATGCACCGTACAAGTTGATGCTTCTGACGCAAACTCTTCCTCCTTTAACGGGAGGGGTCCCGATGTGGCTGGCAGGTACACATAGTTACCACCTTCACTAAAGCATTTTCGCATAGAGTTCACTAAATTCATACGTTCAACAGAAACAGTTATGGCCCGCTGTAAGTAGGGCAGGGTCACGATACTAATCCCTGAAGTGTACACTATCTGATCTAAGGTATCCGGATACTCCTATATAATGCGAAGTCGACCACTACACGTCACGCTAGGCGGACCCGACAATACAAAACGAGGCGAGCTACACTGTGTTCTCAGTAGGGAAGCAGTAACAGCAGAACTGGTCAGTCAGGGCAGCTCAGTGACTTCGAATGTGGACTAGTCTTTGGATACCATCGAAAGTAACAAACCCATCAGGAACATTTCAACCTTTCTAAATCCGTCCAAGTCGATCGATGGTGATGTGATTGCGAAGTGGAAATGCAAAGGAACAGCCACAGCTAAACGAAGACCAGGCAGACCTCATGTACTGGTGGACAGGAACTGCCGAGTGTTGCGGAGTGTAACGGTTAAAAAAAAAAAAAACGCGTGGCATTGCCGGAAGGAATCACTCATGAGCTCGAAAGTGCTAATAGGGGTCCAGCTATTTCAATGATTGTGCATAGAGAGTTAAAAAACAATGGTCAACCAACTGCTCATAAGCGACATATTGTTCATGCTAAGCGATCCTTGGGGTAAAGAGCGACGCCAGTGTACAGCGGCTGATTGGTAACGAGTGATTTGGAGTGATGAGTAACCTGTGACAATCCGTTGGAAAGGTTTCGGTTTGGCAAACGCCTGGCATATGTTACCTGCCATTATGTGTGGTGCCAAAAGTGAAACACAAAAAAATGGCTCTGAGCACTATGCGACTTAACGTCTCAGGTCATCAGTCGCCTAGAACTTAGAACTAATTAAACCTAACTAACCTAAGGACATCACACACATCCATGCCCGAGGCAGGATTCGAACCTACGACCGTAGCGGTCGCTCGGTTCCAGACTGTAGCGCCTAGACCGCACGGCCACTCCGGCCGGCTAGTGAAACACAGGGAAGGTATTGTTACGATATAGGTTTTTTTTCGTGGTTAAGGTGTCCAAATGTTGGAGTTCCCTGGCCATAATGCTCCAAACGTTATCATCTGGGGAGAGATCTGGCGACCTTGCTGGCCAAGGTAGGATTTGGCAAGCATGAAGACAAACAGTAGAAACTCTCGCCGTGTGAGAACGGGTGTTATCTTGCTGAAATGTACGTCCAGAATGGCTTTCCATGAAGGGCAACATATCGAGGCGTAGAATATCGTGTCAACTGTGTGAACAGGGACCTTAGTCGCTTTGGAACAAAGCATCAGAATTGGGGAACAAACGTTCATGGGATGGACCTGATCAGCCAAATAGGCCACATAATGCTTGGCACTAACGCGATATTGGAGAGGAAGCAAGGGGCCAAGGAATACCACAACATGTTTCACTCTTGGGACATAAATTCAGCCAAAAATTGGAAACAGTGTGAGCTTTCAAATATGTGTGAATTCCTATGGGACCAAACTGCTCAGGTCATTGGTTCCTACACTTACACACTACTTAAACCAACTTATGCTAAGAACAACACACACACCCATGCCCGAAGGAGGACTCCCTCCCCGGCGGGAGGGACCGCGCAGTCCGTGACATGACGCTTCTAACCGCGCGGCCACTCCGCGGTGCTAGTTAAGCTGTGATCCCCCAGTTACGGTTAAGAATATGCTAAATGCGGAAGGATATGAACACGTTTTACGGCATTGTGCGCTGGATACAACAGAGAAACAGTTCGGAGATGCTAACTGTTTGTATCAGTATAACAATGAATCCTGCCATGAAGCCGCGTCCGTGAGGCAATGGTCTGTGGGCAATAGCATTCCTGAAATGGACTGACCCGCTCAGAGCCCCGACCTAAACCCAGTGGAACACGTTCGACATGAGCCACATCGTCAGCTTAATTCCAGACCCCAGTGTCCAAGATCACGACCTTCTCCGATTTCGTTTTCGGCTCTTAGGAAGAACATGCTGCCATTCCTTCACAGACATTCAACACATCAGTAGAGTTCAAGCAGTCATAAAGTCGATTGGTGGGCATGTGGTACCGACGGCATCGTTGCCGACCGCACACGGTGCGCCGCTCACAGCTATGCGAGAGACGGCACTGTTAAACTGCCACCAGCGTGTCACTGGGCGACCTCGTTCCTCCATCGCTCGCAGTCTCCGATCGAGGTCGCTACCAGAGGACATGGCCACACAGTGCGCGAATCTGATTGGTTGGCGAGCCTTTTTAAGCAGCCATACTCCGAGTTTCGCGCCCAGGTTCAGTGCTTTATAGACTTAACACAGTACTGAAGACTGTTTGAGGACATTACATCAATGCAGCATGATGCTACTGAAAATTACTAATGTTAACAGAATCTCCCGTCGGTTCTTGGTAAACATTATAACAAATGAAAAGCACCAGTTTCCTTTTGTTCTACAATATTACTTTTATTGTTAACCGGTTTTCGGCTTACAAGGCCATCTTCAGACATTTACTGAGTATTATCACCAAAGAAGTTATAATGTTTGGAAACAACATTGGAGGAGAAGTAACACGTCTAGACTGAAGTAGAAACATACAGTAAGTAACATCTTTGACAGTGTGATGGTAATGCAATGAAAAAAAAAAAACTGAACAGTACATAAATAACAATGGAGTAGACAGGAAAACCTTTAACACAAAATAGGAATAGCATGCTTACATAACAGTTTCTATTAATAAACAAAACTAATAAAATAAAATTAGTAATAGACAAGGCTACATCAGGAGGCATGAAACATGGAGAGTGATACACAAACCAATTAAAAGAAGAGACAATTATCAATGTAACTACAGAATACATAAGGAGCTTAAGCAATATCAATAACACAAACAGAAATAAATGAATGCAGAAAAATTGAGGCGTTTGAGGTAACCTACAGTAAATGCAATCTTTGAGATATTGGTTACGTTCCTTATGTGTTCTGTAGTTACGTTGATAATTGTCTCCTCTTTTAATTGGTTTGTGTATCACTCTCCATGTTTCATACCTCCTGATGTAGCCTTGTCTATTACTAATTTTATTTTATTTTATTAGTTTTGTTTATTAATAGAAACTGTTATGTAGGCATGCTTTTCCTATTTTGTGTTAAAGGTTTTCCTGTGTACTCCATTGTTATTTACGTACTGATCAATTTTTACTTTTTCATTGCATTACCACCACACTGTCAAAGATGTTACTTACGGTATGTTTCTACTTCAGTCTAGACGTGTTACTTCTCTACCAATGTAGTTTGCAAACATTTTAACTTCTTTGGTGATAATAGTAAATATCTGAAGATGGCCTAGTAAGATGAAAACCGGTTAACAATAAAAGTAAGATTGTAGAACAAAAGCAAACTGGTGAATTTCATTTATTATAAAATTACTAATATTTAGCGACTATATAAGTATATTAGCATTCAAGACTATTTGTTGTAATCAATAACTTTACTCTCATTGTATATCACTCTGCAGCGCAGAAGAATCTACAGCACTTCGAAGTTATGTCTATCTCTCTTATTAAGTATACGTAATATAAATCAAGTTGTTAATGTATTATCATTTTGTAGATCTCTGATTGTCTTCATTGCCACCTATTATTAGGGACACATCAACATCCCATATCATGTTCTTTAATGGGTGTATCAGTGTACAACAGCAAAAATCGGCCATCGACACGCGCAATAGCCCGCTGCGATGTATTGTGTATGCTGATTAAAATATTGGTCTTTGATGTAGTTTTCCTCCCCAAAACAGTCCTGCAGAATACCTAGTTCCATAATATCTGAACAGTATCGATTTCAAATGGTTCAAATGGCTCTGAGCACTATGGGACTTAACTTCTGAGGTCATCAGTCCCCTAGAACTTAGAACTTACTTAAACCTAAGGACATCACACACACCCATGCCTTAGGCAGGATTCGAACCTGCGACCGTAGCGGTCGCGCGGTTCCAGACTGTAGCGCCTATAACCGCTCGGCCACCATGGCCGGCGAACAGTATCGCTTTGTTTCATATTTTCTGAGTAGTATCCTTTTCCATAAGTTGTTTTCCATTTCTGATATTTTAACTAGTTGGTACTGGTACGGTCTTCGAGAACCAGAATTGGAATAGTCGATTACAAATAGAAAATCATAAAATCCCGCGACGAAAAAGTGTTTCTCTCTAATGACAACACCTTCAATGATTGAGACTCAATAACGAATATTTTCCAAGCGAAATGCTTGTTGATAGGAAATGTATACAACACAACTGTAAAAGCATTAAAAATAAAAATAAATATGTAACATATATAATAACAGCACTCCGTCTTCAGGCCACAAGTGGCCCATCGGGACCATCCGACCGCCGTGTCATCCTCAGGTGAGGATGCGGATAGGAGGGGCGTGTGGTCAACACACCGCTCTCCCGGTCGTTATGATGGTTTTCTGTGACCGGAGACACTACTATTCGGTCGAGTGGCTCCTCAATTGGCATCACGAGGCTAAGTGCACCCCGAAAAATGGCAACAGCGCATGGCGGTGGATGGTCACCCATCCAATCGCCGGCCACGCCCGACAGAGCTTAACTTCGGTGATCTCACGGGAACCGGTGTATCCACTGCGGCAAGGCCGTTGCCTATATAATAACAGCGATACAAAAATTAACAAAAATGTAAACTAATCCCACAGCACCAATACATATATAGCATTATGTCATCGTGAGTCGCAGTAGATAACTCTTTACACTTTGCAGTCAAACCAGAGAGCTTTTTATCTCATTTGTGACAATTTCGGCTTCTATGCTGTTTCTACTCAAATTTGCACTTAACAGATTTTGGCTGCCTACTGACGGCCCACGTCGCTGCAACCGGTTACCCCGAACATTTGATGTTGGATGTAGGTGATGCAAACATTCAGGAACAAAGAAGCGTCAACATTTCAGCCGACCTGTGACAACGTGATGTTTTGTTGGAATGTTGGGCCTTGAGTACGCAGGAACTTGTCGAAACTAAGGTTTAGACGTACCAGCGGAAGCATTCTGAATCGACAACACCGAAAAAAGTTCGACGGGTGCGGTCAAATGCTCACTGTGTTCAATTTTAATGGCATAGTGCACCATGAGAATTTGCCAGAAGGTCAAACGAGTAACGTGCAATAAACCAACAGATGGTGGCACAGTGGTGTTAAAACATGTCTGGATCACACGAAGAAACATTGTTTTGGATAAAAGGTGGATCTTACATCCAATAAAATGGAGTGTTACTTACACGTACAACGCCGTTTGAGTTGAGCAATCTAAAAAATGGCCATATTTTGTAGCAAAACAATTGATGGCTTCTGCACCACGATGACACACGTGCTTACACGTCCTTGCCTGTTTGTGAATTTGTGCCCAAACTGCATATTCGCCAGACATGGTCCCATGTGATTGTTCTGTTTCCAAAAACAAAGAAAATCTTAACAGATCGTCATTTTACAAGAATACACGAGATTAAAAACGCGTCACTAAGGGAGCTGAAAATCCCAAAGTCAGCTTCAGAAGTATATCGGGAATTGGATTAAGGGCTGGCGTAAGTGATTAATATCTAATTTTGAAGGGGGTAACATTGACATAGAGGAAGAAATAAAATTCTTTGGAAAATACAAAATTCCCATTATTTTTTGAACACACATCGTGCGTCACAGGCTTGTGATGGATAGAGTGTCTCGCAAATTTCCTAGGTGAGACAATATAAAATTCCATGATCACTGATAGTTTCTTATGAACCGCCTTTGAAGAAGGCTCTGGTAAAGTGTTGTGCAGTACATGTGACTCCTCGTTCTCTCTTCTGATGATAGCTTTCCAGCAGTTGTATAGTGTTTGACGGCAATCCACTGTCCACCAGTGGTCGTCAAACGCCACAGCAATGTCTGTCGTCATGGCCGCCACGTATTTGCATGGAGCGTTTCTTGTTACCGTTATTCTTTCGTGTACTGAATCTTCCGCTGACTCCCCTTTTCTAAAAAAAAAATTGATGAGACCTGATTAAAAGCAGGAGCCAGCTATGTGGAAAAATGAAAATGTCGTACCCAACTACTTTTGATCTATGTCAGACTTACACAGATTCTTAAAGCACATCCCACATTCGCATACGCGTCACATCCAGCTAAAAATGGAAACTTCTACAGTGGAAGACAGATCAGTCAGTAAACCGGTTGCTATTCCATTTACGAAAGGAGAAAATATAAAAATGCAGTAAATGAAGCAGGCAAAAAGGAATACAGACGTCTCAAAAATGAGATCGACAGGAAGGGCAAAATGGCTAAGCAGGGATGGATAGACAAATGTAAGGATGTAGAGGCTTATCTCACTAGGGGTAAGATAGATACTGCCTACAGGAAAATTAAAGAGACCTTTGGAGAAAAGACAGCCATTTGTATGAATATCAAGAGCTCAGATGGGAACCCAGTTCTAAGCAAAGAGGGGAAAGCAGAAAGGTGGAAGGAGTATATAGAGGGTCTCTACAAGGGCGATGTACTTGAGGACAATTTTATAGAAATGGAAGAGAATGTAGATGAAGATGAAGTGGGAGATATGATACTGCGTGAAGAGTTCGACAGAGCACTGAAAGACCTGAGTCGAAACAAGGCCCCGGGAGTAGACAACATTCCATTAGAACTACTGATGGCCTTGGGAGAGCCAGTCCTGACAAAACTCTATCATCTGGTGTGCAAGATGTATGAGACAGGCGAAATACTCTCAGACTTCAAGAAGAATATAATAATTCCATTCCCAAAGAAAGCAGGTGTTGACAGATGTGAAAATTACCGAACTATCAGTGTAGTAAGTCACAGCTGCAAAATACTAACATCGAATTCTTTACAGACGAATGGAAAAACTGGTAAAAGCCGACCTCGGGGAAGATCAGTTTGGATTCCGTAGAAATATTGGAACACGTGAGGGAATACTGACGTTACGACTTATCTTAGAAGAAAGATTAAGGAAAGGCAAACCTACGTTTCTAGCATTTGTAGACTTAGAGAAAGCTTTTGACAATGCTGACTGGAATACTCTCTTTCAAATTCTGAAGGTGGCAGGGGTAAAATACAGGGAGCGAAAGGCTATTTACAATTTGTACAGAAAGCAGATGGCAGTTATAAGAGTCGAGGGGCATGAAAGGGAAGCAGTGGTTGGGAAAGGAGTGAGACAGGGTTGCAGCCTCTCCCCGATGTTATTCAATCTGCATATTGAGGAAGCAGTAAAGGAAACCAAAGAAAAATTCGGAGTAGGTATTAAAATCCATGGAGAAGAAATAAAAACTTTGAGGTTCGCCGATGACATTGTAATTCTATCAGAGACAGCAAAGGACTTGGAAGAGCAGTTTAACGGAATGGACAGCGTCTTGAAAGGAGGATATAAGATGAACACCAACGAAAGCAAAACGAGGATAATGGAATGTAGTGGAATTAAGTCGGGTGATGCTGAGGGAATTAGATTAGGAAATGAGGCACTTACAGTAGTAAAGGAGTTTTGCTATTTGGGGAGCAAAATAACTGACGATGGTCGAAGTAGAGAGCATATAAAATGTAGACTGGCAATGGTAAGGAACGCGTTTCTGAAGAAGAGAAATTTGTTAACATCAAGTATTGATTTAAGCGTCAGGAAGTCGTTTCGGAAAGTATTTGTATGGTGTGTTGCCATGTATGGAAGTGAAACATGGATGATAAATAGTTTGGACAAGAAGAGAATAGAAGCTTTCGAAATGTGGTGCTACAGAAGAATGCTGAAGATTAGATGGGTAGATCACATAACTAATGATGAAGTATTGAATAGAATTGAGGAGAAGAGGAGTAGGTGGCACAACTTGACAAAAAGAAGGGACCGGTTAGCAGGACATGTCCTGAGGCATCAAGGGATCAGAAATTTAGCATTGGAGGGCAGAGTGGAGGGTAAAAATCGTAGAGGGAGACCAAGAGATGAATACACTAAGCAGATTCAGAAGGATGTGGGTTGCAGTAAGTACTGGGAGATGAAGAAGCTTGCACAGGATAGGGTAGCATGGAGAGCTGCATCAAACCAGTCTCAGGACTGAAGACCACAACAACAACAACATTCCACTGTGAAGATTGAAAGTATATTTGGTAATATCGTGTCGTAAAGTAATCTATATGCCACAAGAATCGAAAATGTTAGTTTCTCAGTGTCGCAATTAAGCTCGAGATTCGGCACACGTTAACTTTAAAAAATATTCATTCTGCAGTTGTGTTTTGGTCATATTGGTATGAATTATAAATCGTTTAGTAGTATCACTCTATTAGCCACGCATGGTGCAAACGCCACTATTATTCTTCACGAGGCAGTAATTTGTATGTCAAGCAATTTACTTCGCGCTAAACAAACGTATGTTCAGTGGTATATACGTAGTTTGGACAGGGCGACAGAAAAGTTCTAGTATTTCGTCAGATCAGAGGAGAACGCTAAATGTCTCAAACAAATTGGGTATCAGTGTTATCTTCTTTTATGTTTGTCCCTTGGTTTATGAAGTCAAACAGATTCTCGCTACCGGCTGCCGCACGACATCTGTTCTATTACCATTAATGTTCCTACACCAATTTTATCACTTCTACATAAAGACAGCTGTCACTCATATATTCTCCAGAGCAATTACACGCCGGCACGCCGGTAACATATCGATCAAAGTGATGAATGTTTCAGCACCCTCGGTCCTCGTTTTATTTCGTTTGCAACTTGATATATCGTCTGATCAACACGTCAGTCTTCACGTACTGCTTGAGTTTAGTGTCACCCGAAATAGCAGTCGTGTAGAGATTCCTTTTTTTAAACCGATGGCTTACGCAACAAAGACAAAGTTAACCTACGTGTCAGGAAATTACAGGAAAGTTTAAAACACTAGTAGTTAAAGACGTAAAATGCGAGGAGATTCAGGTATGGCGCTTACTCTCTAGTGCAGAAACCGTTATTCCAAATTGAGGAATGAGTCGAGACTTTCGTAAATATTCAATCGCATATCATCCTCGGACACTTCACTATCACTCACAAGGAGAGCGGTCCTAACCCTGTCTGTTCATCTATTTTTAGAATTCATTCATCACATGGCTAGTCCTCTCGTCAACGACTATCAAATTTCCATAGATGATATTTTTGTCCACAGCATGAGAACTACATTAGAAGTCCTTTTGCAGAATGACCGAATACCTCCTGATCATGTTACAGTTCTCTAATAGCGTTCTTTTTATAGACTAGCTGAAAAGCGAAAAGCATTAGTTGTACATAGATTTTCCGGATTGTGGATGACTCCTGTCACAGATATATCGGTTGTGAACGGTACAGCTACGTTGCAAGTCAGTCTACGTTTTTTTTTTGGTCATCAGTCTACTGACTGGTTTGATGCGGCCCGCCACGAATTCCTTTCCTGTGCTAACCTCTTCATCTCAGAGTAGCACTTGCAGCCTACGTCCTCAATTATTTGCTTGACGTATTCCAATCTCTGTCTTCCTCTACAGTTTTTGCCCTCTACAGCTCCCTCTAGTACCATAGAAGTCATTCCCTCATGTCTTAGCAGATGTCCTATCATCCTATCCCTTCTCCTTATCAGTGTTTTCCACATATTCCTTTCCTCTCCGATTCTGCGTAGAAACTCCTCATTCCTTACCTTATCAGTCCACCTAATTTTCAACATTCGTCTATAGCACCACATCTCAAATACTTCGATTCTCTTCTGTTCCGGTTTTCCCACAGTCCATGTTTCACTACCATACAATGCTGTACTCCAGATGTACATCCTCAGAAATTTCTTCCTCAAATTAAGGCCGGTATTTGATATTAGTAGACTTCTCTTGGCCAGAAATACCTTTTTTGCCATAGCGAGCCTGCTTTTGATGTCCTCCTCGCTCCGTCCGTCATTGGTTATTTTACTGCCTAGGTAGCAGAATTCCTTAACTTCATTGACTTCGTGACCATCAATCCTGATGTTAAGTTTCACGCTGTTCTCATTTCTACTACTTCTCATTACCTTCGTCTTTCTCCGATTTACTCTCAAACCATACTGTACTCATTAGACCGTTCATTCCGTTCAGCAGATCATTTAATTCTTCTTCACTTTCAGTCAGGATAGCAATGTCATCAGCGAATAGTATCATTGATATCCTTTCACCTTGTATTTTAATTCCACTCCTGAACCTTTCTTTTATTTCCATCATTGCTTCCTCGATGTACAGATTGAAGAGTAAGGGCGAAAGGCTACAGCCTCGTCTTACACCCTTCTTAATACGAGCACTTCGTTCTTGATCGTTCACTCTTATTATTCCCTGTTGGTTGTTGTACATATTGTATATGACCCGTCTCTCCCTATAGCTTACCCCTACTTTTTTCAGAATCTCGAACAGCTTGCACCATTTTATATTGTCGAACGCTTTTTCCAGGTCGACAAATCCTATGAAAGTGTCTTGATTTTTCTTCAGCCTTGCTTCCATTATTAGCCGTAACGTCAGAATTGCCTCTCTCGTCCCTTTACTTTTCCTAAAGCCAAACTGATCGTCACCTAGCGCATTCTCAATTTTCTTTTCCATTCTTCTGTATATTATTCTTGTAAGCAGCTTCGATGCATGAGCTGTTAAGCTGATTGTGCGATAATTCTCGCACTTGTCAGCTCTTGCCGTCTTCGGTATTGTGTGGATGATGCTTTTCCGAAAGTCAGATGCTATGTCGCCAGACTCATATATTCTACACACCAACGTGAATAGTCGCTTTGTTGCCACTTCCCCCAACGATTTTAGAAATTCTGATGGAATGTTATCTATCCCTTCTGCCTTATTTGACCGTAAGTCCTCCAAAGCTCTTTTAAATTCCGATTCTAATACTGGATCCCCTATCTCTTCTAAATCGACTCCTGTTTCTTCTTCTATCACATCAGACAAATCTTCACCCTCATAGAGGCTTTCAATGTATTCTTTCCACCTATCTGCTTTCTCCTCTGCATTTAACAATGGAATTCCCGTTGCACTCTTAATGTTACCACCGTTGCTTTTAATGTCACCAAAGGTTGTTTTGACTTTCCTGCATGCTGAGTCTGTCCTTCCGACAATCATATCTTTTTCGATGTCTTCACATTTTTTCTGCAGCCATTTCGTCTTAGCTTCCCTGCACTTCCTATTTATTTCATTCCTCAGCGACTTGTATTTCTGTATTCCTGATTTTCCCGGAACATGTTTGTACTTCCTCCTTTCATCAATCAACTGAAGTATTTCTTCTGTTACCCATGGTTTCTTCGCAGCTACCTTCTTTGTACCTATGTTTTCCTTCCCAACTTCTGTGATGGCCCTTTTTAGAGATGTCCATTCCTCTTCAACTGTACTGCCTACTGCGCTATTCCTTATTGCTGTATCTATAGCGTTAGAGAACTTCAAACGTATCTCGTCATTCCTTAGTTCTTCCGTGTCCCACTTCTTTGCGTATTGATTCTTCCTGACTAATGTCTTGAACTTCAGCCTACTCTTCATCACTACTGTATTGTGATCAGAGTCTATATCTGCTCCTGGGTACGCCTTACAATCCAGTATCTGATTTAGGAATCTCTGTCTGACCATGATGTAATCTTCCCGTATCTCCCGGCCTTTTCCAAGTATACCTCCTCCTCTTGTGATTCTTGAACAGAGTATTCGCTATTACCAGCTGAAACTTGTTACAGAACTCAATTAGTCTTTCTCCTCTTTCATTCCTTGCCCCAAGCCCATATTCTCCTGTAACCTTTTCTTCTACTCCTTCCCCTACAACTGCATTCCAGTCGCCCATGATTATTAGATTTTCGTCCCCCTTTACATACCGCATTACCCTTTCAATGTCCTCATACACTTTCTCTATCTGTTCATCTTCAGCTTGCGACGTCGGCATGTATACCTGAACTATCGTTGTCGGTGTTGGTCTGCTGTCGATTCTGATTAGACAACCCGGTCACTGAACTGTTCACAGTAACACACCCTCTGCCCTACCTTCCTACTCATAACGAATCCGACACCTGTTATACCATTTTCTACTGCTGTTGATATTACCCGATACTCATCTGACCAGAAATCCTTGTCTTCCTTCCACTTCACTTCACTGACCCCTACTATATCTAGATTGAGCCTTTGCATTTCCCTTTTCAGATTTTCTAGATTCCCTACCACGTTCAAGCTTCTGACATTCCACGGCCCGACTCGTAGAACGTTATCCTTTCGTTGATTATTCAATCTTTTTCTCATGGTAACCTCCCCCTTGGCAGTCCCCTCCCGGAGATCCGAATGGGGGACTATTCCGGAATCTTTTGCCAATGGAGAGATCATCATGACACTTCTTCAATTACAGGCCACATGTCCTGTGGATACACGTTACGTGTCTTTAATGCAGTGGTTTCCATTGCCTTCTGCATCCTCATGTCGTTGATCATTGCCGATTCTTCCGCCTTTAGGGGCAATTTCCCACCCCTAGGCCAAGAGAGTGCCCTCTATCCGCTCCTCCGCTCCTCCGCCCTCTTTGACAAGGCCGTTGGCAGAATGAGGCTGACTTCTTATGCCGGAAGTCTTCGGCCGCCAATGCTGATTATTTATCAAAATTTAGGCAGTGGCGGGGATCGAACCCGGGACCGAAAACGTTTTGATTATGAATCAAAGACGCTACCCCTAGACCACGTACTTAGATATATTGTTGTTATTGTAGAATGTATGGGCACTGGTGTTAGTACAGTGTGTCAAAACTGTAAGCATGAAAAAGATGCTGTTATCTGTGCATTAATTAATTTATTTCCTGACCTTTAGCTTCCTGCTTATTCGTACAGATAATGTACACGTAATTCCTTTGACGCAGATTATTACTCCTACGGAATGTTTCTTATCCACTTACGCTCCTATCTATTGGTGTTAGATATGGTAGACTGCACCGATAGTAAACCCAAAGAGCGTGACCTAGTTTTCCAAATAAATTAAAAAATAAAGTGGTTAACTCAAAAAATGACGGCAACGACTATTTATGATCGAAATTTTTTTAGATATACAAATTGGCTGTCGCCGTTTTGCAACAGATGGCAGGAGCGGCAATTGGTGGTGTCATAGTATACAATAAGTTTAGGCATTTGAAAACTAAATGCTATTAAAATACAAGTCGATTTGTGATAGCATCATAAAGTTATACTGGATTGGATATATCAACTTATGAGTCCAGTACTCGTCATTTGCTGTAACATGAAGAAATATGGGACTCAGGGTCATAAAATGCAGAGTAAGACCTATGGTGAGGTACCTATTAGTGAAAGAAAGCACAGAGAATCATTTCAACAATTCAAGAATGGTATTTTTGACGTCGAAGACCAGCACGGTGGTGGAAGAGAAGTTTTCGAAGCTACTGAAACCAACGGAAACAATCACGGGATATCGTATCGTAAGCAACTGATGTGTTTGTGCCGGGCAATGGAAACAAACGACCACAATACAGCGGTGGATGCGAGCAGGTGATTTTGCATGACAGTGCTCGACCTCATGTCACAAAACCCGTCAAAACATAGTTAGAAACGTTGAAATGGAAAATCCCATCCCACACCCCGTATTCTCCAACATTGTTCCCGCTGACTACCACGTTCTTCTATCAGTGGTACGGGGATTGGCTAATAACCACTTCCTGACATATGAACGATAGGATCGATTCATGGATCTCCTCAACAGGCGCCTAGTTCTTCCGCCGCGGGATTCGTATGCTGTCCTAAAGTTGGAAGAAAATAGTGGCCAGCGATGACCAACACACTGAATCAAAAAAATTTTGTTAATTTTTTTCGCAATAAAGTCTCGAACGTCGAAAAAATCGGCGGAAGCGAGGTTGTAGACTTAATAACAAATTTAATTTCATAAAATAAAATTAAAACCACTTGCGAATGGCGATCTTACAACAGAAAAATAAAATAAAAGCCTTTTTGACGTCAACAACTCGGCAGCAAACGTCATAAATGCCTCCAGTAAAGCTAACAGTATATTAGCTCTGACCACGTTGAACTCCCATACCAAATTCACATCACCATGTGGGCACGCTCCTTAACTTCAAGAAAATTGAAAATTAAAGTTCTTTATATGATATTAAAGCCCTGAAAACACCAATAAAACTGTTTGATAACATACACTTTGTTTCTCAGTACCGCCAAGAGATTGTAAGGAAATAACTTAAACAGTATTTAATTCGCTGCTGCTCCACGTGGCACTCTGAAATAGTAATATTTCAGCTACCTTCAGAATCTACGTCCATCGAAAGTTCTCGCGGTCTGCGAACGGCTATCGCCTGTGAATGATGAAATGAAACAGAGTTCCATAAATCGGGAATAATTTAAAAGTCTTCATATTTAGCGTGGCTGACACACCGCTCAGAATGTATCTCATGCGCTGCCTACAGCGGAACACAAACCCATCGATTCTACTGCGAAAGCGTTGCCACTACCGGCTACGACTGAGGATGCGCGGCTGCTGTTGAGAGATCGTGCACGGATTCATTTGCCCGGAGTTTCGGCAGAGGCTATACTGTCTGATTGTTCCTGCAGTCTTCGGCTTGGTTTCTTGGGACAATTTGGTATGGCTGTCATTTCGGTTCTCTGTTGATTAAGTGTGGGCAGTCACTCTGGTGACATTGGTGAATGGCACGAAGATTCTGCGGCACGCCAACCGCAACTGCGCCCCATGTCTCTTGCCAAAGGAAACTTTTCCTAAGCTCTAAAAAAAGTGATACAGATTATGGGCGTGTAAAGATGTGTAGATGTGTATAGATGTCTGCAGCTTTTCTCGCCCATGAAAAGAATACAAAATGAAGAGAGAACAGTTCCTCAGAACACTGCATTAACGCAGAAAACACTTCGCCGTCTTGTACATGTTGTAAACGATAACTGTTCACAACGTGCCACAGTGATGTAGACGAAGTCGAGTCGAACAACTTGCCCTAAGACATTTATGGTCTATCAAGACGGGAAACTATCTCAAATCAGCCCACAAAAAGTACAGCGCACGCGCGTCGCGCCAGATTTTCGGTATTCTCCCACTCTCCTCGCACGAACTGTTAACGTAGAGCAATGAATAGACCTTTTTTGTAGGAAATTTATTGTAGTTTAGTTCTGTTCTAGGCTACGTTTTTGCTAGAGGTCGCATTTTCAGGTTATTCAAGAAATACGTACAAAAGCGACCTTCAAATGCACCCTCGCGCCCACACTCATTCCTCACCAGTGAGATTTCTGTTATGTTGTTCTGCATTTACATCTACATGGATACTCTGAAAACCACATTTAAGTGCCTGGCAGAGGGTTCATCGAACCACCTTAACAATTCTCTATTCTTCCAGTCTCATATAGTGCGCGGAAAGAACAAACACCTATATCTTTCCCTACGGGCTCTGATTTCCCGTATTTTTTCTTGGTGATCGTTTCTCCCTATGTAGGTCGACGTCAACAAAATATTTTCGCATTCGGAGGAGAAAGTTCACGGCACCTTCTCCAACCACTGTACAAAAATATGCGATTATACGAATTATTTCCCATATTCGACCCTTTTTAGAATTTATTGACTGGACTATTACGCCACTGGTTAGTCGTGCGCTTTCAGATTGTAAAATTGAAGTTTGTGTAAATTTTACCTCACAGTTTCGTGAATTTTAAGAACATGAAACTAACATTTATATCGCTTTGTTCGTCTAGCCCCTTACTACAAAACTACTGAGCTTCTGAGACTTAAGTTCAGATTGAACTGTAAACTTTATTAGTTTATGCATAATGTTAACAGGCATGTTTTCTTTCATTACCCTCACAGGAAAATTTAAATTAATAATGTTAACAGAACACATTGCGTTTTAGGCCAGTCAATGAAGACAAAAAAACGTTGAATACGGAGTAGGGAGTGTTTGGTGAGAGGAGGGAGTGCCATGAACAACATATTAGAATTCATGACTGATTGGGGATAAGTGTGGAGGTGTCGGTGATTTGAGTATCACTTTTTTATGTTTTTCTTGAATAAATCGAAGAATGCGGCCTCTAACGAAAGCTTATCCCAGTGCGAAATTAAACTACATTAAATACACTACAAAAAAGGTTCTATTCTTCTGTTCTCCAGAACTAATACTTTGCACAGAGTGAGAGAGGGAACACTGTAGACCTCACACGACACACAAGTGCTGTAGCTTAATTAATTTTTGTAGGCCAATTTGAGGTAGTTTCCCCAATGTGATAGACCACAAGTGGCCTATATTAAATTGTTTGCCGGTCGCTGTGGCCAGGAACCGCACGACCGCTACGGTCGCAGGTTCGAATCATGCCTCAGGCATGGATGTGTGTGATGTCCTTAGGTTAGTTAGGTTTAAGTAGTTCTAAGTTCTTGGGGACTGATGACCTCAGATGTGAAGTTCCATAGTGCTCAGAGCCATTCGAGCCATTAAATTGTTTGTCTCAACTTCCTCTGCACTACTTTTTATTTGAAAAGAAAGTCTCAAATTTCAGAATACCAATAAATGTTTAATGCCTTTAAGTGAGTGTTATTCCTTATCTTTTCACACAGTATTGAAATTGGGATATGTTGTCGGTCATCATGTGAATCGCATGAGCAGCAGTCTTTTGCCACTGCTCGCATGGTGTGGATCACGAAGTGAGTCGGGATTACTCCTTACCCAACAGCTCACTGGCTCAAACAGAGCAGATCATGAAGTGACTCAGGTGTCTGCTCTCTTTGCTCTTGGCTCACTTACTGACTCAGCTCACAGCTCACTTTCTTGGCTCAGCATCACTCCATCTGAGCCTGGCTACACTGGATACTGTTCCCTATAATAATAATACTACATATTTACATACTTACTTTTGTATGAATGATGGAGCATATATTTATTTATTTACTTTACGTGATCAGATTAATGTTGCCAGGATTTCTCTTACATTGAGCCAGTGTTTTATATGTAATAGTAATTTCAGAACTTATTACATCACAGTTACTTAATTACATCACAGTTACTTAAAAATTTTAATATTTTTAATATGAGATGTATTCATCTTCTTACTGCCAGTATTAGGCACTTGCCTGTTATGCCCTCTCATTTGAAATTATTGATCTTTCCACATCTTCATCGGTCTTCCTACAGATATTCTGCACACTGAGTCATCATTAATTATGTTATCCTGTCGTCTTTCACTCTTGTGGTAGAGTCCTTTCAGTTGTTCCTGTATTCCTTAACTGCCCATTTAAATATTTCACTCCCAGTTCTTCTCTGATATCAGTATGCATCTTCCTGTTGGATCCACCTACTCTTCTTAGGAATCCCATCTCCAGTGCTTGTAATCTTTGTTCACTTCTTTTTGTTAACATCCATGACCCAGTTCTAGACGTCAAAGCTGGTATTATATCATTTTCGAGAACTTAGGTGGGGCTTACTTTTTTTCTTTAATTCTGCAGGTTCTATAGTTTGTTCTGTCTATATAATTATCTTTCTTTCTTTTACATTCCCATTTCTGATCATGTCCTATTTTTTGCTGGGATTTGGCCCCTGGCCTCTGATAATCTGTTTTTTTTTTAAGACACAAACATATTATATATCTTAGCTTTTGTGGAAAAAATATGAACAGCTGTTTGGAGTGTGTTGTCAGCTCCAAGGAACTCACAACCTGGGATGTGCGGTGACTGCTGAACTGGACAAATTTTTATCTGAAGCATATTTGTTTAGAAACAGTGATCCACTAAGTTGGTGGGAAACCAGAAAATTGCTATACCCAACGCTATATTTCGTCCTGAAAATATTATGCACCTCAGTTATGTAAATGTCCTGTGAGTATACCATTTCAAAAGCAGGACACATACACACCAAGAAAAGAAACTGACTCACTTTGAGTGAAACAGGGCAGATTTGATTTATAAATCATAATATTGATTATTTTTTCTTTGCTAGGCACATATATTGTCATACTGATGTCAAATAACAACTGTAGATGCTTAAATTAATTACAATTATTTTATAATTCTTTTACTGTATTTTGTTAAAATATGGAAACATAAGAAGATCAGTCTTTCTTTCAAAATTTTCCGACTTGATAAAAATATTTAGGATTTTGTTGTAATATTTTTAATTATTACAGGAGGTAAAACTCTGAAGGGCATGAAATAAACTTATTATTTCTCTCTCAGTGTTCTTTCAAAATAGTACCAAATCAGATAAAACAGCAGATATAGTGACCTGAATTAAAATGTCCCATAAATTTCTACTGCACACATTCAAAAAACTTTAGAGTTATGGGGATGAAGATTTCCTTGATGACGTCCTTGTACAAACTTTCTGAGTTTCCTTGCCATGTCAAATATTGGTTAAATTTCAAACTTTTGATATCGTATTTGTCATGAGGAACTGACTGCTGTGACAGTTGCTGTGGTGATCTATTACAATCAATAAATGGCAAGTGACTGGTCGTCCTATGTTATCATGACATCACTCTCCCAAAGATTGTGTTGAAGAACGCTTGCAATGCCATTGACCGTATTGAAATGTAAACAATCGAATTTCCATATAGTCTCTTGATGTTACAAGCTCATTTCCATCCATCGCTAATAACATGGCCACTGTCTCAGTTAAAGCTATTATTGCATATTCTGATGTCTAAGGACAGTAGTTAGATGTATGGGTCAAGATTTTTGTTTCATAAAACATAATTTTATGTTTATTAGTGAGGCATTCTTTGACACCATTCACTTCTGTACATATTGATTTTTAATTTGGCGTTGATGTTCGGAAATGGCACAGATTGAGATACTAATACACTTGCTTCCACACTCAGTTACGAATGTTAGGAGCTCTAAGACTGTCCTTACGCAGGCGTGGCACCTAACTTCTTGAGTGATAAGAAAATGGGTTTTATGCCTTGTCAGCTTATAATCCTGATTATTTCAGTTGATTTAGCGTTACTGTTTCTTGGAAAGCAGAAAGCTGGTGTCTCAATCCCTGCAGCCGTTTCTTCAGAACACATGGTACAGATGTTTCGTTTCGAAATTCAAGAAACTGTTGTAGCACTGTGTATTAATGATTCTAAAACCGCCTTCTTCTGTGTTTGGTGATGAAACGTCTACGCACCGATATTGTCATTGTGTGTTAGCTTTCAGTGTACTGAGTGGCCGGGAAATCCATCTAATCTACGTTCAATTTAAATATCTACAAGTGGAAACCTACTTTCTCTCTCTCTATCTCGACAGCGAACTGGAAGTTTGTGTTCACATTATTCATATGGTGGAGAGGCTGCTGAAGAACTTCGAAGTCCTGAGGCCATGTCATTAACGAGCTATCGGCAAAACGGCAGAATCAAATTTAGGGTGAGTTCCTCAGCAAATGCTCCTTAAATAACTTTGCCACTGTTGGAGGTAATGTAGAACCCACGACATTTTCCTCGGTTACTCCATAGGTAATTATCTGAGATGATTCAAACGATATTATTTACAAAATTCTCTGTGAAATATACGTTGAAGTGGTTGGGATACAACTCTCTTCCTGAGAGTATAATATTGTTTACACACCAACCAACGCCTACAGTTTGTATAGCATACATTGACACGATTTTCGGCAGGTAGTGTCATGGTGACTTATGATGACCAACCACTGGCCACTTGTTGCTTATAAATGGTCACTATAGCAACAATCACGACACGAAGATAATGGAAACAACAACCGTCAGTTCTAATTTGAGACGCCACGAAGATCTGAGAACAACGCAACGATAATTCTTTCTAGGATATCATCTTCAGCCTGATTGTCACATTAGTTGAACGAGACGGCCCCCAGTCTGGGCGTCTCCTTCTTAGAGACCTTTCAGTAAACCTCTGATGTAGGTGTACACAAGCCACTTGTGCAAAGTGTTCATCAAGATGCACAAAGATCAAGTTGGAGTATCTTCCAAGAGAAGCGAAGTACATGTCTCAAAAACAAGGTTTACACTTGTGCAATTAAGTAGACAGAAAAGGAATGCGGTCTAGTAACCAATTCCATCCCTTACAATCACTGCAAATTTGCGTTCAGCGTTTTTCAGAACTGTAACATGGGAATTCTAACGGCAGGTCCATTGATTACTGCAACTGCTGAGCATTGCGTCTCTGGTGAAAAAGGGTTCACCAATAACAGTCTTGATATGGAGGAAAGTGTGGGTCGAATATACAGCGTTACAACATCCACTGCCTCTTGACGAAAGGTTCGACGTCAGAAGAAGTCAGAAGAATTTAAGGCTTTCACTTCCTTCGGACGTTAGGGGTGAAACTGCTGTTGCCATGTTAACCACAGCACAATGCGCGACACCCACTTTGCGTACAACCGGTCGAGTGCTGACTGAAGGCTCCTCATCCAAGCGAGAAAAGTACTACTTCTTCCAAGTAGAGTATCCGTACAGTTTCTCCTCCAACACAGTCATTACACTCTGGTATTACTTACACTGTTTTCATCAAACATTAGTCTTGTAAAATGATGTCCACTGGATATCTTCCACGTGGATACTTAGTCAGATACAATGAGTCAGTTTTGCTGCCCACTCCGGTTGCTTATTCATACATTAAAATTGCCAAATACACGGGCAATTTGTAAAGTAACTTTCGATCGGTAACGAAATGGAAACCACTATGAAAATCAAAAATATTTTATTTGTAGTAGTTAGCTACACCTTACAGCTACTCCTCTACATAGTCGCCGCTTCGACTTAAGCGTTTGTCATAGCGTTGTACCAAATTTCCAATACCCTTGTCATAAAAGACAGCTGCCTGTGCTTTCTCCCAATTCTCTACGCTCGTTTACAGCTCGTTGTCTGCGCCAAAATGCTGTCTTTATAGCCAGCGGTTCATGTGGGCAAAGATGAAACTCGAGGCGAATCAATTATGGACTGTGTTGTGGGTCATCAAACACTTCCCACCGAAAACGCTGCAGAAGCATCTTCGTTGCGCCTGCAGAGTGCTGGCGACGATTGTAGTGAAGAACGAAACGCATGACAGTTATGTAATGTGGGCTGCATAACATCAGGCGAATCTCTAACCAGGCCCTCATACTTGACAGGAGACACTATCTTCTAGACATCACTGTGCGCTCAGAGTTGTAAACTGCGACGTGTCGCGATCGACGGGCATACTAGCGACACTACCTTACACATCTGTGCAAAGCTTCATCGTATTTTCACAGTGATTTCCATTTCGTGACCGATTGGGACTTACTTTCCGAATAGCCGGCCGCGGTGGTCTTGCGGTTCTAGGCGCGGAGTCCGGAACCGCGCGGCTGCTACGGTCGCAGGTTCGAATCCTGCCTCGGGCAGGGATGTGTGTGATGTCCTTAGGTTAGTTAGGTTTAAGTAGTTCTAAGTTCTAGGGGACTGGTGACCACAGCTGTTAAGTCCCATAGTGCTCAGAGCCATTTGAACCATTTTTTTTTACTTTCCGAATAGCCATCATATTTGGTGCACAGGTATAATTATTAAGATGCCGGGTCGACAGACATGTGCAATTTCATCTATAACAGCTTACACCATCAGATCAAAATCATCCGTGATGCAAAGCATTCGTGATCAAAAGTATCCAGACACTTACTAGTGCGTCCATCCTTTGCTTTTATGCGGCTTTTACTCTTCTGGGGACACTTTCAATAAGGCGTCTGAATGTCTGGAGGAATGGAACCCCATTCTCCCCCAACAGCCGAAATCAGAAAAGGAGACGTTGCACAAGCTGCGACATTGTCGCGAATTAAACAGTGACCTGTATGTACAATAAGTTTCCTTTAATTTACGTCTATGGCCACAATAGTTTTGTCCGCGTCCGGCAATCCTGATTTATGGTTTACGTGATTTCCCTAAATCGCTCCACGCAAAATCCGGGATGGTTCCTTTGAAAGGGCAACGCCGATTTCCTTCCCCATCCTTCCCTAATCCGATGAGACTGATGACCTCGCTGTTTGGTCTCTTCCCCCAAACAACCCCCAACAATCGTTTTGTTAACAGATTACCGGTTTCGGTCTATAATGGACATCATCAGACCTGCAGCAAAAAATGGGAAAAAATCATAAATACACTCACAGACTGGCTACAGCTTATAAACAATACGTCAGTGGAACTTTTCATTACGGTCTATTAATTGTTTTTAAGCTGTAGAGAATCTTCGAGTAGCCGGCCGGGGTGGCCGAGGGTTCTAGGCGCTACAGTCTGGAACCGCGCGACCGCTACGGTCGCAGGTTCGAATCCTGCCTCCGGCATGGATGTGTGTGATGTCCTTAGGCTAGTTAGGTTTAAGTAGTTCTAAGTTCTAGGGGACTGATGACCTCAGCAGTTAAGTCCCATAGTGTTCAGAGCCATTTGAACCAATTTTCGAGTGTATTTATGTTTTTTCCCAATTTTGTTGCTGCAGATCTGATGATGATCGTTATAGACCGAAACAGGTAATCTGTTAACAAAAAGATTGTGCCAGAGACGTAAATTAAAGGAAACTTCAGGAGACGTTGGATGCTGGGGTCTGGAGTGAACTCCCTACGCACAGTCATTAGCTGGACTGCTGGTAGCACAGTTGAGCCTACGAGTAGACCCTTCTGCTGATTTCATGCCGTTTTTTATAACTACCCTCCCCAATGCTCGATGATCCACGTCCATCAGTACGTGAGGTCTGCCAGGTCTCGGTTTAGCTGTGGTTGTTCCTTAGTGTTTCCACTTCACAATCACATCACCAACTGCCGACGAACAGCTTTAGAAGGGCTGAAATGTCCCTGATGGATTTTTACTCAGGTCACGTCCAATGACCAGTCCACGTTCGAATTCCCTGAGCTGTTCTGACTGGCCCATCCTGCTGGCACTGATTCTTTGCTGACAACACACTATTCCCCACCTTCTTTTATACGGGCGGTTTCGCCTCTCGAGACATCTTGCGGTCAGTTCCGCATTACAAAGGCTGTCCGGATATTTATGATAAGATAGAGCATTTTTACCGCGGGTTTTAAATAAGTCGCCCTGGTTGAAAAAGCCAGTGTCATAACAGAAGAGGTAACGCAGAAGCATGCAATAAAACCGCTGAGCCGGCCGGAGTGGCCGAGCGGTTCTAGGCGCTACAGTCTGGAACCGCACGACCCTGCGGTCGCAGGTTCGAATCCTGCCTCGGGCACGGGTGATGTCCCCTAGAACTTAGAACTACTTAAACCTAACTAACCTAAGGACATCACACACATTCATGCCCGAGGCAGGATTCGAACCTGCGACCGTAGTGGTCGCGCGGTTCCAGACTGTAGTGCCTAGAACCGCTCGGCCACCCCGGCCGGCAAACTGTTGCCATTAGGTCATTTCAGTGGCATGAGATTATTTTCGTACGACATTTTGTTTATAAAAAAGGAGGTGGGCTACACATCAGTACAACAGATCTCGGTCAACTGAGAATAGTCAATTGGGAATACAATGAGAATGGAAGGATGACAGATACCGGCGTAATTCGTTCTCTTTTGTTTACGCTTTTTTCTGCATCGACGGATGTTTGCTAATTAACACCTAGTTAAAACAGCAAACGGCGACTGGAGGTTGCTACAGTTATTATCCGTCAAAATAATTAAAAATTGGAATCACAAAACTATTTCTCGTCAGATTAATGCATGACACGTGTCTGATATTGCCTTCTTTTCTGAAAAGCGTCGAATCTGATGTCAACCGTTTCCAGACCAATCTCCTCAAACGATCTGTTATTTGTTGGATTTTTTTCTTGCTCTCAATGTTGAAACTAAGTTTGAGCGGTAAATAATTTCTTTAGGTGACATACTTATGCAACAGCGCAGGGTTGCTTAGAGAAGCTCGATGAAGGTTTTAACAATTACGTAAACACAGGACAGGTTCTCAAAGAAAGGGACCAAAGAAACAATGATAAAGTGTTAGAATAAGCTTGCTCTTTATAGAGGAAATTCACTCTCCAAAAAAAAAAAAAAAAAAAAAAAAAGGATGTTTAGTTCGGGAATATTGTAAAGTTGAAGGACCCTGAAGAGCTCAGGTAATATGTCGTTGTTGTTGTGGTCTTCAGTCCTGAGACTGGTTTGATGCAGCTCTCCATGCTACCCTATCCTGTGCAAGCTTCTTCATCTCCCAGTACTTACTGCAACCTACATCCCTCTGAATCTGCTTAGTGTATTCACCTCTTGGTCTTCCTCTACGATTTTTACCCTCCACGCGGCCCTCCAATGCTTAATTTGTGATCCCTTGATGCCTCAGAACATGTCCTACTAACCAGTCCCTTCTTCTAGTCCTCTTCTCCCCAATTCTATTCAATACTTCATCATTAGTTATGTGATCTGCCCATCTAATCTTCAGCATTCTTTTGTAGCACCACATTTCGAAAGCTTCTATTCACTTCTTGTCCAAACTATTTATTGTCCATGTTTCACTTCCATACATGGCTACACACCATACAAATACTTTCAGAAACGACTTCCTGACACTTAAATCAGTACTTGATGTTAACAAATTCTTCTTCTTCAGAAACGATTTCCTTGCCATTGCCAGTCTACATTTTATATCCTCTCTACTTCGACCACCATCAGTTATTTTGCTCCCCAAATAGCAAAACTCCTTTACTACTTTAAGTGTCTCATTTCCTAATCTAATTCCCTCAGCATCGCCCGACTTCATTCGACTACATTCCACTATCCTCGTTTTGCTTTTGTTGATGTTCATCTTATATCCTCCTTTCAAGACACTGTCCATTCCGTTCAACTGCTCTTCCAAGTCCTTTGCTGTCTCTGATAGAATTAAAATGTCATCGGCGAACCTCATAGTTTTTACTTCTTCTCCGTGGATTTTAAAACCTACTCCGAACTTTTTCCTTTACTGCTTGCTCAATATACAGATTGAATAACATCGCGGAGAGGCTACAACCCTGTCTCACTCCCTTCCCAACCACTGCTTCCCTTTCATGTCCCTCGATTCTTATAACTGCCATCTGGTTTCTGTACAAATTGTAAATAGCCTTTCGCTCTCTGTATTATACCCCTGCCACCTTCAGAATTTGAAAGAGAGTATTCCAATCAACATTGTCAAAAGCTTTCTCTAAGTCTGCAAATGCTAGAAACGTAGGTTTGCCTTTCCTTAATCTTTCTTCTAAGATAAGTCGTAGGGTCAGTATTGCCTCACGTGTTCCAATATTTCTACGGAATCCAAACTGATCTTCTCCGAGGTCGGCTTTTACCAGTTTTCCCATTCGTCTGTAAAGAATTCGATGTTAGTATTTTGCAGCTGTGACTTACTACACTGATAGTTCGGTAATTTTCACATCTGTCAACACCTGTTTTCTTCGGGATTGGAATTATTATACTCTTCTTGAAATCTGAGGGTATTTCGCCTGTCTCATACATCTTGTTCACCAGATGGTGGAATTTCGTCAGGACTGGCTCTCCCAAGGCCGTCAGTAGTTCTAATGGAATGTTGTCTACTGCCGGGGTCTTTCAGTGCTCTGTCAAACTCGTCACGCAGTATCGTATCTCCCATTTCATCTTCATCTACATCCCCTTCCATTTCCATAATATTGTCCTCAAGCACATCGCCCTTGTATAGACCCTCTATATACTCCTTCCACCTTTCTGCTTTCCCTTCTTTGCTTAGAACTGGGTTTCCATCTGAGCTCTTGATATTCATACAAGTGGTTCTCTTTTCTCGAAAGGTATGTTTAACTTTCCTGTAGGCATTGATAAGTGCACTGTTAATGAAATGCAATGGTCTGGTTTAAAGCCCTTGTCCGACAAAAATTTTTGAAGAATAATCGAAGCAATGTTTTCTGTGTAATATATTCATTTATCTTTAAAATGAAACAGTCCGACTAGCAAGTAACAATAAAACAAGCAATCATGCTCAAGCTAACATTTACGAATTTATTAAACATCAACTCCGCTATAGGCCTACGTACCATAAACCCGAGACCACAATTCAGAAGTGACGAGGAAGCAGGAGTGAGAGGAATTACAAACCTTATTTTTTAAAAATGCTTTTAAAAAATGAATGGTTCAGTTGACCCAGTGATGACAATTGGTTGTCGTTCAGCTATAAAACAGTTAGCTGCGGCCAAAGCGCATGAAGATGTATGGGGGCTATATCAATGCCGCATGGGCGGCGCGAGAATCGTTTTGGAGAAGAATTATATCTCTAGTTTCCAGAATTATCCAGCAAATCATTAAAGGAAAGGCTACAACAGAACTATGCTGGCAGACACAAATGTATGTTGAGGAGCAAGTGGAGGCAAGGAATCCATGTCTCAAAACTTCATCCAGCGACGCTACTGAGCGTTGAAGTTATGGAGGCCAACGCGTTATGCTATATCACCCCTTCGACAGCAAACGTGAACACGTACGCTGACACCTCCGACGCTAATGCGCGTAGCGTGTGCACGGTGGTGACAGGTGCGGAGGCGTTCGTTCCCATTTAACGTCCTGATTGCTGACTGTCCATTGTTCGGCGTTCAGCTTGTGGGCCTTCGTCGTGTAGGTTAATGGTTCTGAGCACTATGGGACTTAACATCTGTGGTCATCAGTCCCCTAGAACTTAGAACTACTTTAACCTAACTAACCTAAGGACATCACACGCATCCATGCCCGAGGCAGGATTCGAACCTGCGACCGTAGCAGTCGCGCGGTTCCGGACTGCGCGCCTAGAACCGCTAGACCACCACGGCCGGCTCGTCGTGTAGGCTCACGGTTGCTGCAGGAAGGGGTACTTAGAGGCAGGCGTTGTTCGCTGTTAACTTCGTCTTTATTTAGCGCCGTTGGATGACCTTTCTGACCACGGGTTCCTGCCCTGCATTTCTCTCTCGAGACATCCTCCCAAACACCTCGAAGTTTGTCGGTATATTGTTGTTACACACTGTAAATCGAGAAAAGTAACTGTCTTGTATTACTCCCTTCGGGTGCGCACGAAGTTACGTCGCCATGTAACGATTTCTCCCCATTAAGCCGGTTGTGTGCGGAGTTTTATCTGCTATGAATTCCTCAGGCCGACACG
The DNA here is from genome assembly GCF_021461395.2 of Schistocerca americana. Classification (NCBI taxonomy): domain Eukaryota; kingdom Metazoa; phylum Arthropoda; class Insecta; order Orthoptera; family Acrididae; genus Schistocerca; species Schistocerca americana. The sequence goes on along the minus strand of NC_060119.1, from coordinate 318,624,436 downwards.
AAGTTGGTCTCACATTCCGTACGTTCGTATACGTTCACTAGGCTGCAAGGAACCGTATCGCATACCAATCGTAAATCAAGAAATACGACACCTACCTGCGCGTCCTTATGTTTTGTTAGAAGTATCTCATGAACAGACCGAACGAGCTAAGTTTTAAAACATTGCTGTATGTGGAATCCATGTTGATTCTTCCGAAGTAGACATTCGGTCTCCAAAATGCTCATAAAACGCGATGATAAAACGTGTTCTATGGGTCTTTAGCAGATGAATCTCAGCGATAGAGGCCTAGCGTTAAGCGCACCAGTCGATGTCCTTCTTTCAAATAAAAATAGCTTCCATTTTTTTCCAATCGCCGAGTTGCTCCAGCCACCTGCTTGAAGGACAACAAATTCTCTCGCGTAATCTGCACAAAATCGTGTGGTTATCCGAGTACGTTTTGTTGCATTTCCTGGGTTGGGCGATTTTAGTTGATTTTATATTCCGCTGCCACTTCTCTCATTAGCTCGGCATTCGTTCGACTATTGAAAGGAGAAACAGTACTATAGTCATCCGCAATGAAAGAACCTCAGATGACAAAGTTCAGTATTTTCGTCTTTGTATCAGTTTTGGTGCCAGTATGATCACCAAACGATTCTGCAGATACCTTTGATCCGATTGTTGACTTTATTCAACATCAGACAATTTTCTCGATTTCCCGTATAATTTAACCTCACTTGCACTCCAAAAAGTTCTTTCTTACTCAACAATAAGATACTAACGAAAAAACTGTAATATAGTCACATATGCGGAAACATCATATAACGCATTTACTAGGAGGGGAATACAAAAAGTAAGACGCACTTGTCCCACGCTAAGACCATTGTGTAACAACAGTGGATGCATTCTTAGAAGAGAGAACATGTCCCGGATTTTCTGCGGGCAGAGTTCTGCTGCGGTATGGATAATGTGTGTATCACGGTGTGGGTGTGAAATAGCCCGGGAACTGAAAACGTACTCCAAAGCCGAAGTATCACGATAGTACGATTCTTGTGGGAACTGGTCTAGATGGCACGCAGACTGATCGTGAAATTATGGCGGTATAAGAATAAAATTCAGTGTCGAGTCCAGCCTTAGTGAAATGGTGCCAACAATTTCGCCTAGCCGCACAAGCGTGGGTGATGCTGATCAGAAAAGAAGAACATCGAGATCGACCACAGACGACAATGTACATGCAATCGAGGAACCGATTCGTAGCAATCGTAGATTTTCCGGCGATGACAGAGGATGACAGGGCGGTCGGTCGGTCCCGATTGGCCAGACACGGCCAGAACGCGGAGCTTTGCTTTTTTTATCATTGTGAGTCTCCATTTGGCCGACTGGTTCAATCGTGCAAATCCAAGCTTGTGGGGCATTCGGACGTGACAGTGGCCCGATATTGGACTACATAGGAACGTGACAACGTGCATACTCGTAGTGAAGGTTCCAGTCGATCACATCTCACAGTCACAAATGGGGATCGCCGTACGCTGCACCGAACACATCGTAACCTCTTCACATGTGCGCCTGCCATCCCACAACAAGTAACCGACACGCTGCAATGTCTTGTAGCATCCTGCACCGATGGATGGAGAGTAGCAGCTTCCGGACTAGAGAATTACTGTCCCATGCGTAGGCTGCCGTTAACACTGTAACACTAATTGGTTTGGCGGCGTCCGCGCCTGCCGACAATGCCATGACACCGTAACGCGGAACCAAACGTGCTGGCAGCCAGTGAATTGGTTACGGCAGCCGCCGAAAGGGTGCGCCTGCACCATGTCTACTGTAGAGAGCCTGTATACAGAGAGAGTGGCCATAGGTGAAGTTGCCCGTGATTGGTTGATTAGCTTTGGCGCCATTTTTCTGCCAAACGCCTCTCGCGCTTTCTATGTTCGCGTGCTGGTTGAATTGAAGTTCAGAGGACTTTTGGAAACAATTAAAAGGTATTTGAATTATTGAGAGACTTGTTATGCGTTGTGAATGCATGTTCGATTTAGTTGTATATCGTTTCTAGTACGTAATTAGCGTTTGCAATTTTAAATACGAGTTGAAATAATGATGCGTTTTGTGATGAAGTCGGTAGGCCTACATGTTTGAAGTAAGCACGTTAGTAATTGTACAGAATTGGTTTTGACATCTGTAATTCGTTCTGCAGACGTTCGTAAACGATGTCAGGTTGTGCTGCATTTGGTTGTTCCAATAGAGGCGAAGGTGCATTTCGCATGTTAGCATTTCCACGCAATAAAGAAAGACGAAAGCAGTGGGCAGTCGCAGTCAACAGGGCTGACATAAACCAAACAGGAGCCTTGTGGAAACCAACCAAGTACTCTTATCTATGCGAAGTTATTACAGTAGCCTACATTAAACATTACATGATTTATGTAATTTTTTTCGTTTGTTATCTACGAGAGGTATATGTCTCACACTTTTTGCGTGTCACAAGTAAACAACTGCTTACGACTTTCATTCATCTGACGTAATATAGGTACGTTAAATCTTTAGCGTCATGCACTTCCGATACTAAACAGATGCTATACACTATATTTTTTTTATCTACGTTACTTTCATTGCAATACGTCTAGTAAATGAACTTTAAAGGAGATAAATGCAAGTAACGAATAATTTTTACAGCCACTCCATCAAATTTTCCTGTGCTGTAGGTAGTAGGCTACTATGAGTATATTATAGCTGTAAAGAAAGGCATTTAACGAATGATTTCGCCATATTGTCTTGTGCTTTTGATTCGGTGAGTGTGTACTCCACTACTCCATTACTGGCCATTCAAAAGTCCCGCCCGCAGTTTGGCAGGAAAATTGCCGCCGTATCGTCCGGTTGGCTACTCTCTCCCTATACAGGCTCTGTAGTCTACTGGAGAGTGCCTCCGGTTTCCGAGGCGAGGGGTTAAGACGGCTGCCGACACGTGTCAGTTGTGTTTTTGCTAGCCTAGAAGCTTGACCTGCGGATATTCTGCCATACTTAGACGTTTAGGGGTATTCTCTTTCTCAGTTTGCCCTCTTGTCACATTATGTGTACTGTTGACGTTCTGCTTTGTGTTCGGCTTCAATTGTTAAGCGCTTCGGACGTTGGAACTCGCACTATTGACAGCTTGGTACGGACGGATACGATATTTGGAGTGCAGCTGTGGCGGTTAAGTATGGAGTGCAGATGAATGGCTTCACATTAAGGTGGCGACCAAGGAAGAGATCACGTTCTTCCAGTGTTTTAGAGACGCACAGCGATGTTAGTCCTGACGTCATGATTGTGGAGTCATTGAGCATGTCTTGAGGTGACGGCTCGCAGTGATTGGGGCACTCTGACGCCATAACGGTATGTCATGGACATCATGCATCATCAATTGCTACCTCTCAATTGCTACCTCTCAACACGACAACATTCGACTTCACATGGCAGCCGTGTCTACGACTGTCTCTGTGATGCTGAGAAGTCCTGTGACCTGCAAGATCTGTCTCCGATAGAACATGTGTGGGGCCAGCGCAAACGTCAACTGTAGCATATCGAGGTCCAGCTACAGTAGCTACAGTAGTTATGAGCCAGTTTGCTTCAGAGGAGGATACAACGGCCTTATGACACCCTTTCCAGCCGAATCAGTGCGTGCGTCCAGGTCAGTGAGGGGTGAAACGTCATAACGAAATATGGCTCATACTGCAAAGTTCTTTGTAAGTTCGGCGCGATTTTGAACTCACTGAAATAACATCACATATCCTCCCAGTCCGTGAAGTTTCATTTAGTTTCCTCCACCCCTTCTGAAGGCTTTACTTTTAAATCAGTTTATGTATTTATCATAAAATCTCTTTCACCACCAGGAGTTGAGCCGCTAATGAAGCGCCGCTGCAGTAGTGTCTTTAGCAACCACGACATTGGGGGTGAGTTGGGAATCTAGTGATGCCAAAAAAAAAAAAAAAAAAAAAAAACAAACATCTAGGACAGACTATGTAGTAGTTTAGTTTCAATACAGAATACACGAATGACAAATGCCTCACTCATAAGACGATGTTATTTTATTCGTGTAAACACACACACACACACACACACACACTATCTCTCTCTCTCTCTCTCTCTCTCTCTCTCTCTATATATATATATATATATATATATATATATATATATATATATATATATTGTGTGTGGTGTCTGCACATTGCCGAAAGAACAAACACCATTTTGATCCAGCAGCCACTACGAATTAAGGCACAAAGGAATTATAGGCATTGACTGCGAGTGGGCATTGATTTAAATCAAGGGAGGAAGTTGTGAATTTGTGTCGGACCGGGATGCGAACTCGGGTCTCCTGCTTACCAGGCAGACGCTCTGACCACTAACCCATCCGGCCACAGTGGTCGCCGCAACAGCACGGACTACCCTAGCGCGCCTCCCGTCAGACTCGAATTCTCAGCTTATCCACACGCTACTACTGTAATGCCCTTTGCCCATCGACACGTGAGCGAATAGGCGTATCACATTGTGGCAGTGACGGGGCGAGGGTAGTTTGTATGTGTGGACCGGCAACCATAGCGCTGCCGGTCAACCGACGAACGGAAACAGGGCAATCCCATGGCCAATCGCAGCGCATGGCTACAAGTTTCCGTAGTTTAAAAATGGGGCGTTGTCGACCTACACAACATTAGAAATTTTAGTTCCTATTGGCATCAGATACCTACGGAAAATTTTCGCGACACAATTTTTCTCCACCCAGCATATATATACGGGGTGGTCCATTCATAGTGACTGGGCCAAATATCTCACGAAATAAGCAACAAACGAAAAAACTACAAAGCACGAAACTTGTCTAGCTTGAAGGGGGAAACCAGATGGCGCTATGGTTGGCTCGCTACATGGCGCTGCCATTGGTCAAACGGATATTAACTGCGTTTTTTTTTTTTAAATAGGAACCCCCATTTTTATTACATATTCGTGTAGTATGTAAAGAAATATGAATGTTTTAGTTGGACCATTTTTTTCGCTTTGTGATAGATGGCGCTGTAATAGTCACAAACGTATAAGTACGTGGTATCACGGAACATTCCGCCAGTGCTTCATGATACATTACCCGTGTTAAAATGGACCGTTTACCAATTGCGGAAAAGGTCGATATCATGTTGATGTATTGCTATTGTGCTCAAAATGCCCAACGGGTATGTGCTATGTATGCTGCCTGGTATCCTGGACGACATCATCCAAGTGTCCGGACCGTTCGCCGGATAGTTACGTTATTCAAGGAAACAGGAAGTGCCCAGCCACACGAGAAACGTCAACCACGACCTGCAACAAATAATGGTTCCCAAGTAGGTGCTTTAGCTGCTGTCGCGGCTAATCCGCACATCAGTAGCAGAAAAATTGCGCGAGAATCGGGAATCTCAAAAACGTCGGTGTTTAGAATGCTACTTCAACATCGACTGCACCCGTACCATATTTCTATGCACCAGGAATTGCATGGCGACGACTCTGAACGTCGTGTACAGTTCTGCCACTGAGCACAAGAGAAATTACGGGACGATGACAGATTTTTTGCACACGTTCTATTTACCGACGAAGCGTCATTCACCATCAGCGGTGACGTAAACCGGCATAATATGCACTATTGGGCAACGGAAACTCCGCGATGGCTGCGACAAGTGGAACATCAGCGACCTTGGCGGGTTAATGTATGGTGCGGCATTATGGGAGGAAGGATAATTTGTCCCCAATTTATCAATGGCAATCCAAATGGTGCAGTGTATGCTGATTTCCTACGTAATGTTTTACCGATGTTACTACAAGATATTTCACTGCATGTCAGAATGGCGATGTACTTCCAACATGATGGATGTCCGGCACATAGCTCGCGTGCGGTTGAAGCGGTATTGAATAGTATATTTCATGAGAGATGGATTGGTCGTCAGCCGGCCGAAGTGGCCGTGCGGTTAAAGGCGCTGCTGTCTGGAACCGCAAGACCGCTGCAGTCGCAGGTTCGAATCCTGCCTGGGGCATGGATGTTTGTGATGTCCTTAGGTTAGTTAGGTTTAACTAGTTCTAAGTTCTAGGGGATTAATGACCTCAGCAGTTGAGTCCCATAGTGCTCAGAGCCATTTGAACCATTTTTTTTTATTGGTCGTGGCCCGCACGTTCACCGGATCTGACGTCGTGGCCCGCACGTTCACCGGATCTGACGTCCCCGTATTTATTTCTGTGGGGAAAGTTGAAGGATATTTGCTATCGTGATCCACCGACAACGCCTGACAACGCGCGTCAGCGCTTCGTCAATGCATGTGCGAACATTACGGAAGGCGAACTACTCGCTGTTGAGAGGAATGTCGTTACACGTATTGCCAAATGCATTGAGGTTGACGGACATCATTTTGAGCATTTATTGCATTAATGTGGTATTTACAGGTAATCACGCCGTATCAGCATGCCTTCTCAGAAATGATAAGTTCACAAAGGTACATGTATCACATTGGAACAACCGAAATAAAATGTTCAAACGTACCTACGTTCTGTACTTTAATTTTAAAAACCTACCTGTTACCAACAGTTCGTCTAAAATTGTGAGCCATATGTTTGTGACTATTACAGCGCCATCTGTCACAAAGCGAAAAAAGTGGTCCAACTAAAACATTCATATTTCTTTACGTACTATATGAATATGTAATTAAAAATGGGGATTCCTATTTAAAAAACGCAGCAGAATACCGTTTGATCTATGGCAGCGTCATCTAGCGGGCCAACCATAGCGCCATCTAGTTTCCCCCTTCAAGTTAGACAAGTTTCGTTCTTTGTAGTTTTTTCGTTTGACGCTTACTTCCTGAGATATTTGGCCCGGCCACGATCAATGGACCACCCTGTATATATGGCGTGGACGGCCAGCGTCCTCTTCAGTGCGGATGCAAACCAGGCTCGAACTCTTAGGGAAATCGGCGAAATGCCACGAGCGAGTAATGTGGATAATGGGCAAGGCACATTACGTTAGTAGTGTGTGAATAAGAAGAGAATTTGGGTCCGATGGGAGGCGTACTAGGACAGTGCATACAACTGCGACGACCACTGTGTCTGGATAGCATAGTGGTCAGAGCATCTGCTTAGTAAGCAGGAGACGGTCCGGCACAAATTTTCAACTTTCCCCGTTGATTTAAATCAATGCCCACTCGCAGCCAATGTTTGTAATTCCTTCATGTCTATTTACAAAATTAATAAGAAGGAAATGGCTCATTGCACGTATCTTACCTGTGTTCTGGAATCGGTGTTCCGAAGGTAATAAATTATAATGTGGTTGGAAACAGCAGTATCACACGTCAGAGGCACCAGTTACACTGTGATCTTTTATACTATGTTTTAATATAAAAAACTGTTCCGTGCCGCAAAGTAAATTCTGCGACGTCACTTTCAACACTGTGACACAATAACATAATTCGTACACGCCTGAAGAGCGCATGACGCGACAGTTGGGAGGCCTACAAAAATGCAAGCCCATAAATTATTTATAAGTGGTTGTAGGCCGTAAAAATACGCATTGTCCCATGTACAGTACATCGACCACCGGGGCAGGTCGTTGGAGTAGCCGGGGAAAAAGGACCCACAGCTCTTCGTCCGGAATAACACTTGCAAATGCGCTCGTCACACGATTTGCATTCTCACATATGACCCGTGCTCACATTAAAAGTCTGCGTGTAAAGCAACGGGTGATATTTTTAACGGACGGTAATTCGTCGTTCAGTGTTCCTGAGCCGTTCGTTTGCAGAAGAGTCGACGGCGCCCATTACAAAATGTAATGCTTTTCTGAGCCACTGGTCTAACAGGGTGCTTGGCCGTTAATAGCGCGCTGCTCTTCGCTGTCCACACGTGTCGAACTTTGTTTTAATGGAATACTGTCACTTGTTAATCAGGATACATGATCCCTCAAAAGGGCAGTTTGCGTCCCTGCCCTTGTCGACGAACCTTCTAGGTATACCGCGAACAAATAGTGTGTAGCTTTTCGTCGTGTAGAACCACAAACGAATAAGGCGTGTATCAAAGTTATTTGGAACAACTTTGGGAACCGATTGCTCTGACACACACACACACACACACACACACACACACACACACACACACACACACACACACAGAGAGAGAGAGAGAGAGAGAGAGAGAGAGAGAGAACATGTCTAGAAATACATTTACTCATCAGCTGATTACACGATGCTGTTCAGTTATCCCAATCACTATTAAACAGGGGAAGGATTCAAACGTATCTGTATGGTCATTCCGTGCCAGCTGGTCTAGCCTTCCACATGCACACCTCAAAATATGTTGAAATCTAGTATATAGAGTCCAGCAATTCAAAATGTAATTCTACAAAGTATTAGCACCTGATATGCATTACTTGAGCTGTCGCACTTATTCAATTGAGCGTGGTACAAACGCCGTGCGCAACATTACGATTTTTTTGTACTTTTTGACAAAAGATTACATAGTAGTTACTTGTGGTCTCAGTGTAACACTTGCTGCATCATCGTACTGGTAAGTGTAGTAAGCAATTTAAAATTATCTGGTTGCCAGGTGAGTAATATGTTTACCACGCCCAGTCTAAAGGTAAGAAAAAAAGTCGTCAGGTCAAATATTTTCAAAAGTTTGGCTATTCATTTTTCCTGAACCAGACTTTAGGAAGGCCTCCATTTGTAAGAACGTAAAGTATAATTACCAAAGTCACTATGTCCAAGGCATTATAATAACTTAGTTTCAGAGATATGTTAAGGTAAAGATGGTTCCAAAAAATATAGCACCAACTTTCAATCCTTTTTTGACGTTCTACATCCCAGAAGAGACATTTACACTTCCTCAGCTTTAATTATCATATAAAAAACTCATTTTTTCTATAAGAATGTTATTTGTTCCATCACGACAACACATCCCCATCTACCATTCATAGTGTTCAATAGTATGTTTACATGAACGGACAACATCACATAAAAGTAAAGTTGTACGGCGCGAATAGCTGGGAGAGCCCGAAAAGCAGGTTTAGCCGCCTAATTTGGAAAGGTTTTGCCTATGCTAAGCGCCCGCAGGCACCTTTCCTTCGCGAAGTATGAGAGCTGTGTCCATAGGTGTATTTGTTAAATGTAGATTCCTTTAGTGTGTGTGTGTGTGTGTGTGTGTGTGTGTGTGTAGTATAGTGCGGTGCCACGTTCGTATTGGAGATGATGAAAGAAAGGAAGGGGTCAAACCTGGTGCCAGCACATGTTGCGCAAAGACTAGAGATCAGGGACTCCACGCCAGCACCCCTTATGTGCCCTCTTCCGTAAAGGCAAAAGAGAAAACGTCAACAGCACGCGGCGTTGGCTGGTTCAAATGGCTCTGAGCACTGTGGGACTCAACTGCTGTGGTCATCAGTCCCCTAGAACTTAGAACTACTTAAACCTAACTAACCTAAGGACATCACACACACCCAAGCCAGAGGCGGGATTCGAACCTGCGACCGTAGCAGCAGCGCGGCTCCGGACTGGAGCGCCTAGAACCGCACGGCCACCGCGGCCGGCGCACACGGCGTACTTGACCGATCACACATATAAGTACTGGCCACGCTCGACGGTGCTTAACTTCAGTGAACTGATGGGAACCGGTGTATCTGACTCGGAACGGTTGTTGAGACAACGCCAAAGAAAATGTTCTTTCTGCAATAACTTGAAAACGAAGCATTCCCAAACATATCATTGGATTACATGGACGATTTTAACAAGTTTTGCCAGTCATTGAGGCCGAGCGGTTCTAGGCGCTTCAGTCTGCACCCGCGAGATCGCTACGGTCGCAGGTTCGAATCCTGCCTCAGGCATGGATGTGTGTGATGTCCATCGGTTAGTCAGTTTTAAGTAGTTCTAAGTTCTAGGGGACTGATGACCTCAGATGTTAAGTCCCATAGTGCTCAAAGTCATTTGAACCATTTTCTTAAACATGTTTTGGTGAGAGCCCAGCTTCACAGTTTGCCCGAGTCTTTTCTGTATAGCTTGTATAATATTCAGAAAAGTATATGTACAGAACAGTATGAAACTGTACTGGTATAATTTTAAAATTTTGGGTCAGGTTGGAAAGCGAGAGCGAGGAAACCATGTACTAGGTTTTTGTTCGCCAAAGTAGACATTCAGAGTTCGAATTCATGTGCGGTGCACATTTTTATTCTAATACCCAAGTTCGTAAAAGCCAATACATTTCTAAAACTGAAATACATCTCAACAGGATTGAATGCACTCACTTGCTGGCTTCAGACAGTCCCTTATAAATGCCACAAATGCTCGGCCTCGAGGATGAACTTTTCTGAGAATTTAGTAAAAGAACTGAAACTCTGACCTGGCCACCCATTGATCGACGCCAGGTACTTTAGCGTCCGATCGTTATCTAGGTGGCTTGCCTTCAGATGCATTCTCTCATCGACGACGAGTCATGGTAGAACTCCGTTTAACTTAAAGTCCTTTCATATACGACGCGAGTGAAGCTAGCATTGCATGGAAAGTACATCAGGTCTCTCTCCTAAGAGCCGTCACACCCATTTTCTTTGGTGTTTCAGCAGGTGAAATTTCTTTTTTGCAATGTGTAGATGGATTCAGTTCGGACAAGTTCTGCGCTACAGCAAAAATATGTAGAAGCCTTTAGATTCTATGCATTTAGTACGTGTTACACCGTCAAAGCAGCATGGAACTTATATTGTCATAAAAAATTCGTTATTTCTCCTTTTGTGACTTCACAGTCTCAAATTTATACCGAAGAGTATCTCTTTGTAGGCATACTGTTGCAAGTGATGTTAATTTAGTGATGATACTTACCAACAAACGTGTTGAAGGAAATACGCATTACATCCTAATTAAATGAGAGCCTCACAGTGAATGTGTTCGTGAAATCAATGAAGAAACACTTGGGGTAACCGAATATGTTTTTCATAATAGCATGTCACTGGAAAAAAGTAACTTATGTGAACAGCCACGCATTAACTGGATCATGACTCAACCATGACCTGGCTTCTGGCAGAGGCCGTGTCGATACTATGAAAATATGAACCACTCCTGTCACCAAAACAGTCTATAAACTCCCACTTTTACGGCGTGATGAGACGGTTCTTCGGTGAAACTGACCCAAAATTCGTTTACGTCCAGTTGTATTTGCCGCTAGATGACTATACGTACCTCAACATGAACTTTAGGTACCCTACCATAAACTACATTTGCAGAACAACAATGCGCTATGTCAACCAACAATTAATATCATTCGAGACCGGCACAGTAATTTTCACCTCTAACAGTGATCTACTCTACAGTGATGGGAATTAAGTTATAACGTAGACAGGACATGGACGAAAAATAGCCTATTCTCTACTAATACCGTCAGCTCTAACTCCGGGTCGACTTGATGTTTTTCAGCGCTGTCTGTTAGTTACCTTTTCCTTAAATTTAATCTACAGGCAGAAGATAGCGTAGGGCAATAAATACGACAATAAGGAAATTGCTGGTAAAAGCACCAAGTACTTTTTAAGATGCCCGGGGTAGCAAGAATACATTTTCTTGCGAAATCACATTAAGCGCCTTATCTGAAAGTTTACCAGGCAATTTGCCCACGACAAGCACTTTGCCGACCTCTTAAAAAGTAAGAGATCTCCATTCTGACGCTAACAAAATATTTGCTAGTTATGCGCCTATTGTAGAAAGCACATTTTCATCCTTGAATGCAAGCATTGATCAGAACTGGGAAAGAAATATAAGCAAGGTACAATGACAATGATTTGAGAAGGAAATTGTTTACACACAGTAGTCTGTACGACCAGTCTTTGGCCTAACAGGATAAGTCATGCAGTGCGTCAGTCTAAAGGGATTAGAGTAATAGCAGATGTTTACTGGCCTCACATCAGCGATTCGTACAAAACATGAATATCTTCAATTGCATGGCTGTAGACCCTACACCATAATAATTCTGAAACACGTCTTGCTCAGCGTCTGAGATATCTCACACGGATCAGTAAATGTTACGCCAATACCGTTTAACCATCGTTATACAAGCAAACACTAGATGTTGCTACTGACAATAGTACTGTTTTACAATTAGCCTCTAGTTAATGTCAAGACAATGGAACTGTCAAAGTAGTTTGTTTACATAGAACACACAAATAATTAAAATTTTACGTGAGTGTTTTCATTTGATAACTTTTTGCGATTTTCCTAAAGGCCTAAATAAAGAATGATGCATGGGTAGCTTCGTTCAACTGTTGGTGAGTAATCACCATGAGAGAAGACTGTTGACCATTGATCTGCAAAATTTTGTTGTGGTCATGTTTCCATATACGATGAATTTCGTGAAGGTCGAACAAAACACAGCGATGCTGGGGGCAACATGATTGAAGAGGGTCAGTAGGCGACTTTGCGTGAAACTGAAGTATCCCTACATATGCTGAAAACTGCAATACATTTGATTTTGCATCAACATTTATCTGTTCTCGATGTAATCCGTACAGTTTGACAGCAGCGCAAAAAGAAGCCTTGTGTAAATTGTTACAAGGAAATCCTCAGAACATTCGACCAACGAAATGAAAAATTCATATACAACATCACAACTGTAAACTTGCCATAATGCATCGATAAAATCAGGAAAAATAGCCGAGTACATGTCACTATTCTTCATCATGACAATGGCACCAGTCACGTAGCAGTCAAACAATTGACTACTTGACTCACAAAAACGGCGAATTAATGTGTCATTCCTCGTTTTTACCTGCTATATCCCTAATGATTTCTTTTTGTTTCCTCATTCAAACAAAAAATAGGTGGAAAAATATTTTTGTCAGCTTTTGAGTTTTTGAGGTACCAACATTAGAGTCGAAAAAAAATGTTTTCAGAATTGCAAGCAAAAATTTCCTTAATTCCAAGCAATAACATATAAGTTTTAGAGAAGAATATTTTGAGAAACCAAAAAATGAACAGATTAAAAGTGTTTGTCTTTCAACTTTTTTTGGTAAAAATTTAAATGCCGGTATTCAGAAATCGGCTGTGTGAACGCGTTTAGCTCGCGCTCATTTCACCAACCATAAATGACTCAATTCTGATTCAACTGTTAGTCCGTGCCGGACAGGCACTACAACACCGACGCCCACATTTCTCAGACCGCATTTTTCACATGATCCAAGTGACAGAATACTGACTCCAACTCAAAGCCTCAATCCCCCTAGGAAATCTAAGTAGAACGCTAGAGCAACAGAAAATTCAGTCTTACAACATCGCTGTGGCTGAGGTCAGACCATTATCTTCGTCGCCAGCTTCCTCTCAGGAGTGCTGGTCACGCCGTATCGTGATTGAGTCGCCGTGAAAGAGCGGAAAAGATAGATAGAGGTGATGGCAGAGGGAAGCGGTGAGTAAGTCTGCAAGGTGTGAGAGGATGCTCCACTCGAAGAACTCTGACCGGAAAAGACGAGGATCCGGCACAACAGTTTCAACGTGTCGCACATGTGTGCACATACGCACGAGCACAAAAAAAAAAAAAAAAATGTTTGTGCCATCGTAGGAGAGAAGGGGTTTAGGACAATATCTCACAAGCGGGAAAAACCACACGCTTTTGGAAATCAGAATGGAATTAATTTGAGAACTGAAAAAAAACCTTTGTCTTTGCTACATGTTACCCCTATTTACAAGTTGCTACGTATCATGCTTTTCTTCATGTCGGGCTTTTTATCTTTGCCCTACGACAGCTTTAACTTTCTGTGTGTCACGACGACAGTGATCCATATCTAATGAACTTGGCGGCTTATACGAGTTTAAACACAATCTGTAGTGATATCGCATTTAGGAGCGCTCAGGAACAAATACATTGTTTTTCTTAAAGATGCTCGTTTGAAGGAAAAAAGTTAGATTTCACGCTTTATCAACACGTAGGACAGTGGTGAAAGGAAGCACCGTGGTCAGTTTAAACCATCCACGGGTCCACTTACAGTCGTTGCAGAGATCATCAGGGTGCCATGAAGAATACGAGACTAGTGTTTTAGCTATCGCGTCACTTGGTTCAGTTAGTGCCACCACAGCTGTCATCACTGCAGAAACCGTGCTGAAGTCTAATGATCTCCATTACAAAATGAAAATAAAGTTTATTCTTCGCCGGTCTCTTGCCACCGTTAGATCTATTTCTCTTTTTTAAAAAACAGTATGTCACATCGACTCAAGTCAAATGGCTCTGAGCACTATGGGACTTAACAGCTGAGGTCATCAGTCCCCTAGAACTTAGAACTACGTAAACCTAACTAACCTAAGGACATCACACACATCCATGGCCGAGGCAGGATTCGAACCTGCGACCGTAGCGGTCACACGGCTCCAGACTAAAGCGCCTAGAGCTGCTCGGCCACCACGGCCGGCATGTCACATCGAAAAGAACGTTAATCATCAGGAAACTGGTAATTTGTCTATAACTTTTCGTTGCTGGCAAGGCCTAATAGCCAGGTGGTTAGTCCACAAGCGTTAAAACCGCGGCCATGAACGCAAATTAAATGTGTTTTGAAATCTTTTACTACCGAAAACCAATAACACAAGACTGGACGTATATAACCAGAAAGATAATACGTATGTCATCTTGATTCGACTTCCGTTATCACGCTTTGTCGTCAGAGTAACTCAGGGGCAATATGTTCCTCCTCTACTGCTAATATCTACCGCCTGACTCTATACAGTAATAGTAACGCAGTGATCACCAAACTTTAGCCTTAGAAATACAATATTTTCCACAATTAGTACATCTCGTAAACAATCCAGCGAAGTAACCTCTACACTTTACTTTCTGTAAGATAATAAAAATGCAAACACCCTGTACCATATTCAGGGTCAACGTTCAACTAGAGTTGCAACTCAAAAATGCTGAGACCGCATTCCCTAGCTGCAAGCCCTCATCCTTCTCTTTTGAGATCTTTTGCCCTATAATCTCGCGTATATTTTCGTCTTTGCCTTACTCCGTGGTCTTATTTAGGACGCTTCTAACACAGCTGATAATTTCTGCCACTGAATATCTGCCTTCTAATTACGGAACGCCCCAACAGCAGAGAGTCCACCGGCACTGTGTGCATATGGCGGAAGCTCTTGTGGCAGACAACGGTCTAGTCCTTATGGCATCACAAATCAGTCTAATGTGCACAACAAACTAGTTTTCACAGAAGGAAATAAAATCTTGGATCTGGAAACTTAGCACTGCATATAGTGCACGGAAAGAAATGCTTTACATAGAAAGACAGGGAAAAACTGGCCACGCTGGGGTAGGACTTGCACATTGAGAATTCCGTACAAACTTAAATCATTTATATGGACAGTTCATCCACCCTGGGAATCGAGGATCTCGACGATTTCGCCTGTTATCGGCACTGATACTGGCAAGATATCGGTCCCTAGGATTTGAGACTTTGAAGACTATTTTAATATAAAGTTTGAAGACGAATATCAAATGACAAAAGAATATTTTCCGTATGTTATAATTACAAATTAACGACTTTCGGATTTTTTACCCTTCTTCTTGCCAAATTTCATGCTTCTCGGTCGACAGGAAGTACCCTACAGGTTTTAATGAGGGAGTTTATGAGTATCAAAACAGCCAGCCGGTGTGGCCGAGCGGTTCTAGGTGCTTCAGTCTGGAACCGCGCGACCGCTATGGTTGCAGGTTCGAATCCTGCCTCGGGGACGGATGTGTGTGATGTCCTTAGGTTAGTTAGGTTTAAGTAGTTCTGAGTTCTAGGGGACTGATGACCTCAGATGTTAAGTCCCATTGTGCTCAGAGACATTTGAACCACTTGAGTGTAAACACATAATTAAGTAAATGCACTGAATAACAAGCTTCACAATTTTACATCGCCAGTGGTCCATAGACCTTAATGTGTGACCTAAATTTCAACTTGATACGTCTACCAGTTCGTTATAAGAAGGTTTCTTAACAGACAGACGCTCAGGCAGGTAGTCTGATAACAAACGGCAAAAATTTGTTCGTGTGATATGACTACCAGTTAACGATTTTCGGATTTTTTTCCCTTTACTTATACAGTCAAACCTTTCTTCTTGCAAAACTTCATGCTTCTTTGTCAACGGAAAGCACCCTGTAGATTTTGACGAACAAGTTAGCGAATATCAAAATATGACATAAATGCCCGTACCTTTTGACTACACTGACTTGAAAGCTTCATTTTCTTTTTACATCACCAAGGGACCGTAGACCTTAATATGTAATACGGATTTCAAATTGATTTGCCTATCAGTTCCTGAGAAAAAGGGTTTTGAACAGCCAGACAGACAGAGAGACAGACAGACGGACAACAAAGTGATCCTACATCTACATCTACGTGATTACTCTGCTATTCACAATAAAGTGCCTGGCAGAGGGTTCAATGAACTACTTTCAAGCTGTCTCTCTACCGTTCCACTCTCGAACGGCACGCAGGAAAAACGAGCACTTAAATTTTTCGGTGCGATTTCTCTTATTTTATCGTGATGATCGTTTCTCCCTATGTAGGTGGGTGCTAACAGAATGTTTTAGCAATCGGAGGAGAAAACTGGTGATTGAGATTTCATGAGAAGATCCCGTCGCAACAAAAAACGCCTTTGTTTTAATGATTGCCACTCCAATTCATGTATCATGTCTGTGACACTATCTCCCCTATTTCGCGATAATACAAAACGAGCTGCCCTTCTTTGTACTTTTTCGATGTCATCCGTCAGTCCCACCTGATGCAGATTCCACACCGCACATCAGTACTCCAGAACAGGGCGGACAAGCGTGGTGTAAGCAGTCTCTTTAGTAGACCTGTTGCACCTTCTAAGTGGTCTGCTAATGAATCGCAGTCTTTTGTTTGCTCTACGCACAATATTATCTATGTGATCTTTCCAATTTAGGTTATTTGTAATTGTAATCCCTGAGTACTTAGTTGAATTTACAGCCTTCAGATTTGTGTGACTTATCGCGTAATCGAAATTTAGCTGATTTCTTTTAGTTCAAATGGTTCAAATGGCTCTGAGCACTATGGGGCTTAAGAGTTGAGGCCATCAGACCCCTAGAACTTAGAACTTCTTAAACCTAACTAACCTAAGCACATTACACACATCCATTCCCGTGGCAGGATTCGAACCTGCGACCGTAAGATTTCTTTCAGTACTCATGTGAATAACTTCACACTTTCCCTTATTCAGGGTCAACTGTCACTTTTCGCACCATACATATATCTTATCTCAATCATTTTGCAAGTCGTTTTGATCATGTAATGACTTTACAAGGTAGTAAATGACAGCATCATCTGCAAACAATTTAAGACGGCCACTCAGATTGTCTCCTATGTCGTTAATATAGATCAGGAACAATAGAGGGCCTATAACACTTCCTTGAGGAACGCCGGATATTACTTCTGTTTTACTCGATGACTTTACGTCTATTACTACGAACTGTGGCCTTTCTGACAGGAAATCACGAATCCAGTAGCACAGCTGAGGCGATACTCCGTAGCCACGCAGTTTGGTTAGAAGACGCTTTTGAGGAACGGTGTCGAAAGCCTTCTGAAAATCTAAAAATATGGAATCAATTTGACATGCCCTGTCGATAGCAGTTTTTACTTCATAGTATAAGAGCTGGTTATGTTTCACAAGAACGATAATTTCTGAAACCCTGCTGACTATGTGTCAGTAAATAGTTTTCTTCGAGGTACTTCATAATGTTAGAATACAGTATATGTTCCAAAACCCTACTGCAAATCGACGTTAGTGATATAGACCTGTAATTCAGCGGATTACTCCAACTTCCCTTTTTGGGTATTTGTGTGACTTGAACAATTTTCCAGTCTTCAGGTACGGATCTTTCTATGAGCGAGTGGTTGTATATAATTGCTAAATATGGAGCTTTTTATCAGCATACTCTGAGAGGAACCTGACTGGTATACAGTCTGGATCCTATAGGGGTCCCTCTTATAAGGGTTCCGTTTTTACTAATTGAGGTACGGAAACCTAAAAATAAATGAGACAGTATATTCTAGCTAGAAGTAAGGCTGCTTAGATTAATACCATGAAATTAGTACTGTGGGATGGGGAGTTTCTGTTCTAGCCCCCTTCCTCTGCGTGTTTCAAACTGTGACTTGTAGGCGAGGACATGCTTTGCCCGTGTTCGAGGACTTCCCTTTAGCCGACTCAAAAATTTGACAGCAGAGAAAGGTGGCGTTTTTGCCTTTGCCCTCGGAATAGCACATACGCGTGTTCTGTGCTCCTCGTCCAGGATCACGTCACTCTTGCGCTGTACAACGGAAGGGCTTAATGAAAAATCTAATGCAGTCAGTTAGTGGACTGTCAAAGTGCCGTCCGCGTGTATTTCTGGCACGAATTCTCTACACTAACATGTCAACTAACAATATCCTGACAAGTGTACACAGGGTGGACCATTGATAGTGACAGGGCCAAATATCTCACGAAATAAGCACAAAACAAAAAAACTACAAAGAACGAAACTCGTCTAGCGTGAAGGGGGAAACCAGATGGCGCTATGGTTGGCCCACTAGATGGCTCTGCCATAGGTCAAACGGATATCAACTGCATTATTTTCTTAAATAGGAACCCTCATTTTATATTACATATTCGTGTAGTACGTGAAGAAATATGAATGTTTTAGTTGGACCACTTTTTTCGCTTTGTGATGCTGCTCTCGTTAAGAATACATGGACAGTAATTGAAGGACACAGAGACCGCGAGTAGACAACAAAGCCTCATCGCAAAAGGTCGAGGTCGGAGATTCGCCTGCTTTGTAGAATAATAGGCAAATGTGAAGACAGAGTACAATGCTCTCGGAGACACAAAAGTTTAGGAGAACACCACCGAGCGCACTTTGTTGAATATGGGACTCCGCAGCAGAGACCCCTGTGTGTTCCCATACTGCTTCACTAACATCACCGAGCGAGCTGAACTCGCGTTCCGGAGGACGACAGTTCAAAGCCCCAACCGGCTATCCAGATTTAGGTTTTTTGTGATTCCCTAAATCGCTGTGAAGGTGATTACCTTCACCACCGTTTCGTAATCCGAACTTGTGCTTCGTCAATAAAGATCGAGTTGCGACGGAGCATTAATGTAATCTTCCTTCTTTCTTTTCTCAACGACATTGTCAGTTACGGTTGTAGTGGGCAGGGGATCATGGAGGTTGGACCGCGGATCAATGGAAATGTATCGTCTGGCCGGACGAATGAGATTTCTTGTCACGGCAGGTCGGTGGTCGTGTCGGCATGTGGCGACTTCAGGGTAGAAGCTATTCGAAACATATACTGTGACACGGACGCAGGACTTTGGGGGCAGTATTATGCTATGGCATTCACTTGCATTTCTATGGAACCTATGGTCGTAATCTAAGGACTAGGTGAACATTATTGCGGATCACCTGCGTCCCTTCACTCGTGATGTCTTCCCCGGCGAAGATTACATCTTCCAGCAGGATAACTGTGCGTGTCACAAGATCAGAATCGGGCTACTGTGGTTTGAGATTCATGATAGTGAATTCACGTTGATGTCTGCGTCACCAAACCGACGAAACACATAGAAACAAAATTGGGCGCCATGTCCGCGTCCACAAACCACCAGCCCGTAATTTCCGGGAATAGCATGATCTGTGATTAGGCAGCAGGTGCCAGATACTTGTCGAATAAGTGCCATGCAGAATCGCTACTGCTTTATGTTCCAAAGAGACACCAACACGCAACTACACAGGTGTCCATAATGTTTTGGCACATCACTGTAGGATGAAGAAGACAGTGGTTAAATTAAACGGATCATTCTCAAAAAAGTTAATATATTTCATGCATAGCTTCCAAAAACACGTCTAAATGATCTGTTTCAATCATGGATACAGATGTGGTAGTATAGTGTAATCAGATAACTGCACATAGGAAAAGAAATCCACTGCTGTACAGCTACACTATTGATGACAAACAGCTGGAGACAGCGTCTGCCGTAAAATATCTAGGCGTAACTATCCAGAGCGACGTTAAGTGGAATGACCATACAGAACAGATGAAATTTCCCCTTAGAAAATTATGTATTACTGTGCTGGTAAACCTCTACGTTATTTGATTTTCAAACAGGTGAGCAAAACTGAACGTATTCAGACCTTTCTCTCTTTACTTTTTCTGATCATTACTAAACTGACACACAATATTTTTTTGTAGCGCAACGCATTCTGACTTTCAATAATCCCCACAAAAGAATAGCACTGACTAACAATAACCTATACCTTTCATGAATCACTTACCTCAAAAAAATCTTCGTTACTCAAACTACTACAATACAGCGAGCGCCAATGCTGCCAGCTAAATAAATGATTCTAACTACTGAAGTCACTAACTACTGATAGGCATACTTAGCAAATGAAAGATTTTGATAGAGAACAAACAATGTATTTACCTTAATAGTGTTCAAAAGCCATATATGTCAGTTCCTGACATCCAGTCTTACAAATTCCGTTTTTCTGACGGACGCACGTCCAGATCGTCTGCTCTCAAAACTCTGCCATCTCTCTTCCCACATCTACCACTGTTGGCGGCTCACCTCCAACTGTGCAACGCTACGCGCTGTTCACATCCAACTGCCCACACTACAATAGCGAATATTGCAACAATGCCAACCAGCCACAGACTGCACACAGCACAGTGATTTTCATACAGAGCGCTACGTGGCGTTACCAACATAAAAACCTTAACAGCCTACTTACACAGATAGTGGGAAAAGCGGACACCAGACTCAGATTCAACGGAAAGATTTTAAGAAAATGTAACTCATCCACGAATGAAGTGGCTCATAAGACGCTTGTTTGCCCGATTCTTGAGTACTGTTCATCTATCTGGGATCCCTATCAGTTAGGACTGATAGAGGAGGTAGAGAAGGTCGAGCGAAGAGCGGCGCGTTTCGTCACGGGATCGTTTAGCGGGCGAAAGAGTGTTACGGAGATGCTAAACAAACTCCACTGGCAGACGTTACAAGAGAGACGTTATGCATCACAGAGAGAGTTAATATTGAAATTTCGGGACAGCACTTTTCAGGAGGAGTCGGACAGCATATTGCTTCCCCCCACATACATCTCGCGTATTGACCACGAGGAGAAAATTCGAGAAACTGGAGCCAATACAGAGGCTTACCGACAATCATTCTTCCCACGCACTAGTCGCGAGTGGAACAGGGCTGGAGGGATCAGATAGCGGTACCGAAAGTACCCTCCGCCACACACCATTAGGTGGCTTGCGGAGTATGATGTAGGTGTATATGTAGATTTCCCGAAAAAAATTTCGCTAACTTCTGTGAAATTTGCAATTCAAAGAAGGGTTCATGCGACTGACGTTAGCATGCAGTATCTTCGTCAAACGGAGCTGGCCATTGTCCTGCTGAAATGTAGTGTGCGGAAGATTATGAAGGACGGGCAGTGTCGCGGAGGTTGAGACTTCCTTAAGGCAGCCGATGTGTTCAGGTTGTTCCCAGCATTTAAATGCATACTGTAGCGGATACCACCAAAAAACGCCACACACCGCTGGACTGCTGTCGTCAGATTAGCGTGCAAAAACCGCATACGTTCAACGCTGTAGAAATGGTTGAACTGGAACGCGTCTCATAATATTTTGCCAGTCAGCGTGTTCGTGTGCCCATGGAAGTCTTAGACGTATGTAGGTTCTACACTTTGGAAGCCGACAGAATGGAATACCTACCAAAAATCTACCAGCAGTAAACAGAGCCGTACCGTCGACGCCGGCAGATCCACGCCTTCTTCAGCGCACCTTTAAGGGCAGGGTAGGCACCATCGAACACTGTGCTCCCACTGTGTTGTTCAGCATAACACACTTCGCTGCAGACGAACTCGCTTCCATCCATTGGTTCCATATATGCAGTGCTTTTGTAACGCTATTCTCCGTACGGCATCTAATGTCAAAATGTACCAAATAAATGCCTCAGAAAACAAATAATCTGTCCCAGTCGAACCATTCACGTAATGAAAATGCGCCATTTGCCGCCGAACAAGGCGCAATGGTAGCTATTACTACGTCTCCACTTCTTCGGCTCTTTACTGACGCAGCTTGGCTAACATTAACGATTTTGGCCACACCAGCCTGTCGAAGCCATCTTTCCGCAACCGACTTCTGGTACACTGTGCCACATATCCACTGAGTTTGCATTCAGTCAGGCTATTGTTACCGCATACGGCAATATTTCTGAATATTGCGAAGAGATAGCCTTTCTGAACTTCCGATATGCATTTCCAGAAACAATAGAATGTAGTGATTTAATTGACTCGTGTTGAAGAGAAGCTGGCTTAACAAATCCTTCCTTACGCATCCCAATTAGATTTCCTTTTGTTTCGAGGGGCAAACGAGGCAATGTTTCCTTAAATATGACCCCAGTCAATTTCTTCCTTTTTCTCCCGTAGCTGAGATGGCGCTCGGTTTGTGAAGAGCTGCCAATGAAGGGAATACTAAATAATTTTTCTTCCTTCGACCATGTCTTCTCCAGTATTTCAAGAGACGGATAACAACATTTGTTTATCCGCTGAGAACCTTTCACAAAAACCAGAGAGGCCGGCCGGAGTGGCCGAGCGGTTCTAGGCGCTTCAGTTTGGAACCGCGCGACCGCTACGGTCGCAGGTTCGAATCCTGCCTCGGGCATGGATGTGTGTGATGTCCTTAGGTTAGTTATGTTTAAGTAGTTCTAAGTTCTAAGGGACTGATGACCTCAGATGTTAAGTCCCATAGTGCTCAGAGCCATTTGAACCATTTGAACAAAAACCAGAGATAGGGAAAATCCCTTATTTTGTATCTTTTCTTTCTCACTAAAAATCACTGAAACCTCTGAATATAGTTAGGTTACAGTCCTTGTGACATCGAGATCACTAAAAAGAATACACTTAGTTGGACAAGGATGAGTAACATCCTGGGTACAGGACTGCTAAGGTTTGAGGGAAATCAGAGGACAAATAAATCAGAATGGTGGATGGGAATTTAACATCTCCTCCCCGCCCAAATACGCGTCTAGCCTCTTAGGCAGTGCCCTGTTAACTCGGTAAGGTCAGAAGACTGCGCTTTATTGATGTCCGAGTGTTTGGGGGAAAGCACTAAGACAACTCAATCAACATGTGTAACGCATGAAAATGTATACAAATCACTAATCATTCTATCGAAGGCTGAGTGCAGCAGTTTCTCTTCTCTGTTCCTGCGTACCCTGTGCACGTCTTTTCAATTCTGTGGAGGACTGAAACCCTACCATTTCCTTAACTTGGTAAAGGTTACGTCATCCTTGTTCCGCCGCTTGTATACTGACGAGTTAGCTTACAGAACCCTCTAACACATGAATAAAGTAATTTTTCAGAACCACCATGATTTGCTGACGAAATAAACCGTTATTGACGACCAGTGTAGATCGACCGATCATCAAGGAATAAAATTACGCTGCCCGTATGGCACGGTTTCAGTTGCGACATAGCTTCACCCAAGATGCTTGTCACCATTACATGAGTACTGTGAAGTTTTATGTCACCGTTTTTTAGCAGCGTCCAAAAAGCTGTGATCTCGGACTGCTCAGTACTGTATGGCAACACTTAAACTGTAGCCATACAGGCTTTTGTTCATAACTTTACAGTACCTGATAATGATCGAAACTGGTAGTTAATAACGGTTCATTTCATCTGCAGCTCTCGTTGATTCTTTTTTTTTTTCGTATATTTATGAGCCGCAAAATACGTGCCTCTCAAACATTCTGTAATAGACGATCATATTAATGGTGTTTCATATGCATGGCACACCGTCTGTATACGAGTACAAATACAAAACTTTTGGTCAGTACGATGCGTCTTCCCTTGGCGCTCCCATCTGGCCTTAGTGCTCCTGTGTTAAATGTCCTATGGAAAGAGATATACAGATCTCGAATTGGGCTACTCTTTCCTCCAGAAAGAGGACGGCAATGAGAAAAGACTATAACCCCGCTACAAACAGGAACCATGTGGAACTGCGCCACGTGGGCGGCGTTTGCCAGGCGCAGCGACGCGTCTTCGCAGCGGCTGCCTGTTATTTCAGGCTGTGACTGCGCCGACTGTCACCACAGACAGATTGCGGGACTCTCACGCCCGGCCGCAATCGGAATTCCATCACCGGCAATCGATAGCGGCGTGTATACCTTCCGCCCGCAGAACGCACGTTCTAAATTAGTTACGCCTTTTAGTTCACACGCCCGTAGCCTCCACTTCGAAGAAAAAAAGTGCTACATGAAAATATCAATGCGATTTAACCCGGGGCAGTGGTGACCCTGTAAACACGAGTTTCTGAATTTATAACACCCGGCATTCGCCAAAGACTGTGGTCGGCAAATGGTATCTCTGAGTTTAGCATTTGTAAAGTCGACGCGGGTAAGTCGACGCAGCTAAATATTAAGACTGACTGGAAATGATTACGGCCGGCCGCAGTGGCCATGCGGTTCTAGGCGCTACAGTCTGGAACCGCGCGACCCCTACGGTCGCAGGTTCGAATCCTGCCTCGGGCATGGATGTGTATGATGTCCTTAGGTTAGTTAGGTTTAAGTAGTTCTAAGTTCTAGGGGACTGATGACCACAGAAGTTAAGTCCCATAGTGCTCAGAGCCATTTGAACCATTTTTTTTGAAATGATTACGCGAATCTTAAAACAGCACGCCTAAACATCGATTCGATTGTACTGACATAGATGTCCCCAATATCTGAAATTTACTGCGAGACCGAAACTGTGTGCCGGACCGGCTCTCGTACCCCGAATCTCTGGAACTCCTTGGAGCCTTACATCGGTCAGAATCCCCGTCCCGCAAGTTATGCACGAGAATTCCGGTGGAGTTTGTAATGCAGGCGAGAGGTACATGCGGGAGTGTAATTGTGAGCGTGCGTCGTGCTTGGATCGCAAAAGTCGGTACACTACTTGCCCGCGAAAGCCAAAGCTTCGGGGTCCGATACACTGTTTTAATCTTCCAGGAAATTTCAAACCAGCGAACAGTCCGCTGCAGAATGAAAATTCATTCTGGAAGCTTCTAATACTGAGTTTAGCATATCCAGTTTCAGTTTTCCCGAGAACTCTCCATGGTACCATGACACATATGGAAGAAACATTACAATTAACTCTTCCACCGACAACTAAGTAATGAGAAACAGAACATTAGCTCTGAATGGATGTTGTTGTTGTGGTCTTCAGTCCTGAGACTGGTTTGATGCAGCTCTCCATGCTACTCTGTCCTGTGCAAGCTTCTTCATCTCCCAGTACCTACTGCAACCTACATCCTTCTGTATCTGTTTAGTGTATTCATCTCTTGGTCTCGCTATACGATTTTTACCCTCCACTCTGCCCTCCAATACTAAATTGGTGATCCCTTAATGCCTCAGAACATGTCCTACCAACCGATCCCTTCCTCTACTTAAGTTGTGCCACAAACTCCTCCCCAATCCTATTCAGTACTTCATCATTAGTTATGTGATCTGCCCATCTAATCTTCAGCATTCTTCTGTAGCACCACATTTCGAAAGCTTCTATTCTCTTCTTGTCCAAACTAGTTATCGTCCATGCTTCACTTCCATACATGGCTACACTCCATACAAATACTTTCAGAAACGACTTCCTGACACCTAAATCTATACTCGATGTTAACAAATTTTTCTTCTTCAGAAACGCTTTCCTTCCCATTGCCAGTCTATATTTTATATCCTCTCTACTTCGACCATCATCAGTTATTTTGCTCCCCAAATAGCAAAACTCCTTTACTACTTTAAGTGTCTCATTTCCTAATCTAATTCCCTCAGCATCACCCGACTTAATTCGACTACATCCCATTATCCTCGTTTTGCTTTTGTTGATGTTCATCTTATACCCTCCTTTCAAGACAGTGTCCATTCGCTCAGCTGCTCTTCCAATTTCTTTGCTGTCTCTGACAGAATTACAATGTCATCAGCGAACCTCAAAGTTTTTATTTCTTCTCCATGGATTTTAATACCTACTCCGAATTTTTCTTTTGTTTCCTTTACTGCTTGCTCAATATACAGATTGAATAACATCGGGGAGAGGCTACAACCGTGTCTCGCTCCCTTCCCAACCACTGCATCCCTTTCATGTCCCTCGACTCTTATAACTGCCATCTGGTTTTTGTACAAATTGTAAATAACCTTTCGCTCCCTATATTTTACCAGTGCCACCTTCAGAATTTGAAAGAGAGTATTCCAGTCAACATTGTCAAAAGCTTTCTGTAAGTCTACAAATGCTAGAAACGTAGGTTTGCTTTAGCTTCTAAGATAAGTCGTAGGGTCAGTATTGCCTCACGTGTTCCAACATTTCTATGGAATCCAAACTGATCTTCCACGAGGTCGGCTTCTATCAGTTTTTCCATTCGTCTGTAAAGAATTCGCGTTAGTATTTTGCATCCGTGACTGGATAAACACAGGTAAAGGAATATTAGTCGTGGTGTTGTCGAAGAAGTCATCCCAGGAATCACCCTGGATGGTTTAGGGAAACTACAGAAAACCAAAATATTAATGGTAGGACGAGGGTCTGAAAATGGCTCTGAGCACTATGGGACTTAACATCTGAGGTCATCAGTCCCCTAGAACTTAGAACTACTTAAACCTAACTAACCTAAGGACATCACACACATCCATGCCCGAGGCAGGATTCGAACCTGCGACCGTAGCAGTCGCGCGGTTCCGGACTGAAGCGCCTAGAACCGCTCGGCCACCTTGGCTGGCGGACGAGGGTCTAAACTTCGCTTCTTTCCAATGCGCGAGTTTATTGTACATTACCCACTGCTCTGTACAGCACTAGATTAATTGTTCTACATACTCGTACTGGATTTGGGACAGCTGCCATGGATGCACCACCTAAATAGAAACCGACGATTAGCCCTCGTTGGTTGTCTGTCAGGTGCGACGTGACCATAGATTAACGTAATACAGACGTGCTGGCGGTACACAACACTTTGCGACAAAAGACTTTGTCGGTACGTTACAGGTACGTGACGAAGAATAAAGAAATGCTTACACCAAAGTGTTATTTTGCCCGACTTTTGCAACAGCTCCTGTTTCATTTTTATATTGGTTATGTCCAAGTAAGGATTGCATGTGGACTAATGTAGCATTTCTTTCCATTTTTGTTCCTATTACTAGTATCTTCAACCTTGGCTGCGTTTTTTTATTCTTCTGTCTGTCATGTTGCTTGTTCGAGAAGGCTTCCAGGAAAATTTGTGTTTTTGAATCACGACTGAAAATTTTGTTCTTTCCTTAAACATTTCTTGATGGGTGATAATTTCCTGTACGTCTTTATGCATCTCTGTTAGCCAACTGTTCAGGTTCTTCATAGATAAAACGAAGTTCAAAATGTTCTTTGTATACTTGTGATTCATTCTATACTAGTGGCCATAAAATAGTAATCGCTGTTTCGTAACAGAATACGTGAATTTTTTTGTATTTTATGCATTTTCTTTTATCTTTGTCCTCATTTCATTTTCTAGTAGCATTTTCCTCATAATTTTTCCTTTTTTGTTTTTGGATGTTATTTTATTAGAGTTCTGCTGATAATTATTATAGATTCACATGTCGTTCGTAAAGCACCATCTTTTTTAATGATTGTAATATAATATCGTACAGTTGTATTTCTTATTAACTTTTTATTATACCTGTTCGTAGGTAGTTGTTCGCTCCATGTACTTCTGTAATTATTTCTCTGTTAGCGCGGCGGTTCAGTCATTCCTGTTCAATAATCTTACCTAAATATTTGAATTTGATGACGTGGAGCTTTTCGGATTCTGGTGATTAATGGTTGATTATTATATCACGATCGACTATTACCGTTTTAATTGGGAATGAACGTATTGATCCGAATCCGTATGCTACTGTCAGAATGAAACAAATTTCTGCTTAACAAGCTTTGAGCGCAAATAGGTCGCCATGACTTTCGGACTCATAAGTTACTAATAAATTAGTTCATTCTTTTTAACGATTGCGGTATCTATAGGTGCTGTATTAATAATCTATCAATTCCGATTAAGCTAATGTAATTAATAAAATGTTTCGACATTACGATAGCTGAGTTTTATTCAGCGAAACTCCGGCAGTAATCTGAAACTCACAGGTATTTTACTTCTATGTTTCGTTTAAGTTCTATAAACGAAGTGACTTTGAATCGTCAACAAAAGCAAATTGTTAAATATATGTAGATTTTAGACCACTGATGATGTTCCGACCGAGTAAAACGAGACACCTACATAACAAAATGAAGTATTTTAGTTGTCGCACAGACAGTACCAGAATTAATAAAATAAAAGTGACAGTGGTCGCTCAAATTATTAGCTCTATCTTCCGCAGCAAACACACAAACTTAAAAAGTCAGGAGCAGCTGGATTCCGTCTCTGACTTCTACTGGCTCGTGAGATACGCTGCTTAAGCGATCAATGCGGTTTATTACTTCATGTGACGCTGTCTTCTATTTACTTTGCGGTGTGTGCCGAAGCCACGGAGAGCGCTGAAGGGGGCTGCGGACTGCGCGGAGAAATAACGCAATGGACGAGGCGGAGAAGGGCAGACCTCCCGTTAGCACAAAGTCCGAGACAATTCAATACCGGCCTCCCACTGCGAACCAGTCGGCTCATACGGGACCGTCAAACACAACAGAATTCCCTTGTACCCTAACAAGCTGAGCAGAAGATGGATATAATTAGATGATATCGATAGAGCCACGAATTGTACACAAAAGGCAATTTAGTCAATTACCTTCGTAGGAAGATAACAGTGTTATCCATTTCTGGAGGATATTCGCACTACTCACGTAGACAGAAACACCAATATTGAAAATATCGCTTTGAACATCATCTTCCGATTTCACTGTCTATGTGTACATTCAAAAATGTTGCGAAGCATTTCACGTTTCTTCCTTCTATTAATAAATGTGAAGGAACAAGTTCAACTGCCTAGCGGTCTTAGGCGCTGCAGTCATGGACTGTGCGGCTGGTCCCGGCGGAGGTTCGAGTCCTCCCTTGGGCATGGGTGTGTGTGTTTGTCCTTACGATAATTTAGGTTAAGTAGTGTGTAAGCTTAGGGACTAATGACCTTAGCAATTAAGTCCCATAAGATTTCACACACATTTTTTTGAACAAGTTCAATTCGAATACCTTCTCTTTTCTAGGACAGGACTGAACTGATCATCATACACTACATCTTCAATTTTTCCGTTTTTCTCCCCTGTATTTTGAATAGTCAATGTTATAGAAGCATGATGAGTCTAAATGTAACTGCAAGAGATTTCTCTTTTGTCCAGTCGTTCTTTCCTGTAAACGGCACGTAGACTACCACATATCGCCGGCCGGGGTGGCCAAGCGGTTCTAGGCGCTACAGTCTGGAACAGCGCGACCGCTACGGTCGCAGGTTCGAATCCTGCCTCGGGCATGGATGTGTGTGATGTGCTTAGGTTAGTTACGTTTAAGTAGTTCTATGTTCTAGGGGACTGATGACCTCACCAGTTAAGTCCCATAGTAATTACAAACAGAATTGGTGAGCCCCCGTAGAACGGGTGTTAAATATTGATGTATATTTGAGGATGAAAGAAGGGCAGTACAGTTACAGTCAACCAACGCACACTTTTTTATGTACAGCTGTTGACGTATGTATATAGATACACGCAGTGAAATATGTAGCAGGAAGCTGAATGGTGTATTTTGGTACGATTTCAAGTACAACACACACTGATTAACAAAAAATGTGAAGCACAAGGAAGTAATGTTCCAACGTAAAAATAACGTGAGATGGCATCCGTGTGTTAAAGCCCTCACAATCCACTCATATAGTAACTCACCAGGGCACCCCTCTGGTTTAGTGTACACGGTGAGGTGAAGTATTCTCGTTCTCGTCAGATCCACGTATCCTCTGTCTCCCCATCTGCCCTCGTCACCGGCCGGTGTGGTCCAGCGGTTCTAGGCGCTTCAGTCTGGAACCGCGCGACCGCTACGGTTGCAGGTTTGAATCCTGCCTCGGGCATGGAAGTATGTGATGTCCTTAGGTTAGTTAGGTTTAACTAGTTCTAAGTTCTAGGGGACTAATGACCTCAGAAGTTGAGTCCCATAGTGCTCAGAGCCATTTGAACCATTTTTTTAAGTCCCATAGTGCTCAGAGCCAATTGAACCATTTGTCCTCGTCATTGCCTTCGTCAAACGCCGGTCCGTCGTTACTGCCTGGATCGTCCTTCGCCTCGCCGCCTGCCATTTCTGGAACGGACTTCCGGTTACCGCCATCATCTGAGCCTTCTACTCTATCGCTGTTTGTCATACCTACCATCAAGACTTTCTTTTGTGTCATCCTCTGCTATCTAAGTATCATCTAAGAATCATCACCAGTGACCGAAATCATCAATCATGGATCGTCCCATCAGCACAACGTCCACAGGCATTTATGCCCTCCTCAGTTTTACTCCTGACACCACATTTGCCTCTAGCCCTCTCTTCCCCTTCCCCCAGTACCTTATCCCAACTACTTTACCTGTCTCTTATACTAGCATGCTATACACAACTTCATCAACCAGCAAAAAGTTACAGTCGTCTGTAGCTGACATAGTCAGTATGTTCCTCTGCAGTTACGTCAACAGCAGATACTTTATCTCAACAACTAGGCCACAAACTGGGTAAGATGTAAGACACCTTGCAATCTACAGACCAATCACTCCATTCGAAAATCTGAAAAAATCCCCCCGAGAGACATAGTGCCGAGCCGACACCACATCATTCCCAAAATTCAAAAATATTTTGCATGAGCCTGGAAACAACTCCACCAACCCTCCCTCCCTCCTTCCCCCTCCCCGAACTTCTACACAATCGATTCTTGACGCAGTATCTCTTCACTATAAAAACTTAGCGTAAAAAAAAAAAAAAAAAAAAAAAAAAAAAAAAAAAAAAAAAAAAAAAAAGCGTCTCTCTAACCTCAGCATGGCTACACTCAAACCATAAACTGTTACTGTAACCATAAATTCTTCAGTTCTTGACTTCTATCCCATTCCGCGACCCAAACTTCTCTATATAACCCTTTACATCCATCAGTCATGATCCCCCGTGATCCACCACGTTCCAAACAACTCCAGCCTTTAAGCTCACCGCCACACTTAAATGATGTGGTGGAGAGGATAGACTCTTCGATCACAATTCAGGAAGTTGAGCGGTTATTCAACTACAATTCTTAATTCTAGATCTTAAAAGTGCTCTACATCCGCTGATCCCACATTTCTTTATTTGTGTATCTTCAGAATACCCGTGAAATATTGAAATTTCACAAAAAATGGCGCCTTTATGTAGCCCTCATTCATCACAAAGAACTCACCCATTCCCAAGCCCAAGTATACCATTGCCAAAAGTGTCTTATACAAAAGGACCGCCTAACCAATGTCTTATATAAATGGACCGCCTAACCAAAGGACCACTCGCATGCCCCAACTTAAAATCTAATCATCACATAAATCAATTTCTCAAAGCGCAATCCCAAAGTAACACTTGCAATCATTCTCACTTGACGCACTCCTCCAAGTGTCAAGAAAGACCACCCCAACAACACTTGTATGGACTTTCCTCATCGACACCAGTGATATACCACTCTATGCAAATAACTATACACATCCGATCTCTAACACTGAAACTGTTATCTGTTTTTCCTTTTTTTAAGACTGTACCCCAAATATCCTTCCCTTTGAGCAATCCTACATCCTTCAACGTATCAAATGTGTTGTTCATTCCATATCTCCGATGAATAACACTTTCGTATACACACAGAATCACTCCCTTTACACGTTTATTCAGTAGTATATCCTAATTTAATTCCACATCCATCCAGCTACGTGCAGCATGTCAAATCCCACTGCATCCAATCACTTCCTGAACTATTATAACAATCCTCGAAATGCTCACCTCACAAATTCCCTTCTCCTAGACCTACACCGTTCAACATGAGCTGCTCAGCTATAGATTGGTGGGTTGATTTGGGCTTCCCAGTCACTTTCAATCTACTCCTAATTATGTTATAATCCTATTTCATCCATATGGTTACCTGGAGCTCGTTCCCACGTCTGCAAATGTCGTCGTCCATACGACCTACAGAGTTGCCAAACGAATTACCCAGCATATCAAACACGCCACAATCTTCACTTTGGGATTAATCACATTCTCTGTTTTAATAATATCGCATGCATGATTTTGATCTTGTAAAATTTGTTTTTCATCATCTTGCATAATAAAAATCTGAATGGGTGCAGCATGTTGTCAGCTAGCAGCTTTTGGGAGGATAAAAGGGAACTATAAAAAAAAATTAAACGTTTAGTGAACACTGTGAAGGTCCATCCGTTCGTGTTCAAATGGTTCTGAGCACTATGGGACTCAACTGCTGAGGTCATTAGTCCCCTAGAACTTAGAACTAGTTAAACCTAACTAACCTAAGGACATCACAAACATCCATGCCCGAGGCAGGATTCGAACCTGCGACCGTAGCGGTCTTGCGGTTCCAGACTGCAGCGCCTTTAACCGCACGGCCACTTCGGCCGGCATCCGTTCGTGTGTGACAACGTTACCAGAAGTAGATGAATTGTGAAAGAGGCCTCATTATGGGTCACAGTGTGGCCAGTGCTGCGAAATAAACTGTAAAAGTTTTGCATTTCTGGCCTACAGTGAGTATAGGCTTACACATGAAGGAATGTTACTGTTTTGAACACTGTCTACGATGACATCACAATAACGCAAACGCTGTAGCAATATTAATAAACGAATAGAAAATGGAAATAATATTTTGATGCCTGATATGCAGATGCTAGCGCTGCGTGACGTCTGTTTTAGAGCAAGATGATGAGATCTTTAAAAAATCCTAGAAATAATTCATTCTACTACAAAATACTTGTGAATATCGAATGAAACAACAAGTTTACCGTTACCAGTCATTGTTTATATATATACGCAACGAGTTTCGAAGATTTAAACCTCCGTCATCTGGTGGATTTACGTGGGTTAGTACTATTGCGTTTGCTGCATTCCAACTTTTTGGGGTAACTTGTTGCAATGACTCCAGTAGTCAGAAGCTCCTTTCTCTGTCGTAATACACCACATGTAAACTGCCATACTTTGTAAAGAAATATTTAACATGCGATGTATTTCGACAGGGAATGGATCCTTTGACCATTAGAGACAGTGAAACAGGTTACCCCAAAAAGTCTTAACACAACACACACATGTAGTAGTAGCACATGTAAATCCAACAAATGGAGGAGATTTAAACCTTCGAAGCGTGTTGTGGATATAAATAAACAGTGACGGGTTGGGGTCTACTTGTTGTTCACTCGATATCATTAACAGTCACGGTAAAGCCTACCCTAAAATGTTCGCGTTTATGCTTGTGCGTAGTTGAAAAGAATCGTTTTGCTAACAGAATCTACACAAGAAAATACAGACGTTCATCTCTTTAAAACATACTATTTGTTAAAATCTGCCAGGAAGTTTCATATCAGCGCACAGTCCGCTGCAGAGAGAAAATCTCATTCTGGATACTATTTGTTATCATCATGTTAGTCACACGATAGCTACGGTTGCAGGTTCGCTACGGTCGCAGGTTCGAATCCTGCCTCGGGCATGCATGTATGCCGGCCGGGGTGGCCGAGCGGTTCTAGGCGCTACAGTCTGGAGCCGAGCAGCCGATACGGTCGCAGGTTCGAATCCTGCCTCGGGCATGGATGTGTGTGATGTCCTTAGGTTAGTTACGTTTAAGTAGTTCTAAGTTCTAGGGGACTGATGATCTCAGCTGTTAAGTCCCATAGTGCTCAGAGCCATTTGAACCATATTTTAGTCACACGATCACGATATGCTCAAACATAAGATCGATTTGCACTAGATGCTAACCGAGCATCACGTTACGCCATGTCAAGTCATGGAATGGCAACGTACCCTCTAATGGAAGTTGGCTCACGATACTGAATACCGCTCCAAAAAAGAATATGAACAGCTCATGTAACCATCAGAACCTTTCGCGAGAAAAGCGAGTTATAAGAGCACAAAATACACCAATATAAAAAATTAATTTGATTTAGAGGCTCATATAACGCCAGCATCGCATGAAAAGATTACTGTACAGAATCCTTGGCGTCGCATAACGTTGACATTTCGCGGCGGACCCTTCTGTCAACGATTGGTGTGAACACCGTAATGTTAAATACATTATGGTATGTTCGACGTGACATGGGGTCCAGATGAACCGACCCTCAATCACCATCGTTTCTTCTTCATGGTACCTAGCTAATGGCACGGTTCCACTGTGTTAGCTGTCCGGTGCAGCACGATAGGCTGACCTCGGGAAGCCAGAAGAGGCCACCCCGAGAGACCCGTGCTTAAGAGCAGCCGGATGAGGGAGTTGAACTCCGGAACGACCATTAGTGTAAACAACGCGCGCAAATCTTTGTTCGGGAAGGCAAGAACATCAAAGGTCGGGGGCAGGCGGGGAAGCGGGGTTCCTTCTGGAAGTAGCGGGAGTCCGCCCACGCTGCCGGCAGTTCCCATTACTGTAATGGAGAACAAGGAGGACGCGTGGCGTCGCGGGCAGAGATGACGCGCCAACTGGCCGGCGCGGCTCAGCCGTCCGCGCGTCAGCGCCGCGACTCGCAATGCTGACAAGCAGCGTCTCCTCCAGGCGGGGTAGCAATCGTGGCGCAACCTAAAGAGCTGCAGTGCTCGCCAAGGAAAACTCTCGTGCAAACCGATTCCTCTAACATTTTGATGAGAGTTCTCTATTACCGCAGCGTTACTCTACGGCAGTTATATTTTTCGATGACATTAGATTTGCTGTCTAGCAAACTAAGGAGGGTCACAAGTATTTAATGCATCCACCATAAAACTTCTTAATTCATTTTGTTATTAAATTTAATTTCATTCGTACAGTAAAACAATTTCACAACAGAAAAAAACATATATACAGAAAGGGTTAACAGATAGATAAATAGATACTTAGACGAAGAAAGAGGAGATAAAAAATAGGATAAAGTTGAAAAAGCTAACACAAAAAATGGTTCAAATGGCTCTGAGCACTATGCGACTTAACTTCTGAGCTCATCAGTCCCCTAGAACTTAGAACTACTTAAACCTAACTGACCTAAGGACATCACACATATCCATGCCCGAGGCAGGATTCGAACCTGCGGCTGCAGCGGACGCACGGTTCCAGACTGTTGAGTCTAGAACCGCTCGACCACTCCGGCCGGCAAAGCTAACACACAACTACCTCCAAAGTTCTGATAATGTGATTCTTCATAGTCCTGAAGAGGGTAACATGATCCACTACTATCTATTATACGTAATTTCAGCCTGATTCTACTTACGAGCGCACCAAAGTCTAAATACATATTTTTTCATTGAAGATGGAGATTTAAAAAAAGTGGAATGAAATATTCACTCTGCAGCGGAGAGTGCGCTGATATGAAACTTTCTGGCAGATTGAAACTGTGTGCCGGACGGAGACACGAATTCGGGACCTTTGCCTCTACGCGGGCTAGTGTTCTACCGACAGAACTACCCAATTATGACTCACGACTTTCCTCACAGCTTTAATTCCGCCAGTACCTCGTCTCGAATGAATGGACTGCCGTTTTGATGTTTCTCGAACCTCCCTCTGTGCAGTGACATGCACAATGTCTTTCTATCTTCCATAGTTTGTCTGTAATAAACAACTGGGATCTAATCTTTCTTTTTGAATCACCCTGTAATGCCTAGTTATGTCTAAATCAGGCCATCTTCATCTAAAATTAGTTCTCGCGACGCGCACCAGCTGATGCCGGTAGCAGCAACTTTCTTCTCCGTATTTTAGATCTGATCTAGACTGCACTTTGCTCATAAAATTATAAACAAGACCATTTTTTTACTGGAATCATAATGGCGCCTTACTGCTAATTATTTAAAACAAACGCATCACAACCAGAGGACATAAAAGTTGATGTGTATCAGGCTACAAGAGTTTACTTTTTTACCTGTCTTACTGCAGCTCATCTTGAGATAGAGAGCACGTTTCGCTATTCTTTAACGGAGCTTATCTGCGGTGAAAATTTGAGAAATGTTAAAATCGTGAGCATGACCGTGATTCAAATAAGGAATCCTGCTATGAGCATGCAGTGTCCTACCAACTGCTTGAGTTTGTGAAGTACACAAGAAATAAATGTAAAGTTGAAAAATTTGAGTAGGAGCCTGAGACGTGCACTGCCAGCGCAAGGTAGGAAACTGGGTTCGACCTCAAAATCTGAAACTGCTACAAATGTTCATTTTTCAGATTCGTTCAAACGCTCTGAATTCCCTGTACGCTCCACTAGCTTTGTTTCCGCATTATGTGCTAATTGTGACAGAGCTTTAGCCGTAAAGATTGAAATTTTCATCACACTCCATGTCTGCTGCGTATCAGACGCTTTTATTCTGACGGTCCTACTCCCGTGTCTGACGTGGTAGGACAACAATGATCTCTTTGTCTGTCGTTTGTTATATATGAAGTCGACCCGACAAGGTGTGTTACCCTGGTCGTAGGGATGCTCTCGTGGTGTTCCGAAGGACTTTGTCGACGGTATCGCAAACGCTGCATTATATGTTAGCACTGTAACTTCCAATTTCATTGCCACTGCCAGTTTCTTCGGTTTCCTCCGCTACATCATCAGCTCCCACATGTTGGGCTACTGTCACACTTCTCGTGAATCCCAACATATTGTCTCATGCGTGCAATTCAATAAGTCTCGAACTCTCGTGGGTCATTGCAGTGTAATACTTCACTTGAACAAAAAGCATGGGTTTCGAAAAAGACGATCGTGTGAAACCCAGCTCGTGCTATTCGTCCACGAGACTCAGAGCGCCACAGACACGGGTTCCCAGGTAGATTCCGTGTTTCTTGACTTCCGCAAGGCGTTCGATACAGTTCCCCATAGTCGTTTAATGAACAAAGGACGAGCATATGGACTATCAGACCAATTGTGTGATTGGATTGAAGAGTTCCTAGATAACAGAACGCAGCATGTCATTCTCAATGGAGAGAAGCCTTCCGAAGTAAGAGTGATTTCAGGTGTGCCGCAGGGGAGTGTCGTAGGACCGTTGCTATTCACAATATACATAAGTGACCTTGTGGATAACATCGGAAGTTCACTGAGGCTTTTTGCGGATGATGCTGTGGTACATCGAGAGGTTGTAAGAATTGAAAATTGTACTGAAATGCGGGAGGATCTGCAGCGAATTGACGCATGGTGCAGGGAATGGAAATTGAATCTCAATGGAGACAAGTGTAATGTGCTGCGAATACGTAGAAAGAAAGATCCCCTATCATTTAGCTACAATATAGCAGGTCAGCGACTGGAAGCAGTTAATTCCATAAATTATCTGGAAGTACGCATTAGGAGTGATTTAAAATGGAATGATCATATAAAGTTGAATGTCGGTAAAGCAGATGCCAGACTGAGATTCATTGGAAGAATCCTAAGGAAATGCAATCCGAAAACAAAGGAAGTTGGTTACAGTACACTTGTTCGCCCACTGTTTGAATACTGCTCAGCAGTTGACAGAAGAGAGAGAGAAGATCCAACGGAGAGCAGCGCGCTTCGTTACAGGATCATTTAGTAATCGCGAAAGCGTTACGGAGATGATAGATAAACTCCAGTGGAAGACTCTGCAGGAGAGACGCTCAGTAGCTCGGTACGGGCTTTTGTTAAAGTTTCGAGAACATACCTTCACCAAGGAGTCTCGCGAAAAGACCATGAGGATAAAATCAGAGAGATTAGAGCCCACACAGAGGCATACCGACAATCCTTCTTTCCACGAACAATACGAGACTGGAATAGAAAGGAGAACCGATAGAGGTACTCAAGGTGCCCTCCGCCACACACCGTCAGGTGGCTTGCGGAGTATGTATGTAGATGTAGATGTAGATGGCGCTGACATAGGTAAAAAGGAAACCAACTGCGTTTTTAAAACTAGGAACCCACCATTTTTTATTACATATTCGTGTAGTACGTAAAGAAAGTCTCTTTACCGTACTAAAGACAGCAGTATGTTCCCTGCAGCTGGCGCCACTGTAATCCTAAACGTTCTAGTACACATCTAAGAGTCGATATTTTGGCTGAGTAGTGTTGATTCCCGCCAGCTACACGTTACAGAGAACAACGTAGCCCGGTAACCAACGGCAATTGCCGCTGGAGCGTTTACGAAAATGATTACAAAAGGCTCACCTGGTTCTGAAAGTCCCTTTTAGACCTCCCAAGAATACCTCTCTGCCGACGCCTCAGAATACCTCTGGGGTCGCAGAATCGATGCGCCTTCATAATGACTTCAAACCTCAGAATATAAATGACAATGTGGCTTTGTTATAGTTATCTGTAGTGCATTTTCTTGTGATCTCAGTAAGTGTAAGAGATAAAGGTCTTTTACCTTCCGGTAAAAAACCAGAGTGTATTGCCACCTCGCTACTGAAAGTGTCTTCATAACGGAATTGCAGAGGATCTCTACAGATCCCTAAGCAGCCCCAAACTTTCTCTGCGTTGACATGCTATATTAAGTCGCTTTTCGAAACTGAATGTCTCCTGTGCTCTACTCGTCACTAGAAAGAAAACTGCATGCGCTCGACCGAGTAACTGTAAAACATACGAAATAGACTGTAATAACAGATGTTTCAAAAATGCACTCGCTTGGATATGACCGTGTAATTGCTGCACGCTTCGTTCAAAAATGGAAGAAAACCGATGCAGGATGTTAGGCGAGGGAAAGCGAGAGTTTGCGAGTAGCGAAGGGAGAGAAATTGCACGTATTATGAGTTCAGTGTTCCGCGGGAACGGTGGCTCGGATTCCTGTCCGGCCAGTGGCCCTCTCGTTTTTGTACTTCTCGGCAATTACTTGAGGCGGATGTCGATATGATTCCTCAAGCTAGTCCGCTGTCCCACACGCTGCGAGGTACACGCAAATTGAACAAATTCTTCGTAGCTGATTCAATCGATATCAACAGGGCGTTCAACTCCGAACCAAACTCCCTTTATTTTATGTCCAAAACAGTGCAGCCGTATAGTATTTTCCAGAACGAATTTCCGCTCTGCATCGGAATGTGTGGTAATTTGAAACTTCCTGGAAGATTAAAACTCTGTGTACTGGACTGGGTCTCGAATCTGGTATCTTTGCCTTTCGTGGGCATGTACTCTACCAACTGAGCTATCCATGCACGACTCTCGACCCGCCCTCACAGCCTTACTTCCGCCAGTACCTCACCTCCTACCTTCCAAACTTCACAGAAGTTCTCTGCATAACTTGTGGCATTAGCTTCCCTAGAAGAAAGGACATTATGGAGATATGGCTTAGTCACTGCCTCCTTTCTTCCCGGAGAGCTAGTCCCACAAGGTTAGCAAGTGAAGTTCTGGGACGTTTCGAAGGTACTGGTCATTCCATGTGATAAAAAAAAAGGAAGAAGTTTTCATCGATAGAATTTAAGAGATGTCATGCGCAATCTGCACAGAACTGCTATCGAAAAATGACGAAATAACAGATTTGCAGGCGAAAGGCAAAGGTGCCAGTTAGACTTCCGGTCCAGCTCACAGTTTTAACCCTCTCGCTGCTACAGACGTGCATTCAGGAAACCGAGCTGAGTACAGCTTTGTTGGGGCTGTACTGCTTTGCCTGTGCAGAGAGATGGCGTTCTGGCCGCTATGAAGTACCTGTTATCCGATTTTATGAAAACTACTAGCTGAAAATAATTGATTTTTGCACATTTTACAGTCTCCTAGATTTTCTCGATAAAGGATTGAATTTTTTTCGTTATTCGTCATAGTCACTGCGCTGCATCAAATTAAGTAAAACACTGCCCGAAATATTAAGGAGTTTGCACAGTAAGAACGCAATGTATAAACTTCGCCTATGGTTGATTTTAGCTAGTACATTGCAATATATGAAATATATGTGAGATCGAAATATTATTTCAAACCGAGAGCAGAACGAAATCTCAATTCGTTTTGGAGTTACCGGTTTTTACATCTGACGGACGGTCGCGCACGACAAGCACTTTTGCGTCCCTGTACATCGGAAATTATGTGGTCGTAACAATCCTCGTAATTTATAAACGGTTAGAGATATCGTAGCCAGGTTTTATGCAAATTATAACAAGCAAAGAGTGCTTGAAATTTTTTTGTTACCGAGAAATGAAAGTAGCTCGTACGCAGTAGTGAGAGGTCGGCGGCTCAGGACGTATACAGACGTCAATAGCAGTGTAGGAAAATTCAAGCGATGCACGTATAAACGCCCACAGTACCTGGAGAACGGTGGAGCAGGATGTGTATACACGTCCACTGCATGAAAGGTTTCGCATAGTACTTGCTTCTAAGAGCTTATATTGTCTAGTTGTTCAACCATCTTACACGAAATATGATGCCACAATCTCAGTTTCTGCTAGGTCGTTTGCTGCTGACTGTAAGGGGAGGCATAGTAGAATAAGGTCCCCGAAGAAAAGAAGCTATTTTTGGCTCATCAGTCTTCTGACTGGTTTGAAGCAGTCCGCCAACAACTTCTCCTCGTGTGCCAACTATTTTCTCTAAGAGCAGCACTTACTTATTTGAAGGACATATTCTAATCTCTCTCTTCCCCTATAGATTCTGCCATCTTTGGGTCCCTCTAGTACCATGAAAATTATTCCCTGATGTCTTAACACATGTTCCATCATCGTGTCCTTTGTTTTACACAATGTTTTCCTCACATTCATTTTATGCATGGCCTCTGCAGAGCACCTCATTTCTTATATTGTTCACATAATTTTCAGCATCCATCTGTAACACCACATGTTAAGCGTTTCGATTCTCACACTCTGAACACAGTCCACGATTCATTTCCATAAAATTCTGTGATCCACATGTAAATTATTAATACTAGTTGGCAAACCTGGCCCTGCCCAGGTATTCATTTTGCTAATTTTCTATTAGAAACGAAACCAAAAAATGAACTGTGTTGGTCCTGCAATATCGAAAATATTCGTTTCCATGTATTTGTGAAAACACGTAGATACATTCAGCGGTATATATCGATACTGTCTGCGAACATGTTGCGAACAGACTTAGTAGCAAAGAACTAACAAATTTAATCATCATGACAATGTGGAAATTTTTGACGTATCTCAGTGTCTATGACGTGATATCTTCTGAAGCATGTGTAGTACCATGATATAATTTTGTAAGTGCATTTACCGGCCGGTGTGGCCGAGCGGTTCTAGGCGCTTCAGTCCGGAACCGCGCGACTGCTACGGTCGAAGGTTCGAATCCTGCCTCGGGCATGGATGTGTGTGATGTCCTTAGGTTAGTTAGGTTTAAGTAGTTCTAATTTCTAGGGCACTGAAGACCTCAGATGTTAACTCCCATAGTGTCCAGAACCATTTTTGTAAGTGCAATTAGCGGCATATGCGGATACTATCGCGAAAATTTGTTGCCAATAGAGTTAGTGCCACAGAAGTAATAAATTTAGTCATGCATGATGCGGCAGTTTTTCACGCATATCGTTGTTTATGACCTCATGTCTCCTGAACTGTGATAGGCATGTGGTTCTTACTCCCGAAGTGATTGTTGCCTGACAGGAAGGGATATGTGTACCAAGTGTGGTTGAAATCCGTCCAATGGTTCAGGAGGATACGTGGAACACACACACACACACACACACACACACACACACACACACACACACACACACACACACTTATCTGTATAGTTGGATTTCGTACTCATATTAATGACTATGTTTGATGCTAGTAGACATCTGTAAACGAGGAACGCCCTCTTTGCTGATGTTAATCTAACTCTAATATCTATGCTTCGTTCGTCGTGTGTTATTTTGCTTCCAAGATTGCTGAATTCCTTCGTCTACTACCTATTCCCTAATTTTGATGTCAAATATTTCGCCCATCTCATTTACGATAGTGCTCATTACCTTCGTCTATCTCTGGATTGCTCTCAGTCCACTGTGCTGCTAGTGAAATTTGTAATGAAACTTTTTCGCTCGTCTGCCAAAAAGCGCAAGCTAACTTTCTTTTCCATACATCACAGTCATCTTATAACTTGAAAACGTATAATTGTTACCTCTGCATTCGTTATCCCACAATATTGTCTGAATATAATGATACGTTCATGAGGTGACAGAAAAAAATGCTGCAGCTAAAACAAAAATACCTTAGAAAGCTTGGGTCGAATACTTTCGTTTGCACTATGGGTCTTGAAAAAAATAACAGTTCCTTTCTACATATATCTAAATGTACGTGATTACTCACAATAAAGTGCCTGGCAGAGGGTTCAATGAATCACCTTCAAGCTGTCTCTCCCGCACTTCTTTTTCTGTGCGAGCCCTGATTTCTCTTATTTTATCATGATGATCATTTCTCCCTATGTAGGTCGGTGCCAACAGAATTTTTCGCAATCAGAGGAGAAAACTGGTGATTGAAATTTCATGAGAAGATCCCGTCGCAAAGAAAAACGCCTTTGTTTTAATGATTGCCACTCCAGTTCACGTATCATGGCTGTGGCACTATCTCCCCTATTTCACGCTAATACAAAACGAGCTGCCCATCTTTGTACTTTTTCGATGTTATCCGTCAGTCCCACTTGATTCGGATCACACACCGCACAGCAATACTCCAGAATAGGTCGGACAAACGTGTAAGCAGTCTGTTTAGTAGACCTGTTG
Organism: Schistocerca americana; assembly: GCF_021461395.2. Taxonomy (NCBI): domain Eukaryota; kingdom Metazoa; phylum Arthropoda; class Insecta; order Orthoptera; family Acrididae; genus Schistocerca; species Schistocerca americana. The sequence goes on along the minus strand of NC_060119.1, from coordinate 318,581,742 downwards.
CACCTTCTAAGTGCTCTGCCAATGGTTTGCTCTACCCACAACATTATCTATGTGATCGTTCCAATTTAGGTTCTTTGTAATTGTAATCCCTAAGTATTTAGCTCAATTTACAGCCTTCAGATTTGTGTGACTTATCGCGTAATTGAAATTTAACGGATTTCTTTTAGTGCTCATGTGAATAACTTCATACTTTTCTTCATTCAGGGTCAACTGCCACTTTTCGCACCATACAGATATCTTACCTAAATCATCTTGAAATTCATTTCGGTCATCTGATGACTTTACAAGACGGTAGATGACAGCATCATCTGCAATCAATCTGAGACGGCTGCTCAGATTGTCTCCTATGTCGTTAATATTGATGAGGAATAACAGAGGGCCTATAACACTTCCTTGGGGAACACCGGATATTCTGTTTTACTCCACGACTTTCCATCTATTACTACGAACTGTGAGATTTCTGACAGGAAATCACGAATCCAGTCGCACAACTAAGGCGATATTCCACAGGCACGCAGTTTGTTTAGAAGATACTTGTAAGGAACGGTGTCGAAAGCCTTCTGGAAATCTAAAAAATATGGAATCAATTTGACATTCCCTGTCGATAACACTCATTACTTCGTGAGTATAAAAAGCTAGTTGTGTTTCACAAGAACGATATTTTCTGAATCCGTGCTGACTATATGCCAATAAATCGTTTTCTTGTACAAATTATATAAATTCCAAACAATCAAGGGTATTAGCGAATAGAATTTGAATGAAGACAATACATCAGAATAATCGATTAAAATAAGTTTTTGCTGGGTTATTAATTAAAATATGATATCGAGGAACACTAAAGACCTAGATAAATTCGGAATAAAGGTACGCAATAGTTAACTGGAAAGGTAAAAGATAATATCAAGACAAGTCTCTGTGGCAGTTGATGGATCGCATTCCATAGAGAATACACATAGGACAGAGTGACAGCGGTTTGGCATATAACCGTGTACCACAAAAATTATGCAGTATTCGATGTGAATACATGCACTGTCAATTTTCTTACATCTTATCGGAAATTCTACATATTCAACATTGCATATATTACGATAAACATGTTCTAAGTCACATTTAATACAGAAAACTGCATTTAGAAATTACAATAATGTTGCTTAAAACATACAGTTTAATTCTTCTACAATTAGTGCAATAATAAACACAAATTATGGGAAGGCAGGTTTTACCTATGAGCGCTAATGAAATGGCCATGAGAAAAAGGGGCGAAAGAAACAGAGAAAGAGGAACGTATAACATACAGTTAATGAGAATACAGGAAAAGAAAGTGGAGTAACTCATAGAGAAAGGGAAAGAAAAAGAAGCCTAACTGGAATCAGATGAGAGCACTGGCTTCACTATATGGCAGAGGGAACATTGCCCATATATATTATTTTTTGGGAAACGTTATCAGGCAGACGGAAGAAAGTGCTTCATCTTCTTTTTAAAGACAGCAGAGAATGGAACTGTATGCAGGATGCTGGGCAGCTTGTACTAAAGGCGAAAGACAGGAAGACAGGAGCTGGTTAATGTTTTTGTTTTACGTGTAGGCACGGCTGGGATACTGTGCAAGTAGGACCTTGAGTTATGAGGGATACTGCGGTGCTGATACATTGAGTAGCCGACGAAACGGACATAGCGTATTGTAGTCACGTAACTTATCTCGTCGCAATCAGTGGGACAACAGAAAAAGAAGAAGGGAACAAAACAAAGAGCAACTCGTTTTCAGCCTGGACACTGGACAGTGTGACAAATCTACTTTGAGGGAAGGCAGCAAGGTGGCTTGGAATGGGCAAAACGTTCTTTTCTCGGACTCTAAAGTGCAACAGTTTCAACTCCAGTCTGGTTATTAAGATTTGTATTCGTCATACTTATGATTAAATATTCTAGCTAGTGTTCGTCATACTTCCATGATTAAATGTTCTAGCCACGAGAGTCCAATATCGATTATCTTCTCGTTCTTGTACGATAAAAACAATTATTTTGTCTTTACTGATTTTATATAGACTCCACTTTAGTGATACTCCAACAAACAAAGGAAAAGAAAGTATTTATATTTTTCGGACGATTAATTACTTTTGTTGTAAGCTGAATACAATCTACACATCTGCTGTACCAAAAGTACCATAGTATTTTGCTAGTTGTGTTTATCTTCACGAAGTCCTGTCTTGCGAGACGGGGAAGTTCCATCGCTAGTGAGAGACATAAGTACCAGAAGAATAGTAAGTGAATGAGCTCCCGAATGATTTCCTGACACTGTATTACGCAACAACCCGATGTAAATATTGTACAAAAAGTCAGACGATCATTTGGGTCTGCCAAACCGGCGATCGACAAAGACGAAGTTAGATCATCGCCTAACCTCAGTCAAATTAAGCTGTAGTTTCCAAGCTGGCTACCACTTCCGACAGACTCACTGAAGAGCATATGACGCCTTGACTGGAAGTGAGTTTGTCTCTAATTTCCAGAACAAGACAATTCAGTTTCTGCACGAAATAACTCGTGGTGAAGCTGCAACTTCTATTCAATAACTTATATAACAGTTGACGACACTGCAAAATGCATAGATACAGATACAACGGTTTATCTTTAGTCATTCACGTATTCCATTTGTTTTCAGACAAAATTATAAACACAATGATCAGTTATGCAAAGTACTGCACACTGCTAATACTCGTAGATGAATTGCATAAAAAATGGAAGTTCAGGAGTTTAGATAAACGAACAGAATATAAGTTTTGTGTCTCATCGAAAGTTTTCTTGTCTCTGAAGAATGCCGAATAAACTTCTACGAAATTGTTCGACATTAATCGTATGCGGAAGATCTCCCGAGAACGATGACCAGCTTCCCCGCTCATGGATCATTTAGTGAGAAAAGTGTCACTATTGAAGCAGCTGTTAAAAATCGGTTTCCTTCGCTTACAGCGCCGTGCTTCTAGAAAAGTGGCTATTCTGGTTGTTAAAGTGTCTGCTCACAAAGTAATAAGCATTGTTTTGTGTTTCACTACGAGATCTGACACTTCCAACGCAAGACTATTGTAGTCCTTTAGATGATAGGACACATTCTTAATGTCAGTTAGCGCGATGTGAGAAGAGGGAACGTCAGTTAACTATTTAAATTACTAAAATAATATTTCGTTAAAGGCCGCAGGAACTAAATTACAGAATATAACACAGAATAAGACAGGGTAAGAGCAAGTAAGAAATTTTCAAATGTGATGTAGCCTCCGCTCAACAACAGAATCACATTTCCATGGATAGACTAAATGAGCTTAATAAGTGAGCTAGCTTTACCACAAAGGATTTTTAAAGCATCTATGCAATTTGCGTTTCGTTCTAATGGCTAAACTGGAATACCGTCAGGTAATAAAATCCTTTTATTTTGTTTGTTTTACCACCAAGCCACTTCGATCAAAGTAGTTAAAGTTTTATAAGCAGTCTGCCCTTCCAATGTCGGCAATTAAGGGCAACGACAGACGAGAACGTCTAAAAGGTGCACAATATTATGTTATAGACATCGGAAATAGCTGAAACCATATATATACATAAGAATAAAAAATTAAATACGTTTTCCATGAGGAATTAATTGTGTGACAGCTGTCTACAAGATACTGCTCTATTGGTTAAATTCTGTCTAAAAGCAAAGGTGAAAAATTTTTTGGACCGATTTTAAAGAACCGGACTGATTTTTCTGCAGACTTTTTTCTGAAGGACACTTGGGTGCACCGCGTTACGCCAGAAACGAAACAGGAATCTACGCAATGGAAGGAATCCGATGATCCCGCAAAAAAAATCCGCTGTCGACAGTATCGTCCGCAAGTAAAGTTAGAACAGAAGCTTGTCTTCAATATTACATGAAGTTATATCGCCACCAACATTGCTTGATAGGAATGAATATTCGCTGTATAAGAGTGAATCTTTGGAACTGAAAAAAAAAGATAAGACAAAATAAAATTGCATGTTCAATAAAATGTATTTGGACAAACTGGTGAATGTGATGAACATGCCGAAAAAAAGAGGGGGGCGAGGCGAGAAAGGAGTCTAAGGAACGTGGGCGTGGAACAGTTATAACAAGCCGGCCGATGTGGTCGAGCGGTTCTAGGCGCTACAGTCGGGAACTGCGTGAACGCGAAGGTCGCAGGTTCGAATCCTGCCTCGGGCAGGGATGTGTGTGATGTCCTTAGGTTATTTAGGTAGTTCTAAGTTCTAGGGGACTGATGACCTCAGAAGTTAAGTCCCATAGTGCTCAGAGACATTTGAACGGTCATAACAAGCTTATTATCAAATGGTGAGAGGAATAGTAACTGTCTGCTGCTACTTTAGTAAGGGGGAGTACTGCAACTGTTTTTGGTGATTAAGGAACAAGTCAACATTATTTTATTGGTGTTTACTAATGACCAGAATTTCGTGTAGTGTTATTTTTCTGCCTTTAGTTCCTGTATGGAGAACATCACATTTTATATCTTATGAATGACAGTCACTCAGTACATGTTCAGCAAAGGTGGAATCTTCGTTTTTCAGAATCTTTCTTTCACGCTCAGTCACCCTGGTAGTTATAGTTCACCTGACTGAGGTACATATAATTTGCCACAAAGATTGCAGGTAATCCTATAATTTCCACCCCTCTGGTAAAAGTGAAATCTTATCTTTACCGTTGAATAAAAGGAGGATGATAGCATTCCTGGTGAAAAAAACTGGAGTATATTTCCTGGATTTTAGTTTTCTGACAATAACCTGTGAAGTAAAACATCTTTCTCCCCATCCCCTCCTTTTTTCCGGCCTGTTCAGCACATTCAACAGTTTATCCAAATAGCATGGTAACCTGTGCCATTCCTCACTTATGCAACATATTTGGTTTATACTTTCATATAGTTTTAATACTTTAATATACTCTAATATAACTCTAATATAAGATTTACTTTTTCAGAGTTTCTTTGGGTATTTCTTTATGCTCGCGCTTTGTATCGATATAATCATAAAATCTCACGCATCTTTGTACAAAAATCTTTGTACAGCAACGAACTCTCGGTGAAGTTGTGTAGAATAACTGTTTAATTATATGACGATAGCATAAGAAGCCGAGAGCCGGTTCATAAAAAACTATTAAATAAATGTTATTTTGGTACATTAATACTGTGAAGTCAAGTTTTTAATATGTTGCTCCAAGAACCGATGGACTGTTTCATAAATATTAGGAAGGAAATTAACATATTTGATGTTCATGAAAGTAAGCAAAAAAGGATATGCCTATTCCGTCTGTTGCGAATGGAGAAGTCAACACTTCCATTACATTTTGGTCAATATGTTGCGTAAGCTAAAAAATGCATTGGAAGCCCAACAACAAGAGGGGAGGACCAAATGTGGCTGCAACAGGCCGGGTAAGGCCTAATCCGTGACAGAAGAAGTAGTCTGCAAGGATGCAAAGAAGAGATGAGATAAAAAAACCTAAATGCAAAAGAGAAGAGGTCATCACTGTTCATGACAGTGCATCAGCATACAAAAGCGCTTTGGCTTTAGCAAAACTGAGGTGTATGAAGTTATATTTGTTGGAACATTCGCTCTATGGTCCACATTTTGTATCATCTGTCGCTTAATTGCTGGTACAGGATTTTTTTTAAAAAAAAGATATTCCAGGAAAAATTCCTCGCACGCAGAGGAAGAAAATGTATTATGTGGACATTGATCCAGAAACGCTTTATTTCCATGTTAAGAGTTCATTTTCTACTTCTAATCACATTGATCATGAGAAACATGAACGTACCAACGTTACATGAAACGTTTCCTTACAAGAAGTGTTAGACATACCTTCTTTGTTACTATGTGAACTCTTTTCTAAATGAAATGTTCAAAATTCCCTCCGTTAGCAAGAACACATGCATTAACTCGCCGTCGCATTGAAACCCTGATATCTCCCTGGAGATTCAAGTCACCAACAAAGATTTTTTGTCAATGTTGGGACAGGCAATATTGTTTACTGTTTGTTAGGACCTCATGTTCTGCTACCCAGGCTCAACGGAGAAACTTACAATACTTTCTAGATAACACTCAACCTGTCCTGCTAGAACATGTGCCTTTACGAGTGCTACAAAATATTTACTTCGTGCACGATGGAGGGCCTCTTCATTTCAATGTTAACGTTCGTAGGGTTCTACATAGCGCTGCAGCACCGGATCTACGATACCTCCGAATCTGAGCAAAAACTCCCCCCTCGTGAGTTTTAACTAGGACGTCAAAAATTTAAAAAAATAGATTTTTCAAAAAAACTATCATTTTGTAGCGCACATTTTTCTGAAGAGTTTGATACATAAAATATACATGTTCGAGGAAATGTAAGACATGCTATTTGGTCTTAAGCGTGGCAAAATGCAGTGCCACGCCCCTTCACACAGCATTCCTCCATTGCACGTCGCTGTATTTCGTTCTGTGGAATTCAAACGTGTAAATTTTGTAATGGAAGCCATCAAGCCTATATTCAGATACGTGGAAATTAAAATGTCATGTGGTGCCTCTCCTGCTTCCACTCGGCCGGTTTGACTTCCTACCCCCGTTAAAAAATACAATTAATACTGGCTGGGATTCTACATCTACATCTACATTTATACTCCGCAAGCCACCCAAAGGTGTGTGGCGGAGGGCACTTTACGTACCACTGTCATTACCTGCCTTTTCTGTTCCAGTCGCGTATGGTTCGCAGGAAGAACGACTGTCTGAAAGCCTCCGTGCGCGCTCGAATCTCTCTAATTTTACATTCGTGATCTCCTCGGGAGGTATAAGTAGGGGGAAGCAATATATTCGATACCTCATCCAGAAGCGCACCCTCTCGAAACCTGGCGAGCAAGCTACACCGCGATGGACAGCGCCTCTCTTGCAGAGTCTGCCACTTGAGTTTGTTAAACATCTCCGTAACGCTATCACGGTTACCAAATAACCCTGTGACGAAACGCGCCGCTCTTCTTTGGATCTTCTCTATCTCCTCCGTCAACCCGACCTGGTACGGATCCCACACTGATGAGCAATACTCAAGTATAGGTCGAACGAGTGTTTTGTAAGCCACCTCTTTTGCTGATGGACTACATTTTCTAAGGACTCTCCCAATGAATCTCAACCTGGTACCCGCCTTACCAACAATTAATTTTATATGATCATTCCACTTCAAATCGTTCCGCACGCATACTCCCAGATATTTTACAGAAGTAACTGCTACCAGTGTTTGTTCCGCTATCATATAATCATACAATAAAGGATCCTTCTTTCTATGTATTCGCAATACATTACATTTGTCTATGTTAAGGGTCAGTTGCCACTCCCTGCACCAAGTGCCTATCCGCTGCAGATTTTCCTGCATTTCGCTACAATTTTCTAATGATGCAACTTCTCTGTATACTGCAGCATCATCCGCGAAAAGCCGCATGGAACTTCCGACACTAACTACTAGGTCATTTATATATATTGTGAAAAGCAATGGTCCCATAACACTCCCCTGTGTCACGCCAGAGGTTACTTGAACGTCTGTAGACGTCTCTCCATTGATAACAACATGCTGTGTTCTGTTTGCTGAAAACTCTTCAATCCAGCCACACAGCTGGTCTGATATTCCGTTGGCTCTTACTTTGTTTATCAGGCGACAGTGCGGAACTGTATCGAACGCCTTCCGGAAGTCAAGGAAAATAGCATCTACCTGGGAGCCTGTATCTAATATTTTATGAGTCTCATGAACAAATAAAGCGAGTTGGGTCTCACACGATCGCTGTTTCCGTGTCCATGTTGATTCCTACAGAGTAGATTCTGGGTTTCCAAAAACGACATGATACTCGAGCAAAAAACATGTTCTAAAATTCTACAACAGATCGACGTCAGAGATATAGGTCTATAGTTTTGCGCATCTGCTCGACGACCCTTCTTGAAGACTGGGACTACCTGTGCTCTTTTCCAATAATTTGGAACCTTCCGTTCCTCTAGAGACTTGCGGTACACGGCCGTTAGAAGGGGGGACAGGGAGAATAAGAACTCTTCAGAAAATTTGATTCTTTATTGCCTATTAGCTAATAAATTTCTCTTTTACATAAAATTAAATATAGGAAACATAAAACAAGTAAAGACAAGAGACAAGCAAGACAGTACACATTTCTTCAATCCTTAGCTCCCAGCATCTCTTCCTCTCTTATCTTGTTCCAGCTTTACACAGCGTGCTTTCCTTTCTGTGAAAGAACCTATTACCTCATCAAAGTTGGTCTCAATAGCTAGGACTCCGAGGCCAGATAGGCGTTCCTGACTCATGATTGAACGCAGATAGCTTTTAATTATTTGTATTTTGCTGAAGTTTCGCTCACAGCTTGCAGCTGTCGTCGGTAATGTGCAGTATATCCTTAAAGCTGTACTAATATCAGGAAAAGGCCCTTGCAAGTCATGCTTGCAAAGATTTTGTAACAGGTCAAAAGCAGTTGATTTTTCATTAATTTCGATCACAAACTTTTTGAATATGGCGAGTTCCAGGCAAAAATCAACTGCATCCAAGTATTTCGAATATTTTCGTGCTAGATCGGCTCCATTTTTCTGCAGATCCTCAGTCGACATACTTAAAAATACGGGCCGCTGAGGAAGGCGAAATTTTATGTGGACTATCTGCATTCTCTACCCTTTTTTCAATTTGTGTTAAAATTTTGTCAAATACTACTTTAATACATTTGAAAAACATCTTAGTCAGGTTTAGTGTTCTTGATTCGACCTCGCAGATTTCGCCATGTTGCCGTGTCTTTCTGGAAGTTCGTTTGCTTTTGAATTTCTGAAACAGGTGTAGCTTTTTCGATCCACTGCTCTATTGGTTCCTCTCTCGCCCCTTGCAAGGTCTTAACAAGGCCTTGTATTAGCACCACAGAGCGCGAAATGATAATGTCCTCTTTCTGTATTTCGACGTTCACTCTATCAATTTATCGAAAGATACCAGCCCAAATTTTAAATTCAGGATAAATTTAAAATCCATCACTGCATGTAGTAGGTGATCAATACTTAGATTCTGCACCAAGAGAGGATTCTTTAATTTCTTCCAGAGCTTTGACAAGTTCGGTTAATTATTTCGTAGAGCTGTAACAGCTAGGTATTTAGCCGACCACCTTCTTTGGTTACTTCCTTTTAAGTTGGTTATTTGTACACCTCTGCATTATTTCCCACCGCGAGGTGGATCCAACGTAAAAGCAATACGGTTTCTCTACAACCCCAAATAAACTAACTGCTTCCGGACATGATGACGCAGAATGCACGCCCACAAGAATAAAGAGTGTGCTAGACGTGGTATAAACTCTGCGAACTCATTCATTTCCATAATTATGGACTGGACTCTTACGTATGCCGGCCATATTAGATCCATCATCGTACGATTGAGTATGACATTTTTGCACATCCAGACCATGAGCTTCTAGTTTTTCTAGTATTCTCAGTTGGATATATTCTCCAGTCTTTCCGTCTACGTCTATAAAACCAATAAAGCTTTCCTTTATTTCACATCCAGTTTCTGTTATTTTTATACAGCGAGTCGTTTGACTCATTTGTTCTGTGTGAGACACATCTGGAGCGCAGTCAAACACGACGGTCTCCTTGATATAACTGATAACAGTATTTCCAAGTTTGCTTGCCATTATATCGATGATTTCATTTTGGATTGTCTTCGATAAATAGGATTCCTGTCCTTTTTTTTACGTGATCTACGTGGTACTTGAGAGTAGGATTATATTTGGTGAGCAGAAATATCAAATTAAGAAAATTTCGTTGACTAGGTTGCGGATAACTTTCAGTGAGATCACTCGGTGTTTCTTTAGAACCTCTAAAAGCAAGACAATTTGTGGGAAGATACATATAGCAGAATATGGCACCCTTTTCTTTCTCAGAGTGAATTAATCTCTCAATCTCGCGATCGATGCCCTGACACGATTTTATTTGCTGCAGACGGATTTTCCATTTTATGAAACATTCTTTACGTGTTTGCGATGTTTCATGCTCAGATAATCTTTCTGAAGCTTTTTTGCGGTTAATGAGGCCTACCAACACAAGGCTGACGTAGAAGAGCTGCTGTATATCATGCAGGCTGTATAGTAAATTGCCTTTTTTGCTTTCGAATAAACAAGCCAAGATCTTTTAATATTTTCCTGATTTGCCATTATTTCGAACCACATATGATATGTCAAATGCCTACCGTTGCATTCAGTGGGCCTGAACCGTATGTTATCTAGATGTTTATCTTCTAGTAATACAGCTTGTTTGCTGAGCAATGACCTTCGTTGATCTGTAATTGTTTCGTGGTCCGGCCATGGGTCCATCGGACCTATAACTTCGTCTATGCTACCCGTCTGCAACAAGGCAGCAGATGCTAGCTCAAAGTCATATTCCTGCTAAGATAATACCAACGATGAAGATTGTTTACCTTCATCAGAGACTTGAACCTTCGCCTGTTAGGTCGAATTATCTTTAATGTCCAAATTAGAAGAATTGTTCGAAATACTTGAAAACATAGTATCAGAAGTATCAGTGGAGCTTAATAATGCGCTTGCTTCGTGAAGCCATCTTGTCATCTTAGTAGCCGATTTATTTATTTCATCAGCTCTATCTTTAGTTCTTTTTCTGTTCTGAGCCCCAGAAAACTTCTTTCATGGTACGCTCATCATTTGCTCTTTACTGCCTAAAAATAGAAATAAGTGTATTTTAACATTGACGTATCGTTCTTACATACAAAATCATTATTATATTTGTGAGTTTGTGTATATATGTCTTTTATATTGATATGAACAGGCGCTTTTTGTTTTAGACTATTTAGGGCCAGTTGCACAATCTTGTGATAAATTCAGGGGCAGCAGTCGGTGGAATAGGCTAACCACGGTATGACTGGGGGCGCGCACTGCACGACGTCATTTTATTCTCCAGTTAATTATCCCTGGAATAGCATATCCATCAAATTAGATTGACTACAACAGTAGCGCACGCTCCGTAGTTTCGAGTATGTCATTCGTAACTCATTGCAACAGCAATTGGTGACCCACAGAAAGTACATTTGCTGAATTATTGATTACTACACTCCTGGAAATGGAAAAAAGAACACATTGACACCGGTGTGTCAGACCCACCATACTTGCTCCGGACACTGCGAGAGGGCTGTACAAGCAATGATCACACGCACGGCACAGCGGACACACCAGGAACCGCGGTGTTGGCCGTCGAATGGCGCTAGCTGCGCAGCATTTGTGCACCGCCGCCGTCGGTGTCAGCCAGTTTCCCGTGGCATACGGAGCTCCATCGCAGTCTTTAACACTGGTAGCATGCCGCGACAGCGTGGACGTGAACCGTATGTGCAGTTGACGGACTTTGAACGAGGGCGTATAGTGGGCATGCGGGAGGCCGGGTGGACGTACCGCCGAATTGCTCAACACGCGGGGCGTGAGGTCTCCACAGTACATCGATGTTGTCGCCAGTGGTCGGCGGAAGGTGCACGTGCCCGTCGACCTGGGACCGGACCGCAGCGACGCACGGATGCACGCCAAGACCGTAGGATCCTACGCAGTGTCGTAGGGGACCGCACCGCCACTTCCCAGCAAATTAGGGACACTGTTGCTCCTGGGGTATCGGCGAGGACCATTCGCAACCGTCTCCATGAAGCCGGGCTACGGTCCCGCACACCGTTAGGCCGTCTTCCGCTCACGCCCCAACATCGTGCAGCCCGCCTCCAGTGGTGTCGCGACAGGCGTGAATGGAGGGACGAATGGAGAGGTGTCGTCTTCAGCGATAAGAGTCGCTTCTGCCTTGGTGCCAATGATGGTCGTATGCGTGTTTGGCGCCGTGCAGGTGAGCGCCACAATCAGGACTGCATACGACCGAGGCACACAGGGCCAACACCCGACATCATGGTGTGGGGAGCGATCTCCTACACTGGCCGTACACCACTGGTGATCGTCGAGGGGACACTGAATAGTGCACGGTACATCCAAACCGTCATCGAACCCATCGTTCTACCATTCCTAGACCGGCAAGGGAACTTGCTGTTCCAACAGAATGCACGTCCGCATGTATCCCGTGCCACCCAACGTGCTCTAGAAGGTGTAAGTCAACTACCCTGGCCAGCAAGATCTCCGGATCTGTCCCCCATTGAGCATGTTTGGGACTGGATGAAGCGTCGTCTCACGCGGTCTGCACGTCCAGCACGAACGCTGGTCCAACTGAGGCGCCAGGTGGAAATGGGATGGCAAGCCGTTCCACAGGACTACATCCAGCATCTCTACGATCGTCTCCATGGGAGAATAGCAGCCTGCATTGCTGCGAAAGGTGGATATACACTGTACTAGTGCCGACATTGTGCATGCTCTGTTGCCTGTGTCTATGTGCCTGTGGTTCTGTCAGTGTGATCATGTGATGTATCTGAACCCAGGAATGTGTCAATAAAGTTTCCCCTTCCTGGGACAATGAATTCACGGTGTTCTTATTTCAATTTCCAGGAGTGTATTTGTGCATCTACTTTTACATTTCCTGAGCATATACAAAAGCAATTTCTATCATGTGATGGTTATTAACTATTATATTTGTGACTTATATAGAGAATAAGTTTGAAATGTCAATGAATGTCCCAGCATAAAGAAACAACTAAATGGGCAAGGGAAGGATGCAGGCCACTTATCACGAGTCATTTGTTACTTCACAAGAGTCCCACAATCTTTCATTGCACAGATACAAAAAAACAAACAAAATACAAACGATAATAGCTGCTTGCAATGAACATAATTAAGAAGGGGCAACTAATCTGTGACAATGTTTTGCGTCAGCAATGATTCAAAATGTCAACAGCAGCTCAAATTCCAGCAGAAAGTTAGATAAAATAGTTAAGGAAAGGCATTCAGGCAGTTACTCCAAAATTTCTCCAGTTACACCAACTAATGACAAATTATTTAGTTCAAACCAATAAAATGTAACAATTTAGGAAGGACTAACAAGCAAGTAGTAAAATGAAACATAACCCAAATGTGCACTTAGCGATGGACAAACAATGACAGCAATGAAGCTAAAGATTAGATTTCCAACAATTGGCTCGACAAAGGGGGTGCTTGACATTAATGAATATAAATTAAAATACATGTACTAACATGAAATTTCACATGTCTGGTATCTGACGGGCTGAGGCCCGTTAAGTACTAATATTTTATGCAACGAGCACAGGAACAATTCTCAACGCAAATATCCAATATTTGATAAATCAGGGAAGCCCCATGGGCATAATCCAGATACTGACGTGGAAAAATAATAAAATACCGTTTATAAAATAGGGCATTACACCAATATTAAAACTATTACGTTAAAACCAAACTTCAACCAGGGAAAAAATGGAAGGGGCAGGTACGGCCGGCCATGTCTGAGTTAGATGATTTAGAATAAAGGGAGCTTCAGGTAAAATTAATGCTACGAGGTAGGAACTCAACTTCTGAGAGATGTCGTAGCAATGCAGGAGGCTGTGACGTCTCAGAGGCTACGGCGAGACGGGAAGCGGCGCTCCGCCCGCGTGCCTATACAAAACCGACGCGTACAGGCTACGCCCCATGAAACGGTGGGTGACAAATAACACCCAGGGCAGCGCCTCCAAATGCTACGCACAGCTCAGAACGCCGGGAGCAAACAAACAAACGTACGGTTCACGCATAATAATAATAGAACATATGAAAATGCTCAGACTAAGACAAGAAACCCAATGTGAGCGTGACCCCACGCCCCAAGCAAGCCTTACGTATTACAACGAGAATATTAAAATAAGAATTACTAGTGGATTAACCGGTTACTCTTACAATAAAAAGTAACAACGAGTTAACGTAATAACTAAGAAATCACAGGACTACTCAAACACACTAACTTAAGTGACTTAAACGGTAACAGGCAAATCTTGAGAGCTAACACTCAAACAACTACAACAGTAAATAAATTTTTTTTGAAATGGGAAAAATCTTAACGGAGTTAGAGAATTTAATTACCCAAATGAGCCAAGATTCACTGGGCCGCCAGCGTTTGCATACCACGGCCTTAGGCAATTTTATAGCCGTAACGTCAACCAGGGAAGCAACGACTTCCAACACAAATAAGACTCAATTTCGACCTCAGTAGTCACTAATACACATGGCGGCCTCGAACACATGACACAAATTCAGGCCCGAATGACAAGATAAGCAGACACTGAATAAGTTGTAACACATCAAATATTGCATTCAGATAATTTCAAATAAAGCCACAAGAAGTACTTGAGTCAGAGTGACGGAGAACTAGAGGCAATCCAGGAGAGCGGGGTCAGGGGAGCACATATATCTATCAAGTAACGAGTACCTTGTCCCCAAAGGGCACAACAGACGGCACCCAAAAATGAACACCACTCCAACACACACATCAGCTACTATTCCTCCTTAATAAGGGGTAAACCGGCCGCGTAGACATTTGGCCAAAACACTGTCGACCAGCACAACTCTGCCGCCCCACCGACCTCTTAGACAATCGAGCGTCCGTAAGCTCCGCGAACAGCCCACCGTACGTCACGTGTGCCTCTTGTCTCTTCTCCCATGTGGTCAACAACCCGATCCAAAAAACTACAACCAAAGAGTCCTCTAAAAGGCGACCGAAGCGCCATCCAGCGACTAGACAGAGACGGATCGCGCCAGCAGGCAAAGATGTAAGAACATAGAACGAGCCAACACGGCTCAAAGATTACCAACAGCTTCAGTGAACAATCATGATTCTTTTTATGTTGCTGAGGTAGAAGTGCACATACGCACATATCCAAACCTGATGCTATCGTTACAGTTTGAAGAACAGTAACAATTACATACATAATCTTGGTTTGTGCAATCATCTCGAGTTGCTCTATGTACTGTGGGAGGGAAGGGAAAGTAACAGGAGACATAACACTTTCACTGTGTTTTTTTTTTTTTGAACAATGTTGAATGTAGTCAATTACAGTCATTGGAAAAGGAATGGACAAGGTACAGGGACACAGTACTACAAGTGGCTAAAGAATGTCTTGGAACAGTAGTGTGTAAAGGTAGGATGAAGCAAACAGCTTGGTGGAATGACACAGTCAAGGCAGCCTGTAAAAGGAAAAAGAAGGCGTATGAAAAATGGCTACATACTAGAACTCAGGTAGACAGAGAAAGTTATGTTGAAGAAAGAAACAAAGCCAAACAGATAATTGCAGCATCCAAGAAGAAATCTTGGGAAGACTTTGGAAACAGGTTGGAGACTTTGGGTCAAGCTGCTGGAAAACCATTCTGGAGTGTAATTAGCAGTCTTCGAAAGGGAGGTAAGAAGGAAATGACAAGTATTTTGGACAGGTCAGAAAACTGCTTGTGAATCCTGTGGATGCCTTGGGCAGATGGAGGGAATATTTTGAAGAGTTGCTCAATGTAGGTGAAAATACGATCAGTAATGTTTCAGATTTCGAGGTAGAATGGGATAGGAATGATGATGGAAATAGGATCACATTTGAGGAAGTGGAGAAAATGGTCAATAGATTGCAGTGCAATAAAGCAGCTGGGGTGGATGAAATTAAGTCGGAACTTATCAAATACAGTGGAATGTCACGTCTTAAATGGCTACACAGGATAATTGAAATGGCGTGGGAGTCGGGACAGGTTCCATCAGACTGGACAAAAGCAGTAATCACACCAATCTTTAAAAATGGAAACAGAAAAGATTGTAACAACTACAGAGGTATCTCTTTAATCAGCGTTGTGGGTAAAATCTTCTCAGGTATTGTTGAAAGGAAAGTGCGAGTATTAGTTGAGGACCAATTGGATGAAAATCAGTGTGGGTTTAGGCCTCTTAGAGGTTGTCAGGACCAGATCTTTAGCTTACGGCAAATAATGGAGAAGTGTTATGAATGGAACAGGGAATTGTATCTATGCTTTATAGATCTAAAAAAGGCATATGACCGGGTTCCTAGGAGGAAGTTATTGTCTGTTCTACGTGATAATGGAATAGGAGGCAAACTTTTGCAAGCAATTAAAGGTCTTTGCATGGATAGTCAGGCAGCAGTTAGAGTTGACGGTAAATTGAGTTCATGGTTCAGTTTCAGGGGTAAGACAAGGCTGCAACCTGTCTCCACTGTTGTTCATATTATATATGGATCATATGTTGAAAACAATAGACTGGCTGGGTGAGATTAAGATGTGTGAACACAAAATAAGCAGTCTTGCATATGCGGATGACTTAGTTGTGATGGCAGATTCGATTGAAAGTTTGCAAAGTAACATTTCAGAGCTAGATCAGAAATGTAAGGACTATGGTATGAAGATTAACATCTCCAAAACGAAAGTAATGTCAGTGGGAAAGAGATATAAACAGATTGAGTGCCAAATAGGAGGAACAAAGTTAGAACAGGTGGACAGTTTCAAGTACTTAGGATGCATATTCTCACAGGATGGCAACACAGTGAAAGAACTGGAGGCGAGGTGTAGCAAAGCTAATGCAGTGAGTGCTCAGCTATGATCTACTCTCTTCTGCAAGAAGGAAGTCAGTACCAAGACTAAGTTATCTGTGCATCGTTCAATCTTTCGACCAACTTTGTTGTATGGGAGCGAAAGCTGGGTGGACTCAGGGTACCTTATCAATAAGGTTGAGGTAACGGATATGAAAGTAGCTAGGATGATTGCAGGTACTAGTAGATGGGAACAATGGCAGGAGGGCGTCCACAATGAGGAAATCAAAGAAAAACTGGGAGTGAACTCTATAGATGTAGCAGTCAGGGCGAACAGGCTTAGATGGTGGGGTCATGTTACACGCATGGGAGAAGCAAGGTTACCCAAGAGACTCATGGGTTCAGCAGTAGAGGGTAGGAGGAGTCGGGGCAGACCAAGGAGAAGGTACCTGGTTTCGGTTAAGAATGATTTTGAAGTAATAGGCTTAGCCTCAGAAGAGGCACCAATGTTAGCACGGAATAGGGGATCATGGAGGAATTTTATAAAGGGGACTATGCTCCAGACTGAACGCTGAAAGGCATAATCAGTCTTAAATGATGATGATGATGATGATTTGAACAATCCTCTCCTTAAAACAATCAATTTTATTTTTATTTTCAGAGTAAAAATACCTATTCTCAGATGTGAAAGAACTAGTACAATTGCAGATGGAGCTGATTCAAAAATAACGATGAGAACCAGAGAATGGAGGAAGAACTGTATCAGTTAAAAATGGCATTGTGTTCATAGGATTTATAAAAGGCTGTATCTTGTGCATTTGTACATTGTCACACATATCCTTTTACTAACCCCTCTGGCTGTCTAGTTATCACTATCAGTGAAGTCTCCAATGGAAAGAAAGAAATCACCAGAGGCAAAGTATTTTAGCGTCAAAAACAGCTGATTAATTGTTACTTCTGACAGAAAGGAAAGAATTATACGTGACGATTCTGGGCATTAGATGTAAACTATCGTTAAGTGACATTTCACTAATTTTACAGGAGAGCACATAGAAGCTGCTGCGGCTCGGACTCTGCTAGCAGAAAAGTACGTCAAATACACAATTATTAACAGCCGTGTCTTTTATATCCTTTCCCACTAGTCTCTATGTACACTTTGTCTTTATTATAACCATTTGCCATTGATTACTGCTGGGTTCTGCTTGCACAACAATACAATCATGTTGCTGAATATATACAGACGATAGTTTAACACTAACAAGGTACGACTTGAACAAGCCGCACACGATAAAAACCTCAAAACGTCATTAGTTTAGTTCTGACGTTCAGAATTTGGGTGGTAGTTCAAAAGAAATTTAAAAACACTGGTTGCCAGTCACTCCCTCTACATGTTACGATTATGTGTATTCAATAACTAAAGATTCCTGTTAGCTCAATGCCAATTATCAATGCTCTTATAGCAAAAAAACTTTTATTTTATGATATATGCGGATGTTCTTATTTGGATAGTACTAATAATTAAGAAACACATCTGTATTCCATTTCTGAAGAATTCTCACCTTCCATATTTTTTTCTTTTTTTCGAATACAAGGAAAGAGAAACTTAGCTTAAGGAAATACAAATACTTTACATGTTTATGGGAACAATGGTTAATGGGAGATGATTCTGATGTTCTGAAGCACTAATCGTCCTTTGGGAAAATTAACTTGGGGAGTAGAAGGGGCATTTTCTGACACATAAAAGACAAAATAGCTTACTAAGTCAACCAACAACTGTGGCTCTAGTATTTTCACTAAAAGACAGTAAGCTGTTCTGGCACTGCTGTAATGTTTACAAATGGATCATTCCCAATGGAAGATAGCGTGGAACAATATTTTTTTACAGTTGACGTAATGTGCCTGCGTGAAGTCGGGACACTAGTGCTCTGTTAAAAGTTTTGCTACATGAAAAATCAAAATTTCGTTGTCTAAAACCAAAAAAGCTGTTAATACGAATTGTACCCAAGACTGGCGTGGTTTCTCAATTTGATTACGTCTGTTTTGTCAATGTCTGCTAAATAACGAAATAGGTCTTGTAGTATTGCAGCAATTGCAACACACGCCAAATAAGCGAGACTGTTTTGGCACAAATGATCACTTTTATGTACCTTATCTACATAAATAACACGACAGAATATAATATACGAAGTAACATTATTAAACGCCTGTTAGGGCTACAATAAGCAGAAAGGTTTACGTTAGGAAATAATTTCACATTTCATTCATACGCTCCAGTTTCTCAAGCAAGAGATAGAATAGTAGTACGAAATTCTTATATGGATTTGAAATCGTCATGTTCTTCCATATAATTTTTGTAATGTGCCGTTTCTACACCTTCCTCGTTCTAACAAGCAATCTTGTCAACAATTCTGTAGCTATTCCTTCCATTGTCGAAACTTATTCTCCGGTTAACTTCACTAACTCTGCTAGAATGACTGGTTCAGTTATCCCCTGTTTACTCTCGGGTTAGGCGTTATTACATCTTCGTACAATGCGTTTTCCGCGCTATTCCCAGAACAGAACTTAAGCGGTTCCTAACCGGGGACTGTACAACTGGCCCTTAGTGGAGTAGCGTTCTGGCAAAAACTTTCTGTCAAAATTTCATTTCCTTGGATACACCGAGAAGATTATCTGTTATCTTTCTTACCTATTATTACTGTTAGTTGTTTGTTTCCACTCTGGTAGCTTGAATCTATGGATTTCGCGAATAATTATAACAGCGCTGATCATTCGCACACCCAATCAGTCGTATTTTAAACAGCGATTGACATTCACCCGTTCGGGTTTATTGAGCTCAGATTGCATAGACCTGTCCCCTTTTGTCAGCGGGAAAGTTTTTTATCTCTAGATGCAGCGGGGATTCCCCCGGCAGAGATATCATGGACACTGTATACTCATTCAAAAATCAACTCATTATTAGTACAGAAATCATCTTAGAATGCGTTCAAAAATGTTCAAAAACCAACTTGGACGCGTTTCAAAATCATATGAATAATCGATAGACCAACGTGCGCTGGATACTAGGCGCTTTATGAAACAAGATTCTTTTCTTCAAGGAAATGTATTTGGCGCCCTCTGAAATTGCCACCCGGAGCAGATACCCCGATTTGTTCCCTTCCCCAACCCCTCCCTAGATCCGGGCCTGCACAGCAGATTTCGTGAGGGATGGATAGATAGACGTGAACCAGTTCCTTAGTCTCCATGCTCTTCGACCTAAACCCACTAGACTATTATTTGTGGGAGCATTTGAAAGCTCCTGTGTACGAAACTCCGGAACAGGATGTACATTCTTCGTGCCCGTATTGTAGAAAGCTGTGAAACAATACGCAACTCTGCAGAGATACACCACGGCATCAAGGATTCAGTGCAACGGCGGGTTGATGCATGTATCCTTGCCAACGGAGGGAAGTTTGAACGTTTCATTTAGGACTGTGTTTCATTCTATAAACAAGAAGGTATGTTGAAAATTTCATGTTTAAAAATATTTTACGTAATGCTGGTACGTCCTGTTTCTGTGTGTTTCCCATGATTAATGTGATTAATGAAGAGAAGTAGAAAATAATCTCTAGCAGGAATATAAGCGTTTCCGGACCCATGTCCATACAACATATTTTTTTCCTCTGCGTGTCAGGAATGCTTCCTGAAAGTTAGACCATACCTTCTTCTTAGACACTACACGAACAGGTTTTAGCAGCTGTAGATTTCTGTATCGTTGGCCTTGCAGAATTGCACTTCAGGGATCGAATCTGCTTACAACCGAAACGTCGGAGAAAGTTTGTGGAGGTGAAACAGGGCTAATTTGTAAGGTAGCGAATCCGAGAACTTTTCTCCTTGCTCTAGTACATCCAGTCATTCTTGGTTATACACCAGCCGCGTGGTGTGGCCGTGCGGTTGGAGGCGTCATGTCACGGAGTGCGCGGCTCCTCCTACTGGAGGTTCGAGTCCTCCCTCGGGCATGGGTGTGTGTGTTGCTCTTAGCATAATTTAGTTTAAGTAGTGTGTAAGTCTAGGCACCGAAGACGTCACCAGTTTGGTTTCTTAGGAATTCACACATTTGAACGTGTTGAACACCAGTAAACGATAAAGCTATCGTCCACCCGGAGGTCAGTTTGAACACCTTACCGGTTTACTGTTTCCTATTTGAAATGGTGTGTCCTGTCTCCCTCCGTTCTTTGAACTGACTTACGTAGCCAATTATAGAGGTATATTCCAAACCACGGAACAACTCGACATTTTCACATTAAAAAATAATTGATAGAGCGGAAAGAAGTGATACGAGATAGCTGTATCAATTAATGAGCAGCCATTTAACAACAGTGGTGGGCGACAGTCGGATTGGTATCCCACTGCAGGCCGGGACGCTTCGAGACACATCTTAGACGTGGAATATCATTGACTGGAGCAGAACTGCCTTCATTCATAAGTCCCGCTTTGATATAAGCGAAGCTCTGGGAACACCGTGGACAGCGGTGAGATACCAACCCGGCAGTCGCCCGCCCCACAGCCCGACCAATTGGAGTGATGGTCTGCGGGTGTCATTTCTTTTCATAGCAGGCCTTGCTTAGATGTCACCTGCGATCCTTACACTACTTCGGTACGTCGACGACATTCTACTCCCCGTTTTGTAGTCCTTCATGGCAGTCCATCCTGGCATTACATTTCAGCCCGCCCGCACACGGCGAGAGAATCTACTGCTTGTCTCCGCGCTTGCCAAACCCTACCTTGGCTAGCAAGATCGCCCCATCTCTCCCCCAATTGAGAACGATTGGGGCTTTGCGGGCAGGGCCCTCCAACCAGCTCGGGCTTTTGACCATCTAATGAGCCAGTTGGGCAGAATTTGGCACAATATCCCTTAGGAGGACATCCAACAGTTCTACCAATCAATGCCAAGCCGAATAACTGCTTGCATAAGGGCCAGAGATCGATCAGCGCGTTAATGACGTGCCCATTCTGTGAAGCTCTTTATCTTGAATAAATCGTCTATTTTTCTGAAATTGTGATCATTTGTTTGTCTGTGCATGTACATCTACCGATTTCCATCCCATTCGGATAATTCCTTCGTAGGGCGTCATTCTTTTGTCTTAGAGTGTAATTGCTGCTATGGCTAATAAGTGCGACTGTTCTTTTAATGACGCTAAGAGTCATTGCTAGTTAACTAATATTGTACAACATGAACAGTTAGTGAGAGAAGGAGGAGGGAAGTTCCAGACTCCATTCAGTACGATGAACCAGACTTCCGAATAAAATGCAGCCACATGTTGAGTTTAATTTCATTCCATAACGTTAGTAAGATTTTCCTCGGATGCCTACACTACCTCAACGCGCATGCGTGCAGAGCGATCAGAGCAGCAGAGTTAGTGTCATGAGGCACAAACCGAAAAAGATGATCTTTGCACCGAATGGGTCCGAGAGGTCCCTGCCAAAGTTAAAAAATGGTTCAGATGGTTCTAAGCACTATCGGACTTAACGTCAGAGGTCATCAGTTCCCTAGACTTAGAACTACTTAAACCTAACTAACCTAAGGACATCACACACATTCATGCCCGAGGCAGGATTCGTACCTGCGACTGCAGCAGCAGCGCGGTTCCGGACTGAAGCGCCTAGAACCGCTCAGCCATATGCGGCCGGCTGCAAAAGTTATCAGTGATGATCAGATGAGTATGATAAGCCAAAGAAACTTTCTTATTCTCCGAGCACCACCTTTCAACGACAGTACATTAGCAGACAAGAATTACAGACAACATAGCCATCTAACAATTTTTTCTGTTAACGATTCAATCCAGATGTCTATCCATTAGGCTCATGAAAAGACATGAGCCAGTGGCTTTAAAATTAAAACTGACCCAAGAAACGACAGAGCGAGCTCGAGACACGCCGACCCAACACCCCAATCACTTGTGCTGAAAACCCGGAAATGGAAGCCTCAAAAGAAGAGCAAAGGAACGCAGAGCGTTTTCTGACAGCGAAAGGAGTGCGGGGAACGGAAATTCATCGAAGAATGGCGCAAGTGTACGCAGAGCACTGAATGTCCGTTGTGATTCCGACGCTTAATCGGACCCCTGGGGCAATAGTTGCCTCCATAGCTCGCCGGGTTTCAATAGCGAGGGCATCCATCCGCTGGACAATGGTATTGGTTATGTGGTGTGGCGTTTCAGATCGTGCGTCATCGGCCAATGACATCCGTCCTTCTTTGAATGGCGTGTGTTACGTCTTGTGCCATCCTACGACGAATTTTCATTTCTCGCACTCCTTCCACTCTCAGGAAACGCACTACATACGTTTGCTCTTGTTCTGAAACTTCCATAACTTTGTTAGGAGGACCTGTATGCCCATATGACACCACTCCAATGGTCGACGTCGGAGCCAACGTCTTGCTGCACCAATAACCGTCCCATGATTCACATACAGCTTTGCGCGGAGTGCATCCTTCCAAACAGATGGAAGTCGGAAGGTGCGACATCCGGGCTATAGTGTGGATGAGGAAGAACAGTGCAATGAAGTTTTGTGAGCTCCTCTCGGCTCCGCAGACTTGTACGAGGCCTTGAGTCGTTGTGGAGAAGGAGAAGTTCGTTTATATTTTTGTGGCGACGAGCAAGCTGAAGCCGTTTCTTCAATTTCCTGAGGGTAGCACAATATACTTCAGTCGATGGCTGCACCATGAGAGAAGACAGCAAACAGAATAACGCTTTAGAGCCCCAGGAGACAGTTGCCATGACTTTACCGCCTGAGTGTGTGGCTTTGAACTACACTACACTCATGCTCATAAATTAAGGATAATGCTGATACATGGTGAAACAACGCTCTGGTGGGCGGTTTGCTTGTATAATTACATCGGGGTATGACCATGCGGTGCATTTGACCTGCGGTCGTCGCACGGTGGCGCTGCCAGTAATCCACATACGCAGAGGTGTCTTGGTGCGTGTCAGAGTATGGCGCAGCGAGTAAGTGTTCAGACGTTTTCAGACTTGCTAATGGCGATAGTGTGTTGAAAATGGCTCAAAGAACACATATTGATGACGTTATGAGGGATAGAATACTAGGGCGACTGTAGGCTGGTCAAACACACCATGCCGTAGCACGGGCCCTTCGTGTGCCACAAAGTGTGATCTCAGGATTATGGCAAGGTTTCCTGCAGACAGGAAACGTGTCCAGGCGCTACAGTACGGGAAGTCCACAGTGTACAATACCACAAGAAGACCGATATCTCACCATCACTGCCCGCAGACGACCACAGAGTAATGCTGGCAGCCTTGCTCTGGACTTTACTGCAGCCACTGGAACAGCTGTCTCCAGACACACAGCCTACAGAGAAATGAACAGACATGGTTCATTCGCCCGGAGACCTGCAAGGTGCATTCCACTGACCCCTGGTCACAGGAGAGCCCATAAAATCCGGTGTCACGAACACAGTACATGGTCATTGGAACAGTGGTCCCAGGTTATGTTCACGGACGAGTCCAGGTATAGTCTGAACAGTGGTTCTCGCCGGGTTTTCATTTGGCGTGAACCAGGAACCAGATACCAACCCCTTAATGTCCTTGAAATGGACCTATATGGACGTCATGGTTTGATGGTGTGGGGTGGGATTATGATTGGTACACGTACACCCCTGCATGTCTTTGACATAGGAACTGTAACAGGTCAGATGTATCGGGACGTCAATTTGCACCAGTCCGCCTTTTCAGGGGTGCAGTGGGTCCCACCTTCCTCCTGATGGATGATAACGAACGGCCCCATCGAGCTGCCATCGTGGAGGAGTACCTTGAAACAGAAGGAATCAGGCGAATGGAGTGGCCTGCCTGTTCTGCAGACCTAAACCCCATCGAGCACGTCTGGAATACTCTCGGTCGACGTATCGCTGCACGTCTTCAAACCCCTAGGACACTTCAGGAGCTCCGACAGGCACTGGTGCAAGAATGGGAGGCTATACCCCAGTAGCTGCTCGACCACTTGATCCAGAGTATGCCAACTCGTTGTGCGGCCTGTTTACGTGTGCATGATGATAATATCCCATATTGATGTTGGGGCACATGAGCAGGAAACTGACGTTCTGTAGAACATGTGTTTCGGGACGGTTTTCTCAACTTATCACCAATACCATGGACTTATAGATCTGTGTCGTGTGTGTTCCCCATGTGCCTATGCAATTAGCGCCAGTTTTATGTAGTACCACGTTGTGTGGCACCACATTCCGCAATCATCCTTAATTTAGGAGCATGAGTTTACTTCTTTGGGCGAGAGGTGGTGTGGCACCACTTCGTGGATTGCCATTTCTTTCCGGTTTGAGCTGATGAACCCAAGTTTCATCGTCTGTGACGATGTTCGGCAAAAAAAACCGGCACGATCAGCCTTGTAACGCGAAAGCAACCATGCAGAGATGGGTCCTTCGTTGCTCTTTATGGTCTTCTGTTAGGCGGCGAGCGACCTAGCGGGTGCACACCTGTTAGTACTCTACCTGGTGGACGAGAGTGTCAGTGCTACCAGCAGAGATGTCCAGTTGAGCAGCGAGGTATTTGTGGTCCGTCATTCACCTCGAATGGGATTGTCCGCGTGTTCCAGCATTGCAGGAGTCACATTTGAGTGTTGCCAGCCGGTACGCGGAAGATCGAACAGGTTTGCGCGACCTTGTTGCGATGATGACAGACGTCTCGCCCAATGATTCACCGTGCTTTTGTTCTCTGTCAGGTCTCTGTAGATATTCTGCAAGCGCCTATGAATTTCAGAGATGGTCCGGTTTTCTGCACAAGAAACTAACTGACAGGCCTCAGCTTGGGACGCAATTCCATTAGAGACGCAATTTTGAAGGCTACGTATAGTGTCGCCACCCATCGGAACTTCATGGAACTACAGGGCCTGAAACAGGAGTATTCTAAGATGTCCCACGACAAATTTCTCATTTTTCCAACCGAAACTGACCGAGAAAAAAATTTGTTGCATTACTTATTGAACGTCTCTCGTATTTCTTTCCCCCGTTTCCTCTCTCTCCCTCGTCCCCTTTTTCTTCGCTTCCTCATTTTTTCGACAGTTTCTATTCGTAAATCGAGTCTATCTGTAAACTATTCACTTGTATTTTTGTTTTGGCCACGATACTGTCAATACTGGAAACGCTTGAAAACATGTCCGCTCTGTGAACAATAAAGTACACGTTGTAACTCGTGAGTAATAAATATGCCACCGTCTTTTGTACTGTTGTACACGCCTAACCTGCTTTTACACAATTATAAAAGGTTTTTCTTTCTCTCATCCCCATATTTGCAGAAGTATACTACACCAACGAAAACAACTGCATAATCAAGAATGAGTTGTGTGACATAAATTAAAGTTGGCAGGCGAAATCCTACATCTGAAAGATGATGTCTTTTCAAATTTGTCGCCAGTCACATAAGAGTGGCACTCGTAGCGCCACTCTGAGTATGCAAATCAGGTTCGTTTTAAATACACCCTGTAACGGTCGTGAGTGCTAGTTACCTTTGAGACTGGACTTCGTGAGCAGATGTTAGTCAAGAACGTCTTTAAGGCGACAAAGACGCCTTTATCAACATCTCACTGAGTTTGGGCGAGGTCGTACAATAGGGCTACGAGAAGCTGTGTGTTCCTTCTCCGGTACTGCAGAAAGACTTGGCAGGAATATAGCCACTGTATGTGACTCCTATCAGCAGTAGACACGAGAATGCACGGACTCAAGAAGACCGGGCTGCAGAAGCCACGAGGCACTACCGAGCAGCAAGACCATCGTGTTCGGCGTATTGGTCCAGCGCATCGTACTGCATCTGCAGCAGCAGTTTGGGCAGTTGTTGACAACACAGTGACGCAACGAACTGTCACAACTTGGTTAGTTCCGAGACAGACGCCCTATAGCCTGCATTCCACTGACTCCAAACCACCACCGTTTGCGACTTCACTGGTGTCAAGCGAGAGCTCATTGAGGGCAGGGTGGACGTCTGTTCTGTTTCCTGATGAAAGCTGGTTGAAAAAAAAAAGTTCAAATATGTGTGAAATCTTATGGGACTTAACTGCTAAGGTCATCAGTCCCAAAGCTTACACACTACTCAACCTAAATTATCCAAGGACAACATACACACCCATGCTCGAGGGAGGACTCGAACCTCCGCCGGGACCAGCCGCACAGTCCATGACTGCAGCGCCCCAGACCGCTCGGCTAATCCCGCGCGGCGATGAAAGTTGGTTCCGCCTCGTTGGCCGCGTGTTAATCAGGAGGAGGTCAGTTAAGAACTTGCACCCAACCTGTCTGCGCGACAGAAAAACTGGACCTACACCTGGGATTATGGTCTGGGGTGCGACTTCGTATGATAGCATGAATACTCTCGTGATTATCCCACGCACCCTAACTGCAGAATTGTACATCAGTTGGTGATTCGACTGATCGTGCTACCATTAATGAACTGCATGCCCATGTACCGCTGTTGCGACCCAGTATGCTCTGCACAGTGTCGACATGTTGCATTGACCTGCTCCATCACCTGACCTCTCTCAAATCGAGCATACATGAAACATCATCGGACGACAACTTCAGCGTCATCCACAAACAGCATTAATCGTCCCTATATCGACTGACCAAGTGCAACAGGCATAGAACTCTATCACATTAACTGCCATGCGCCACCTGTACAACACAATGCATGCACGTTTGGATTCGACAATCTGGCGGGTACTCCGATTATTAATACAACAGAATTTTACATTTGCAATGGCATATCTCGCGCTTACATTAACCTGTGATTTTTCAATGTTAATCACTTAAATATCTTATCTCGATAAACGTATTCCCGAAATTTCTTACTTTACAGTATTAATTTTTTGATATAATTGGAAGAAGAAACAGCATTGGTCGTATTTTTTTGTTTTATTATCCGCAAAATCGATTTTCGGTCACTTAAAGACCATCCTCAGTGCTGTAATATACAATTAAAATTGGTAGGCACTGGTATTAACAAGCTTACAGCGATCACATGTGTTCGCTCTAAGCTTGTTAATACCAGTGCCTACCAATTTTAATTGTATATTACAGCACTGAGGATGGTCACTAAGTGACCGAAAATCGATTTTGCGGATAATAAAACAAAAAAAATACGACCAATGCTGTTTCTTCTTCCAATTATATCCATTATCTGGTCGTGGTGCACAGAACACTCTATGGAGTCGCCAATCAATAATTTTTTGATGTGATTTTTTTGTCAGTGTTTTATCGTCTGGAATGTCGTTACAATTAAGGGGACAAAGAACACGAAAAGTTTAGCAATAAGTTGTTTAGTATGCTGACGTAGTATGCTGTAGTCGGAGGATAGCGCGATCCGTAAGCGTTGACGTGGGTGGTGGGTGGAGAGAAATTGTGAAGCAAGTGCAAAAATTACCAACGGCGGCGTTGATGCACGTCGTGAGTGGCGGGGGCGGCTGCGGCCCCGCCCCCTCCGGCAGGACGGGATCTCAGCCAATGGGAGCGCGGGACGTAGGAGTCGGCACGCGTGTTATAACAGCGCGGGGCGCGCCGCGGCGGCCACCACAGTCGGCGGCGGCAGCAGGCGGGCGCAGCGCGGTACGGCTCAGCACACGGCGGCTGCCACTGCGACTGACACTCCAACAGGTACGGCAACTGCAGCCGGTAGCCGCTAGCTACAGTAGTAGTCCCCTGGTCCGCTGCAGGCTGTCCGGATGGCAAAGATACCGCCAGGGGTACAAAAGGCAACCTACCGCTTTGCTCCGCGGGTAGCGTTGCTATCTCGATTGGACTCGTACATAGGTGTAGCTACCAAACGTCTCATTACTGTGTGTATCCTCTCCAAACTGTGTTCCTCTGTACTTCATGGATTATACTTAAAACAGGCTGCGTTCTTCAGAAGTTGTCTACCTGTCTGGTCTTCCTACACCTGTTCTACAAGCCACATTACAAATTAATTTCTTCTGCTTTTTATAATATTTTCGCGACGCGACCACATGAGTATATCACAATGACGTAACCAGTTTTTTCCAGCCAGACGTCATTTTCAGTCTCTCAACAAATAAAAAGAGGAGACGAAGAAACATTACAAACTCTAAAAAATCTGCTGTATAACTATGTAATGATAAAAAGGTATTAAATTATACCTAAAGACACATGTTGCAAACTGTTTCCCTTCAGTTGTCAACGATACTAAAAGCAACAGTAGTTAAACGTCGAGGTTTTGCAAGCGGTGTAAAACACTCTCTTCCGTGTGTTCACGGTATGAAGATGACCACTGGCTGGTCGAAATTGGTTAGGGCATTGTGGAACGCTCGCTCACGTACCTGTGTAGTAAAAAGTACATATAAAAATAAAAGAACGTAAACAATCAATCGTTTACTCTCCAAGCACAATTTGTCATTTTCCAAATTTTATAACTTGTTTCTAATTTTTGGAACTTATCTCTCGTTTATTTCTGTCGCTTATTTCAGAAAATCTCACGCCAATCTCCCTTACGCTTCCTACACCTCTTTTATGTGCCTGTTTATATGCTATATGTGTACTTCCTACACATCTTCCACCGGTCAGTTTATATGCTATCGATTGTGTCCTGTTCATCCTCTGTGTATACGATTAGAATATAATTCATGATCTGCATTGTATAAGTTTCAAGTTAGATATAGAATACAAATAGAAAGTAAAGGACTCGCTTGTGATAAAAAATATCCTATGTGTGACGATTGTATCTTAATGATGGCAGAGCATTCACTACAGATGTGCTGGCTATACGGCCTACTAGCCAAATGTCAATAATATATAAAGAGATCTGTTAAAGCTAATATCCAGTAGTGAAGGTACGTTAAACAGATGCTGAGAAGTGTACTTCTTTTATTCTATACTATAGTTTTGAACTTCCAGCTTTTAAAAAGATCTAACTACAAAATTTTTTTGTATTCATAGGCAATATACAGGGCTGTACAGAAGAGAAAAGTCGTTAAACCCTTCACTCATTATTTTGTTACCGCTTTTTCAGCCTAACTTCGCCTTTCGAAATATCAGCCTAACTTGTTCTTTCGAAATAAAGTCTTATTACTCTAATCGAAGAAATATGTCACCCTATGTCACCCTTATAGACAGTCTTATTACAGTAATAGAAGACGTATATAATATATACAATCATTATAGATTTGTCCCTTGTATTTTACCATATGTACCGAAAAGGTGTTCATATTATCCGAAATAATTTTTTTCTACTACGAGCAACCATAAGTCCAAACAAATATGAATCAACAGAAGTACTTCATTAGCTTTTATGGGGAAAGCACGAAATATTTATTTTTTTTATCGAATGAGAGTGTATCTCATATAGCAGACAGAGCGCCCTAATCCTTGACACCTTTTATATTTGATTTACTGATTCCCTTTAAGCAGAACTGCAAAACCACTGTGAAAATCCGATGGAAATGTACTTCAGTAAATATTAGTTCCTTAATTTTTATCTGTTACAAGCTGGTGTGGACACTTTTAGTAACATACAGTCTTTGTGCTATTATGTAACTCTTTTATGCCAAAAGTAATGCAGCTGCTTGCGCAAAACAATAATTTTTACTTTCTTTGCTATGTAGAAAACTAATTAAATTTTTTGTCAGAATAGTCTTAATTACGTCTGGTACCTTTCATCCCTACTAAAGGCACGTTCCACTATGCGAAAGAAGATATTAACGATCTCATCTGCGGTTACATTATTTGAAAGATCCTTAATTCTCTACAGTCACAACATCACTGATACGCTCTCATCATCGTTCGCAACATTAGTCACGCACTTAGTAATTGCTTCCTTATCTTTTATATTACACTCTGTACCTATGAATGTTACATAAAATAATGGCATATTTAAAACGCAGACTAACGGTCGAGGCGAAATTAAAAACCACGATCTCCACTGTAAAGAACGTTAATCAAGAACACGGAGGCAGGTACGATTAAGTCTTAAACGAAGCAAACTATGCCACACCACCTTTCATATTTGCCAAATACTTCATTACTAGATTTACAAGCTAACTTAAAGGCTGCCTCTGCGGCCTAGTGGTTAGTATCTCTGATCACATCGTGGAAGCCGCGGGTTCGATTAGTGGTGACCATTTCCGATCAGTGAGGTCCGCTCAGCATTACGAGGTTACATGAAAAAAGTAACAGGTGTGAATTGACGTCATACCATAATGATTTGCAGAACTCATTCATTCACACATTGCGTTCCGTAAATCTCATTATGAAGGAGAGCTATTAGTGATGAGAAACAAGTCAAGTTATACAATAACAGACAGGAAAAGCTACTGTAGGCTACTTCTGTAAAGTACAATAACAACAAATTATGAGTACTGGTAATTTACTCACACTGATAATTGCGAGAATTACTTCTAGATCACTGGTACGTGTATATGGATATTAGGGGAGTAACAACTATTATGAAAGAAATGGTCACTGCTCCTTCTCTAAGAACATTCAGCTGGTGTCTTTATCTCATTCTTTAAACTAAGTATTCATTTAACTTTGCAGAACACTGCCAACTGTTCACGTAGTGGCACGCTCAAGATCTTTTTAATAAGAACTTCAGAGTTAAGCGAAATTTACATTCGTTAATAGAAATATTCTGACGGTCGCAGTGGCCGAGCGGTTCTAGGCGCTTCAGTCTGGAACCGCTACAGTCGCAGGTTCGAATCCTGCCTCGGGCATTCATGTGTGTGATGTGTTTACGTTGGTTAGGTTTAAGTAGTTTTAAATTCTAGGGGACAGATGACCTCAGATGTTAAGTCCCATAGTGCTCAGAGCCATTTGAACCATTTGAACCAATAGAAGTATTCTTTTGCTTTGTTTTTGAATATCTGGGGATTTTTCGATTACCCGCCTGATGTTTACCGGTATGTACGCTGAGAGACACACGATATTAAATATTTTATGACAGTACCATCGTGGTGCGACAACTTCTGATACTATTTTCCTTCTTTCAAAAAAAAGAACGTGATCTTTCACATCTAGTTTGCATCCCAATGCTCAAATTGCTCGTTAGCACAATCCTCTGTTCTAAGTTTCTGAATCTCTACGCGTAGAGACTACAGCAATGCGCAAAGCGATGAATGGTGCCATACCTGTGAGGCGACTTCTCCCCCGCCTCGGGCTCGTCTTACTGACTGGACGAGCGCACTGCGGGTCCGCCTACCGCGCGGGGGCACGCAGACGCCGTACACTTGGTAAAGCAACACGCTATGAGTCTGCTCGCTCACTCTTTCCTAACGCTTGTTTTTCTGTACGTTTACAGTAGTCTAATCCTACGCCAGTAGCATACAAACCGGTCATGTTGATCAGTGCTCCGCAATCCTTACATTTTCATTTACAATGAGACCGAGAATAAAGAAGTTGGTACGGAAGGGCAAGACAGACTGGGAGAAATGAGTATAAACTATTTCCATGTGAGCAGGCAGATAGCGGCATCGGATGCTAAGAACGAAACTGACAGAAGGACAGCACTATATCTTAGAAAATTTTAAAGTATAGGCCAACAACTAACAAAATGGTTCAGATGGCTCTGAGCACTATGGGACTTAACTTCTAAGGTCATCAGTCCCCTAGAACTTAGAACTACTTAAACCTAACTAACCTAAGGACATCACACACGTCTATGTCCGAGGCAGGACTCGAACCTGCGACCGTAGCGGTAGCGCGGTTCCAGACTGTAGCGCCTAGAACCGCTCGGCCACCCCGGCCGAGAACTGATAAATAAAACAGAAATTTTTCCGTTTGTATTTGTTGTAGTTGCCATCCTCCACTTCGTATTTTTATTTCTACCGATGTTACAGCGTCGACATTTTGTGCCTGACGTCTGCTGCAGCAATACGCAGGCTGTAAAAGAATGTTCTAGCGGCAAGTTCTCCCGAAATAGTAAGCACAAGTATTTCGACATGGTCTCCACAAATTTTAATTTCCAGTTTCGGTTTAGATAGTGATCTGTTTACGCATTACACTATTTAGTAACATGTCTATGTAACAAAAAACATAGCCACCTACAGGTCTATACACTCAAAGATGTACGGTTCTACAAACTGCACTGACTCGTGTTGATGCGAATGTCACAGTACGCTCAAATAAAGCCTGTCCGTGTCGCGTAGTACGCTAACGCGTGAGTCTGGGAGGTAAGACAGTCCTAGACAGAATTCGTGCGGCGGATTAACGTCCGTGGGTTGGTACACCGGCGAGCCTGATTGCCATTTTTAGAAAGTTTCCCACACTGAGTTAGGCAAATGCTGGGCTGTTCCCCATATTGCGCCTTAGAGAAATTCCACCATACACAGAACAAAGTTCACATGATTCAGCTGGCGGACGCTTCTTTCTTCCCTTAGGTTACCTTGAGGACTGTGGCATCAAGTAGGGCATCCGGCCACAAAGTTAAATAGTACTTAAAATTTGCCAAATCCTGATAAACCGAAATCCGTACTATACATGATAAACATAAGGAAAAAGAGCAAAATAGAATATTATGTTTAAACCAAATCTCTATTAGCTTCACATAAATCCGCGCAGCCTATTAAAAATAAATCATGAAATGAAACATCAAGAGAATCCGAAACTCGCGGAATTTATTCTGAAATAAATGTTGACGTCGTGATTATTTCTCTTGTTTCGTTACCGTCGTTTACATCAATATTTATGAAAGAAGTGAAAGTAATCGTTTTGTAACATAGGTTACAATAGTTTGGTAACATTATGTCGTCGACAGAGGCTGGTAAAATTACACTATCAAACATAATTTGTTTATTCCGTACCACCGAAATACAATGAAACGAGAGGAAGGGAATAGGAGAGTTGAACGTCCTGGCGACAACGAGGTCATTAGAGTCGGAGCACAAGCTCGAATTACAAAATGATGGGGAACAAAATCCGCCGCGCCCTTTTCAAAAGAACATTCTCGGCCGTTGCCTGGAGCGGTTTAGGGAAATCACGAAAGACTAAAAACTAGATGGCCAGACGGCGATTTGAACCGTC
Organism: Schistocerca americana; assembly: GCF_021461395.2. NCBI lineage: Eukaryota > Metazoa > Arthropoda > Insecta > Orthoptera > Acrididae > Schistocerca > Schistocerca americana. The sequence continues at coordinate 318,548,275 of NC_060119.1, read as the reverse complement.
GTCCTCCTGAACGCGAGTCGAGCGTGTTAACCATCGCGCCACCTCGCTCGGTGAAATACAAGAAGGCAAACGAAATTGTGGAAGTAGTCGAGAAACTCTAAGCGCCTGCCAACAGTTTCTGTTTACAGGACAAGACCTTTGCATACTTGGTGAGCACCTACCGCCAAGTCTTCGCAACAGCAACTAGGTGTTTTATCAGTCTGCCAAGTGGGAGCGACAAAATTGAGATCCCCGTCTAGTAATCTACTTTTTGGTTGTCTGTGGTTTTCTCCAAAGGAGAATACCAGTACGGTTTATTAGAATAGAGTATGGGCTATTTCATCCATAAATGTTGAACATTTTGACCCAGTGCTCCGTCTCTAACGGCTTACGATAGGAAAACAGCACACCGCGCGGAATGGCCGCGCGGTCTGCGGCGCCATGTCGCGGATTGTGCGGCCCCTCCCGCCGGAGGTTCGAGTCGTCCTTCGGGCATGGGTGTGTGAGTTGTTCTTAGTATAAGTTGGTTTAAGTAGTGTGTAAGTCTAGGTACCGAGGACCTCAGCAGTTTGGTCCATTAGATATTAATACACATTTGACTAGGAAAGCAGCGTCTCCTTACTCCCTCATGCAACAGCTTTTGTTTGTGGCCTTTATTATTAAATTAGAAGAAAGTCTCGTAGGATAATTACGGTGATTTACCGTTTAACTAACTTGTCAGTTAGCAACAATTGTTCTTTGCAGATGGAGTAACAATAAAGATGATACCTGCAATGAATCTACTGCATACAGAAAAACGAAAATTGTTTGAGACATTTCATTTCACACAAGGAAAATCCCAGTGCTCCCATCCAGTTTTTGGTTTAATATGGTTACCCAAAGACACATAAGACAAATGGATTGATCGTTCATTTGTAAAGGACACTACCAATTTCGTTCGTCATCCATCTCCGTCCGACCTTGTTCCCCCTTCCTTTCTTTATTTCAATATATAATATAATGAATCTTAATAATTATTATGATTACTTTTGTTATCAGATTCAGCGTAAAGAATGGCGCTCTGCCGACCACTCTTTACTCGACATCACATCAACCGGAATTTCTAACATGCTCCGACAAAGACTGAATCTCTTGGTGCCTTTAAATACCGTCAATATGAGGTCTTCACTGAGGCGCGTATCAGAGGAACTTTACGATTTCCTCTCTCTGATATGCCACTGAATTCATTCGTAGACTCACTTGCGTGTAACATTGTTGGGCTCTATACAGGAACATGTACGACTTCAAACAACTGGATCATCTTATATCGCCAGCCTTGAGCGAAGTGTTCCTGTGTATTTGCAACTCCCATGTGATCTGACAGAAAAATAGTTCATTTCTTCAGTGGTCTCATGTTCAATGATGTTTGCATACAGAAAAGTCCAATGTTTCTTGTCCCTGGCGTGAAAGTTTCGGGAGGTAAATGAGAAATATTCCTGTTCAAATGCCACCATCAGCCGGTGCGTCGAGTTCACTGTTCCACTTGCGTTTGGCTGGGCACCATCAGCTACTTGGAAGTACACTTGCTGTAAGGGCAAGGTCATTACTCAGCTACGAGCATACTACCACTTCGACGCGGAGCATTGTGTGTTTGTTTCTTACGACTAAGAAGCGACGCAGGTGGCGCATTTCTATCATGTTGCGCATGTTTGAAGGCGCAGAATTGTGTCACTAAACGTAAACTGAAAGAAGTAGCAAAAAAAGTTATTCCTAAAACAACTCGGAAGGCGGCTTTGTACGAGAGTACCTTGATCAGACAACTCCCCGCAACAAAGAAAAATTCATACTGATGTACCGCTGTTGAGTTCGGCTTTGGAGTCGGATACGAGGTCCAAATAAAGGCGACGGTACGGAAGCATCACCTCAAGTAGTTTTCGGAAAAGCTTGATCCGGGTGGACAGACACATTTATGATTCCCTCTCCTCCCGAAAGCGAGTCAAATAATGTATCTCTCCAGTTTGTTAGATGCAATGGCAAATACTACACTGTCACATTTCAAAAGTAAAGTTAATTTTAGTTATCATTTCAAGTTCCGTGGTAATTGGTATCATTACAGACAGTTTAGTAACTCAGTGTTGATAATAAGCTGAGGAGAAACACCTACTGAGTTACGTATGAAAACGGAGGAAGAGGGGATTAGTGTTGAACGTGCCATCGACAAAGAGATCATTAGAGACGGAGCAAAAGCTCAGATTAGGAGAGGATGGGTAAGGAAATCGGTCGTGCCCTTTAAAAGGAACCATCACGGCATTTTCCTCAAGCGATTTAGGAAAATGACGGAAAATCTAAAGCAGGGCGGCCGGACGCGAGTTTGAATTGTCGCCTCCTCCTCCCGAATGGGAGTCCAGTGTACTAATCACAGCGTCACTTCGCTTGGTGCAATATGGAAACCGAGTGAAACTTTAAAATTTGCCTACGCCAGAATTTGAAACTACTTCATAAGAAGTCGATCTGTACAAGACATATCATAATTAGTAGCAAAAATTGACACGGGTGAAAGCATAAACGATAAAAGCGAAAAAAGTGCCTGTAAATATTGATTCGGAAACGAACCATTTACGACATGGTAGAAGAAGTGTGGTTACAAGCCCCAACATACCCTAATATGAAATGTTGTCTCAGTTTGTACAAATGTATTTGAAATGTAAACAATTCGATTCAGTGCCCACTAAAGACTTCTCAAATTACACGCACGACCCGCGGTTGGGGACTGTAGTACACGCATCACATTTTACTGGGGAGGTAAGACATAACGTGCCGCTACGTCGAAGATGGATAGGTCGAGCAGGACCTGCACATTGGCCTCGCAGATTATGTGACCCCAATCCTCTGGATTTTCTGTCTGGGGTCACGTCAAAATGGTTCAAATGGCTCTGAGCACTATGGGACTTAACAGCTGTGGTCATCAGTCCCCTAGAACTTAGAACTACTTAAACCTAACTAACCTAAGGACATCACACACATCCATGCCCGAGGCAGGATTCGAACCTGCGACCGTAGCAGTACCACGGTTCCGGACTGCGCGCCTAGAACCGCGAGACCACCGCGGCCGGCGGGGTCACGTCAAAAGTAAAGTGTACAGCACTCCCGTAGTGTCGAATTTCTTGTGAATTTAGGTCGTGAGTGAAATGTCAGTCCAATTAGAAGGGGAATTATTCGAAAAGTTTTCACTGCGAATACACTTCTATTAACGAGGACAGTATTTCGTACTAAAGTCACCGTTGGTTTGTAAACAAGCATTCACAGTTGTCTCGCAAATGGCTCATTTTCGGATCTATGTTTGCGGAAATTATCTATTTCTATTCTCGTTACCTTTACCCGTGTCATTTTCTGCTATTAATTGTGATAAATCCTGTATACTGTGCCCAATCACACATTTGCAAAAGCCGAATAAACAATGTAAGACTTTTTTTAAATATTTTGTGATGCCTTTAGCTGCCATTCTCTTTATTTCGTGTACGATTGTACAATTTCGGCCTTAGCCCATTATCAAGTATTTTAGGGATTATTTTTCAGTAGCAAATTATGGCATATACGTCCTTGCTCCTATGACTTTATGTTATGCTCACAAAATAAATTAGAGAGGTTTTCTGCTATTTTAGGAAGCACGCTACAGTCGAGCAGTTGTTGCAAAAAATCATCCATAAAATACTAGAAAATGGCTTACGGCCGCTATTGTACAATCGTTTTTGAAATTAAGAGAATGGCAGCTGAAGGCATCACGAAATCATTCAAAAAAATTATTGCAGCTGCAGACCCTCTTGGGTTGAAAATTATAGAATAAAAGACTTGTTCAGTAATTGTCTGGGGCTCAAATTCTGGAAGCATTTTCCCCGTATCACAGGCGGAGTTTATTCATTACCCGTCGTAATCCTCGATAAATATTAGAATACTGTTTGCAACTGATTTTCAGGTGTCTAATATTCATATTTACGTACGTCTAAATTCGGATCAGGAACACGTCATATAACTGTAGCTTCCTTCACAATCAGTGCCGAATAGGCCCAATACAAAAGTCAGTTACTGTTTTAACACAGACTGGGCTAACCCCCTGAAAGCGCGTAGGCGTTCCCGGCACAGGTGTTAACAGACCGCGTGTGTTCTCCCCATATGTACTATAGCACCAAGTGAAACCTTCAAGTACTGCACCAGACGCAAGGAAAAGTGGAATAAAAGATAGAGAGGGTGGTTAATTACTCACCGCGTTTAACATACGTGACTACCGTGAGCGGGAGACGGACTGCAATTTCCCAATAAGCAAATTAGCTGCCTTGCGTTTGATTGCTGACAGAGCAATCCCCTTCCGCGCTGCGTTGATTGCAATCCTATGTTATCAATCGAGTTAAGTGCCTGATTTGGCTCAAGGAGTAGAGCACAGTCCGAGATGCCTCAAAAGACCACGTGAAGCGTTATTTCCTGCAATTACGGACCTCATCGCGGAGACTCCATACACTCGCCGTTTCTACTACGATACTGTCTACATTGTAGTTACAAAGAATAAATAATTTTTTGGAGATTGAAGTTTTTTTATAATATACTCAAAATAATGATGAATGTTAGTCGCCAGCGTAAACATCGACAGCTGTTTGAAAAAGTCATGATTCACGATCAAGAGCTGCTGGTAAAAGTTTCTTTATTATAATTCAGTTGCGATCCATATGCCAACATCAGGTAGCACAAAATATTTACAACAGTGTACATGACGATATAAAATCAATGACGTGAAATGATATAAAACCCTTTATTCGTAGCTTTTGTAAAACAGTAATATGAAATAGATCATCAGTATTAAAAATGTTCCTGGGCATGCTGAGAAGTAATGGAAAACACTTAAAGCATTTTAAGTAAAGCAAACGCTGCAACATTGTACGTCTTATTCTCCATGTTTACATATTTATTTCTTGACATAGTACCCTGGTGACAAACATTTTTCTCCCACAAGAGACCAGTTTGTTGATACAGGCATTCTAGAATGTTTGACTGTGTTGACGGAGCCACTACCTCACCTCTGCTTGCACCGTTTTATCGCTACCAAAGTGAAGACCTAGTACGTGTTCCTTAAGTTCTGGAAACAGATGAGAATCGCACAGTGCCATGTCGGGACTGTATGGAGTATCATAGTCGAGAGTGAACCCAAGGCGTCTGATTGCTGCAGATATCGCACATCTCATCTCTGGTCCTGCACTGCCCTGCCGAAGGAGAGGTTGTTCCATATGTAGACGAACTCTTCGAATTCGAAACTCAATTACAGCACGCTGTTTCTCAAGAACTGACATACTGACGTTACACATTACGTTATTTCAAGTCAGCTTACAACGTTACCAGAGGAGGCATTCTAGATAGTACAGAGCCGGCAGTATGTTGAGTGCCTCCTCCCGTATCTCAGTTGAGCACAAACACGGAAACTGCTCTGTTCATGACTTTCTGCTGGATTTGTTCTGGCAGTCCCTTAATGTGACTTTTGTTAGAGAAACTAGGGAAACTACAATCAGCCAGTCCGCGTAGTTGCGGGCTATCGTTGCAGCCCCATAATGTCGAGGTAGTGGTCTGACTCCTGTCTTGGGCATACAATGCCACTGGCAAATAAGGAAATCACTGACAATAAGTAAATACAATTTTTAACATGTATATACAAAAATGGGTAAGATTTGAACCTTTATAATCCAGCTGTATGGCCCTGCAGTCTAATGAAAAACAAACTAATGGCACAACTGACTTCCGACTTCAGAGTCCAGTTCGTTCATTTGTGCGCAAAGTCACGATATTACAGGATCGAAATCGATTAACGAAGTAACAAAATTTACGCCAAAGAACATTACAAAGCTTTAAAATTTTAGTTACGTGTAAGGTAAGTGCCAACGAGACTTAAAATTTAAACACTCCAAAAATGTTAAAGAAACAATCACACAAAACTTTGTGTTACGAGTTCCGTCGATTGGAAATTTATCAAACGCTGGTATCAGTCGTCCGTATGTGGAAGTTTCCAAGTCACTATCATACCGATGCTCCGGTGACGATATTTTTTCTGCTCTTCAATCATTAATTGAAGCAGATCTTGATGTGGCGCATGGAATAAGACTTCGGAGGAGTAAAGTTCCAATTCCCGCCTGGATATCGTGATTTTGAGAGACTTCAGTTTTTCCCGAAGTAGATGGTGGAAAATTAATTCGCGGGTATAAGACCGGATTTCGGTCCCAACTATATTCTGAGATCCGGTCGTACACCCGTGAATTAAACTTCTTTCCTACATTATGTTCTCTATGATTACGCTACGGCGAATACCGCAATGGTTCCCTTGCAAAGGACACTGCCGACTTCTGTGCCTATCCGAGCTTGTGCTTCATCACTTAAGACCTCGTTGTCGACAGAACATTAGAATCTTAAGACTGATTTTCTTAAGTTTATCGAGGGAACATAGATAAACCATTTTCTCTGGAGAAACGATTCAATGTAGGAAAAAAAATGGACTTGCACTAGCCATATAAAATCCTATGTGATGTTTAACAGACTGAGACATTTTACACTATCTGGTCAAAGTATCTTGACAGCTATCAGTTGATATTAATATGGGATGTGGACACCTTTTGCCTTTATTTTTTTTTTTTAATGAAACTCCTCTAGCTGTACTTGAGATTTTATATTTATTCGGCTACTAGTTTCGACGCTGTGTCAACGCCATCTTCAGGCCCGTACACTTTGATGAAATCGATTGTGTGTGGCTCAGTAATAGAAGTCCGCGGTGAGACGAACACGTGCTCCACATGGATGGCGGGCAGTGAATAACACAACTGATTTCATCAAAGTGTACTGGCCTAAAGGTGGCGTTGATGCAACGTCGAAACTAGTAGCCAAATAAATATAAAATCTCAAGTGCAGCTGGAGGAGTTTCATTTTTAATACACTATTGGCCATTAAAATTGCTACACCATGAAGAAATTCAGATGATAAAGGGGTATTCATTGGATAAATATATTATACTAGAACTGACATGTGATTACACTTTCACGCAATTTGGGTGCATAGATACTTATGAACCAGTACCCAGAACACCCACCTCTGGCCGTAATAACGGCCCTGATACGCCTGGGCATTGAGCCAAACGGAGCTTGGATGACGTGTACACGTACAGCTGCCCATGCAGCTTCAACACGATACCACAGTTCATCAAGAGTAGTGACTGGCGTATTGTGACGAGCCAGTTGCTCGGCCACCATTGACCAGACGTTCTCAGCTGGTCAGGGATCTGGAGACTGTGCTGGCCAGTGCAACAGTCGAACATTTTCTGTATCCAGAAAGGCCCGTACAGGACCTGCAACATGCGGTCGTGCATTATCCTGCTGAAATGTAGGGTCTCGCAGGGATCGAATGAAGGGTAGAGCCACGGGTCGTAACACATCTGAAATGTAACGTCCACTGTTCACAGTGCCGTCAATGCGAACAAGAGGTGACCGAGACGTGTAACCACTGGCACCGCAAACCATCACGCCGGGTGATACACCAGTATGGCGATGACGAATACACGCTTCCAATGTGCGTTCACCGTGATGTCGCCAAACAGGGATGCGACGTCATGATACTGCAAACAGAACCTGGATTCATCCGAAAAAATGACGTTTTGCCATCGTGCACCCAGGTTCGTCGTTGAGTACACCATCGCAGGCGCTCCTGTCTGTGATGCAGCGTCAAGGGTAACAGCAGCCATGGTCTCCGAGCTGATAGTCCATGCTGCTGCAAACGTCGTCGAACTGTTCGTGCAGATGGTTGTTGTCTTGCAAACGTCCCCATCTGTTGACTCAGGGATCGGGACGTGGCTGCACGATCCGTTACAGCCATGCGGATAGATGTCTGTCATCTCGACTGCTAGTGATACGAGGCCGTTGGGATCCACCACGGCGTTCCGTATTACCCTCCTAAACCCACCGATTCCATATTCTGCTGGCAACGGGTTCTACACTACGCTGGTGACTACTTTGAAGGACAGTAACAGGTGCAAACATGTAAATCTTTTGTATCGGTTGTGAATAAATAGTTGCCACTATCTAAGTTCCAACACTCGTACGTTGCTGAACTAGCACTTCTGGGACAAATAATTTTGCGGAAAATTGGCGTAGTCACAGCGTAGGGATTCTTTCCAGAGTAATTTATCAATCTTCAGTGATGTGTGTGCTGTTTTGGAACTTTCTATTATGGAATACAGTATGCTTCTGAAACAGTTTTCCCCGGTGGTACATATATTCAGACAACCCTGTGTAATGCGGAATTGACCAGTATATTTCACAAGACGCGTACCAGACGGTGTAAAAGGAAGCGGGGCGTACTGTGTTGTCATTATAGAAGCAGTAACAGCAGACCAGGTCGACCACAAAAAGCTCAGCGACTTCTAACGTGTACTAGTCATGTAATGTCACCTGAGTAACAAATCAATCAGTGACATTCTAACCCTTCTACCGCTATCCATGTCCAGTGTTGGCGATGAGATAGTGATGTGGAAATGCTCAGTAATAATCCCCGCAGAGCTTTCAACCATTTTTACGTCGCACTTATAACCGACGCATGACGTTTCCTTTTACGTTTGTACAATATTGAAATACTCAACAGTAGCGGAATTTATATTAATACGATGTATAGTTTTCTGCTACCAACTAAAACAGTATTCGGGAGCGCTAAAAACAATCATATCTCGTTGCTACTGTTTAAGCTACTAAGCATTTTAAAGATGAAGCCACAGTCTGCCCTTGTACAAATTATTGATGTAGACAATGACAGTAAATACTGATTGGAAGCAAATCTGAACTGGGGTTAAGCTGAGACGGTATTTCGTATTTGCGGCAGCTAGACAAATTTAATGGAGGTTGATGAAATGAGACAAGATGGTTCTTGGGTCCACGTTGCAAGGAGGTAGGCAGCGGGCGACATCCGCAAACGACAGTTGGGGAAAATGTTAATATCTCGAGAGAAATTCTGACAAGAAGGAACCTCCTACCGTATCTGTGGATTCCTCAATAAGCCCTCACGCGGTTTACGACACCAGGGTCGTAATCCAAATGGTAGCGCGCCTACGATTCGCTGCCTCCAGCGAAACTGGTGAGGACGAATTAAGGAAAGACACGAAGGTAGTAAAAAGAGAAATGCAGGGGGAAAAGACACATATGACAGAAAGTTGTATACCTGACGTGTAAACTACGAAAATAAGTTTCCATTCCATACCACGTTACGTCGCAGGTCTGTATCAAGACTTCAGCAATAATTTTGATATCCATTTGTTCTACACGCGCTTGAGCAGTCCTTATCAAATTAAAAGGGAACAATTTAAAACTTTCAGTTTTTATTTCTTTCGGTAGTACTTAACACTCTGCTATTAATTAGTTACACGTTAATTAGAGAAAAGCTGTTACATTATTTATAAGCTGAACGGAGCGAGAACGTGTCGCTCATTTACTTGAAGAACAAATACATCTTTCACTTGGGCTTTATACTCAAATTTGCGATGAAAAATCTCCATTTCAAGCGTAGTCACGCTCAGTTTCGAGACAGGAAAGCTATCGCTCAGAACTCCATTTCCTACAAAACGTTAACAACATGTTTAATTAAATTTTACCAACACCTATATGGAAAATAATGCCACAATAGAATGCTATTGATTCAGTTTAAAATAAACTAAAATTTAAAATTATTTTAATTTCCTTGAATTTTAATTGATAGGTGAATTGACATTACAAAGACTAGAGATCGAGGTTTGATCAGTAACTCCCTAAAAGATCGGAACTGCTAAAGCAAGTACTTTCGCACACAACTAGCTAACAAGGACAGATAAAACATTTGAAATATTCCCTAAATCTCTTACACTACTCGTATACAGCATCGAGATAAAATTCATGTGATTCACTAATGTTCACATAAGAAAATTACTTAACAAGTGGAAAGCTCCATCGGACGATATAGCAGTGAACGAATGCGCAATACAATGCGACTTCGCTTCAGATCACATGCTGCACATACACTGATAGCTTTGCGGCTTGTCCCAAGCGTCAATGCCAATAGGGAGACGTCAGTTATTTGAACAGTAACTAGCGACTGTCACACACAGGCTATTCCTGACAATCATCGGGGCGGTTTGAGGACATTAATCGGATGCCTATTTTGTAACAGTGATGCGGGCGAGAAACGAGCAATGTTTGTTCCTCTCAGGCACGTTTGGCTATCTCGTAGCAAATAGCTGTTGCTTATACCAAAGGGTGCCAATCCAATGTTTGAATTACTGTAGACCATTTTTTTGTTAATAATGTCAGCACTACCTTTTTTCACGCGTTGCAACAGGAGGGCAGCCTATAATTAAATTTCTTCCGATCATGATGTGGCTCTCAGATGAAGGTAATACAGTGAAAACCTATGAATTTGCAAAATAGCTTCCTTGATTAGCCTCATAGGGTAGTACACTGCCTCATTTCGATGAGTCAGTGACAGTAGAATGCTCATTGTATTTCAAGGAGAAGGTGCGACCATAGAGTTTCGCGTCTGTAATAACTTAGAAAATTACAATGCCACCAATACCCCTATTTTCGTATTTCGTTATACAGGAAAAACTAAATTCAGTACACGTCACGAAATTTTTGTAAGAGGACGTGCGTAAAAATAAGGCCTCCGAATTTCTTACGTGAAAACCCTTAAAGCATTTTAAATAAAGAAAACTTTATTAATATTCTATAGCTATATTCCTCGTGACTACATATTTATTTCTCAACATAGCCACCTTCGTGACGAACACATTTCTCCTAACGGAAGGCCAGTTTGTTGATACTGTCGCTGTAGAATGTTTGACTTTGTTGACGAAACAACAACCTTACCTCCGCTGCAACGCTTCATCACTATCAAAGTTTTGGAAACAGATGGAAATCGGATGGGGTCAAGTTGGGACTCTATGGAGGATGATCGTTGAAGGTAAACCCAAGTCGTCGGATTGTTGCAAATGTCAAAACGCTCTTGTGTTATCTCGCATTGCCATGCTGAAGGAAAGGGAGCTCCATGTACAGTGCACACCGCCTTGTTAGACCCTACAATTCGGACCCTGTAGCGGCAGAGGGATGCCAGTACGTAGACATGAAGAATAAAGATGTAGAACGCTAATAACGTTTGTTTTATTTAATAGGCTTTAAGAGCTTACACATAAATTATTCAGAGACAATTTTCTTTTCTTTACAGTCATCTCCATTTCGATTACTTTGAGGCTCCATACCAGTTCATTCTATCATACGTCCTGTATTAATCTCGTCATGTTTGCGTACCTGTTACATTTAGAGCCCAATGTCCTCAGACAACTGCTCTACCTCCACCTGTAACAAGACCTGCGCAAAATAATGAAAGCACCCTGGCTGAAACACCTAGTGTACAGCCCTTTTTAGGGATTAATGTGTTGCACACTGGCTTGGTGTTGTCTTTCCTCATCCTATTGCAAAATGTCTAGAAATATACAACATGTATGTGACCGTTATGCTACTATGTTAACTTCATGTTGTATCTAACAGACGTCAAATGAAGGCAAATAACAGGTGCCTGGCCGGCCAGGTTGGCCGAGCGGTTCTAGGCGCTACAGTCTGGAACCGCACGACCGCAACGGTCGCAGGTTCGAATCCTGCCTCGGGCATGGGTGTGTGTGATGTCCTTAGGTTAGTTAGGTTTAAGTAGTTCTAAGTTCTAGGGGCTGATGACCTCAGAAGTTAAGTCCCATAGTGCTCAGAGCCATTTGAACCATTTTGAACAGGTGCCTGTTCTGGTGAAACGCCCGTGAGAAAAGACAAAATCTACAACTGTTACCTCGAACTATTATACACAGTGCTATGATGTCATATAAAGTTCATGGATTAACTTCTTGGGCGAGAATTTGTATAGGCATGCATATTCAAGTGCCACGCGGGATTAGCCGAGCGGTCTTAGGCGCTGCAGTCATGGACTGTGCGGCTGGTCCCGGCGAAGGTTCGAGTCCTCCCTCGGGCATGGGTGTGTGTGTTTGTCCTTAGGATAATTTAAGTTAAGTAGTGTGTAAGCTTAGGGACTGATGACCTTAGCAGTTAAGTCCCATAAGATTTCACACACATTTTTAAATATATTCAATTATGTAAACAGGCAGAAAACAACGCTGCGGTCGGCAATGCGTACATAAGGCAACAAGTGTCTGGTGCAGTTGTTAGGTCGGTTACTGCTGCTTAGGTCGGTTACTGTTGCTAAAATGGCAGATTATCAAGATTTAAGTGAGTTTGAACGTGGTGTTATAGTACGCGCACGAGCAATGGGACACTGTTCAGTGTAGCAGTATTCGAGGTAGTGATGGAGTGGGGATTTTCCCGCACGACCATTTCACGATTGTATCGTGAATATCAAGAATCTGAAAAAACATCAAATTTCCGACATCGCTGCCGTCGGAAAAAGATCTTGCAAGAACGGGACCAACGACGATTGAAGAGAATCGTTCAACATGACAGAAGTGTAACCCTTCCGCATTTTTGCTGCAGATTTCAATGCTGGGCCATCAACAAGGTCAGCGTGGGAACCATTCAACAAAACATCATCGATATGGGCTTTCGCCGGCCGCGGTGGTCTAGCGGTTCTAGGCGCTCAGTCCGGAACCGCGCGACTGCTACAGTCGCAGGTTCGAATCCTGCCTTGGGCATGGATGTGTGTGATGTCTTTAGGTTAGTGAGGTTTAAGTAGTTCTAAGTTCTAGGGGACTGATGACCACAGATGTTAAGTCCCATAGCGCTCAGAGCCATTTTTGATATGGGCTTTCGGAGCCGAAGGTCCACTCGTGTACCCTTGATGACTGCACGACACAAAGCTTTGGGCCTCGCCTGGGCCCGTCAACACCGACATTGGACTGCTAATGACTGCAAACATGTTCTCTGGTCGAACGAGTCTCGTTTCAAATTGTGCCGTGCGGGTGGATGTGCACAGGTCAGGAGACAATCTCATGAATCCATGGACCCTGCATGTCTGCAGGTGACTGTTCAAGCTGGTGGAGGCTCTACAATGGTATGGGACATGTGTAGTTCTAGTAATATGGGACTCCTGATACGTCTAGATACGACTCTGACAGGTGACACGTACGTAAGCATCCGGTCAGATCACCTGTATCCATTCATGCCCATTGTGCATTCCGGCGGACGTGGGCAATTCCAGCAGGACAGTGCGACACCCCATACGTCCCGAATTGCTGCAGAGTGGCTTCAGGAACACCCTTTGAGATTAAACACTTCCGCTGCGCACCGAACTCCCCAGACATGAACATTATTGAGCATATCTGCGATGCCTTGCAAAGTGCTGTTCAGGAGAGATTTCCACGCCCTCGTACTCTTACTGATTTACGGGCAGCCCAGCAGGATTCAGTGTGTCAGTGCCATGCAGCACTACTTCACACATTATTGGAGTCCATGCCACGTCGTGTTGCGGCACTTCTGCGTGATCACGGGGGCCCTGCACGATATTAGGCAGGTGTTCTTTGGCTCTTCAGTGTATAAATATGGAGTACAACACAAAGTAACTCACAGGGGATTGTAATAAGAAGACCATTCGTGACACACTGCTAGGCTCAATATGCGTTTGCAGTAGGCGGTTTCAATTAATGTGAAATTACTTAAACAGAACACGATACGGCTCTGCACGGCAAAATTGCTATTGCCAAACGTAAAGTAAACGCGATATATAAGGACAGGTCTGCTGGTGCGAGCAGCACAAATCTGGATTAAGGGAAACACGTAATGGAAGCCGCAGTGTGTATTTCTACACTGTTCCGTGCAGCAAGGCAAATTTAAGTGTGGAGAACAGTAAGGAGTATACAATCCAGACTGTGAAGTATAATCGAGTTTGCATAATGATTTTGGCGGTCATGTCGTTGCTTTCTGTGGTCCTGTGTTTTCGGCAGTAGGAAAACTGAGTTATAATGCCCGCGAAATATTTTCAGTAAGCCTGTTCATTCAACAGGAGGAATAGTTTTTTCAGTTGGGAGTTACGTCCTCCAAGATGAAAATGGTTTCACTGACACATCTATAAATATTCAAGATTGGTTGATTGATCATGATGACGCAATTATTTATTATTGCGTCATCATGATGACGCAATATATATATATATATATATGAGAGATTTATTATTGCGTCATCATATATATATATATATATATATACATATATATATATATATATATATATATATATATATATATATATATATAAAATGGTCATTAAAGTTTAGGAAGAAGAAATTAAAACATATAGTTTTGCCGATGACACTGTAATTCTGTCAGAGACGGCAAAGGTTTTGTAAAATACTAACTGCCAGACAGTTCACAAGTCTTCTGGAACACCCAGAAGATAAAATGCGTGTAAGAGGGTTTAATACCAAAACAAAAAACTTTCATCGGAAGAGTATTTTAATAACGAAAAATCTGAAAGATTTGTTTTATTAATTATTGGAAGAATCACTTCATTCACCAGATTTGGCAATCACTAACTTTTCTTAATCTCTTTTCTGAAACAAATTGGTGGTTGGAGATCGTTTTGATGCCAATGAAGTGATTAGGACAACTATATATGGGTATCTTACAGATCCAGAATCTCAATTCCGCTATGTATTCACAGCAAAAAATATTTGACCAAGTACATTGATATAAAACGGGACTACTCCGAAAAGAAGATTATCTTTTGCTTGAAACAAAACGATCTTTACTTCCAAAATTTTTTTCTTTGCTCTCTTTAATTTATAGTTGTTTCTAGCGGCGTTTTCTGTAACCAATGATTAATGTTTTCTCTCAAAAAATTACAACTTTTTGATTTCACGTGTCTTACTTTCTATCGTGATTAATTTCAGACAATTGTACCTAAAACTGGGGTCTGATGATTATACTCATTGTATATCCGGTAATAATCTCTTTCTTGGAAAACGATTTTATTTTCGATGCTTTACCGCGTTGTAGACTGTAACGATCTTCAAAATGGCTCTGAGCACAATGCGACTTAACTTCTGAGGTCATCAGTCGCCTAGAACTTAGAACTAATTAAACCTAACCAACCTAAGGACATCACACACATCCATGCCCGAGGCAGGATTCGAACCTGCGACCGTAGCGGTCGCTCGGCTCCAGACTGTAGCGCCTAGAACCGCACGGCCTCTCCGGCCGGCGTAACGATCTTCCAAAGATAATTTGGCATGTGCTTTTGGCACAGATTAATTGCTAAACAGCTGCATATGAAATGTCCCCAATAGTATGAAATTATTTTTAATTTGAGAATTATGCTTACAGTTACTTCAGTTTACAAGCAAATGAGATTTTATGAATTCATGGTGCCACGTGCTGCGCGCCGTTAGCTGTTCTGCTGTGTTAAATTATGTCCCATGCAGAATGTACATTACTAGGTACCACTCAACTACTCCTTATAACATCTCATCTTTATTTTAAGGACTATAACGCAGGAAAAGTTATTTTACTGTCATATATTTTAATACGCTGTCCTCTGTAATTCTTAGCAAGGCCGCGATGTACATGTTTTTTTACTCTTTGATCCCGCAATTGTCTTCCTCTCCCCAAAGGCGCAGACACTATCAGAGATTAGTTCTGGATAATTATTCGTAGCAAATTAACGCTTCTTGTAATGAGTTATGTCGTTGTTTTATGGAAGCATAATATGATTAATTATTACTGCGGCTTCTAACGTATTCAGTACATAAAAGTAGCGTATATGAGTGCATGTTGGCAATCGACAACTTACAGTGCTCTAAAGAAGAATGAAAAGCTTCCTCTTTATTATTTTCAGTCTTTACTAATCTCCTCAGCTTTCCACGTAGGGACAGTAAGCCGCCGGCCAGTGACGAGGTTTTGGAGAAAGCAAATTACATCAGTCACGGTCATAATAATAACATCAAAGGGACATTAACTCTGATATAATGTACATTTATTAAAGCATGTAGCTAATATTCAACGAGATACGAGATCCTATAGTAGGGTTTTAGCTGAGCGCATATCACCATCAGTGGTGTGCGCTTCCCACTTGAAATTTATAATACAAGTACTTTGCCATGAGATGTATACTATTGTTGGAAAAGGAACAATACATTCGAACATTATAATCAGCTACTCCCAAAGTCACAGAAAGAGAATCTGCATCAAGGGAATCACACATAACACTTCTGTCTCTAAGCTAGTCGTAGCTAGTGTTCCAAAAATGAACAGCATAGAGACAGAAGTGATGACAATTTCTGCAGAACCTGACCATCATTTTACAGGACAATGCTCAAGCACGTACAGTGCAAGCTGTTACTGATTTGTTTAACTGAGGGGGCTGCTAAGCGGTTATACCACCTACTGCACTCCCCTGACTTACGCACTCGTGAGTTCAACTCGATTTCTAAACTGAAGGAAACACTTCACGGCATTTACTTCAGAACTGCTACAAATTCGTCGGGCAATAGACCCCCCCCCCCCCTCCCTCTCGAACTGTCAACACAACTGGCACTGCTAAGAGTATCCTACGACTTCCACGTCGTTGGCAACGGGTTATACGTAATGCTGGTGACTACTTTGAAGGTCAGTAAAACTCTGCAACACTTATCTATTTTGTACGAGCTGTAAATAAATAGTTGCCACTATTAAAGTTCTAACCCTCGTATTAAATGCTGATTGACAATAGTAAGTAAATTATTTCTGAAAATGAGTAATTTGCTAACACCGAACATAAATTTAAGCGTTATGAAGTCTTTTCTGAAGATATTTCTCTTCACTGTAGCGTTTCACGTTTCAGGCAAGAAGAGGCTAGAAGCTTTTGAAGTATGGTGTCACAGAAAAATGCTGAGGATTAGAGATTGGCCGATCGAGTAAGAAATGAGGAGGTACCGAATAAAACTGGCGAAAAAAGAAATTTGTGGCACAACTTGATTACAAGTGGGTATCGGTTGACTGGACATATTCGGAAGGATCAAGGAATGGAAGAAATTATGGGCGAGCGTGGGGGGGGGGGGGGGGGGGGGGGCAGGGGGTAACAATTGCAGAAGAATGCTAAAGTTTGAATACTGGAAGCAGGTTCAAATGGATGCAGACTGCGATAGTTGTGCAGATATGACGATGCTAGCAAAGGATAGACTAGCACAGTGTAGACTAGCTGCATCTAAGTAGCCTTCGGGCTGAAGACCACGACACCAACAACAACATATGGCGATTGCTACTATTTGCATAATACAGTGCGCGCGTTACATGTACGTCGTCATTATAAATAAGGTGAAACGCACACTTCAAGCCTTTTGGTTCGTGAATGAATTGTTCACTTCGCAACAACTATGTTAACTGCGGATGAGTTAAGCAGGTAATTATCAGCAAGTGCAAAGACGGGGCACAATAACGATGTATTTTAAGAAAACGCCAAAGAAATTACAGTCGTAGTAGGCGAACGAAACCCAATACGGGTTTAATTCCTTCACAACGTTCTTCTGAAACAGGGGCTGAATAAAAGCATGCAAATACAGAGTTTTTGAGAAAGACGTGATACACAAAAAAATCCTCGAACGTGAAAGGTTTGTGCCGTTTGTCAGTTTATTGAACAAGTTTTGTTAGAAATAAACGAAGTTAGTCTGGGTTTTAACGTCCTTTGGCATCGAAGCCACTCGAGACGACAGACCATGGGAAGGAAATGGATGTGATCTTTATTGCAGATTAATCCGCGAATTCGCTGCAAGTGACTTATGGAAATCAGTGAATACAGTTCGAGCATTGACGAAATTTTGCAAGTTCCTGCCAGGTATCGGGTATGATATTAGGAAATTTCATTTTATGTTCAAGCTGATCCTTTTGGTGTCTCATGGGGACTACACGGGGTTATGAACCCGAGTTCATACACGGTGAAGCAGCAGCCGAGGGAGAGAAGAATCACTCATGTGGCGAACATGACGCAATCATTTCAGCTGATGTACAACAACACTTGCTTTTACACTGGACATTGGATGTTTGTGACAAGTCCTCTCATTTGACTTTCATAATGTGTTTTGCAGGTAGAAGCGTTCAATATTTTTTCAGTCTCAGCTACCGAGGACTGAACCTACCCAACTATATACCGGTGTTCGTAGGATATCGGCTTTATACACAAAGCGTTTGGTGTGGGCAGTAGTACATTATTCCTGAAGGTCCGACACATTAGTTTTTCATAGCCTGCAACAACTGCACCATTTTTCCAGGTGTTCATGACATTTATCATGCAGAAGTAAGATACATTATATAATGTTTTCTGGGATAACCGGTGGAGATTACGCAATTATCTTAGACGTTGTAATGGTTTACTGCCTATTATAGCTCACCTAGTTACGAAAACTGATGAACCCTGTGTGCAGACATATTACATAGCTACAGAACACATAGAATTTTCTTAAAATGAAATACAAGTATTGTCCTAATTATCTCTCTCTCTCTCTCTCTCTCTCTCTGTCTCTCTTGCTCTCCCTCTACCTTGCGCCACATACGTTATTTTTGTATTCTTTCCATTCTCTAGGCAGAACGGGCTGTTGGATAGTGGCCCACTGTAGCATCATAGGCTTTCCAGCCAAATACCAAGCGAGCTGGTAGTGCGACAGAGAAAGAGTCGCGACTGTAGACAGTTGAACGTAGGACAGGAGAAATGCGCGATAACAGCGCAAATAGACGATGGATGCCCAAATACCTGGGATACTCCACCTACAAGGTCGCGCAGACGCTGGGATTTTCAGATGCCACCGTGCCATGGATGGGCCGGAATACCTCTACTGGTCTAAAACCGATGCCACAAGAGTCAGCTAATCCGGGGAACATTGGGCTGTTGACTGACGTCAGTGGCAGCTATCATAGATTTCAACAGTGAGCAGGACGACAAGTGCAAAAAAGACTCGCAGTCCAGTACCGGAAGCAACAACATGTGAACAGCCATACAGTTCAGAGCATGTTCCCCACGTGTCAGCTGCGCGTGGTAGCCGCGCGGTCTACGGCGCCTTGCCACGGTTCGCACGGTTCCCCCGTCGGAGGTTCGAGTTCTCTCTTGCGCATGGGTGTGTGTGTTGTCCTTAGCGTAAGTTAGTTCAAGTAGTGTCTAAGCCTGGGACCGATGACCTCAGCAGTTTAGTCCCATAAGAACTTAACACTAATTATTTCCACGGGTGAACGTCTCTTACCCCGCGTCGCAGAGGATACGGCTTAGCATAGGTGAAGAACACAGTGACTGGATGCTCGAAGAGGTTGCCTTCACTGATGAGTCGCAGCACTCGCTGGTACACACAGATGACAAGGTGCGAGTACGTCGAAAACCACGTGAGACGACGCGTCTTTCTTACCTATAGGACACCATTCAGTTTACAGGGTGAACCAGAACTCCACCGACAGACATTCAGTATGGATCAAACCAAGGAAGAAAGTTCAGTATGCATGGACTCTAAAGTGCATACCTTACAGCTATGAGCACTTGTTCATCTTTTATACTATGAAACACATCTCTTCGACTGCAAGCTCCTTGCTTTCCAAGTTTTGGTAGGAGGTAGTATGGGCCAAAACAAAACAGAAATGTCCACACCCGTTGGTTCCAAAATGCATACCTCAAGGCTTATAAGCACTTGTTCTGTAGAAGAGATGTGTTTCACAGTAGCAAAGATGAACCGGATTCATAGCTCTTAAACCTCTGATTACCAAAACATCTGTATCACGTTACCTACCTGTAGGGGCCTCTCAGGACCGTATTGTCCAAATTTACGTACATTTTCTGCTTATGACGTCCACCTTTGAGGTACAAATAATTTTAAAATAATTATATTTGTTTATAGTTTACATTTTAAAAGACGCACTTTTTATACATTTGTTGATGTTTTTTTTAAGGATACATAGTTTATCCTCATTCTTCACCAAGTGTTTTAATAAATCTTATTACACATTTGTGCAGGGTACACGCAAAATAGCAGACTGTTCCGAGTGTACAGGTTTGGTGCACTTATAACATGTAACTCGACTTTTTCTTTCTTCTCTACACAATATGCACGTCTTCTCCTTTATTTAGCTGGTGGCTTCGCTGTCCTTCCTGGATGTGGTGCTACTAATGAATTCATTGACTTTTTTACCCTTTTTCCAAGTTGACGATGAAAGTTCGACATCTCATTTTTTATTGTAGGCATTCATTGCGCTTAGATTGATCACGTTGAAGAAAACCACCAATGGGCAGCGTCTTGTTTTTCTCTTCGCACTGTTGCATCGCGTCTTCTGGTCCATGGTGTCAACGCCACCATTTGTGGCACAGTACGTCATAATAAAGTCATTCTTCTTTACTTCTGATGGTGATACCGTTGGTTGGTCATGAAGAGAGCTAAGGACGGTAACAACTTTGTTCTTTTTCGGAAGATAAAGGGTTGAAAACCAAATAATGTAGGGTGTATTTCATGTCCTTTAAGAGTAATAAAATCGTCAGGCAGTTCACTTCTATTTTTTCGGATACTATCGATTGGTGTCAGATCTTTTGACAACAAATAACGAGCTAAATTGCGAGATGCAAAAGAATTAACACAGGTGACATTACGTCGATACTTTGCAAGTTCAATCTGCAAACAGTCTCTCCTAGTCGCAAGGCTCTGATTGCTTCATCCTTCTCCAAATACACTTTCATCTTCCAGCAGTAGCTTCTTGCACTGTTACAAATTGCCGGGAACTTTATTCCGAATCTACCAGGTTGTATGGGATGTTTAGTATAAATGAACAGCGACTTTCAAATGTAACGAACTGTTCACCCACGTTCATGTACCATCCTGGAATGTAGGCATCCCACATCTCAAAAACTTCTCTGGTTGGTTCCAGTTTGTCTCTTGACCTATGTTAATACCGGGCTGCTGTGTTTTCCGAGCGCAACGCCCTCAGAATAGGATGGAAGCGGTTGCGAAACATAACTTCCTGAAGAGTGGATAGCCATTCTCAACATTCCTAAACTCAAAGATATCTTCATTTTTTGACTTGTATACATTAACCAGTCGAGGGACATGAAAGGGAAACAGTGGTTTGGAAGGCAAGGAGACAGGGTTGTAGCCTTTCCCCGATGTTATTCAATCTGTATATTGAGCAAGCAGTAAAGGAAACGAAAGAAAAGTTCGGAGCAAATATTAAAATCCATGGAAAAGAAATAAAAACTTTGAGGTTCGCCGATGACATTGTAATTCTGTCAGAGACAGCAAAGGACTTGGAAGAGCAGTTGAATGGAATGGACAGTGTCTTGAAAGGAGGGTATAAGATGAACATCAACAAAAGCAAAACGAGGATAATGGAATGTAGTCGAATTAAGTCGGGTGATGCTGAGGGAATTAAAGTAGGAAATGAGACGCTTAAAGTAGTAAAGGAGTTTTGCTATTTGGGGAGCAAAATAACTGATGATGGTCGAAGTAGAGAGGATATAAAATGTAGACTGTCAATGGCAAGGAAAACGTTTCTGAAGAAGAGAAATTTGTTAACATCGAGTATAGATTTAATTGTCAGGAAGTCGTTTCTGAAAGTATTTGTATGGAGTGTAGCCATGGAACATGGACGATAAATAGTTCAGACAAGAAGAGAATAGAAGCTTTAGAAATGTGGTGCTACAGAAGAATGCTGAA
Organism: Schistocerca americana; assembly: GCF_021461395.2. Taxonomy (NCBI): domain Eukaryota; kingdom Metazoa; phylum Arthropoda; class Insecta; order Orthoptera; family Acrididae; genus Schistocerca; species Schistocerca americana. Next base: position 318,526,642 of record NC_060119.1, on the reverse strand, counting down.
GAGTAGATGGGTAGATCACATAACTTATGAAGAGGTTTTGAATAGAATTGGGGAGAAGAGGAGTTTGTGGCACAACTTGACTAGAAGAAGGGATCGGTTGGTAGGACATATTCTGAGGCATCAAGGGATCACCAATTTGGTACTGGAGGGCTGCGTGGAGGGTAAAAATCGTAGAGGGAGACCAAGAGATGAATACACTAAGCAGATTCAGAAGGATGTAGGCTGCAGTAAGTACTGGGAGATGAAGAAGCTTGCACAGGATAGAGTAGCATGGAGAGCTGCATCAAACCAGTCTCAGGACTGAAGACCACAACAACATCAACCAGTATCAGAACATCAAGAAACTTCTTCATTTATGCAAATCTATATCCACCCAGTCCTTGTAAACAATTCTACCTTCTTTGTTGGTCCATACACACGCTTTCTCAGTGAAGTGTACACGAAAGAACAGCATAGAACAAGAGTCTTCATAATCACAGTTCATAATCGAATATGTAGAAGGTCTCTGGTCTTCTTTCAGTACATCCTTTTTGCTCCGCCTAACAGAAGTTCCAGCCTGAGGATCTGTAGCCCATCTTTCATTCCCATTACGAGAAAACAAAAAATCACACTCAATGGAATATGCCCTAAATTTTCTTCTTTTTCTTAGTAAAGGGATTCTTCAATAATTATCATGATCTTCGTGTTGTTCTGAGTTTTCAGCGATGACTATCTCATCATCATCATCATTGGAAAATTCAAACTGATATTGTAGATTTTCAGGATCAGAGGACTGCTCCAACAATTCCCTTATCTTCTGAACCTGTAGTCCTCTTCTCCGTAACATTTTCAGTTTGTAGAACAGACAATCGTTATGAAATAATGCACCAAAATAAACAATTGCTATCACAAGAAAGACTGTTGAACACTGAAAGAATAGCAACGCGAGTCAACAATAGCAAATGGTGTAGCAGAGCATAGACAGACAGACATCTGGTTATTTAAAAATTGCTTCTACCCGCACTGTCTCACCGTAGCAAACATGAACATGTGCTCATACACTATGTGATCAAAAGCATCCGGACACCCCAAAAACAAATGTTTTTCATATTTGATACACTGTGCTGCCACCTACTGCCAGGTACTCCGTATCAGCGACCTCAGTTGTCATTAGATATTGTGAGAGAGCAGAATTAGGGTGCTCCGCGGAAGTCACGGACTTCGAACGTGGTCAGGCAAATGGGTGTCACTTGTGTCATACGTCTATACGCGAGGTTTCCACACTTCCAAACATCCCGAGGACCACTGTTTCCGATGTGATAGTGAAGTGGAAATGTGAAGGAATACGTACAGCACAAAAGCGTAAAGGCCGACCTCGTCTGTTGACTGACAGAGACCCCCGACAGTTGAAGAGGGCAGTAATGTGTAATAGGCATACATCTATACAGACCATCACACAGGAATTCCAAACTGCGTCAGGGTCCACTACAAGTACTATGACAGTTAGGCGGGAGGTGGGAAAACTTGGATTTCATGGTTGAGCTGCTGCTTATAAGCCACACATCACGCCGGTAAATGCCAATCGACGCCTCGCTTGGTGTTAGGAGAGCAAACACTGAACTATTGAACACTGGAAAAACGTTGTGAGGAGCAACGAATCATGGTACATAATGTGGCGATCCCATGGCATCGTGAGGGCATTCCGAATGTCCGGTGAAAGGCATCTGCCAGCGTGTGTAGCACCAGCAGTAAAATTCGGAGGCGGTGGTGTTATGGTGTGGTCGTGTTTCTTCTTCTTGTTTCGCACTGTTGAAGAGCAATTGGGGATGGCGATTGAATCTTTCAACACTAACAATCACCTGTTCATAATGCACGGCCTGTGGCGGATTGGTTACATGATATTAATATACCCGTAATGGACTGGCCTCCACAGAGTCCTGACCTGAATCCTACAGAGCATCTTTGGGATGTTTTGGAACGCCGAATTCGTGCCAGACCTCACCGGCCAACATCGATACCTCTCCTCAGTGCAGCACTCCATGAAGAACTGGCTGCCATTCCCCAAGAAATCTTCCAGCACCTGATTGAACGTATGCCTGCAAGAGTGGAAGCTGTCATCAAGACTAAGGGTGGGCCAACACCATACTGAATCCTAGCATTACCGATGATTGGCGCCACGAACTTGTAAGTCATTTTCAGCCAGGTTTCCGGATACTATTGATCACATATTGTAGCTCTTAAGGAATGCATTCTACAGCCTACGTTTTCCGGACTTTTTGGTTGTTTTGGTCCGTGCTACCACCTCCGAAACTTTGGTTCACTCCATGTTGTTGTTGTTGTTGTTGTTGTCTTCAGTCCTGAGACTGGTTTGATGCAGCTCTCCATGCTACTCTGTCCTGTGCAAGCTTCTTCATCTCCCAGTACTTACTGCAACCTACATCCATCTGAATCCGCATAGTGTATTCATCTCTCGGTCTCCCTCTACGATTTTTACCCTCCACGCTGCCCTCCAGTACCAAATTGGTGATCCCTTGATGCCTCAGAATATGTCCTACCAACCGATCCCTTCTTCTAGTCAAGTTGTGCCACAAACTCCTCTTCTCCCCAATTCTATTCAAAACCTCTTCATAAGTTATGTGATCTACCCATCTACTCTTCAGCATTCTTCTGTAGCACCACATTTCTAAAACTTCTATTCTCTTCTTGTCTGAACTATTTATCGTCCATGTTTCATGGCTACACTCCATACAAATACTTTCAGAAACGACTTCCTGACAATTAAATCTATACTCGATGTTAACAAATTTCTCTTCTTCAGAAACGCTTCCCTTGCCATTGACAGTCTACATTTTATATCCTCTCTACTTCGACCATCATCAGTTATTTTGCTCCCCAAATAGCAAAACTCCTTTACTACTGTAAGTGCCTCATTTCCTAATCTAATTCCCTCAGCATCACCCGACTTAATTCGACTACATTCCATTACCCTCGTTTTGCTTTTGTTGATGTTCATCTTATATCCTCCTTTCAAGACACTGTCCATTCCGTTCAACTGCTCTTCCAAGTCCTTTGCTGTCTCTGACAGAATTACAATGTCATCGGCGAACCTCAACGTTTTTATTTCTTCTCCATGGACTTTAATACCTACTCCGAATTTTTCTTTCGTTTCCTTTACTGCTTGCTCAATATACAGATTGAATAACATCGGGGAGAGGCTAAAACACTGTCGCACTCCCTCCCCAACCGCTGCTTCCCTTCGATGCTCCTCGACTCTTACAACTGCCATCTGGTTTCTATACAAATTGTAAACAGCCTTTCGCTCCCTGTATTTTACCCCTGCCACCTTCAGAATTTGAAAGAGAGTATTCCAGTCAACATTGTCAAAAGCTTTCTCTAAGTCTACAAATGCTAGAAACGTAGGTTTGCTTTTCCTTAATCTAGCTTCTAAGATAAGTCGTAGGGTCAGTATTGCCTCACGTGTTCCAACATTTCTGCGGAATCCAAACTGATCTTCGCCGAGGTCGGCTTCTATCAGTTTTTCCATTCGTCTGTAAAGAATTCGCGTTAGTATTTTGCAGCTGTGACTTATTAAACTGATAGTTCGGTAATTTTCGCATCTGTCAACACCTGCTTTCTTTGGGATTGGAATTATTATATTCTTCTTGAAGTCTGAGGGTATTTCGCCTGTCTCATACATCTTGCTCACCAGATGGTAGGGTGTTGCCAGGACTGGCTCTCCCAAGGCGTCAGTAGTTCCAATGGAATGTTGTCTACTCCCGGGGCCTTGTTTCGACTCAGGTCTTTCAGTGCTCTGTCAAACTCTTCACGCAGTATCATATCTCCCATTTCATCTTCATCTACATCCTCTTCCGTTTTCCTCAAGTACATCGCCCTTGTATAGACCCTCTATATATTCCGTCCACCTTCCTGCTTTCCTTTCTTTGCTTAGAACTGGGTTTCCATCTGAGCTCTTGATATTCATACAAGTGGATCTCTTTTCTCCAAAGGTCTCTTTAATTTTCCTGTACGCAGTATCTATCTTACCCCTAGTTAGATAAGCCTCTACATCCTTACATTTGTCCTCTAGCCATCCCTGCTTAGCCATTTTGCACTTCCTGTCGATCTCATTTTTGAGACGTTTGTATTCCCTTTTGCTGCTTCAATTACTGCGTTTTTATATTTTCTCTTTTCATCAATTAAATTCAATATTTCTTCTTGTTACCCATGGATTTCTACTAGCCCTCGTCTTTTTACCTACTTGATCCTCTGCTGCCTTCACTACTCCATCCGTCAGAGCTACCCATTCTTCTTCTACTGTATTTCTTTCCCCCATTCCTGTCAATTGTTCCCTTATGCTCCCCCTGAAACTCTGTACAACCTCTGGTTTAGTCAGTTTATCCAGGTCCCATCTCCTTAAATTCCCACCTTTTTGCAGTTTCTTCAGTTTTAATCTACAGTTCATAACCAGTAGATTGTGGTCAGAGTCCACATTTGCCCGTGGAAATGTCTTACAATTTAAAACCTGGTTCCTAAATCTCTGTCTTACCATTATATAATCTATCTGATACCTTCTAGTATCTCCAGGATTCTTCCATGTATACAACCTTCTTTTATGATTCTTGAACCAAGTGTTAGCTATGATTAAGTTATGCTCTGTGCAAAATTCTACCAGACCGCTTCCTCTTTCATTTCTCTCCCCCAATCCATATTCACCCACTATGTTTCCTTCTCTCCCTTTTCCTACTCTCGAATTCCAGTCACCCATGACTATTAAATTTTCGTCTCCCTTCACTACCTGAATAATTTCTTTTATCTCATCATACATTTCATCAATTTCTCCATCATCTGCATACCAATAGGTGACATTCAGAAACTAGTTTCCCCACTCTCTATACCGTATTTACTTTCCCCTACAAGTTCAACGCCGCACACAGGCCGAAGTTGACAGTGTTCCTATGGATGAAATTTGGGATGATGTTGAGTGTCAAATTCTTGTTATTCCCAAGTGCAGTTCCTCACATCTGTAATAAAAATTATGGGCTATTAATTAAAGAAATACAGTACACTGAATTTTAGTTTTCGCATATTCAGTTAAGAGCATGAGATCTTTTATGTGGAACTTTCACTGGGCCTTCGGTCAAAAGCTCAGGATAAAAACAAACAAAAGTTTTATCGTTGCCTGATGTGGACAGGCAAATAAGAACAAACGTTTCGCTGGGAAAGCTTAATATCACATAAGATCCAATATTAATATAGGAAATACTACTCTGAATCAAATCAATGAACTCTCCCATTTGGGTAGAACATTAACTGTTGATAACAGCACTCCGACGAATGAGGAATTTGAACAAACGTTCAGCAATAACAGAATTTTTTACCAAACAAATTAATTTATGAATAAGGCAGATACGAAAAAGTGGCTGTATAATACATTGTTGTGAAGGGTTATCCGTGAGGAAATAGTAGGGGCATGAATTAGAGCCAACAGAAATGTGGATATGGAGGTGAGTCATCAAAATATCCTCGACGAAATATAAGCCTACGAACAAGTTCTAATAGAAACGAATGTAAACAGTGCATTGAATAACACGACACAGAAAAGAGAAAAACTAAACTGAGTAAAGATTTTTTTTTTTTTTTGAGATAAGGACTTCAAAAAGAACATCTTCGAAGGAAAACTCTTAAAAAGAAAATCAATGTGCACATTTCGATCACCGACTTGCAATTGTATAATTTGAGACATTATGATGTGTTTTTCTTTAAATACTTTCTTTAATGTAATTTCAATGTAAAATTTTGATGGTGTCCGTAAGTATGATAAACTAGCTACTCTACGTACAAGTTCAGTATACGGGTAGAAGAACTTTTTCTTCCAGCGATAATAGGTGAATACTGCCTCACACTTTAATGGATGCTGTCGAAACTCAAGAGAAGAAGTTAATTATTTAGTGGCGAACTATAAAATCGAAAAACTCCCCGAAGCTCTGAGGTTTCTTCTTCGAAGAGGCAAAGGCTTCCTTCGAGAGTCACAATTCATCTTCGTAGAAAAACAGCCCTTAATGGAGGAAGAGTCGTGTTTTAACATGAGCAGTACTGTAAACCGATATGCACTTGAAATGTAAACTCATTAGCTTCTGATGACAGATTATGTCCTTTAGACCAATCACAGAAGCTAATGGCATGAATTTGTACTGAATGTCCCTTTTTTCATTAAATTTACAGTTTACAGTGATTATGATAGCTTACTCTAAGTATCACGTATCAAGTTGACGTTTAATACTGCGATTGAAATACACTGACCGCAAAAAAAAAAAAAATAAAAAAAAATAAATAAAAAAAAAATCGTATCAACAAGAAGGAGTTGTACATCATAAACGAAATTTCGGAGGTGCGTTTCCACATCTGAAACATGATGTTTATTCAAATTCCGCACCAGTTAAATAATAGTGTCACTATGAGGGTCCAAATCAGGTTTGATTTAAATACACGCTGTAGCGGTCGTGATCATCAGTTTCCTTTGAGATGGGAAGTGGCGAGTTGACGTTAGTCAAGAATCTCACTGAGTTTGAGCGAGGCCATGTAATAGGGCTACGAGAAGCTGGATATTTCTTCTGCGATATAGCAAAAAGACTTGCCAAGAATATAGCTACTGTAAATGATAGCTGGCAGCGGTCTACACGAGAACGTACGGTCGCAAGAAGACCGAGATCGGAACGGACACGTGACGCTATCGTGAGGGATGATCACAGTGTTCAATGCATGGCTCTGGCGCATCGTACTGCATCTGCAGCAGCAAATGAGCGGCAGCGGGCACCACAGTGACACAACGAATTGTTAAAGATCGGGTACTTCAAGGACAACTCCGAGCAGGAAGCCCTGTAGCGTGCATTCCACTGACCCCAAACGACTGCCATTGGCGACTTCCGTGGTGTGAAAGCTGGTTCTGCCACGTTGACAGTAACGTACGTGTGTTGGTTAGTAGACAGCTGAGGACCTGCAACCAACCTGTCTGCGTGCTAGACACACTGGACGTACACCTGCAGTTACAGCACTCTCGTGGTTATCCCTGACTGCAGATCTGTACGTGTCTGGTGATCCGATCTGTTGTGTTGCCATTAATGAACAGCATTCCAGGGGGTGTTATCCAACAGGATAACTCTCGTCCAAATACCGCTGTTGTAACCCAACATGATCTACAGAGTGTCGACATGTTGCCTTTGCATCTCGATCACCAGATCCGACTTCAAACGAGCACATCGTCGGACGACAAGTCCAGCATCATTCACAAACAGCGTTAACTGTCCCTCTATTGACCGACCAAGTGCAACACGCGTGGAATTTCACCCCACGAACTGGCATCCAGTATCTGTACGACAAAATGGACGCATGTCTGTATGCTTGTAGCCAACGTTCTGGTGGTTACACCGGTTGTTAATGTAGTTGTATTTCACATTTGCACTGTTTTATCTCGTGCTTACATTACGCTGTGATCCTGCCATGTTAATCACTCAAGTGTGTTACCTAGACAAATGTATTGCTGAAATTTCATTATTCTACATTAATTATTTTTAGGTGTTGCTTTTTTTTGTCAGTGAAAGTTACGCCGATAGAATAATTAATGGCTAAGCCTTGACGTAAAACTATGTAATAGCAACGTTCGCAGACTGCTTTCATTTTTTGATTAATGAAGATTTTAGGAGGTCAGTATTACTTATCTAAACATAACTGTTGTCGTAATTAAAAGGTCAGTGTAGACTCATGGCGATTAATGTGTACAGCTGCAAGGCACGTACAATTACGGATTCAATTTCTCAGCATTCTCATCTCTTCAAGTGAGCAGACGATGGTTTCTACAAAATGGCTCCTTTATTCTACCAAACATGAGCTATTCCTCCGTTTTTGGCGATAGCGTTGTCGACGACCTGTTAAGTTCTAATATTCCGTCTTCCGACAACACTGATATTTGTTTAATTGACACCTCACAACTAATACTAAACTACGCATTGCTTTCAAGATTTAAAACTACAGGGGTTACACCTTATTCATTCACGTGACTGTGTAGGATACTATTTTTCTGCTGTTCACTTTCAAGCTAATGCCGAGGTAAAAACTATCAAAATTATAACTTTAGATCACATTACGTGTTAATTTAAAGCAACATGCTAGATATTGTCTTATGGTGATTCTGGGCCTCCACTTGATGTAAGAGGTCGTTCTTCAGACCCGTCAACGTCTGCTTGCGCAATTTTGCACGAAACGTGATTCTATGACCGACCCTGGCAGCTGCGGTATCCGTTCATTACCACCTTTATGTGGACCACTGTGCATGTCTAGTTGAAACTCGGCGGCTGAATATCTACTTTGCAAGGAACTCAGTTCTTCACATAGCTCGATTTACTGTTCAATTTATATAAGTTGTTGTTCCTGTGATCTTCTTATTCGTACCAGCTCTTCAAATATGGTCGTTGAACGATAACATCATGTCTTCTGAAGTTCCAACACCACCGTTTCAACATTTATCGTAGAAAACCAGTTCATTTCATACATCTTCGCTCGGTGTGACAATGGCCACATTACTAGATGGCTGCATTGTTTCATTCTGGGTAGGTCCACGACGTCTGATGGAAGTAGGTGGGCCTTTTTTCCCACACTATCTACCACTCGCTCGCGGTTCATTTGTGCAACCCATGCTTATTGCCGATTTTTTTTACCATTTATTTCTTCCATTCTGTATTTAGATTCTTCGCAGGAAATAGAGTCTGAACAGGAGCAGTGACATCATACAGCCCATTTCTCCTTCATGTCTGTTGAAAACATTGATACGGGAAACGACTAACACGCATCGGCAATGAACTGCAACCAATAACGCACAGTACTACAAGGTTACCAAATATTTCGAAGAAAATTACAAATATTATACACATGTGTTCTTCAAGAACTTGTTGGTAGCGAAATGACGCCACATGAATGTTATAGGACACGCCTTACCAACAATGAGTAAGTAATGCCAGTGTTTTATTCCAAGAGTATCATGAAGAGTGGTAGTGCGATGCTTGTATTAGTTAAATGCGCTAATAGTACAATAAACTTGGAACATGACTTACCTCCCCTTGCTTGATGATGAAGTCCCGTACTCTTGGACAGAGCGTAGGGGAGCGATACGGAAGACCCGCACCGCCGTACTAGGCAAGGTCCTAGTGGAGGTGGTTTGCCATTGCTTTCCTCTGACCGTAATGATGATGAATGATGATGATGAAGACGACACAACAACACCCAGTCATCTCGAGGCAGGAAAAATCCCTGACCCCGCCGGGAATCGAACCCGGGACCCCGTGCTCGGGAAGCGAGAACGCAACCGCGAGACCACGAGCTGCGGACTCCCCTTGATTACGAATTTGATATGGTTTGGCAATTTTATGCCATCCAGAATAGAACCTACCATATGCAAAACTTCACAGATAAATTATTCCAACATTGTATGTACATCAGTTTGCACCAAGAGAAAGCGACCGCAGAAAACCCACTTCTGCAACGTAATACAGAACAACGCGCCTGGCACTGTAAGCTGAGAGCCAACAGGGGTACGTGACTCAGTTACAGCAACAGAGCTACTTTGGTGCATACTTGAGTCCAGCCACACATACTCGACCACTGACCTCCTGTACCTGGCCTTGTGTATGATACCGTCATTTCTTACACTGCGCTACCATACACGAAATCTGATTGGACTTCGCCTGAGAACAACAACACTCCGGAAGTGGTCGGTACATCATTGAAGAAAGGACGAACGAACATGGTAAAATCAATTATATTATTGAGGCCCTTTGTCCTACAATTAGACTAGGGCACACATGTTACCTCCTTTATGCAAAGCTGCTGTAGCACACATCAGAATCAAAGGAGCTTAAACGACTGAAACTAATTAATATTGACAAGCCAACAGAACCCGCCAGAATAGTTCTGGATCTGCCGACAATAAGTCACAAGGTTTCTCCAAGGCGCAAGATACACAGTTGTGACCAGATTATCATCAGCGACAATCCACAGCAAAACTCGGTCAGTACACAACTAGACATTCAGCATTGTCCAACTTAACCGAGATTTGGTTCTATGATAACAAAAGACACGCCGTAAGCTTTGTTCAGCTAACGTATCTCTGTCTAAATCTGTAGATATTTTCACCCGCAATATATACTCTCAAGCACCAATTACAAGCACTGCCTACACAACAGTACATATTTAGACTTAGTCAACATCAAATAAACAAATATACAGCTTATGGTGTAATTAAGGTGGATTGCTAGCTGACACACGTTCCGTCTCAGTCAAGCCCCGACATGCTCTCTTCTACTCGACGGTGTACACCCCTACATAAAAGTTTTTGACTTCTGCGATGTAAGACAAGCTAGTTTACTAATAATTTTCCTATCAAAATTTTAGTGTCCTGCGTTGGTTCCTCCGGTGGAATCTCTTTTGGAACACTATGTGAAATAATTCAGTCTTCATCCTTAAACTCATAAAATGTGCTCTTCAGGTGGACTATTTTTCTTTTCACGGTCATTTATGCCTCGGACTCGTCCATCGGCTTGTTGCTGAGAGATGTCTGCTCCTGAAAATTGGAAACTCTTCTGGAACACTACGTGAAATAAATCAGTCTTCATCCTTACACTCACATCATGTGCTCCTCAGGTGGACTATTTTTCTTTTCCCGGTCGTTCATGCCTCGGACTCGTTCATCCGCTTGTTGCTGAGGGATGTCTGCTCCTGCAAATTGGGTCTAACTTTTGGTTCCTGCGCTTTGTGTTCTTGCACTGGCTTCCTGAAAACTTTGCGACGCTGCTCTGTAAACCCTGCCATGATGTCTTGGCGTCCTTGGGCACTCTGTCGCCCCACCTCGTGACAAAGGCTGCCTCCGGCCTCCGCACACCGCCACAAATTCTAATTTCAGAACGTAATTAAAATTGAAATACAGTGGCGGTCAAAATAATAGAGCCACCTGGCAAAGGTTTGGAATAAAGTGCACATTTATTACTTGACATGTTTGAACTATGATGGAAACCATTACAACCGAGTCACATTGTACTATAGTCAGTTATATCGATAACACAACACAAAATAATCAGTAATAATCAATAATATTCAAAAGAATACCAGACCACAGGGTCAAAAAAATAGAGCCAATTGAAACAAATATATTGTACTTGATCTCAGTCTTATGAAACGTACAGGAACAGTCTTTTTTGCATAGGACTGCATTAGTACTTCGTGGGGTAACCCTTATTTTTGAGGATTGCCCTGCACCTCTTACCCATAGAGTCTACTAAACGCCTGCATTCGTCACTACTGATCGCATACCAGGCTCTCTGGATTTCTTCCCACAGTTTTTCTGACGATGTAGCTTTTGAGCGGTCAATTCTCTTGTCTAAGATCTCCCATAAGTTCTCAATGGGTGATGCGTCAGGGGACTGAGGTGGCCACTCTAATACTTCGATATTGTGCTCTTGAACAAACTGCCTTATGATCCTTGCAGTATGCTTTGGATCGTTATCGTGCTGAAATTTCCATGTCAGCGGCATTTCCTCTTCAGCATAAGGCAGCATCACATTTGCCAAGATGTCTTTGTACATTTCTGCGTTCATTATGCCGTTGATACGGTGTATTGGACCAATGCCGTACCACGAAAAACATCCCCATACCATAACACTTCCGCCACCGTATTTCACAGTTTTTAAAGTGTACTTGGGATTAAATTCCTGGTTTGGTGGGCGGCGCACATAGACTTTTCCGTCTGAGGCAAACCTATTAAACTTGGATTCATCGGACCAAAGGATGTTCCTCCACCAAGTATTAGGTTTTTGTTCATTTCTCCGGGCAAAGGCTAACCTTTTCCGAACATTAGCTTGTGAAACATGTGACTTCTTTCTTGCAATGCGCCCATTCAATTTTGCAGATCTCAGTCGTCTTTGAATCGTTGAGGTTGATGGTTGAACATCATGTTCGTCGCTAAACAAAATGGCATTCAGTCGTGGTGTTGACAAAAATGGGTCTTTCTTCACTTCCCTAGTGATGAGTCTGTCTACGCGAGGAGTAGTTACACGAGGTCGCCCCCTGTTCTCCACCTGCGGCTTTGTTTGTTTTGACCGTCTCATGGCGTTCTGGACTCGTTTTCGCGAAACGTGCAAGACATTGGCTATTTTATTCATGGACATCCCACTTTTGAACATCCGGAACATTACTATACGCTCATCTTCACTGGTATGCTTTGCTCTGCCCATCTAGACGAATGTAAACAAAACCACACGTCAATTTACATACAAAACAACTGCATAACAATCAATTTAAAGGCACATGTGTAAAGCGGCTCTATTATTTTGACCCATAAGATTCTTACCTTTATGCCTCTTTTCACACGTCTAACTCAAACGCTTCCTTTCGGACGACTAAAGATAGCAGCAACGTCTTCCCTGATGTTGTCTACAAGGGACTGACAACACGGCACTCGTGGCGATTTCGCGAACTAATAGATATCCTAGTTCTTAATCTCGTCAATAGAGGTGGCTCTATTATTTCGACCGCCACTGTATCTTCATAGCTCTGATCACTTTGCGGTTTTCACCAAACTCTGTTAAATAAACAGCTGGACCCGTACTCCTTCCGTTCCAACCTCTTTCTCCTGTACTGAATTCTCATGATTCCAGAACCACATACATCAGCACTGAGTGAGGCTAGAGAGTGTACCTATCGCTGCCATGTCTCAAACTCCCCCACGCTTTTGAACTATATAATAAGCATAAGTGCGCTCAAAGAAAACTTAAACTTATTGAAACTGGTGGTTCAGTCGCCACCTGTAGACAGAATCGATATTTTTCGCATCAGTGCCACGATACAGGAAACAGCCCAGTGTAGTGTTGACTCACATCAGGACGGCGATCGACGTCTCCCTGTTAAGACACAGTAGAACATATGATATGAGGTGGTTGTACCAGCCGATTGAAGAAGACAGCGTGAGGAAGGAAACAAGTGTGAGGGATCAACGATGCGAACTAAATGTGAAGAGGACTGATTGAGAAATGCTGGAGACTCCCTACCTTTTTATGTTGTTAAAGAACTAACTATTTTAAAAGCGTCTTGTACATTTTATCTGGGGATAAGAGCCTATTCTCGAAAAATATACTGAGACTTGCGATCTTAGCACCAATTATTTGTGTCTGAGAGAAATTTTAATATTTTACTAATGTTTCACAACCTCGACGTCCCACCAGTTACATTGGGAAATTCTAAATATACAGAAATACACTGTGTTTATTAGCTAAGAAGTCGCTGGTGAATCACTGGGGCCGGCCGGAGTGGGCGAGCGTGTCTAGACGCTACAGTCTGGAACCGTGCGACCGCTACGGTCGCAGGTTCGAATCCTGCCTCGGGCATGGATGTGTGTGATGTCCTTAGGTTAGTTAGGTTTAAGTAGTTCTAAGTTCTAGGGGACTGATGACCTCAGAAGTTAAGTCCCATAGTACTCAGAGCCATTTGAACCGTTTTCTGAATCACTGGGGTCATCCGTAAGCATCAAATAAATATGGACAGCCATCCACAGCTTTGCGGCACATAGAGAGCTGTGAGGAAGGCATATGTTAACTGGGATTCAAAGAAATAGACAAGAGCTGTATGATTCAGGGGTTAATTCAGGCACAGGGAGAGCGTCGCAGAATTGATAAATTCCAGTACGAGATGCTATAGAAAATACGTTGTGCATCACGGATATGATCACTCTTAAAATTCTGAGAGTGTACTTTCAAAGATAAGTCAGAAACATGCACGAACGTTTCTGAAAGTTAAGACAGGAATAACTGCTAGTATGGAACAAAACTCAGACGATATGTAGAATAGGGTACCTACAACATGTGATTAATATTTTAGAGAAATCTCACATGGCTAGAATGGTCAGTATTATGGAAGCCTCAGCTGTTGACCACAGCATTGGTTAAATCCACAGATATTCGTTCATAGTCAACATCGACACAAAAGAACTGATTCATAGGACTATAAAGTTACTGATCTCTTCAGACACTAAGAAATGATGATGGGTTTCTCTGCACGGTCCACCCGTACAGCGGGTATGGGTAGTAGGTTGCCGGCCGTGCGCCTTAGCAGCAGCATGTAAACGTTGCGGCTGACGGCGATTAGATATTCCTTTATGCCTACGGCTTGTGAAGCTGCTACGTGGCGAGAATCCGAGGTGCGCCGCGGCCCCCGCGGCCAAAGCCCGGCTTTGTGTGGGCTACCGCACCTTGCCTTGCACACCTGGCAAACTTCGTTAACGGCCGCAGCGGCGAAGAGGGTTTAGAGGACCATTCGCTCAAACATTCCGTTATCTGCTGATACGTACATCGATCTTCATATTTAACTAAGTACTGACTTTGGCTGTCAACGTTTCTTAGTCACAGAAACTGGCCGCCTAGTTTCCTCTGTGCAGCAACCGCTATGGTTACTTATTTGCGTCTAAAATATCATTCTCAGCTTAGAGGCACTGATTCTTAATGTGGTCGTGTTGAAAATCATTCATTTAATTTGCTGCGGTAGGTATTATGCAGCACACCTGGTTATAAGACGCTGATAGTTTAGTGAAATCTCTTCGGCGCAGGGGCGGCGAATACTAAAGGACGTCTGGCGTCGGGGGGAAGCATCAGCGAACATTTTGTATCTAAATCAAGATGTGGTCTACGAGGGGCGTTTAATAAGTAACGCAACACGTTCTTTTTTTTCTCGACTAGTTTCCGTTGAAAAAAATGCGGAATTTGTTGCGAAATATATTGCAATATTCCCGCTTCAGCCCCTTTCGTGAAGTTTCGATACGTGGCGGCGCTATGCGTAGCCTTCAAAATGGCGTCTGTAACGGATTTTTGGACAACATGGTCGTGAAGATGAAGCAGCGATTAGCATAATTAATCAATAATTCAAAAATAGTCTTAATCGCATTTATTATTATTATACCGCCAACCGGTTTCAACCCGATGTAGGGGTCATCTGGGCGGTTAAACCATTGGTCGACTGCTGATGGTGTCACTCCTGTCTACATAACGGCAAGAAACTATACCCGGTATAATAATAATAAATGCGATTAAGGCTGTTTTTGGATAATTGGTCTATAACGGAGATACATTCCAGACAGAGAGCTGTCGTTGAGTTTCTTTTGGCAGAAAACCAGAGCATCACGGGCATTCTTAGGCGCTTGCAGAATGTCTACTGAGACCTGGCAGTGAACAAAAGCACTGTGAGTCGTTGGGCGAAGAGTATCTCATCATCGCAACAAGGTCGCGCAAACCAGTCCGATCTCCCGCCTGGGAGCCGGACGCATAGAGCTGTGACTCTTGAAGTGTTGGGCTTCAGCATTTTCGTCGCCACAAAAATGCAAATGAAGTTCTCCTTCTCTGTGGCAAAGCAATGCCTCACACAAGTCTGTGCACCCAAGAGGAGCTCAAAAAACTTCAACGGACTGTACTTCCTCATCAACCCTACATCCCGGATCTCGCACCTTAAGACTTCCATCTGTTTGGCCCAATGTAAGATGCATTCCGGCTAAACAGTAAGTGAATAATGGGGAGGTCTTTGATGCAGCAAGACGCTGCTCCGAAATCGACCAATAGAGCAGTACAAAGCGGGCATACTTTCCAGTAAGCTGGTGTAACGTCGTCGCGCTAAATGGAGGTTATGTTGAAAAATAGGTTTGTAGCCCAAAGAGTGATCAATAACATGGTGTATTGGTGTACTGAAATCCTGATTAAGACCAACCTGCTTTCAGAAAAAAAATTGTTGCATTACTTACTGAATGCCCCTTGCATCACCCCTATACATTTGATGCAAAGACTTCGAAACACTCTGTGTGTGTGTGTGTGTGTGTGTGTGTGTGTGTGTGTGTGGTATTTACGTGCGTCCACGCATCTCTGTACGAAACGCGCAACACACTTGAGTTGGTAACTGCCGGGTATCTGCGCGCTTAAATTATATACATTGGTTCAAGTATATGTATATTGACGGATATATGACTTCTTCCTTAGGGGCAAATAAACAAATATATGATTATATTTGGCGGTTCCCACACCTCTACTTGCACTGCCTTATTTCTAGTGTCAAAGATAATTATCGTCATAGTCAACACCCATTTATCATCTAGAGCTAGATGTAGGACTGTTCCAGACTTCTCCATAAATTACGATCTTAAGCTTTTCGCATCCAAGTTTTTCGCTTGCTTCTTTAAATCATCATTGGTTCTGAAGACCAATAAAGATTAATAAAGAAACGCACTTGAACGGATTTTATTTGAACCATCTTCGATTTGCAGATGACATTGTTTTGTTTGCTTTAGATTCAGGAGAACGTCAGCAAAGCACGAAAGAACTGAACAGAGCAGGTTTTACAGCAGGCGTGATGCTTAATCACAGACAGACCAAAATAATGTAGAATAAGTTTGATGTTAGGAAAACACTTAAGGTTAATCATGACATTACAGAAACAGTTGACGAATTTGTCTGCTTACGACAGTTGAAGACTACAAGCTGATGGACCTTTAAAGAAATAAACAAGAGTATAACAACGGCCAGCAACAACTTAACACAAAGTGATATACTCAAACAGCCAAAAAATTGGTGGTTGCCCAACGGGCAATTGAAAGAAACGTATTGGGCACGACAAGGAGGGAGAGAAAAACAGCGAAACGTATAAGGACGTGTTAGGGACTGTTACGAAACTGAAATGGATATAGCCGGGAATACATCGAAACGAAATGTTGCGGATGGACTACGGAAATTCTGAATTGCATTCCTGGTCATACGAAGAGACGTAGACGACGATCTAATAGAAAATAAATTTACGTATCAAAAATAATACAACTATTATGTCCCACAAATATAGTAATTTTAAACATATAAAATAAGGAGGGTTACGGATGACTCTGCGAAGGTTAGGTCTTCCTTGACATACTATTATATGGGGGAAGGGGCGGGGGCAGTCTGTGCTTACCCTTGATCTGCACTCTTCACCACTCCGGCGCGACAGTAGCACCTCGGTGGGTTTCATGTCTTTCCTGAGGCGCTATAATTTCGTCGATTTATTAACCATTCTGGCATCTGATGCATCACTTTTGATAAATTTCTACTTTCCAAATGACTGTTTCTGAGTCTGAACCTTGTTTTCTCTATACAGAGGCTAGCAACCAGGCAGCAAATGTCGCACGCCCCGTTAACATTTGTCGACTTCCACTCCAGTGACAACGTTACTTTGTGGTGCTAAATACAGGACGTTCACTAGCGCTGATTAAGAACCCATTGAGGATTTGAGATGTTCGTTAATTTGTGTTGTTCTCCACAGACAACCAGGGAGCGAGGTGGCGCATGGTTAGTACACTGGACTCACATTCGGGAGGACTACGGTTCAAACCCGCATCCGGCCATCCTCATTCAGGTTTTCCGTGATTTCCTTAAACTGCTTCAGGCAAATGCTGGGATGGTGCCTTTGAAAGGGCACGGCTGACTTCCTTCCCCATCCCTCCCTGATCCGATGGGACCTATGACCTCGCCGTTTGGTCCCCTCCCCCAAATCAACCAACCAATCAACAACCGGGACGTAGAATGACAGCGTGGTGTTCAGAGATGAGATTCGCTTCTGTTTGTGGCATTCAGAATGAAACCGATACGACCGCAGATGCCCTGGTGGTAGGTCACAGAAAGTCTAGAGACGCCCTCTCCAACTCCTGGGTTTCGGTAATGAAGTACTCCATGCAGAAACCATGAGCAATACCAACGAAGAGGAAGTTATTTGAACTCTCGTATAGGAGAAATCAATCTCTTTCGTAGTCGTGTTTACTCGTCACAGAACGTCCCTGTGACAACAACGCGCTACTGAAGGAGAAAAAAGCAGTTAACAAATTTTAAGTGGTAACTTGTTCAGATAAGGCAACGGCCTTGTCGAAGTGGAAATACCGGTTCCCGTGAGATCACCGAAGTTAAGCGCTGTCGGGCGTGGCCGGCACTTGGATGGGACCATCCAACCGCCATGCGCTGTTGCCATTTTTCGGGGTGCACTCAGCCTTGTGATGCCAATTGAGGAGCTAATCGACCGAATAGTAGCGGCTCCGGTCAAAGAAAACCGTCATAACAACCGAGAGAGCGATGTGCTGGCCACACGCCCCTCCTATCCGCATCCTTACTGAGGATGACACGGCGGTCGGATGGTCCCGATGGGCCAATTGTGGCCTGAAGACGGATTGCTTTTGTTCAGATAAGGGCATGTTATACTTTCTGCGGTACTAGGATGTAATAGCCAAAAGGCAAACTTGGAGTGTTAATGCGCTGTACAACTCAACTCAGGCTTTCTGATATATGGATACTTGTTTGTTAAACCTGTTCGTGTGATGTTATATTCATTTTAGTGTTTCTTTCTGCTACACAGTACCGAAGGCTGTAGCAGGCAATCATGTCTAATACAATGTACAATTATTTCCACGAATAATGTAGCGTTAGAACGAAACCTGTTGGTGTAAGCTGTGTGTACAGACATTACTTTGATGGCCCTTCAAGTGTAGCGTCTCTGCAGCATTACATACAGCGTGTTGGAGGCACGATATATTCAACAGCCCAAGAGAATCAAAATGACCATGAGGTATATACTTACATGCAGCAGTGGGTTTGTTGGGTTGTTTTTGGGGAAGGAGACCAGACAGCGAGGTCATCGGTCTCATCGGATTAGGGAAGGACGGGGAAGGAAGTAGGCCGTGCCCTTTCAAAGGAACCATCCCGACATTTGCCTGGAGCGATTTAGGGAAATCACGGAAAACCTAAATCAGAATGGCCGGACGCGGGATTGAACCGTCGTCCTCCCGAATGCGAGTCCAGTGTCTAACCACTGCGCCACCTCGCTCGGTTACAGCACTGAATAATGAGGATACGTTCTCGAAATTTTGGTCCCTTTTTTGTTTGATATTGTGTTTTAGTACCGTTGGATATGTACAAACATTATAAAACATATCTTACCATAGAACGATGGTACCCCAAAACTCATCTATTAACAAAATAGGTTCACCGTATGACTGACACGCCACACAAGCTATGAATGGAACCATCTGTAAAATTAATTTAAATTTGTCCTGTTGCTTGCAATCTGTCGAAATCTGTGACTGCGCTACGAAGTTGATAAAATAACACTTTCTCAGTTTACGTCACGTTTATTTTCCATTAATTGGCAGCGTGCGTTATTTGGCTGTAAGGGCACGACGCTACCGCCTTAGTACTGCATGGCAAGTGGCATCTTACTTTGCATCATCCTCATGAGGTGCCTAGCCATTACTTATACATCAACACTTAATTATAAGATCCTGAAATACACTGGCGTCCAAAATTAAAGCTACAACCTGCTATTTCACCGTCCTGTGCCTAATTCACGATATAATCATACAAACTGTCAACAGATGTCCGTACGATTGTGTCCTGCACGGAAGATGGCATTCCGGTCAACGGACAACCTCGCCGACGATGACGTCAGGGCACCTATCGATGGGAATAGTGTTTGTCGGGTAGGCCCACATCCCCAGTCGCTTTGTACACAGTCACACACGGTGCAGTATGTCACAGAGAAGACGCTTACCAGGCTCTCTGCGGTGGAGGGCCATGGGAAGAATGGAAGCAGGGCAGTCGCAAACTGATGTGTACCCGATGCCTTAATGTGAATCGTTCTGTTGTTTTTCGGATGTGGCGACAGTGTGTAGAGATCGAAACTGTATTCCGAAGACCAGGCCGGGGCCAACCGCGTGTAACGTCTGAAAGAGAGGACCGTTATTTGGCCGTAAGGACACAACGGTACCGCCTTAGTACTGCACGGCAACTGGCATCCGGCCTCGCAGGATCCACTGGACGTGTTGTGTAGTGGCAGACGGTGTACACAAGGCTTCGGCAGAGTGGCCTTTATTGCCAGAGACCTGCTGCATATGTACCTACGACGCACCTTCACAGAAGGGAACGTCTAGAGTGGAGCCGTCAACATGCCAACTGGACCGTCGAACAGAGGGCCAATGTTCTTTTCATAGATCAGTCCCGATTTGGACAGTGGTTTTCGACGGATTCGCATCTGGAGACAACATAAAACACGATTTCGGGACCCAAACATTGTGGAAAGAGACTGATATCGAGGAGGATTCCTAACGGTGTGGCCAAGGATGTGTTGACCACTCGAACACCTCTTCATGAAATTGTATGGTTAAATTAGCAAGGTTTAACTACTGCCAGGTATCGTGACGAGATATTGGGACCTCATGTGCGGTTGCTGCGAGCTCAGACTTCGTACTGATGCACGATGATGCTCGACCTCATAGAGCAGGGGTGGTTGGTGTTTTCCTGGAAACGGAATATACTGCACGCATAGCATGACCTGCTCGCTGCCTCGATTTGAATTCCATAGAACACCTCTTGGATGCACTAGGGACATGGGTTGCTTCACGTCAACCACTCTCCAAAACTTGCCAGAAGCATTGCAGGACGAATGGGCGGTATTGCCTTAACATGAGATTGATGACATCATTCACAGCAAGCCTCGTCTTTTGTTAGGCCTGTATTGCTGCCAGAGTTGGTGACACTCCATACTGAGCGCATTAAAAAAAAAAAAAAAAAAAAAAAGTGTGTGAGTTCCTAAGGGACCAAACTACTGAGGTTATCGGTCCCTAGACTTACACACTACTTAAACTAACTTAACGCTAAGGACAACACTGACACCCACGCCCGAGGGAGGACTCGAACCTCCGGCGGGAGGGGCCGCACGATTAGCGACGTGGCGCCTCTACCCCGCGGCCACTCCGCGCGGCTGAGCGCATTAACCAGTTGTCGGAATGCGCGTGTAAATCCGGTTAAGTCGAAAAAAACGAAGACCATTTTTGTCTACCGTTAAGCACGTTAAAGTTACTTACGTTCTGTATTATTTATATTGTTTCTACTTTACTATCACCTGTTTATACTGTTTTGTGGCAAAATAAACGCAACATTGCAAAATTTCGGTTTGTTGCTTTAATTTTGGACACCAGTGAGTATATCTGCTGAGTGCGCCAGCGAAATACTGTTCCGGGATATTGTTGATCTGGTATCCTTATCTGGTAACGGAGCACAAGAACAGACACAGCACTTTCTCATACAATAATTCGAAACATAACCTCGCTGATACAGCCAAAGAGAAAACCTCTTCGTACTCTACAGGAATATGATTATTAGTTGATGTACAAGTAATAGTCAGGTACTCGATGATGACAGCATGCTGGCAAAACTCATAGCGCCAATAACTGCTGGAAGATAAACGTCAAAAATGGTTCAAATGGCTCTGAGCACCATGGGGCTTAACTTCTGAGGTCGTCAGTCCCCTAGAACTTAGAACTACTTAAACCTAACTAACCTAAGAACATCACACATATCCATGCCCGAGGCAGGATTCGAACCTGCGACCGTAGCGGTCGCTCGGTTCCAGACTGTAGCGCCTAGAACCGCTCGGCCACCCCGGCCGGCGTAAACGTCACTGAAGCCGCAAAAATGTTATTTTATAAATTTCTAAAATCAAAATTTTAACCCGTTCTTAAAAGATAACAACTAGACGTGTTGCAACTACTGTATGATTCCTTACAGCACACGATTCATTGGAATTAAAAGGCACTAAGTCGCACATCTATAAAGCGCGAACAAAAGGTTTCCGTTTAAGGGCATTGCTGCATCGTATATGAAACCCAGAGCGACCCCGGCGCAGGTGTATAAGCACCGACATGTAGGCAAAGTTTTTTTGGTTGTTTGGGGGGAAGAGACCAAACAGCGAGGTCATCGGTCTCATCGGATTAGGCAAGGAAGGGAAAGGAAGTCGTCCGTGCCCTTTCAAAGGAACCATCCCGGTATTTGCCTGGAGCGATTTAGGGAAATCACGGAAAACCTAAATCAGGATGGCCGGACGCGGGATTGAACCGTCGTCCTCCCGAATGCGAGTCCAGTGTGTGTAGACAAGAGTTTAGTGTGATCTTCGAACATAAACTTTTTGAAAGCGCCTTATACTTCGAACCAGTGGTCATATATTAGGAAAGATATGATGTGTAGGACACATGTATGCTGCACATTTGTTAATATGTTTTGTGCAGACTTGTATTTGAATAAGCCTTCTACGCCATTGATAGTTCTGAATCACAGGAAACGTATTTATTATGCATGTCGCTCTTTGTGTTGTTAGGCCTCATTTCCAGAATTGCAATTGTAATATAGGCCAAACGTCGTCTCTTGCGACTGCAATAAAAGCATTATTTCGACCATATGCGTTTCGCTTTATTTTTTGGGTATATCCAGTGTATACCGTAATAGTGTAGTTTTTCTTACAAAATCTGTTTGCTAAGACCGTAAACAGTTCTTATGTTTTAAACTGGTGCTATTTGCTGTCTCAAGTTACAGTTACTACTCACGATTTGTTGTTTCCTACTTCATTCATAATGTTCTTCTACACAGAAATGTTCGATTTTAGTACAGGAACACTCAATGTGTTTTCGTTGTCATGTCCGGTGGATCCCCTTCAACCTCGTGGAGCTTGTTTTAATATTGTGCGCTACGATCATGTTCTTTTTGTCTTTTTGCGATTGTGAAGGTGTCTGCTATCTCCTCTGAGTGTTTTTATATTTTTCGACTGCTTTTATGTGTGTGTGTGTGTGTGTGTGTGTTCATTAGAAATTCTTCCAGTCCATATGTGGCATACAGCAAACCAGTGCTTAACAGTATTGGTTAAAAACAGTCTCGGTTGCAATGTTAGTTTTTTATTTATCAACGACGCGTTTCGCCTTATTTAGGCATCTTCAGGTTATCTTTTCTAGATGGACGCGAGAGGTACCGTTATGCAGATCACTGAAGATGCTCAAGGAATACAGCGAAACGCTTATGGTCTGACAAGGGGAGGCCGCCAATTGTGAAATTCAGATTCGATTCATACTGCGCATAATAAAAGCTCATGGCCAGAGGTGTAATGTGGCAAAGCACCAAGATGCACTTCTCAGCCGTTGTCGAGAAAATCGACAGTTAAAAGAAACCGTTGCGGTGAAATACTCTCTACGACTAACAATTTTCTACAGCGCAGCGGTAAGCGCTCGGGTTCGTAATCCGAAGGTTGCCGGATCGAATCTCGCACCATGCAACATTTTTTTATTATTAGTTTTTTGTAATTCAAATTTTTTAATATATATATATATATATATATATATATAGCTTATGCATGTTGGTGAAGGCGGATCGCTCTCCAATTGTACCGCCTCCATTTTTCCGTTTGTTTAACAGGGTGTACCAAAGCTCTCACGTCCGCACTTATTTTCGACGATGTTATAAGTTGCGCTAGGGACCGCATCTACCTTCTTTCGAACTTAGCAGGCAACTACGCTGTTATGCGGCGGCTCGTTTCGGCCCATTCAGCATCTGTCCTTCAAGTGTAACGAGCAGGTAACGGAGTTTATATTTCATACCTGCCACAGCAAATTTGTGTTCGTGGGGTTTCTATTCTAATTCGAACGTTTGACTTACGCTATACGTATTCGTTTCGGAATATCGTTTCTACGTCTTCCGTTAACTATACGTGGTTAACATTATGAAGACAACATTTGTGAAATACAACTTTGTTTGCGGAAAACATAAAGATGTTCGAAGTCGCCAGTTTTTCCACGACAAACGACTTTCAACAACTTATTATATGCATAATTGTTGCAACTGATTGCCGGGATATATATATTTGAATTACAAAAAACAAATACTAAAAAAAAAAGGTTGCATGGCGCGAGATTCGATCCGGCGACCTTCGGATTACGAACCCGAGCGCTTACCGCTGCGCCACGACGCTGTACAAAATTATTAATCGTAGAGAGTATTCACCGCAACGGTTTCTTTTAACTGTCGATTTTCTCGACAACGGCTGAGAAGTGCATCTTGGTGCTTTGCCACACTACACCTCTGGCCACGAGCTTTTATTATGCGCAGTATGAATCGAATCTGAATTTCACAATTGGCGGCCTCCCCTTGTAAGTAAGACTTTTATTACAGTCGCAAAAGATGGTATGTAATATTTATTACTTGCATCTGTTATGCTCCACTGGGTCGTTCGTTACTCGTGAAAAATTGTTCATATGGCAAGTGCAGCGCCTCGCCGGCAGCCCCGCCGTCCTTCTCTGTGAAGAGCGATCATGATGGACGTTCGCCGGCATCCCAAGTGTCGGCTGTTCGTTGCGCTCCAGCGAAGAGTCGCTGCCGCCACGTGAATATACGGTCGTGGCAAGCAAGCCACGTCTTCCCTCGTGGCTGTCCCTACTAGTGTTCCGCGAAACTTCCCCTGCTGCTTCTTGTATGAGCAAGTCTCAACTCATACGGAAGAGAGAAGATTGTTTCGGCAACGATATATGGTGTGACCTTCTGGAACAAAAAGTCTTAAGAACCACTTGTTACGAAAAGGGGAACTGAGTCTCGTAAGTTTTAGCTGAATTTCTTCACTTAATGGAACGATTGCATCACAACGAAATATATATGCACGATTTACAACGACCATTTACGTATATATATGCTCGCTTTCGTAACGGAGTTCCCGCCAGCAAATACAGTAAGGTATCTGAAGTAATGATAATGGTTATGCAACATAACAATCACAAAACATTATGGCCTGATATACTTCGTGCTTCGAAGTACTAAAAAAAATAATAAATAATTTTTGTCGATCAGCTGCATTATCACATTGTTCAACGTCTAGTTTCGATATTGGTACACTACTGGACATTAAAATAGCTACACCAGAAGAAATGCAAATGATAAACGGGTATTCATTGCACAAATATATTATACTAGAATTGGCATGTGATTACATATTCACGCAATTTGCGTGCATAGATCCTGAGAAATCACTACCCAGAACAACCACCTCTGGCCGTAATAACGGCCTTGATACACCTGGGCATTGAGTCTAACAGAGCTTGGATGGCGTGTAGAGGTACAGCTGCCCATGCAGCTTCAACACGATATCACAGCTCATCAAGAGTAGCGACTGGCGTATTGTGACGAGCCAGTTGCTCAGCCACCATTGACTGGAAGTTTTCAATTGGTGATAGATCTGGAGAATGTGCTGGCCAGGGCAGCAATCGAACATTTTCTGTATCCAGAAAGGCCCGTACAGGACCTACAACATGCGGTCGTGCATTATCCTGCTGAAATGTAGGGTTTCGCAGGGATCGAATGAAGGGTAGAGCCACGGGTCTTAACACATCTGAAATGTAACGCCCACTGTTCAAAGTGCCTCAATGCGAACAAGAGGTGACCGAGACTTGTAACCAATGGCACCCCATACCATCACGCCTGGTGATACGCCAGTATGGTGATGGCGAATACACGCTTTCAATGTGCGTTCACCGCGATGTCACCAAACACGGATGCGACCATTATCATGCTGTAAACAGAACCTGAATTCATCCGAAAAAATGACGTTTTGGCATTCGTGCACCCACGTTCGTCGTTGAGTACACCATCGCAGGCGCTCCTGTCTGTGATTCAGCGTCAAGGGTAACCGCAGCCATGCTATCCGAGCTGATGGTCCATGCTGCTGCAAACGTCGTCGAACTGTTGGTGCAGATGGTTGATGTCTTGCAAACATCCCCATCTGTTGACTCAGGGATCGAGACGTGGCTGCACGATACGTTACAGCCATGCGGATAAGATGCCTATCATCTCGACTGCTAGTGATACGAGGCCGTTGGGATCCAGCACGGCGTTCCGAATTACCCTCCTGAACCCACAGGTTCCATATTCTGCTAACAGTCATTAGATCTCGACCAACGCGAGCAGCAATGTCGCGATAATAGGCTACAATCCGACCTTTATCATAGTCGGAATCGTGATGGTACGTATTTCTCCTCCTTACACGAGGCATCACAAAAACGTTTCACCAGGCAACGCTGGTCTACTGCTGTTTGTGTATGAGAAATCGGTTGGAGACTTTCCTCATGTCAGCACGTTGTAGGTGTCGCCACCGGCGCCAACCTTGTGTGAATGCTCTGAAAAGCTAATCAGTTGCATATCACAGCATCTTCCTTCTGTCGGTTAAATTTCGCGTCTGTAGCACCTACCAGGACATTTCAAAGCCATAAGTTGGCCGGCGATGCGAAGATAAACTGTGGAAGGGAGGGCATACGTTGTTTTTAAATGTGGTCTGCTTTCACCAAGGTATTAACTACATCGCAATAGCTGGTGAAGTTCCAGTGGGAAGATACTGGATCCGTTTTTCGCAACGAACTTAATTTGAACGTCGTTTTTGCCTGATCCGAATGTCCGGTTGTTTTTTTAAGTTAGTTGAGTCAGGCTTATTTCTGAGCTGCCAGTGTCGATCCGATCGCCATTCTGATCCAAATGACCTATTGCTCCATCTTGTAACGTTTATAATTTCGACAGATGGCATCGTTGCACAACAGACACAGCACGTCCAACTATGTGGGAATTCTCCGAAAGGACCATCCCGCCACACGGTAGGTCAGAATTTGACCCCTTTCAAACTCACTCATTTGGCTGTACGAAACAGGAGTGGGTCTCCGTGTTTTGGTTGCCTGCTTGCTTTACACGTTTGCACCACAGTGAGCCTTCTGGCAGTGAGCATTCCGTATTAAAAGGTAGACACAGATGGCGCTCTGGTAACTGTACCACTACGCTGTCTGTTGGCGGACGACGTTGAAACTATTATCATTACGTGTGCTATCCCCCACGTGGCATATGTCGTCATCGGATAAAAATCGGCGCCATCTTTCCGGGTGTACTATTTTTTTTTCGGCAGTACTGCGTGACATGAAATGTTTCAAACCAAATTTACAGCAGTCGGTAAGCGTCTTCTACTTTCGTTGCAATTGGTGTACCACGGCTGAAATAGCTTCATGAATGACGTTTCAGCGACTGGAGAGGTAGGGTCAGCAGCCAGCCCATCACCGTTGTTTCTGGAGCCCAGGCGCGTGATTTGTCGCTTGTTTTGTAGATACGTGCGAGACCTTGTCAGACGTAACTGGCAGCACTTTGGCAACACGGCATTTTATTTTGCTCGAACTGTAATGAAACAAAAACCTTTGAAGAATAATATAGAACCGCCGGAGGAGCTCCAATATGAGTTTATTCTTTCAACGACTACTTTCAATACTATTATCTTCTTGTGATCCACGTAATGAAATCATAATACTTTTCTAGGTCGAGTCATTGCCAGCAAATACCATGAGATATTAAGACTTGTGCAATGCTTTTGTATCGTAGTCAGGACTTGGTGACGTCGATCAGAGGATAATACACTACTGGCCATTAAAATTGGTACGCCACGAAGTTGGCCGGCGATGCGAAGATAAACTGTGGAAGGGAGGGCATACGTTGTTTTTAAATGTGGTCTGCTTTCACCAAGGTATTAACTACATCGCAATAGCTGGTGAAGTTCCAGTGGGAAGATACTGGATCTACACGCCAACCGTGTGGCGGGATGGTCCTTTCGGAGAATTCCCACATAGTTGGACGTGCTGTGTCTGTTGTGCAACGATGCCATCTGTCGAAATTATAAACGTTACAAGATGGAGCAATAGGTCATTTGGATCAGAATGGCGATCGGATCGACACTGGCAGCTCAGAAATAAGCCTGACACAACTAACTTAAAAAAACAACCGGACATTCGGATCAGGCAAAAACGACGTTCAAATTAAGTTCGTTGCGAAAAACGGATCCAGTATCTTCCCACTGGAACTTCACCAGCTATTGCGATGTAGTTAATACCTTGGTGAAAGCAGACCACATTTAAAAACAACGTATGCCCTCCCTTCCACAGTTTATCTTCGCATCGCCGGCCAACTTATGGCTTTGAAATGTCCTGGTAGGTCAGGATCGGAACGGAGACTGCTCTCTTGAGCTCTCTACGCGTGCAGCAGCGACAGAGGTCCATGGATTGCGATGAGTTCGGTTACCCCAGCAGTTACCGTGGCGGCGACAGGCAGCATTTGCCGCGTCGCCAGCTCCGTTCGGTCCGCGACTTGCCACTTTCGACCGCCGCCGCCGCTGCTGAATATTAACCAACTGCCAGCAGGCTAGGCCGCATCGGCAAATGCGTTCCGGCAATCTAAGCCGCTACCGTCTCATCAGGCAAGTTTGCCGCGGCGTCCGCGGAGCGCCAGACGGCGAACACCCTGACTCTACCGACTGCAATTGTTCGGACGTCATCGGAATATCTGATGGAGATGCTGCATGTTACTTACTTGAGTATACTAAGTGGCGAAACTATTATTAAGCGATTTTTTCTCTTAAATACAATAAAAGATAACGTGATATCTAATTCCATGCTCATGTCCAATAAATAAATAGGTGAGTGGTTTGATAAGTCTGGCAAAAAAGCAAGAAAAATATTTGTTTCGTAAGCAACTCATCCTACTTGTAGTCACTTTGTGCTAAGTCTGCTGAGCAGGGTGGATGAGGAACCAATTCAAAGACCACTTCAAGTATTTTCGACAGTGTTGTCGCTGATGTGTGGGGCGATGCACTACACTGGTGAAAGAGCACTTTTTTGCTTGGCAGTCTTGGTCTTTCTCCAGCCAATGTAATTTTCAAATAATTCGACAATGAAGCATAATAGGGGCCAATTATGGTTCTATGTAATCTATGAGGATTATTCTTTGGGAATCCCAAAGAACAGTGGCCGTCACCTTACCAGGTGACAGAAATGGTCTTGCTCGGCGCACATTCACCAGCATTTGACGATTGTTTTGACTGCCGTTTTGACTCTGGTGTGTAAGGATGGATCGAGATTTCATCTACAGTCATAAATCGGCACAAAAAGTCTCAAGGATTGCGATTGCACATCGCGAGACATTGTGTTGAAAAATTGTGCAAAATGCGCTTTTGCTTGACTGTTAGCAACCGCAGGATCCACCTCGCACACAGTTTCTTCATAGCCAATCCCCCGTGCAGGATATTATGCACTCGCTCAGGTGATAATCCCTGCACTCTCAAAAATCTCATAAATTTTAAATCGGCGGTATTGTATTACCATATCATGGATTTTATCAGTGGTTTCCTTTGTGGTGAGCTGCTTCGTCTTCAGTGCTTGTCCGGCTACATTTAAATTCATTAATCTAAAAGTAAATTGTCTTCAATGACGGTGCGGAGTCCCTGTGAACATCATTCAATTCTGTTTTGATTTGTGCGGCAGTTCAATCTTTAAAATGAAAACGTTTAATAACAGCGAAACTCTGTTTTCTCCATTTTCAGTCGCAGTAAACACACTGACCAATCCAGACGGCTGTCAACAATGAACTTGTGCCGTAAACTTGACATTCTTTATACGATCCTTGGAATAATTAAGCTTACCAACCAAGAAGGCCCGACAAGAATGTTCCGTTCTTTCATGGAAATTTACCAGGCTCATCAAACCATCCTCGTACACGTTAATACCGTGAAACACCGCCTCTGCCCTTGATGATGGCCTCAGTTTGGAGGAAAAGACTCCGCGATTTGCTTTAGATATACCATATGTAGCTGACGACACCCAATGGTATTTGATCCCGTAGAGCTACCAAATTATGCGGGAGTTGATTGCTAGGTATCACGTGCTGTTCCAAATAGTTGCACGCAAGTTCTATTGGCTTAAGATATAGTGATTTAGCTAGACAGTCTATGTTCGACACACTCAGAATATAGCGTGCAGCTCTGTGAACATCGCTATCGTTATCTTGAAAGACGGGAGTACACACAGCATACTATTCATAAAGATATGCACGAAAGGGCAACAGTTGGTCATCTAGAATGTTAAAATAATGCTTGACCTGGATCAGTGGACTCCAGTGATGGTACGAAAAACACTCCCAAAACGTCACAGAACCACCTCCGGTCTGAACTACAATTTCTACATCTACATCTACATCAACATACATACTCCGCAATCCAACATACGGTGCGTGGTGGAGGATACCTCGTACCACAACTAGCATCTTCTCTCCCTGTTCCACTCCCAAACAGAACGAGCGAAAGTGACTGCCTATATGCCTCTGTACGAGCCCTAATCTCCCTTATCTCATCTTTGTGGTCTTTTCGCGAAATGTAAGTTGGCGGCAGTAAAATTGTACTGCATTCAGCCTCAAATGCTGGTTCTCTCAATTTCCTCAGTAGCGATTCACGAAAAGAACGCCTCCTG
Organism: Schistocerca americana; assembly: GCF_021461395.2. Lineage (NCBI taxonomy): Eukaryota > Metazoa > Arthropoda > Insecta > Orthoptera > Acrididae > Schistocerca > Schistocerca americana. The sequence continues at coordinate 318,496,455 of NC_060119.1, read as the reverse complement.
GCGGGCGAAGTGGCTGTGCGGTTCTAGACGCTACAGTCTGTAACCGGGCGACCGCTATGGTCGCAGGTTCGAATCCTGCCTCGGGCATGGATGTGTATGATGTCCATAGGTTAGTTAGGTTTAATTAGTTCTAAGTTCTAGGCGACTGATGACCTCAGCAGTTGAGTCGCATAGTGCTCAGAGCCATTTGAACCATTTTAGAACGCCTCCTTTCCTCTAGACACTCCCACCAGAGTTCCTGAAGCATTTCCGTAACACTCGCGTGATGATCAAACCTACCAGTAACAATCTAGCAGCCCGCCTCTGAATTGCTTCTATGTCTTCCCTCAATCAGACCTGTTAGGGATCCCAAACGCTCGAGCAGTACTCAAGAATAGGTCGTATTAGTGTTTTATAAGCGGTCTCCTTCACAGATGAACCACATCTTCCCAAAATTCTACCAACGAACCGAAGACAACTATCCGCCTTCCCCACAACTGCCATTACATGCTTGTCCCACTTCATATCGCTCTGTAATGTTACGCCCAAATATTTAACCGACGTGGCTGTGTCAAGCGCTACACTACTAATGGAGTATTCAAACATTACAAGATTCTTATTCCTATTCATCTGCATTAATTTACATTTATCTATAATTAGAGTTAGCTGCCATTCTTTACACCAATCACAAATCCTGTCCAAGTCATCTTGTATCATCCTACAGTCACTCAACGACGATACCTTTCCGTACACCACAGCATCATCAGCAAACAGCCGCACATTGCTATCCACCCTATCCAAAAGATCATTTATGTAGATAGAAAACAACAGCGGACCTACCACACTTCCCTGGGGCACTCTAGATAATAATAAAAATGGTTCAAATGGCTCTGAGCACTATGGGAATTAACATCTGAGGTCATCAGTCCCCTAGAATTTAGAACTACTTAAACATAACTAACCAAAGGACATCACACACATCCATGCCCGAGGCAGGATTAGAACCCGCGACCGTAGCGATCGCGCGGTTCCAGACTGAAGCGCCTAGAACCACTCGGCCACACCGGCCGGCTCCAGATGATACCCTCACCTCCGATGAACACTCACCATCGAGGACAACGTACGGGGTTCTATTGCCTAAGAAGTCTTCGAGCCACTCACATACTTGGGAACCATTCCCATACGCTCGTACCTTAGTTAGGAGTCAGCAGTGGGGCACTGAGTCAAACGCTTTCCGCAAGTCAAGGAATATGGTATCCGTCTGATACCCTTCATCCATGGTTCGCAAGATATGTGAAAAAAGGGCGAGTTGCGTTTCGCAGGAGCGATTCTTTGTAAAGCCGTGCTGATGCATGGACAGCAACTTCTCTGTCTCAAGGAAATTCATTATATTCGAACTGAGAATATGTTCGAGAATCCTGCAGCAAACCGATGTTAAGGATATTGGTCTGTAATTTTGAGGATCCGTCCTTCTACCCTTCTTAGATACAGGCTTCACCTGCGCTTTTTTTTCCACACACTGAGAGTTAAGCGCCTCACCTGCTGTCAATGCACTTGACGAATTACATCATGTAGAGAGACGCAAAATCGTGACACGTCGGACCGCACATGTCTCCAGTCAGCTAAACCAGTTACAGCGTTGTTTGGCTCATTGAATCCACGTAGATTTATGTGCTGCTGTTCCTGCTGGATTTTCAACCGACAGTAATCATCAAGGTGTGGCACTCGTCTCCGGTTCCTGTTGACTAAAGCGCTGTTCTCACGCCACGTTACATGTCGGCAAGTGATGCGCAATTCCTTGCAGACGTGTTGGACAGCCCGCGCAGATACTTATTGGCTTGGTCATCAGAACGTCCAAATAGGATATCTGTCACATCTTAACAGCGACAGATTATACTGCTCTGGTTCCATACAGCTGACTAGTACATGCACATCACTTCACTGCTACGACGCTTCACCGGCAGAGTGTGGTACTACTTCTGCACCATCTACAGTATTCCAAAGCGATCACTGTGATGTTTCAAGGGCGTAAATAATATTTTGCCTTTCCGACACACGTTTATGATTAGAGTGAAGAGTTCTTCAGAGCTCATTAGGTTGTTCTAAATGGGGAGAAGGCAACGTCCAGTGTACTTCGACGTAGTTTGACGGGATCGTAAGCATTCTCGATGTTCCAAAACTTTCAGAATAAAATTATGCAAATGGCAAAGGATCTTAAAGCGAGTGCACTGAGATACGGAACTAATAGCAGGAAACGACTATTTTGTGTATTACTGAAGAAGCAATTTATACTTAACAGAAACAACTGACGCCATTTGCAGTCGCTCATTGTGACAAGCGGCAATCATTAAGCGTGCTTTACAGCAAATTATATTGACACAGTTGAGCTCTAGGTTCAAACTCATTTGTCTCCATTGCTTACACACGTCGCTTATGCTAGTGGTGTAACCTGTACATTCCACACCGTATTTTTCGAAGTGTGAATTTCACAGTCTAATCGATGGGCATTTACCGATGAATTTTTCTCATACCGTCCAACACCAGCTCTTCAAACTGAAATGTGCGAACAAGTCTTTGACGATAATCATGGTCAGCTCTCTCAGGCTTTGAAGCTGCAATTAAGTTGACGCCTGTTGCAAAATGTTTCTTTGTAAATTCATTCAGGGTTACGAGTGCTACATCCTGCTGACTCGTTTGCTGATAAATTATATGTAGGTCTTCAAGTTACGGCAAAGAGTATTACTGCTTCATGGACGAACGGTAAAGGGTGGTGAATTCCGCCATGGAGAGATCACAGGCGATTGGCTATTGTTTCCCCACAGTAGTGCCGCCAACATACGAGCAACATAAACTAAAAGAACCAGAGGTTGTACAGAGATTCAGGGAGAGCATAAGGGAGCAATTGACAGGAATGGGGGAAATAAATACAGTAGAAGAAGAATGGGTAGCTTTGAGGGATGAAGTAGTGAAGGCAGCAGAGGATCAAGTAGGTAAAAAGACGAGGGCTAGTAGAAATCCTTGGGTAACAGAAGAAATATTGAATTTAATTGATGAAAGGAGAAAATATAAAAATGCAGTAAGTGAAACAGGCAAAAAGGAATACAAACGTCTCAAAAATGAGATCGACAGGAAGTGCAAAATGGCCAAGCAGGGATGGCTAGAGGACAAATGTAAGGATGTAGAGGCCTATCTCACTAGGGGTAAGATAGATACTGCCTACAGGAAAATTAAAGAGACCTTTGGAGATAAGAGAACGACTTGTATGAATATCAAGTGCTCAGATGGAAACCCAGTTCTAAGCAAAGAAGGGAAAGCAGAAAGGTGGAAGGAGTATATAGAGGGTCTATACAAGAGCGATGTACTTGAGGACAATATTATGGAAATGGAAGAGGATGTAGATGAAGATGAAATGGGAGATATGGTACTGCGTGAAGAGTTTGACAGAGCACTGAAAGACCTGAGTCGAAACAAGGCCCCCGGAGTAGACAATATTCCATTGGAACTACTGACGGCCATGGGAGAGCCAGTCCTGACAAAACTCTTCCATCTGGTGAGCAAGATGTATGAAACAGGCGAAATACCCTCAGACTTAAAGAACAATATAATAATTCCAATCCCAAAGAAAGCAGGTGTTGACAGATGTGAAAATTACCGAACTATCAGCTTAAGAAGTCACAGCTGCAAAATACTAACACGAATTCTTTACAGACGAATGGAAAAACTAGTAGAAGCCAACCTCGGGGAAGATCAGTTTGGATTCCGTAGAAACACTGGAACACGTGAGGCAATACTGACTTTACGACTTATCTTAGAAGAAAGATTAAGGAAAGGCAAACCTGCGTTTCTAGCATTTGTGGACTTAGAGAAAGCTTTTGACAATGTTGACTGGAATACTCTCTTTCAAATTCTAAAGGTGGCAGGGGTAAAATACAGGGAGCGAAAGGCTATTTACAATTTGTACAGAAACCAGATGGCAGTTATAAGAGTCGAGGGACATGAAAGGGAAGCAGTGGTTGGGAAGGGAGTAAGACAGGGTTGTAGCCTCTCCCCGATGTTGTTCAATCTGTGTATTGAGCAAGCAGTAAAGGAAACAAAAGAAAAATTCGGAGTAGCTTTAAAATTCATGGAGAAGAAATAAAAACTTTGAGGTTCGCCGATGACATTGTAATTCTGTCAGAGACAGCAAAGGACTTGGAAGAGCAGTTGAATGGAATGGACAGTGTCTTGAAAGGAGGATATAAGATGAACATCAACAAAAGCAAAACAAGGATAATGGAATGTAGTCTAATTAAGTCGGGGGATGCTGAGGGAATTAGATTAGGAAATGATACACTTAAAGTAGTAAAGGAGTTTTGCTATTTGGGGAGCAAAATAACTGATGATGGTCGAAGTAGAGAGGATATAAAATGTAGGCTGGCAATGGCAAGGAAAGCGTTTCTGAAGAAGAGAAATTTGTTAACATCCAGTATTGATTTAAGTGTCAGGAAGTCATTTCTGAAAGTATTCGTATGGAGTGTAGCCATGTATGGAAGTGAAACATGGACGATAACTAGTTTGGACAAGAAGAGAATAGAAGCTTTCGAAATGTGGTGCTACAGAAGAATGCTGAAGATTAGATGGGTAGATCACATAACTAATGAGGAAGTATTGAATAGGATTGGGGAGAAGAGAAGTTTGTGGCACAACCTGACCAGAAGAAGGGATCGGTTGGTAGGACATGTTCTGAGGCATCAAGGGATCACCAATTTAGTATTGGAGGGCAGCGTGGAGGGTAAAAATCGTAGAGGGAGACCAAGAGATGAATACACTAAGCAGATTCAGAAGGATGTAGGTTGCAGTAGGTACTGGGAGATGAAAAAGCTTGCACAGGATAGAGTAGCATGGAGAGCTGCATCAAACCAGTCTCTGGACTGAAGACCACAACAACAACAACAACTTGACCGCGCCACTACACCACCACCGCCGAGCGATCACTGACCTTGGTACTTACCGGCTTCAGTTTGGTGGCAGCTGCGACCCATTACGATTGTTTACTGCTTAGCCGTGCGACTTTAAAACGTGTGACAACATTGACGATCTCGCCAAGTGTGAGATGCGCAGCGTTATCCCCTTTTTAAAAGCGGAAAAAGTCCGAACCATCAAAATTAACAGATAACTGTGGCTTAAGGTAACGTCATGAACGAAGCGTCAGTTCGTAAGTGGTGTATCATGTTTAATGACGGACGGAAAAACGTTCACGACAAAGATTTCGCGGACCGACTCTAAGTAGTGATTGACGGACTCAAAGCAAGGACTGAAACAAAAATCCAAGAACACTGGTGTTTTACAATCAATAGATTGCACTTAGCCTTTCCAGACATTTTAAGAACTGTGTTGCACGGGGCTGTTGGTGCACATCAGGGCTATAAAGAAGTGTGTACCACACGGGTTCCTCGAATTCTGTCAGAAGAGCACAAAACCATACGAATGGCAGCTGCATTGAGATTTCTCAATCGCTATGAAATGGATGGTGAAGAATTTTTGAATCGCGTTGTCACTGATGATGAGACTTGGATATCACACTTCACACCAGAAACCAGAAGAAAGCGCCAGTCAATGGAATGGCATCATTCGCAATCCCCAACGAAACCGAAAAAAAGCAAAACAAATTTTGAGTACCAGGAAGATCATGGCTACTGTGTTTTAGGATCGTAAGTGTGTCCTGCTCATCTACTAAATGCCTAGAGGTGAGACGATAAATGCAGTGGCGTATTGTCAGGCGCTTCAACGACTTCGCCGCGCCATTAAAACCAGGCGGCGCGGAATGCTAACCAGTGTAGTCACGGTACTGCACTTCTGCATGCAGCGGGAGTGACACAGGACTTGCTTCAGTGGTCATCCGCCATACATCCGGACTTGGCCCCAAGTGATTATTATTATTCCCCAAACTGAAAGATACGTTGAGTGGAAAACGCTACCGAAGTCACGAAGAACTTAAAGAAGCCGTTAATCAGTGGTTCAACAACTTGGTGGCAACTGAGTGTGTATACGGCATAGAAAAGCTGGTAAAGTGATACAATAGCCTATATTTGAACAGTGACTTCGCAGAAAACTAGATTGGGTATCAAATTGTATGTAAAATACGGTTTCGTTCAATTATACCAAATGAAAATTTATGTAGATGAAACGTTCTTTATTTTCCGATTGACCCTCGTAGTTGCGGGAGGAAGCAGTTGTTACGAAACAGAAGCAACTTGCAAGGACGTTTTTGACAGGCAAGAGTTACTACAGGCTACAATATTAATTTAGGCCAGTGGGTACTAACCTTAAAACACTTAGTGTAGGCCTCTTTTTAACCCTCTATGTCTGGGCTAGGAACGAAAATACCTGGGATTCGTGAATAATGTTCTTTCCAACTGACTCACGCCCGTAAGCCTCACGAACCGATTCGGTGCCTATATCTTTCAATCAAATACGGCGAACATAATGGCTCAAACTGTGACCAATGGAGATCCATTTTCTCAAAGGCTGTTGCAAATGGTCAGCGAACTCTTCGCCAGAGAAAACTAAATATCACCAAAGTTTTGGTTAGTTCCTCGATGCTTTATCTAGTTCTCTATATTTTTGCACCTGAAATTAGACGCAAGAAGTCCTACGGCGTAAATTAATTGTAACTGATAACCGCATCATAATGAGTGAACTAGATAACGCCTTATTTAGCTTTTCTACGCTTCTTATTTTCTCGCGTGTCTTTTGCTGAGACTGAGGTTTCACACAAGGCACTGACCTTTTAATGCTATACAGTTTCTCAGCCGATTCAGACACATGGTCGTGTGATGAAAAATCTGTCGTCGGCAAAGTGGACACAGAGATTTTAAATAGGGTCTACATGTACGTCCTATAACAAAGGAGAAAAAATTAGAAAAAGTAATTAGAGTAGTGTTTCCCCTATTTTCCGTTCTAGCCTCTTGAAGACAATGATCAGTAACTACGCCATTCGTCACAGGCTCTGGACTTCGTCGATACCTAGAAATTACAGTATTCTTTCACAGTCGACTCAACTGTGTGCCGTCTGCTAGAATTGCATGCGACAAAGAGGAGTATTATTTTTTTAATCAAATGTTGGTTTTTTTAAATTATAATGAAGCGTGACCTTTATACCCAGTTTCATAGTTACAGATAACGTACAACGTTCAAAAATCTAAACCACTAACATACCTCAGTGGCTAAAAGTAGTGGCGTCAGGCTCCATCTTGTCTCAATGTCAAAAAATGGTTCAAATGTCTCTGAGCACTATGGGACTTAACATCGGAGGTCATCAGTCCCCTAGAACTTAGAACTACTTAAACCTGACTAACCTAAGGACATCACACACATCCATGCCCGAGGCAGGATTCGAACCTGCGACCGTAGCAGTCGCGCGGTTCCGAACTGAAGCGCCTAGGACCGCTTGCCTGTTTCAATTTCCATCCGGCCACTCCCCCTCTACATGTGAGACCTTTCAATATATTTTTCCAATTTTTACTATTTTTTTTCTTCAGTTCTCTTTAATGTACGTGGAAAAAAATTTCTCACTCCAACCGAAACCTTAGATATGGTTTAAAGACTGCTACAAGGTCTTGTGGATGAAAGATAAAAAAACAGTACCTGTTACTGTCTTATCTAAAAGTACTGATTGCAATTAAATGATCACCACATGTTCGTCTCTTACGACCTTCTTTAGCTGCATAGCTTCCACACTGTGTACAATATTAATTAGTATAAGGAACGAAGAACTAATACTGTGTTGTGATAAGAAATCGTTTCACTCGAATGATCGAAGAAATATTTTCCATGCTGGCAGCTGTGTCCCACATCAGAAAGAATTTCAACGACTTCCTGCACAGTGACTTACGGCATAATGCATGCCAGTACAGAAATGGTTCAAATGGCTCTGTGCACTATGGGACTTAACATCTGACGTCATCAGTCCCCTAGACTTAGAACTACTTAAACCTAACATAAGGACATCACACACATCCATGCCCGGGATAGGATTCGAACCTGCGACCGTAGCAGCAGCGCGGTTCCGGAGTGAAGCGCCTAGAACCGCTCGGCCACAGCGGCCAGCTCAAGCCAGTACAGGATGCACTCTAGTCCACGTTGAATTGGAACACAATACCGTTCCGTGTCCAGATCTGTAGCCCACGTGTCCAGCAAGGAGTCAGATATTGTTCAATGCGAAGCGCTGCACATGGCGGAAAGAAGGTACACAGTGCGCCCAGCTTGTAAGTTATTTTAATCCACTACGCAACACATGAATCACGTAGACATCGCAACTGGTCGAAGTGAACGGAAAGAGCCTAGAGGACCATGCTGGAGTTTGGCATATTCTAACAGACCATGAAGACGCCATCGTCTTCGCTTTCAGACACTCTGTGATCAGTGGGTCACGCAATGAAACTCTTGTGTCCAGGCGGGCATTGCCAGGTGTCTCCAGGCCGAAGGATTACCACTATGACGTCATTTACGGCAGACTGCTTTAACAGCTCAACAACACCAGCAAAAATTGTCATTTCACTGAGTAGTGGGTTCACTATTAAATACCACTGAGTAGTGGGTACACTATTAAGAGCGTATCATTTTTAGTGATGAATCCAACCGCTATTTGTTTCTAGGCAACTGTGCACAGCACATACGAGTGTGCCGCAGAACACCAAGACATTCCGTTTATTACCGAAAAGTACTGCGAAGAGACTGCCTTCAATGCCGATGTATTAATTCCAAGCACCCTAATAACACGACGGTATTTCTAGGCGATAAAGCAGCCAGTTGACCTGCTGTTTTGGCTTCACTCATCAGTCGAACGTCCCAGCGAGGCAATTTCCGACGTCACAAAGCTCACATATCGAGTGTTAATTGCACCTCCTCCGCGGCGTATTCAACGATTCAGACGTCTGGAAGATACTATGAGGTTGGGCTATAAAATAACAGGACTACTGCTATAAAACATTTTATTTCAAAAACATACATATGTAGTTACTGTAACCCTAAATACACCCTCCTCCTCTATCCCTACAACGCTCCACGGGAATTTTCACTGATGGAAACAGTGCAGGAGATCTTCCTGTGTGAACTCCTTGATGAGACGTGCCGCTTTTTCTTTCACTGCTTCAAAGAACTGAAATCTTGTTTCTTTTAATGCAGATTTGACGTTGGGAATAAACAAAAGTCATATGGTGCTAGATCAGGCGAGTAAGGTGGGTGGTCTAAAACTGGCATGCTGTACCTCGTTAGAAAACTCTGAAGAGACAATGTGGTATGAGTCGGTGCGTTGTCTCCATGACTTGTTCTTCCACAAGCCGGGTCGTTTTGTTCTTATTTGCTCACAGAGTTGAGCAAGAATTTCGAAGTATTAATGTTGATTAATACTTTGACCTTCAGGAACCTAATTTATGCAATTCCATGAACATCTCTTTGAATCTTGATTTGCTCGTTCGAGATTTTCTTGCTCTCGGTGAAGATGGGCCCTTCTAGTGCACGGACTGGGGCTGAGTTTCTGGATCATAAGTGAAAATCCAAGATTCGACATACGTTACAATATTTTCAGAAATTAGGATCATTTTCAGTGTTACGAGCTTCTTTTTGTTCGATCGCGAGGATTTTCGGCACCAGTTTCATGCTAAACTGGTTAGTGACCAGATCCAATCAGTTTATCTACTTTTCCGATATTTTCATTCGTGTTAGACGTTGGACGGCGCCCCGGGCATGAATCACCTTCAACGTCTTCTTGGCCATCTTGGGAACACTTCAACCTCTCAAAAACTCGTGTACATGGTAAACAGTCTTCGCCATACTTTTTTTTAGTAAAGGGTATGTTTCAGTCGCAGTTTTTGCAAGGTTTCACGTGAAACAACAAGACAGTTCGTTGCTCCATTATTACGCTTAACATTTCTCCGGCAAAACAAAAAAACAGCTCTTACACAAACGAAGACCACGGCCACAATGATTTGTCTACAGACACCAGAATGCCGTACTTGACACCTTTGGCGAATGTGTGCTTACTCTGTGACAACATCAGTTCCGTTATTTTCAAGCTCCATAGTTCGTATTCACACACCAACAAGACTCACTCTGAGAATGTAATCCTTACTGGCGTATCACAGGAACACCCATTTTTCTTGCACGCCAACTTTGATTTTCACGTGAAAGGTATGATGTTGACAGTTTATTTTCTCCCAGCACTGCCGTCATCAGGAGAACATTAGAGCATAAGATTCAATAACGTCAGCCGGCCAGAGTGGCAGTGCGGTTCTAGGCGCTTCAGTCTGGAACCGAGCGACCGCTACGGTTGCAGGTTCGAATCCTGCCTCGGGCATGGATGTGTGTGATGTCCTTAGGTTGGTTAGGTTTAATTAGTTCTAAGTTCTAGGCGACTGATGACCTCAGAAGTTAAGTCACATAGTGCTCAGAGTCATTTGAACCATTCCATAACGTCAAAAAGATTAAATCAAATGAAATCCAGTGGAACATTTTATCAACTTTACGTGAACTTCATATCGGTCCGATTTTTGCTCATATAAGACAGACCTTTTGTTTTGTTAATTTATCCGATTCTGCAACTTTGTTTTTGTCTTTGTTATGACTGGCAACGTGCCCATCTCCCTTAGACTAGCACTGTAGCTACAGCCAGCAGCCGATGGAAACACTTGTTGCAGTAAGTACTCATTAACCCATTGGTATCGGTGCCAGGACGTGTCAGCAACAGAATCCCGAGCCACCCACGGAGGCGAGTGACGTCACGCGATCAGCGCCTCCGCTCATCAGGTGCACGGACCGTTCTGTAATGAGAGTTTACACTGCTGCGCACTCGCCCATTTGTTTCCCAGGTGGCAATGACAAGATCGGTTCGGCAGTTGGTCGATAGGTAATACCAATCGGATGGCTGACTGGTGGAATTTGTTTCGTATCTGCTGGTAATTATTGCCGCACCGCTTGCTCGCTGTTTACTAACGCCCCCGGATGAAATTCAGTTTTATTGCGGAGGGAAGCAGTTTTAGTATAACGATAACGGTCTCATTAGCAGTTCAGCATGTTCGATCACTCGCTCCGTGGACGTTACGGCGACATGTGCGTGACCCACAGTCACGTCACTTCCCGTGGGTGGTTTCAGCCTCTGAAACTCGTCAGCTTCCTTGCCCATAAGAAAATTTGTTGCAGCTATTACCAACCGTCTAATTACAGACACGAGAAGGTAACAGTATTTTAAATTCTTATAGGACTGTGCATAAATCAGTATCCATAACGCGTGCCGTAAAGAGATCCTAAAATCAGAAGGAGACGAGGTACTGCCGGAATTAAGGCTGTGAGGACGGAGCGTGAGTCATGCTTGGGTAGCTCAGTTGGTAGAGCACTTTCCCTCAATGGCAAAGGTCCCGAGTTCGAGTCTCGGTCCGGCACACAGTTTTAATCTGCCACGAAGTTTCAGATCCTATAATGTTCTCTGACCCCGAGAATAATCACTTCTTCTGGAGAACAACACATCTCTCCTAAACCAAGCACTGATGTAGCATACACCAGTCAGCAGAAACAAAGGCCGCGGCTCGATATTTTGCAAACAGTGAGAGAGATTTAATAGGTAGATGCCTTTGTCCCAGATTTTCGGAATGCATTTCGTTATCTACCAAGTACGCGATTGATTCTAAGAATAATTAACTAGTAGGGTAAAGGGAGGTATATTCGTGATAAATTTGTTATTTTGCTAAACTACTTATCATGTTTATGATATTAATCTTGTATGAATACTTTCCTGTTAGGGATCGGACGTAATACAACGGTTTTAGACTGTATTTCTTATTTAAAGAGTGTTACTGAATAAATATGGCGGCATCTTGCAAACAATAAAAAGTATGTAATTTTGTAACATAGGCAGGAAATTTTGTGACACTACTAGTCTAATCTTGTGATAAATCGTAATTACGGTAATTTCACAACAAATTTACTGGATTACTTTTTTTTTAGAAACTAACAATACAAGTGGTCATGCAGGTGAAAATACGTAAATACGTTCACTGTATCACTGACTATAACATATCGCAAAATAAATAGCGTACCTTCAATAGTTTCCACGCAGTGTCAAAAATACGCAGACAATGCAATAACCACAGAAGTATTTCACGAAACGGCACGAAGAATGAGAAAAAGTTTTGTATTGTTGACTTTAAGCGTGGTGGAACAGAAACAGGCATATGGTGCTATCTGGCGGGAAGCACAGGACTACCACAACAGGGCCAACCTTCTCCTTGCAAGCAAAAAATTATAATTATGCCACGAAAATATCTCACTTTAGCCTATAATCCGGTAAGTAATCGTCGACGATTAACGTTCTTCAGAATGTAAATGTATGGCTGTAGGGAGTCTATACAAATATTTTTTTCTTTTATTATTTTCTTTTATTCGTCGTATTTAGCACTACATTTCAATGGACTTAAATAATATATCTGTATGAACAGAAATGTTTCACGTTATATACACCGAATAAACATTAATAGAACCGACAAACTGGAAATGGAGGAAAAAGGTGATCAAATTGTTCAAATGGCTCTGAGCACTATGCGACTTAACTGCTGAGGTCATCAGTCGCCTAGAACTTAGAACTAATTAAACCTAACTAACCTAAGGACATCACACACATCCATGCCCAAGGCAGGATTCGAGTCTGCGACCGTAGCGGTGACGCGGTTCCAGACTGAAGCGCCTAGAACCGCACGGCCACACCGGCCGGCAAAAAGGTGATCAAAAAGTTTCCTTCGATTGAAGTACAGTCCAGAATCGGAAAGCCAATATCGCCGTGAACATTGAGCCCATCATCCCACCAACGCACCACGCTGAAATACTCGATTGGTAACACAATGCTGCACAAGTCCGTAACTGACGGTTGCACATGCTCGTGCGACAGGAATTGTCAACCTTTCAAGACCTTTTTTAGGGGACCGAAGGCGTGATAGTCGTATGGGTACATATCAGGCCTATAGGGTGGGTGCTCGAGTGTCTCCCATTTGAGTTGGCGTAACTTCTGTTATGACATGTACAATATGGGGACGTGCGTTATCATGAAGCAGCACGGAACATCGCGTACCATTTCACAACGGTACTTTTTGACAGATATGCTGCCCCATATACATTCTGGTATGGATGTATACTGGTGTTTGTCCTTCGGCAGCAAAAAAAAAAAAAGAAAAAACTGTACGTTGTTCCTATTTGGACGCATTTGGTAGCAACGTCGCCATAGTTCACGTTGCCACGTTTACCGCACGCGCGTCGGGAAGACAAGAATGCCACACTAATTCCTTGTTTACATGTCGGTGGTTATACACCCGCATCTGAATCGCGCTACGTTCTATACACGCCGCAGCAACGCCTTTAAACGGAAATTTTTGATCGCCCCTTGTATCTGCTGTGAGAGAACCTGTTGTCGACTATGAAAGTGAAGAATCGGGTGATATGGCAGTGTCAAGTAGACGTGTTGTTCAGGTGACGGCGTGGCTGTTGTGTTGGTTATCGAGTGTAAAGAAACATTTAAATCAATTATGTGCATTGTATCGTGTGAACCTGGGATACTGAACGTATACAAAGAAGGACAGCACGAATGGTCAGGTTTGTCTGACATATGGGGAAGTGTCACGGAGATACTGCAAGAACTGAACCGGCAGATGCTTAGACACTTACGCAGACTATTCCGAAAAGCTATGCTTACACCATTCCAGGACCCAGCTTTAAGTGATGAATATAGGAATATACTACAATCCATTACGTGTCGCTTCCATATTCATCGCGAGGACTAGATTAGACAACTTATTTGTGCGCACAAACGCATTTAATCAATCATTCTTCCCGCGCTCCATATGTGAATGATATGGAAAGAAGGCCTAATAGCTGGTCCAATAGAAAGTACTAATTTTTATGTACATCACTATGGCTTGCAGAGTACGGACGTAGATGTAACTGTATATTTTGTCTCTTCTGAAACGATGAAAGGCGTCGAGTGCACTGACAGCGCAATGATGCGTACAGCCGATGCGCGTTACGCGTATAATTCAGGTCGGATGTGGTTCCATGATGTTTGGTGGTGTTTTTCGTACCATTCGTTGGGCGGACTATTCAGGTTAACGTGAACATGAATAAGGATATTTATTTCAACATTCTTGGCGTCTAAGTGCTGCTCCTTCTTCTGTACCTTCACGGTGATTATAATTTTTTGGCTATTTCCATCTTCCAAGATGACAACAGCTGAATATATATGGTAGCACGCATATGTTTCTGATTTGACGAACACGTAGGCACCCTATCGCACTCGCATTCGCCCGGTCTCAATCCCACAGAAAATGTCTGGGACTATTACGAACTGTAGATGAAACATAGTAATCAACATGCCCCTATTTTGATACATTTACGGATCCAGTCGTCGATGAGTCGCTTTTGTCAGATGTGGCAAATCTGAAGAAACTTGTGGACTCTCTCCCTTGCCCAATTGAGGCCATTATCAAGGCCAGAGGCGTTGTTACGCGGTACTAACATCATGTCTCACGATAGTGATTAATTTTTTGTAATGTGTGGTTATTAAAGTTGAATAATACTGAATTTTACTACCGCAGGCCTCAGTTTCATTCCCTCTTTTATTTCACCTATTATTATGGACTCTTCCCGGAGCAAGCCATGCCAAACAATTGTATGTTTATATTTTGCTTCACAGAAGCTGCTGAAAGCGTAATCAAATACAGATTACAGTTTCTTTTCAGAAAATCTTTACATAATTTAAATGGAATAACAGGTGGTTTGCGACCTCTCTGCAGGGTGTGAAATCAGTAACGCAAAACGTGCTTGTCTATATACCTAGTGAGATTTGTCACGCAAACAGAATTTTAAACGAAGCTGCTCATCGTGAATTGACTGAAATAAAGTAGCAGACAGCACTAAAGATCGTAAAGTATCAGGAAACAAAGCTTTCAGTTTCATACGGAATGCATAACGGATGTAAGTTTAAGACTCCAAGTATACAGGGTGTTACAAAAAGGTACGGCCAAACTTTCAGGAAACATTCCTCGCACACAAAGAAAGAAAATATGTTATGTGGACACGTGTCCGGAAACGCTTACTTTCCATGTTAGAGCTCATTTTATTACTTCTCTTCAAATCACATTAATCATGGAATGGAAACACAGAGCAACAGAACGTACCAGCGTGACTTCAAACACTTTGTTGCAGGAAATGTTCAAAATGTCCTCCGTTAGCATCCACCCTCCGTCGCATGGAATCCCTGATGCGCTGATGTAGCCCTGGAGAATGGCGCATTGTATCACAGCCGTCCACAATACGAGCACGAAGAGTCTCTACATTTGGTACCGGGATTGCGTAGACAAGAGCTTTCAAATGCCCCCATAAATGAAAGAGGGTTGAGGTCAGGAGAGCGTGGAGGCCATGGAATTGGTCCGCCTCTACCAATCCATCGGTCACCGAATCTTTTGTTGAGAAGCGTACGAACACTTCGACTGAAATGTGCAGGAGCTCCATCGTGCATGAACCACATGTTGTGTCGTACTTGTAAAGGCACATGTTCTAGCAGCACAGGTAGAGTATCCCGTATGAAATCATGATAACGTGCTCCATTGAGCGTAGGTGGACGAAACTAAAATGAGCTCTAACATGGAAATTAAGCGTTTCCGGACACATGTCCACATAACATCTTTTTTTTATTTGTGTGTGAGGAATGTTTCCTCAAAGTTTGGCCGTACCTTTTTGTAACACCCTGTACGTGAGTACCATTACCATTACAGGTCACAACTTAAAAAAGAAATAATGCCATGGTTTTGCTAAGATAGCCTAGCAAAGGCGACAGCGCAAAAATAATATAGCATCATTAGCAACCGAATACATCATAAAGGATAAAGTAAACACCACATACATCCGTGGCAAACGGTAAAAAACTCAAGGGGAAAACCCCAACAAGATTGCCTCTCAGCCCTCCACACAAGGACTAAACGCCTCCTGGAGGCACAGTGGCATTTCTGACGCTCTGCTGTCTTTGACGACTGAAGGTCCATGGCTCTGAGCACTATGGGACTCAACTGCTGAGGTCATTAGTCCCCTAGAACTTAGAACTAGTTAAACCTAACTAACCTAAGGACATCACACACATCCATGCCCGAGGCAGGATTCGAACCTGCGACCGTAGCGGTCTTGCGGTTCCAGACTGCAGCGCCTTTAACCGCACGGCCACTTCGGCCGGCACTGAAGGTCCATACCTTATGACGCTACATACTCGTACTGGTGAATTTTGTCGCCGACTGTGGTAAGTTATCGCCGTTTCTGGACACACCGCGGGTACGCCGTCTAAGGCTATGCGTCATTCTTCGTTAGAAAAAGTCGCGACTTTGTAGCGAAATAAGAAATCCTTCCGTATAAGAACGGCCTTAGATATTTGAGGTGAAGCCATAATTATGAATGATACGTCTACGTACAAAGGACATGTAGCATATTTAAATGACAGTTCGCAAAGACGTTTCACAGCCGCCATTCATTTTCTGCACAGACCAACTAAAGCTATTGTCCTTAGGTTCACCATACTATTGCATAATTCACCGTATTCATGTAGCTACATATGTTGTAGCCACGATATTTTTTATTCGAGGTGGCATGGTTCCAACAATCCTTAGCTTGTCCACACAAGTTGCAAAGTATGGTGGTTTGCAGCACTGAATTGGTGAACAGATCACATGATACGTGTCTTCTTTGGGGTGCGATCAGGTAGACAGTTATTTTGTTATAATATTCCATGTAAAAAAAATAAAATGTGTGTGAAATCTTATGGGACTTGACTGCTAAGGTCATCAGCCCCCAAGCTTACACACTACTTAACCTAAATTATCCTAAGGACAAACACACACACCCATTCCCGAGGCAGGACTCGAACCTCCGCCGGGACCCAGCCGCACAAGCCATGACTGCAGCGCCTAAAACCGCTCGGCTAATCCCGCGCGGCCCCCGTGCGGTCTCTGTGGAGCCAGCATTGTCGCAGAAAACGGTCATCCTGACCCGCTCATGATTTAGTGCAACAGAAAACTTGATTCGTCTGTCCAATCAACTAGTTTCCATTCTTCCGCGGCCTTATCACGAAGTTCCCGTATCAGCTGTAATAATAACTGACGAGGTCGTTGGTTAAACTAATGGACACGCGCGCATCGTCTTCTATGGAGGATGATCAGGGTGCTTTCAAAAACTTGTGCCTTTCCCAATACTGAACACATCCGTGCCCCGAGTCAGTATTCGGCTGCTCTATTCTGACTTAAACAGCGGGCAAGACTGCTACTCTCAACAGATTCTAACGTCAGGAGTTTGTGAATATCCAGCGAGACTCGCACTTTACGTGATACTAATTCATTACCAGTTTTCCATATTTCTGCGCACGTAATCGACCGAAAGAATTTCCCGTATTCCTAGCACCTGTACCACGCCAATTGCCCTGCAGATGATCTAGACGTGTTCCTGTTTACTGGCGCAGTATACGCAACGTGAAAAAGACTGGTGTTGAATTTCAGCATCAATGTCGTAACAGACGGAGCTCCAGGTCGGATGGAACAAAATCTTGGAAGAAAATAGACTGTACAGTTGTTTCAGGGGTCACCCTAACATTCCATCAGGATATACAGGGAAATCTCGAAAAAATCACATAAGAATAGTCGCTCAGGGATTTTAAATCACTTGTCTCGATTACAAATCCTGTGTTTTTGAGCCACCTCACTTGGCAGGAACGCTGGACATAACGTGGTGATTGATATATACGAAACTTACAACACAATGGTTCAGTGACAATTAAGGAAAATGTGGTAAGTTTTAGTTTGCTTCTATATTAGTTTGCTGATAAGTGATTTCCATGCTAAAGCCAAAATCACACGTTTCGGAGAGGCACTGACTGTGGTATATAGGTTCGTATCGTAAGTCTTAGAGACAACTGCAGGTGACACAAACACGTCCTCGATGCTTTGTTTAAAGCAGGTCTGAAGTAGTATGCTCTATTAATTTATTCGAAAACGTGAAATTAAATCACTAATATTTTCTCGTACTTACAGCAGGGCCAAATAATGTCAAATACATTTCCTTTATGTCACGGTGATGTGGTTTAGTGTTATGAGGTTAATAGCCACGCCCTTCTGTATACGTGTATCACTCGAATCGCCGCATCAATATGCTTTCGTACAATCAAGTAATTTTTTAAAATAAAGGTGAAGGTGAAAAAAAGTTTCATGATGCAGCCACACAAAGTTGCTAAATAAAGTTATCATAAAAGGTTCAGTCTTGTTTTGGCTAAAATTTTTCATTCGCACTATTACGTTTATCCGATGGAACAACGTGACATTTTGATTTCTTAGAAATTTTGAGAGATTATTTACTACCAGTGAGACTATTACAACACAATTCACACAAACGAGATTTCATATTATTATTCAGAATGATTTATTTTAGATTCTATGGCCAATATAGTTCCTTCTTATCACACAGTCAAGTTTCTGTGTAGCCGGTTCTTCAAGTCATCACTTACGTTAAGTTTTATAGGAAGGATCAAGCACGGTATCCAACTGCAAAGTCGAGTCATCCATGGAAATAAAACCAAACGCTCTAAAAGATCCTTCATAGGTCTCATCATCTTGCACAGCGCTCTCCCCTCAACAGACTCGTAACCTGAACAAGCGTAGTGACTCACAGAGGTGGCAAATCGGTTACAGGCAGACTGACGCACCTGCTTACGCAACAAAATTACTGATACAAATAAACACCGATCACATAACACACGTCGAGTAAACGGGTTGGTAATTATCTTCCTGATTAGGAATTGTAATTCCTGGATGAGCGACGTAATGACAAAGCTTTCAGCCTCCGGTACGGTAAACATTTCGCGAAATCCCGCCCATACAGAGCATCACAAATGTACTCACTAGCGGTCTAGCACTCATAGTGTCATAATGCAACCTGTCGTATTTCTCTTTAAACTAGCGAATAATTTATCAAACGTAGGTTTACACATGAATATGAGAAGCTACAGAAAAAGAACTTCATCTGTACTAACATTAGAGATAAATTTATGACTGACCCCTTTATCATTCAGGCGTTTGAATGCGATGAGAATACCCCTAATACAGTTTCGAGTGGAAAATAAGAAGTACAAATTCTATACTCGTACGGTAAAACAAGTCGAAAATAAGTAAGGGTAGTCGATAGTAGACACGTGGAAGTAGCTGTCTCTTACGTTTTCACGACTAAACCACTGAACCCATTTTGATGAAATTTGGTATGGAGATAGCTTGAAGAATATAGGCTACTTTAGAAAGGAGAAAAGTGAAATAAAATTAAAAAGTATGTATAAAGCAACCATAATAGAGTATTAAAGCCTTGAGGTATAATTACCCACAAAGCAATGTATAATACCATAGAAAGAATATGTTATTTAGTGACCCTGGTGAAACTTAAAGGACGACCGGAGTGGCCATGCGGTTCTAGGCGCTACAGTCTGGAACCGAGCGACCGCTACGGTCGCAGGTTCGAATCCTGCCTCGGGAATTGATGTGTGTGATGTCCATAGGTTAGTTAGGTTTAATTAGTTCTGAGTTCTAGGCGACTGATGACCTCAGAAGTTAAGTCGCATAGTGCTCAGAGCCATTTGAACCATTTTTTGAAACTTTAAAAGAGAAATTCAGCAGGGTCGCTATAGAGTATATTCGTTCTATGCTACTATACATTGTTTTGTGAATAATTACACCTCAAGTCTTTAATGTTTTACAATGGGTCGTTTATACATACTTTGTAGATTGTTGGTATGTACTGAAAAAAGTTAAAAATATCGACCTTTAAGATGGCGAAGAAGGGTGTTTCTATTTTACATCAGTGAACATAAACCATGTTAAAAATCATTAAATTCGCTGAGTAGTGTACACATTGTATAATGTATAGCCACTTTAATAACACAATTCATTGATGAGTGCTCCTGCCTACACCCCTCTGCACGCACATGTCGGCAGCAATGCCGCGCACGCCGTGTGTTAGGGCAGTTAAAATGGAACAGTGGGGGGAGGGGGGGAGGGAGAGCAACACATCACCAGCAAATCACATTGTCTACCTATTTTGCGGCACTACATACATTTATACATACACACATACATATCTACACCATTTTCTGCAAATGTTTGCTCTTTTTTCACATGGAATTTTCAATTAAGCTTTTGTATATGGTTCCGTTCTCCGGTTGGCCCTAAGATTGCCTCTGAGCTTAATTGGTCTATAATCTCTTGTATCACTGCAGGAACCACGCCAAGTTTGTCCGTGGTTGGTATTTCATATTGAACAAAGGACTAGTCGAATTTCACGTCGTGGAAAGCAATTTAGGAAAGCCCTGTGTTAGAACAAATCTTTAGTTTAATGAGTTCATTACTTTTTAATACAATTTTATGTGGCACTCGCAAACCTGAAGTCAGTTGATGATCAGCTGTTCTTGAAGCTATTCAACAGAAGCTGTACGCTATATGGCGTTCTCCACGGTGGCAGTGTGAATTTACGAAACTGCTTCCGAGAATCAACTATCATGCTGCTCGAAGACGGAAGGCCAGAGAATGGATCGCCATGGTTCTGCTCATGAGAGTGTATAACCGACATACGATCGCTTTTTGTCGAAGCTGATATTTTGTATGTCACCACAGCATGAAATTTTTATTTATAATAAATACACATATACACTGGCGTCCAAAATTAAAGCAACAAACCGCTGTTCCTCAATCATGTGCCTAATTAACGATATAATCATACAAACTGTCAAGAGATGTCCGTACGATCGTGTTCTGAACGGAAGATGGCACATGGTCAACGGAAAATCACGTCAACGATGACGTCAGGGCACCTATCAAAGGGAGTAGTGTTTGCCGGGCAGCCCCTCATCCACAACTGTTATGTACGCAGTAACAGACAAGGCAATATGGCAGACAGAAGACGCCTATCGGATTCTCTGCGGTGGAGGGCCATAGGAAGAATGGAAGCAGGATAGTCGCAAATATATGTGGCCCGAAGGCTTAACGTGAATCGTCCTATTGTTTCTCGCATGTGGCGACAGTTTATAGAGACCGAAACTGTGTCACGAAGACCGGAGCCGACCACGTGTGACTTCAGAAAGCGAGGACCGTTATTTGGCTGTAACGGCACAACGGTACGGCCTTAGTGGCACACGGAAATCAGCATCTGACTTCGCAGCATCCCTTGGACGTGTTGCATCGAGACAAACGGAGTACTGAAAGCTTCAACAGTGTGGTCTTTTCTGTTGAAGACCTGCTGTGTGTTAACCTCTGGCGTGTCTTCATAGAAGGGAACGTCTAGAGTGGAACCGTCAACATGCCACTGGACGGTAGAACAGTGGGCCAATTTTCTTTCACAGATGAGTCCCGATTTGGTATGGAGAGTGATTCTCGACGGATTTGCATCTGGAGAACAAGTGGACCACGATTTCGGGAACCAAACACTGTGGAAAGAGCCGATATCGAGGAGGATCCCTAATGATGTGGGCAGGGAACATCTTAACCACACTACCACCTTTTCATGAAATTGTACGGGTGAATCGGCAAGACTTAACTGCTGTTAGGTATCGTTACGAGATGTCGCGAGGTGCTGTGCGCCCAGACTTTGTACTGGTGGAAGATAATGCTCGACGTCATAGAGCACGAGTAATTGATGTTTTCTTGGAGACGGAAGATACTGCACGCATGGCGTGACCTGCTCGCTCTCTCGATTTGAATCCCATAGAGCGTGTCTGGGATTCACTAGGGAAAAGGGTCGCATCACGTCAGCATCCACCAACCACTCTCCAAGACTTACGAGCAGCTCCACAGGAAGAATGGGCGTTATTGCCTCAGCATGACATTGATGACGTTATTTCTAGCATGCTCCGTCGTTGTCTGGCCAGTATTGCTACCAGAAGTGGTCAAACACCATAGTGAGCATATAAACCAGTTGTCGCAATCTGTTATGTTGGAAAAACGTTTCCGTCTATTGTTACGCACGTTGCAGTTGTTTACATTCTGTATTTTTTACATTGTTTCTACTTTGCTATGACCTGTTTACAGTATTTTGTGGCACAACCTTGCAAAATCTCCGTTTGTTTCTTTAATTTTGGACACCAGTGGAAAATCAATTTAACTGAATCAAACAGCTCAACGTGCGATAGTAAAATTGACACCTGCGAATAAAATACAGAATCTTAATTATTACACCTTATACCAGATGTTTTTTCGTGGCATCTTCGTGGTTCCCAACGGCGAAAAACTGTGACAGTCTGACGCTCTTTAGAATTTCTCTCATTATCACTTTTAATTTAATGACATCTTCCATCTTGCTCGTCAATTTACAAGTATGGAAAAAATGGAATATCATCGTTTTTGCCATTTAAGCCATGTTCTACACCAATTCTCCGTGCGTTGAATCTGAACTGTAGATACAACATTTGTAAAAATTGAAAAAAAGTGGAAAATAGAAAAGGGAGAAAGGGAAAAATTTTGTTTTCGGCAGCGCTAACAATGACATCGTTGTTAAGCTGTTAGACGTTGTGGAAAACTGTAAGCTGAAATTCTATATCGTCAAAAATTTGTCTGTTTTCTGGCTGTTTATCGCCGACGTAGGCTCATTTAAAACTGGTGGAAGTTTGTATGAAGTCTGCTGCAACCATTTTCAACGGATAAGGTATGGGCGAATGAATTCAAATGTACCCATACTTTGGAAGAGGATCCAGGTGAAAACAGCATCACAGAAGAAAATATCACCGGCCGTGGTGGCCGAGCGGTTCTAGACGCTCCAGTCTGGAACCGCGCGTCCGCTACGGTCGCAGGTTCGAATCCTGCCTCGTGCATGAAAGTGTGTGATGTCCTTAGGTTAGTTAGGTTCAAGTAATTGTAAGTTCTAGGGGACTGATGACCTCAGATGTTGAGTGCCATAGTGCTCAGAGCCATTTGAACCATTTTTTAGAAGAAAATATTAAGAATACACAGTACAGGGTTAGATCACCGGCGATTAAAGGCATACGAACTACGACACGAAAAGGTATATCACAAGAAAAATTGTGATACATTATCAACGGTGAATCTGAACTCGATTGACTACATTTCAAAGGCTGCACAGGGATATTTTCTGTGTTAATGATGTAAGAGACCAGTAGGCTCTGGTGATTCATTAGAGAGTAATTGCAGTTCGTTTGATTTCTTAATCTCATTTATCTCTTATCTATAATGCACTGGAAATATCTACACAACAATGGTTCAAATGGCTCTGAGCACTATGGGACTTAACTTCTGAGGTCATCAGTCCCCTAGAACTTAGAACTACTTAAACCTAACTAACCTAAGGACATCACACGCATCCATGCCCGAGGCAGGATTCGAACCTGCGACAGTAGCGGCCGCGCGGTTCCAGACTGTAGCGCCTAGAACCGCTCGGCCGCTCCGCCGGCTCGACAAAACAGTGCAGACGTCGACAGTATGCGCTGTATTTCCTCTTCAGTCTGAATCTCGTTCCATTCTTTCACGGTCCTTGCTGCTGACAACAGCAATGCTCACTTTACTCTTCACCCTGTATCTTGTATTCAGTTTTTCTCGGTTGTGTGTCGCGATTGTTTTTCCGGCAGTTGTTAGTTGCACGTTAACAGTAATACACAGCAGTACGGCATAGGTTTACTGTTGAAGGGCTCGCAGATATGCACCTCTGGTATAAGTTCAAAGAATATGGTGGAAGACTGGTACGCCGACGCCGCGTTGAGCAGTTCCCGCTACACCGAAAACCACGTCACACTACTTTTGCATCTGAGGGCTGTTGCATTACTCTTTGTTCGTGTGTTGCACATTTTGGTGATTGCATATTAAAGGCTTTTTCACTGTTGAGAAGGCGTTTCCACAGAAGATACCTGGAGTAACGAACCGAATTAATCGTAATTACATTATTACTCTGTAAGGAGCCACTGTAGACCACGGATCGTTTGTATCAAAGAACTCAGAAAGTATGACTGAACAACCTCCGCAATTTTATCGGTGCAGTTGGGATTAATCCTGCACATGAAGAGTTAACACGTCTTGCGCATATTGGGCGCAGAGTTTCTTGAATGGTTACTACAGGCAAACGCAGAAACAAGTTTCTTGGCAATGTTTTAACTGTTTTAAAATGAATCCAACTAAGTTTGTGCTGTTACCGTGCAGGAAACAAGTGTCCACCAGCTCATACCAGAAATTAATAAGCAGTCAAGGAAGTGGGTGGATGCCAGCGATCTGCATTAAAGAAGGCGAAGTCGGATTGATCTGCTGGGATGGTTGTGGTAACTGTATTCTAAAATGCAAAAGATATTCATCTTATTGATTCCTAGAAAAAGGTTAAAAGATAACTAGTGAGTATTAGGAAAATCTTCTGGAGCAAATGATCTTCAATCACGACAAAGCACATACACACAAAAGAGCTTTTAGAATGGAGACTCTTAGGATCAGAATTCCGAATTTCTCAAACATCTCTCTGCTTATCATCTACTAACACGTGTAAGGAAAGTAGTGGTTGGTAAACTTTTTGAGTCACGAGATTATGGGAGTTGATAAGTATTTTGCACGTTGAGAATCATTCATCAGGAATGTAACCCATTTATTGGAAAAAAAGGTTCAGCTGCAGGGTTCAAAATTGAAAAAGAAGTGCTTTTCTACCTACAAAACTGTCTTTCACTATTAGGCCGAGAACATTCCACCTAGCACTCTTGCAATTTGCAAAAGGGAAGATTATTACAGTACACAATCACGTTCAGAGTCATCTTCTAATTACGCTTCTTACCTGGCTTTTCGTGACGTATGATACTAAATTAAGTTTCTGCATTGTGTGACGGACTACACTAGATCACGTTTTCCAGAGTGAAGATCACTTACGTTGAAACCGAATAAGCAGATATGACAACTCTCGCAGCAGGCAGTTTGCCTTCCGAGAGGCATCTGTTTTGATTATAAACAGTACACCGCCATTTATCATCGGGCTAACATCGAGCAGCGCAAAACACCACTGCTATGTCAAACCCTTGTCGCTACGGCTACGCTTGATTCATTGGCCTACTGTATTCAGATTCTAGCCAGGATTGTACCGATTACAGTTTCTGACACAGGGCAAGGAAGTGGTGTAATATTTCTCTCGCTCACTGACTGAGAACACAAACTGTATACGTAGCCTCTTCCTCTACTTACCAAACACCAGGCATATGTCTGCTTCCACGATGCATCCACCACAAAGTCAGCACCCTGGTACTGGTGCCAGCAGCAGAATGACCTGAAACCAAAACAGAAGCATAAGAACAGAAAACATTCTTCACCTCTACTTTTAAAGGTAGCGAACTGGCGTTCACGAGTCTCACCTACGATACCAGGTTGATACTGATATCACATACTATTCATGGTCTTGTTGCTCATTTACTGATGACGTCTTATTATTTATTTTCATTCTTATGTTATCCCTCAAACGTTACCTACACAGCGAAACACTACTGCATGAAGTTCTAAAACATCGAATGGTACAAATCAGATTGTGGTGCCATACATTTACTTTACTCACACATGCCAGCAAACATTATCAACACTGAGGTTGATGTTATGTTCTTTGATGTCAAGAAGTCATTTGATACAGTTCCGCATTGTTGTTTCGTGAACCAAATACGAGATTTGTAATTATCTTCAGGACTTCCTTGTAGATAGAACCCAATACGTCGCTCATAATGGAACAAAATCATATTTCGGGAGCACCCCTGGGTAGTGTTACAGGATCGTAACTGCTTACAGTCCCGATCAATGTTCCATCATGACGTTTACGAACGATGTTGTTATCTGTACGAAGGATGCAATGCCAGAAGACAGTAGCGAAATGCAGGAAGGCCTGGAGAGGTTCCACGACTGATGCAAGAACTCGTTGTTGACCCTGAGCATAAAAAAATGAAAAGTATTTCGAAAAAATAGGCGAGAGGATCCACCACTGTTTGATACATTACTGGCGACAAATCAATAAGTTACCTCCGAGTATTTAGTGGAAATTGTAGGGAAAGCTGATGTTAGGATTAATGCATTTTAAGTAACTTATGAAAATGTAATTCATCCACGGAAAACGTAGTAGCGTACGAAACACTTTCAACTGATCCTTGAGTATTGCTCATCATTCGGGGACCATTACTAAGTGGATTAATAGAAGAGATTCAACAATGAGCGGAGTGTTTCGTCACGGGATCGTTTAGCCGGTGCGAGAGCGAGGTGAAGATGTTCAACAAACACCAGTGGCAGACGCTACAAGAGAGGCGTTGTGCACCACGATCGGGTTTCCTGTAATTGAAATACCGACACAGCACATTCTGGACATAGTCGGGTAATATATTAGACCTACTTCCTCTCACGTAATGGCTCTGAGCACTATGCGACTTAACTTCTGAGGTCATCAGTCGCCTAGAACTTAGAACTAATTAAACCTAACTAACCTAAGGACATCACACACATCCATGCCCGAGGCAGGATTCGAACCTGCGACCGCAGCGGTCGCTCGGCTCCAGACTGTAGCGCCTAGAACCGCACGGCCACTCCGGCCGGCCCTCTCACATACCTCTCCCTAAATAGCCACAACGTACTCATAAGGAGGTTAACCGACAATCACTCTTCCCATTCGCTACTCGCAAAAACAAAAAAGGTAAATGGTGAGTGGGGGAAGCAAGCGGCTGATAGCAGTGCCATACTGACAGCAGTGCCAGATGTACTCTCGGCTGCACACCACCACCACCACAAACACTTCAAAAATTTCTACTCTTTAACCATTCCATTTCAAAACTTTACATTATTAGAAGTATTATTTTGCTCTTTAGGCCCTAGGCGTAACTGAAATTACGAAAATTTTATTTTGCAGTAGGTCTCATACGAAACATCCAAAATATTATTAATTTTATCCATGACTGCTTGAGAATGCTGCAGCAGATTTTTTAAATATCCGCGAGGAACAAAACTATATCAGCAACATAGGTTTTGGAACAGGAATTTATTTTCCGTTACTAGTTTCGGGCCAAGGCCCATCATCAGACTGCAGCGAGGATTTCGTGTGCCGATTTCTGCCTGTTTTCCTGTAATTTACAGCCCTGTTGAAGGATGAAAATGTACAAATGCGTAAAGGAAATCCTCAGCACTGCCTGGTAATAGGGCTAAGGCCAAAACTAGTTATGGCAAAATAAATTATCGTTAAAAAATAGTGTGGTTGGTTGCTTTTTCCTTCCTCAAAGAAAATAATAATTTTATAATAGTTACTGCAAAGAGTACCATTACCACCTGCCAACGGTTAAAAATTAACAAAGTGTTTCTACATCCTTTGTTGTTGAAGTCTTCACGCTAGTAGGTAACTTCACTAAAACTGTAGTAAGCTATTTATTACTTCGGATCGCAGAGGGCGACTGAAGATGTTATGCTGTGAATTCTCTGGGACGCATGCCCGCAGAGGTGAGTCCAAACCTTGCAATCAATGAAAGCTCTTTTCATGATTAAAAGGGAAGTGACATATTATCAGGAGTAAGTTCCCGTGATACACTCCAGAGTCGCACCATGGTACAGATGGGACGATGATATTGATTTTAGAGCGCATAACCACCAACCTATGAAAATGTGAATCGTAATCCTTGGTGCTATTCGACAAGAATAGGCTAAGTGTCGGCACCGGAATTCATCTTCTCTCTTCCCTTATCAACGCACAACACAAACACGACGGAACACTGTACACACACGCATTACAGTTAGCTATTCTTAAGCCGCGACTGTCAAACACCGCGCGAGAGGGGCCATTTTACACGGAGAAAGAAAACCAAAATATGCTGCCCAACAATGCTCCGTGGCTCCTCGTTTATCACACATCTCTTAATAGTAAAGCGTCTCTTCGTGTTCACTAGAAAAGTGTTATTTGTATTGCGGTGCTATAGCAAGTATTAAAAAACGTCAATGTAGTTTGTTTTTGGTTATGTAGCACAACAGATTGCATAAGTTTATTACCTCACTACAGCCAGCAAGAGAGGCAATAATAATACAAAGTGCTATATCCTAATCTTCAATATAAAGGGTTGAAATTTATCTGTACCTGGAAAGCCGCTCGGGATTAGCCGACCGGTCTTGGGCGCTGCAGTCATGGACTGTGCGGCTCGTCCCGGCGGAGGTTCGAGTCCTCCCTCGGGCATGGGTGTGTGTGTTTGTCCTTAGGATAATTTAGGTTAAGTTGTGTGTAAGCTTAGGGACTGATGACCTTAGCAGTTAAGTCCCATAAGATTTCACACACATTTGAACATTTTGTACCTGGAAAAACTGATTACGCGCTAGGTCGGCTAAAGTAGTTGATGGGGTTGACGGCGGAAAGCACCAGATTGTGGTGCCCGATTGCTAGACGTATAATTCGCAGGTCCAACTAAACACCCATACAGAGAAAATAAACTGTTTGTGACATTTCACAGAGCTAGTAGGTTTTCTATGCGCTCCGCGGACGAAGTTATAAAGAATGGGAGCCAAAATTTGTTTTGCAATCCGCCTGCCCGGTTAGCAAACTACTTTATGAACTTCCTCACGTATTTCACAGCTTATTCGTCAGTCACTTGTTCAGACACTGAAGCGTCGAGTGTTGTAACGGTTCACCCAAAGAAATTTGTTGAAAGGGCAGTTTCGACTTTTTGCTTCATACCTATCGCTTTCTGTTTTTATATAAAATAGTAAAAAAAGACAGTTTTCAGAATACAACACGAAGAACTACTTAATTACGCTGGCAACATAAATGAGGACACAACCATAATCCTCTCAAATTATGCTGAGATGCTAGAAACAGGACTGATTGGAATAAATGAGGACCTATGGGCCGAAAGTCTACGTTTCAACGAGATAATGCGTATATGCATGTTTCTCCTGCAACTAAAAACTGGTTTCAAGATAAAGATATCGATATCTTGCACTGGCCTGCATTTAGACCAGATCTGAACCCCGTGGAAAACTTTTGGGAAATATTTGCAACGAGTTTCTATAGCAATGGAAGGCACTTTGAGGCTGTAAGTGAGCTGAGAAAAGCGATACTGGAAAAAGTGGGTGACAATTTCACTGCAAAAACTACAGGCCCTAACAAAACAACGCCAAAGAGAATTTTTGAGATTATTAGGAAAAAAGGAGGCCGGACAAAGTGCTAACAATGCAATAACACAACAGGACAGTGAGTGCCTTTATACCAATTTCCATACAGGAAATGCAAACGCCTTGTTTTATTGCTCGTTTTGTAATTCCGTCATGATTGTTTATACCTTATATGTATTATGTAGCTCTCTATACTGTGCCTTTTCATCTCCGAATAACTACTGTAACCAACATCCTTCTGAATCTGCTTACTGTATTCATCTCTTTGTCTCCCTGTACGATTTTTAGCCCCCCCCCCCCCCCCAGGCGCCCCTCACGCTTCCCTCCATTACTAAATTGGTGAGCCCTTGATGTCTCTGAATGTGTCCTATCAACCGACCCCTTCTTTTGGTCAATTTGTGCCACAGATTTCTTGTTTCACAATTCTGTTCAGTAACTTCTCATTAGTTAATTGATCTACCCACCAAATCTCCAACATTCTTCTGTAGTACTACACTTCGAAACTTTCTATTATCGTTTGTTTAAACTATTTATCGTTCACGTTTCAGTTCCATACATGGCTACCCTCAGATAAGACTTCCTAAAACTTAAATCTATATTCAATGTTATCACATTTCTCTTTTTCAAAAATCTTTTTCTTGCCGTTGCCAGTCTACATTTTATATCCTCTTAACTTCGGCCATCATCAGTTATTTCGCTGCCCAAATAGCAAATCTCATCTACCGCCTTAAGTGTCTCGTTTCCTAATCCACTTGTCTTAGCATTGCCTGATTTAATTCGACCAAACATCTGGATTCGCATTAGCGTTCATATTAGCGAGAGTGGGGACCGAAATCTCCCCCTGGCCTTCCTGATTTAGACAATAGAAGAAATGTATTCGCAATTGCGAATACAATCAGATTCCAGCTGGACCTTGTCTTGTCATGAAATACTACGTCCCACTGGCTTAGTTTCTACGATTACAGCTGTCGATCGCAGCAGTGCCTGTTCCTTCAGACATGCACGCATGCCTAAAGGACATTGCAAAGTACATCGTAAAAACACAGGAACTGCAATAAGGTATTTTTGATTTAGGTATTCTGTGTTTTCCCAAGGCAGCTACCAGTCTGGTTTCCTAAGCAACGCTACGGTTGATTCCTTTTTCAAACCTTGCTCACTTCGAGCAGCATCCCGAATTACTTCGAAGTCGAGGGAATGTTAACTCTAGCCTTCTGCCCTTGGTACGATCATCTCTTAGGCATATATGATTCGTATCTTCTCATAATAGTTCATTAAAATTCGCTGTTTCAGTGTTACACTATAAATCATAGTTGCCAGTGTAATTGTAAGAAACCGCCTTGAATCCCATTGCCTACAGCGCCTTATTATACTTACTGGAAGTCTCATGCACTCACATGTCGTCAACCTACGTTCGGCAATATTTCCAGAGAACATAGTTTCTCATGTTGTTACAAAAGATGCGACTTGATTTATTTCGCTCTAATTTTCAGACGCATCCATCTGAATCTAATTATATTCCTTTGTTCCCTTGCGAACCGCTTTCTTCAAGAGCGGTGACCGGTTCATTAACTTTCATACCGCCGTGCCTCTTCACTAACACCATAATAGCCGTCCTGTCATGACTGCATAATTCTGCCACTTGATCTTCTGTATTTTTTGACAGTATAATTTGGTGTTCAGTTCTGTACCCTTGTTTTGCTTTTGTTGATGTTCATCCTATATCCTCCTTTCAAGACAATGTCTATTTCGTTCAATTGCTCCTCCAAGTCCTTTGCTGTCCCCGACAGAATTACAATGTCATCGGCAGACCTCAAAGTTTTTATTTCTATCCCCTGAACTTTAATTCCTACTAAAAATCTTTCTTTGTTTTCCTTTACTGGTTCTTCAATGTACACGTTGAATAACATCGGGGACAGGCTACAACCCTGTCTCACTCCCTTCCCAACCACTGCTTACCTTTCATGCCCTTCGACTCTTGTAACTGCCGTCTGGTTTCTGTAAAAGTTGTAAATGGGCTTTCGCTCCCTTTATTTTACCCCTGCTACCTTCGGAATTTCAAAGAGAGTATTCGAGTCAACATTGTCAAAAGCTTTCTCCAAGCTTAAAAATGCTATAGACGTAGGTTTGCCTTTTCTTAACCAATACTCGAAGATAAGTTGAAGAGTCAGTATTGCCTCGTTTGTTCCGCCATTTCCCCGGAATCCACACTTATCTACTACTTACATAATAAATTCGATACACATGTGTTTCAGAAATTGCACTATTACTTTCGTAGGAACCTCGTCTTTACACTGACTTCCACTGCTGTATTGTCTTCCAGTGGTGCAGCATCGTGCAGCCACGTCACGTACTTTAAGTCAGGAAATGGGTTGTTTGCAACAAACCGAGTATCTACACGGGAGCCGCAGCAGAGGCGCGCGGCATAGGTGCATCCAGCGACAACAGCGACACACCAATGGCCATACAGCCTACGCCGTCCTTTCAGAGCAGTTCCAGTTCTCCAGACAGCATCATGTCTCGACGCTTCGATAACAGTGAAAGTTGGCAGATTACTTCCGTCATTTTCATAAGGGCGGGAAAGGGGGGGGGGGGGTATCACCTGGCGAGATGATATGCGGTGCCATTGGGTACCCAAAGGCCAGTTGTTTGGACAGCAGCCATTACGTTTATAACGTGTTAGGATCGATGGCTGTGCCATATCTTCAAGGTCTCCGTGCGTTAGAGCTCAGCAGAATAACGCAAGATCGCGTGTTCCCCTTGTGGTTCCGACACACCCCGATACAGAGTGTGTCCGACTGTCGCCCTCAACAGATCTCTCACACAATGAAAACATTTGGTGATGAGTTGTCGAGACACTGGCGCACCACCACTCGCCAGTTACTGTAACTGATGAAGTCTTGAACAGAGCTGAAGCAACACGGAATGACATAGCCGTACCTATCAAAAAATGCTTCAAATGGCTCTGATCTGGGACTTAACATCTGAGGTCATCAGTCCCCTAGAACTTAGAACCACTTAAACCTAACTAACCTAAGGACATCACACACGTCCATGCCCGAGGCAGGATTCGAACCTGCGACTGTAGCAGTCGTGCGGTTCCAGACTGAAGCGCCTAGAACCGCTCGGACACATCGGCCGGTCGTACCTATCATTCTACCTCAGTTCGATCGATATCCAGCCAGGGTAGAGCCACTGTTACTCGCAAACATGTCAGCTCTGTGTATTAAATTTCGCACCCTGAAAATATCCCCAAACTACCTAAAAACTTAATCATCTATTCTTCCTACTAAATGTATAGACGCACAATAAGTGAAATTCTGTTATTTGCTATTCTACCTGCTGTCCTAATTGTAAGGGCCATCGAAGGACAGTTTTTTGTATTCACGTAGCTACTATCCTGCTGTTTAGCAGACTTTCAGATGTATACACGGAGGTGACAGAAATGATAGGATGACGATATGTGCATACACAGATGGCGGTAGAATATCGTGCACAAGGTACAAAACAACAGTGCATTGGCGGAGCTGTCATTTGTACTCAGGTGATACCTGTGAAAAAGTTTACGGCGTAATTATGGCCGCACGACGGGAATTAATAGACATTTAACGCGGAATGATAGTTGGAGATAGATGCATGGGACATTCCACTACGTAAATCGTTAAGGAAATCAATATTCCGAGATCCACAGTGTCAACAGTGTGCGCGAGAATACCACATTTCAGGCGTTACCTCTCACCACGCAACGCAGTGGCCAACGGCCTTCACTTAACGACCAACGGCAGCGGCATTTACGCAGAATTCTCAGTGCTAACGGACAAGCAACACTGAGTGAAATAATAGCAGAAATCAGTGTGGGATGTACGTCGAATGTATCCGTAAGTACAGTGCGGCGATATTTGGCGTTAATGGCACTTGGCAGCAGACGACCGACACGTGTGCCTTTGCTAACAAAACATCGCCTGCAGCACCTCTCCCGGGCTCACGGCCATAACGGTTGGACGCTAGACGACTAGAAAACCATGGCCTGGTCACATGAATCCTGATTTCAGTTGGTAAGAGGTGATGTTAGGTTTCGAGAGTGGCGCAGACCCCACCAAGCCATGGACCCCAGTTATCAACAAGGCACTGTGGAAGCTGCTGCTGGCTCCATAATGGTGTGAGTCCAACTGAACCGATCGTTGACTGTAAATGATTATGTTCAGCTATTTGGGGACCATTTGCAGCCATTCATGGGCTTCATATCCCAAAAAGCTATGGAAATTTTATGGATGACAAGCGACATGTCACCGGGCCACAATTGTTAGCAATTGATTTGAAGAACTTTCCGGATTGTTCGAGCGAATGATTTGGCCACCCAAGATAGCACGACTTGAATCCCTTCGAGCATTTACGAGCCGGCCGTTGTGGCCGAGTGGATCTAGACGCTTTAGTCTGGAACCGCGTGACCGCTACTGTCGCAGGTTCGAATCCTGCCTCGGGCATGGATGTGTGTGATGTCCTTAGGTTAGTTAGGTTTAAGTAGTTCTACGTTCTAGGGGACTGATGACCTCAGATGTTAAGTCCCACAGTGCTCAGAGCCATGGCTCAATATTTCTGCAGGGGACTTCTAACGACTTGTTGAGTCGATGGCACTTGCAGCTGATGCACTCCACCAGGGCCTCGACTGGCTGCATTTCGCCGGGCAAGAGGTGGTCTGACACGATGTTAGAACGTATGACGTCACTGCTGTCACCTCAGTGTAGTTAGCCCATTAGGTCCGAGGGAAGCAGTTCTCGAGGGACCGAACACAAACACCGGTCACGGCGGGTCACCGCGCCTGGCTCCATTGTCCCGACGTCAGCAGTTTCCCCTTGCACGGCAGTTTGCAACCCGCTCTGCGTGCGCTTTGTATGGCGTCGAGCGCACGGGTTCAGTTGGACTTGAGGTTGAACGAGAGAACCAAGTTACGATTCCGTTCTAGCGTTCACCCTACCAGTACCCAACGCCCCGCTGTATCATCTCAAAGACCATCTTCTGTGTGGCCGAGTCGACCAAACACTTTCTTGGAACGGCAATATTTTAAAGTCAAAAATAAACTTATATTCCGACGTCGTTTTCATTAACTTAGCGTATTTACCCCGAATGGATTCCATTCCTCAACTGCATTTCTTATGGTAGTTAGAATTCTCAGCTACAGCTGACCTCATCATTGGACTCATAACGTTCTTTCGAAGTTTCAGTACCTAAAACTTAAGAATGTGCGAATTTTAGTGAATAAGGAGAACATATTTTAGAGTCATACAGCTGAGTTCAACCACGAGTTTTCAACACTTTCTAAAAAATGCAAATCATCGCCTCGTCAAAAGAATTTCTTTCACTTTTCCAGAAATCTTCTCGAGTATTATCAGTTCCAATCATCAAGAAGACTTCCGTAGTATAACCCGTTAGTTTTGCCTTTTGTAAAGTAGTCCATAAGAAGAATCCCTTTTGCATCGTAGAAAGAAAAATTGACAAAAAAATAGGACTCTTGCAGATGAAATCGACTCCGCCTTTACTGGCGCAAGGTCACGGAATTCCACCCATTGTTGTCCACTGCTTCCATTCTTGTCGCAAGAAGGAATAAGGATGATTGGGATTTATCGCCCCCATCAACGAATTAAGATGGATGGGGGTGAAAATCCGCTGACTCTTTTTCCGAGGAACCGTCTCGGCATCTGCCTGAATGAATTTACTGAAGCCTAAATCTGAACGGCCGGATGAGAATTTTGACGCCTTCCTCTCATGTGCGAATCTGGTGACTTACCATAGCGCCACCTCACCAAGTTTTATGGAGTGTGGAAGTCGATAGATATCTCAGTCACAAAAGAGAAAAGTCATCGTACAAAATCAGTTCGATTTTTTTTTTTTTTTTTTAATTGATGAAGATACTGTAGAGAATTTTGATCTCGCGTCTGGCTTTGGTAAACACACAGTAAATGCAGCACCTAATTTGCGCAAGCTTTTTCATAGTTAACTTTCCATGTGAAATGTAACGTATCCCTGCAGTAGTCTATTTTACAACTGTTAATCGCCCACCGTTCATCATTTTGCCGATTTTTTTTCGGTTTCTTCATATTGGTTCCATCTTTGGGACGTCCATCAGGCGTACCATTTTCAAGAGAAATTCGGTCATTTTTTTTATTCGGCACCACATATCTTAACTGCTGCAGCTCAAGAAACAGACTCGTTATGAACTTTCAACTATGGACGAATCTCGTTAGTGATAAACACTCCATGGCAAAGAATGTTATGACTACACGGTATTCCAGTTCCTCCACTTGAATGAAACACGCAGCTTTAAAAACTCGCGTAAACAAAATTATGCCAAGATAAAATTCAATGTCAATTCTGTGCCACGCCTTACTTCGTATTAGGTATAGGACAAAATGTCTCTTCCTAAGCCGAGACCAAGTACCTACCGCTACCTGAAAACTGTACGAGCTTGTCCAGCTCTAGGGTAAGGGAACGGAGTGATACTGTAAAAACAGCAATACACTGAACACAAACACTGCACAGACATTTATCTTCATTCACAGTTTAAGCGGGTGCATATGTTTAATAGTGTCTGTTATGTTCGTACGTACAGTACGCCAGCCGGAGTAGGATTTACGACGTGCTGAGAGATGAAAAATATATTTAGTCTAACCGCACCATTTAACGCACAGTTTACCACTAAATTAATACAACCGAGAGAAAACTAGCAAAATCCGAATTCACGCCAGCGCTAAAAAACTGACAGGCGTGTCCCATCGCTCCCATTTTGCTACGAATTAGCGCTTTGATTCGATTGTGACAACAGCAATACCAAATTATAAGCGTCTAGAACAACTGCAATTACAATACTTGAGTAATTACCCATCCAAGGGACACGACGCGTGAAGATTGAATCTATTGGCACGTAGCGTTCGAGACTCGATACATACTGTGAACATGAAGTACAACGAGAAAAATTCAGAGATTGTTCGGTGATATTTTCTGTGTGCCCTAGTATTAGGGACCCATGGACTTTGAAGTTTAGTTGCAATGTCGATGCATTTCGTTTGACTTCTTACCTGCATTTACCTTTATATCTGTACTGCACAAAAAATGTCTGCGTAACAAATCACCGAAACTGATAGCCCGATACAATGACACTTTGGAAATTAGACGTCTGAAAGGTGTTTTCTATACTGAACAGCCGGCCGCTATGGCCGAGCGGTTCTAGGCGCTTCAGTCTGAAACCGCGCGACCACTACGGTCGCAGGTTCGAATCCTGCCTCGGGCATGGATGTGTGTGATGTCCTTAGGTTAGTTAGGTTTAAGTAGTTCTACGTTCTAAGGGACTGATTGACCTCAGATTTAAGTCCCATAGTGCTCAGAGCCATTTGAACCAATGATATACTGAACAGGTGACTCCCGCAATCATCTATGAAATGTACATACAGAGTTAAGAAATGTGGTGCCGAATTAGAAAATGACTGCATTTGTTCTGAAGACGGTACGCGTAATGGACGTCTCAAAGATGCAATCAACATGAAGAAACCGAAAAAAATCACAAAATTATGAACGATCGGCGCTTAACATTTATGAAATAGACTACTGCAGAGTTACACTAAATTTTACATAAAAGTTAACTACGAAAAACTTGTGCAAATTATGTGTGGCATTTATTGTATGTTTACCAAAGCCAGATGCGGGGTGGGGGAGTGGCCATCTATGTAAATAACAGTATTCCATTTGAGTCCATAGACGTAACACACCAGTGCACTGAACAGATATTTGAATTTTGTGCAGGGACAGTTGAATAAAGTGAAACAAAATTTCTAACGTTTGTTGTTTATACATCCCCTGACTCTGACTTCAGAGCATTTCTGCTCAAGCTAGAGAGGGTTCTTGATTCACTTTACATAAGCACCAGAAATTAGTAATACGTGCTGACTTCAATATTGATTTTGTATGTGATGGTGCAAGAAAAAGAATGTTGGTAGATGTCTTAAATTGATATGATCTTAGGCAGACTGCGCTTTCTCCATCTAGAGTGCAGGGGAACAGCAGCACAACCATAGACAATATTTTTATTCATTCTTCATTACTAGATGGGCATTCTGTCAATAAAAGGGTGAATGGCCTTTCAGACCATGATGCACAAATTTTAACACTAAAAGACTTTAGTACTCAAACAAGTGTCACATATAATTACAAACTATGTAGGAAAGTTAATCCAACGGCAATAGAGATTTTTTTAAACCTCGTGAAGGAACAAGAGTGGCAGGATGTTTATAGTGCCGATAACACAGATGGCAAATATAGAGCTTTCCTTAACACATTTCTCATGCTCTTGCAGAGTCGTTTTCCATTAGAACGTTCTAAACGGGTACCAGCAGTAAAAAGCAGCCTGAGTGATTGACTGGTGGGATAAGGAAATCATGTTGAACAAAGCGGAAATTGTGACTGCGTCTAACATTTTGATACAGTAGCCCATTACAGACAATACTGTATAGTGCTTAAAAATGTTATTAGAAAGGTAAATAGTATGTGATGCGCAAATAGAATGGCTAATTCGCAGAATAAAATTAAAACTATGGTCAGTTGTGAAGGAAGTGTCTGGCCAGCAACACAAGGTCAACGATATAAAGTCAGTCCGTACTAAACATATTTTTGTTACTGATAAATCAGATATAAGTACAGTTTTTAACAATTATTTTTCTGAGCATTGCTGTTGACTTACGTAAAAATTTAGTTTCTACAGGGAATCATATAACTGTCTTGGGAAATGCCTTTCCGAGATTGATGTCTGAAATACTCCTCTGATACAGACAAGGGGGAGATTGAGTCACTGAAGACTAAGGACTCTCATGGATATGATGGGGTGCCTAGCAGAATATTAACGTACTGTGCCCCACTTGTTAGCCCTGTAATTTTTCCTTTCGGAATTGTCACTTTCCTGAATGATTACAGTGCTCAGCAGTAAAGCCGCTTTATAAAAAGGGAGAAAGAGATAATGTAGACAATTTCAGACATATTTCAATGCTAGCAGTGTCATTTGCTTAGCAAGCAAAAAATGGCTCTGAGCACTATGGGACTTAAATCTGAGGTCAATCAGTCCCTTAGAACGTAGTTATTGAAAAGGCTATGTATGTAAGGATAGTTGACCATTTTATACCACACGATTTGCTATCAAATGTACAGTACGGCTTTAGAAGTCGTTTAACAACTGAAAATGCTATATTATCTTTTCTCTGTGAAGTACCGGATGGGTTGGAATCCATGCATTCGGCTGTTTTATAGAATGACGTATCACCTTTTAGTGGTGTTTTATTTTGACGTACAACGAGTGTTAGCTACCAAATTCCGAGCTTTTGAGCTCTAATTTTTAGTTACGTGAGTACAAAAATTTTTAGTATTCTTACGTAAAAGCACTTAAAAGATTTTTTACAAAAATTTCTTAAAATCTTAAAGTTTTTTGTAAAATTATCGTATCAAAGGATGTCTTAGGCTTATTATTCCTTCCGGATTTATTGTTGTGCAGATGTTCATCTGATGATGTGGTCCCTAGTGATATGAAACAGGTAGCGACCCAAAAATAAAGGACTAAGTACAGCTGAAACGGTTGATTGATACCAAAGATGAGTACACAAAAATAAATAAATAAACCGGCGCACCACGAAGGGATTATCCGAATGGGACGTAAATCGGTAGATGTGATGTACATGTACAGAGAAATAAATGATTACAAGTTCAGAAAAATTGTATCACTTATTCAAGAGAAAGAGCGTCATGCGGTGGTCCACCATTGATCCTTATACAAGCAGTTATTGGGACTGACATTGATAGAGTTGTTCGATGTCCTCCTGAGGGATATCGTGCGAAATTCTGTCGAGGCGACGCATTAGATCGTCAAAATCGCGAAGCTGTTGGAGTTCCCTGGCCATAATGCTCCAAACGTTATCACATGGGGAGAGATCCGGCGACCTTGCTGGCCAAAGTAGGATTTGGCAAGCATGAAGACAAGCAGTAAAAACTCTCGCCGTGAAAGGACGGGTGTTATCTTGCTGAAATGTATTCCCAGAATGGCTTTGCATGAAGGGCAACATATCGAGGCGGAGAATACCGTGTCAACTGTGTGAACAGGGACCCCATCGACTTGGAACAAAGAATTAGAATTGGGGAGTAAACGTTCACCGATGGACCTGATAAGCCAAATTAGCCACATAATGGTTGGCACTAATGCGATATTGCAGAGGAAGCACAGGGCTACGGAATACCACAACATGTTTCACTCTTGGGACATAAATTCAGCCAAAAACTGGAAACAGTGTGAGCTTTCAAATGTGTGTGAATTTCTAAGGAACCAAACTGCTTAGGTCACCAGTCCTTAGACTTACACACTACTTACACTAACTTATTCCAAGAACAACACGCACACCCATACCCGAGAGAGCACTCGAATCTCGAACGGGAGGGGCCGCGCTGTCAGTGATGTGGCACCTCTAACCGCGCGGCCACCTCCGCGCGGCTTGGAAACGGTGTGAAAGAAGACTCATATGACCAAGTGGCTTCCTTCCACTGCTCCTTAATCTAGGTTATATGGCTTCGGCCCGCGTTGTTACAGGCAATTGCATTACTAACACCAGTTTCTGGATTCCAGCTCGCCTTGCAGTTCCTTGCTTATGATTCTCTTCTTGTTGTTTTGGTGCTGGCAGGGTTCGCAAGTGCGACATTCAGTTCTGCAGTGACTTTTGGAGCTGCCTTCCCCATACTTATCGCCACTATCCTCTCCAACAACCGTCTGTTACGATCAGTCAACACACACTTTCGTCTGCATTGTGACTTAGCGAATGATGTTTCTTGCTGTCCTTGTGTGGGGCATAAATCTTCGATACGGTGCCTCATAAAACCGCAAACAATGCAGCTAGCTCGGTTACAGAAGCACCCAACATACGGGCACCAACCATTTGTGTATGTTCAAATTCAGTTATCTCCGACATAATGCATTCACAACTACACTACTGGCCATTAAAATTGCTACACCAAGAAGAAATGCAGATGATAAACGGGTATTCATTGGACAAATATATTATACAAGAACTGACATGTGATTACATTTTCACGCAATTTGCGTGTATAGATCCTGAGAAATCAGTACCCAGAACAACCACCTCTGGCCGTAATAACGGCCTTGATATGCCTGGACATTGAGTCAAACAGAGCTTGGATGGCGTGTACAAGTACAGCTGCCCATGCAGCTTCAACACGATACCACAGTTCATCAAGAGTAGTGACTGGCGTATTGTGACGAGCCAGTTGCTCGGCCACCATTGACCAGACGTTTCCAATTGGAGAGAGATCTGGAGAATGTGCTGGCCAGGGCATTCTCCAGATCTCTCTCCAATTGGAAACGTCTGGTCAATGGTGGCCGAGCAACTGGCTCGTCACAACATTTTCTGTATCCAGAGAGGCCCGTACAGGACCTGCAACATGAGGTCGTGCATTATGCTGTTGAAATGTAGGATTTCGCAGGGATCGAATGAAGGGTAGAGCCACGGGTCGTAACACATCTGATATGTAACGTCCACTGTTCAAAGTGCCGTCAATGCGAACAAGAGGTGACCGAGACGTGTATCCAGTAGCAGCCCATACCATCACGCCGGATGATACACCAGTATGGCAATGACGAATACACACTTCCAATGTGCGTTCACCGCGATGTCGCCAAACACGGATGCGACCATTATGATGCTGTAAACATAACCGGGATTCATCCGAAAAAATGACGTTTTGCCATCCGTGCACCCAGGTTCGTCGTTGAGTACACCATCTCCGGCGCTCCTGTCTGTGATGCAGCGTTAAGGGTAAACGCAGCCATGGTCTCCGAACTGATAGTCCACGCTGCTGCAAACGTCGTCGAACTGTTCGTGGAGATGGTTGTTGTCTTGCAAACGTCCCCATCTGTTGACTCAGGGATCGAGATGTGGCTGCACGATCCATTACAGCCATGCCATAAGATGCCTGTCATGTCGACTGCTAGTGATACCAGGCCGTTGGGATCCAGCACGGCGTTCCGTATTACCCTCCTGAACCCACCGATTCCATATTCTGGTAACGGTCATTGGATCTCGACCAACGCGAGCAGCAATGTCGTGATACGATAAACTGCAATCGCGATAGGCTACAATCCGACATTTATCAAAGTCGGAAACGTGATGGTACGCATTTCTCCTCCTTACACTTGGCATCACAACAACGTTTCACTAGGCACTGTGTATGAGAAATCGGTTAGAAACTTTCCTCATGTCAGCTCATTGCAGGTGTCTCCACCGGC
The DNA here is from genome assembly GCF_021461395.2 of Schistocerca americana. Taxonomy (NCBI): domain Eukaryota; kingdom Metazoa; phylum Arthropoda; class Insecta; order Orthoptera; family Acrididae; genus Schistocerca; species Schistocerca americana. Next base: position 318,454,989 of record NC_060119.1, on the reverse strand, counting down.
GCTAACCTTGTGTGAATGCTCTGAAAATCTAATAATTTGCATATCACAGCATCTTCTTCCTGTCGGTTAAATGTCGCGTCTGTAGCAAGTCATCGTCGTGGTGTAGCAATTTTAATGGCCAGTAGTGTACACAGAATACTGTTTTATCCGTGACTGAGTCTTGAAACATATTGAGGACATTATAGAGATACTACTTGTGGTCAAATAGAAGAGCACAACATGTAGGCTTGGCTAGCATCCGCATTTACGTTCAGAGGTGCATTTGTTATTTTTTCGAACCATTGTACCCAAGTGGCTACCCACGATCATTTTGATTTGTTGCATGTTTATAAAAAGAAACCCGTGTCTCCACTAACGGCACTACGTCGTCGTTGCAGGGGCGAAGTCGTGCATCGACCGAGGATGCGAGCATTGATGGTGCTCGCGGTGGCGCTGGCGGCCGCTACGACGGGCCTCGCGTGGGCCGCGGAGCGTTGCTGTGGCGACGCCGAGCCGTGGCAGGGGCAGGCGCGCGCCAAGCGTAGCTTCAGCGCCTGGGGCGGCAAGCGCGCCGGGCCCGACGGCGTCGCCGGCGCTGACGTCGACGACGGCTACGGCGACGGCGACGACCAGAAGAGGGCCTTCTCCAGCTGGGGCGGCAAGAGGGCGGTCCCCGGCTGGCAGGCGGCGCGGGGCAGCCCGCTGGAGGAGGACAAGCGCTCCAAGCAGTCCTTCTACAGCTGGGGCGGCAAGCGCGGCCTCGACGGGGAGGCAGAAGCCGACGGCCAAGCTCCAGAAGACGCGGTCGAAAAGAAGAGGGGAGGGGTCAGGTTCTCCAGCTGGGGTGGCAAGAGGGACCATTTCCAAGACGACGACGGTGGCGTGGAGGACCTCGCCGATAGCAAGAGAGCTTTCTCCAGCTGGGGAGGGAAGAGATTCGGCGACGGAGCGCCGGCCGCGGAGAAGCGCGCCTTCTCCACCTGGGGGGAGTCGCTGGCCAACCGCCGCCTCGACCTCTACAACTACAGGCCCGTGCAGCTCCGCAACGGCAACGGCCCGCCCTTCTTCCCCTGGGGTGGCTAATCGCGTTCCGCCCTGACGCTTCTTCTGCACCTCCCTCTGCTTTTCGTTTCCATAACGCACACGGAATGTGTAGCGTACCGATTGCTTTGTACCCTTGTGTGGAACAGAAAACCGATATCCCATTGTTTGTGGCCGTCGGAGAAATGTAGTAATATTTGCATGTAATACATTGCAGTAATGTAGTAATATGTGAAAAAATCAGCCAATAAAGACGTAAAATGTCATCCTTTCCGTTCATTGCATTCTTCCTACCACTGACCTAAACACAATCAACATTTTGTATCGTTGGAATATACAGCATGAAGTTTCCAAACTGAATTCCTTGTAAAAGACACAATTCACTTTCTCCAATTATTTGAATTTATTGGCTTTACCACCAATAATGGTTAATACTCCGCACCACAAAGTATTACTAGGCTTCAGTCTGCATAATACACGGACAGTGTATATTGTGATGTCTGATGTAGTATCTAACGTCATACATAAAAAAATTTCGCTCCTGAAATTCTCTCTATGAATTATTGTTATAAGACGGTAACATATGCGAAAACATTATTTCAGCATATATTTGTTTACACAGCCACAATCATTTTCTTAGGCACGAAAGTGCATACATCAATGGATTCAGAGTAACTATGCATGACTATAAGGTTTCGTGACCGTAGCCTGCTTATGTAAAATTCTTGTGTCTTTCGGACCGCATGAAAATATAAAATGAAACTATCTCTCACAATAGTCAAAACGTTGGTCGTTTCATTTTAAATTATAATGTTTCAAATACCCTAAACATTTTTTTTTGAAATGTTTGTAAGCTCCCCTACAAACAGCAAGAAATAAAGCAGCAATAAGGATTACTTTTTCTTCGAAGACAGACAATGAGACTTATTTCTAGCTGAGAGAAAAGACGCAGAACGTAGCTTCAACACCTACTTAACGCAGGGTGACAACTCAAACTTGAAAAAACGTTCCCCGAGAATTCCAGGAGTGAGGAGGAAGATGGTGCCAAGAAGCTCCTCGTAAATTAATGGTGAGTGAAAGGCGGGGAGGGGGGTATACTACAATAATGACCTTTCTTTCTATCTTCTCAGCTGAGATATACTAGCCATAAACGAGTTTAACCACAATTTTTAAACATAGATAATTTATGTGGAATAATATTCACATAATTAACATACTTTCAAATATTAAGTATTTTAAAATTCGTGATTTATAGTAATCAATAACATCAAATTTCAGTGATGGGTTACAAACATAGAATTTCCTGAGAGTTTATGAAATTCCCTGAGATTTCCCTGATTTTTCCAGGTAAAATATAATTCTTGAAAATTTCAGGTTTTTCCGGAAGTATCTCCGCCTTGTTAACCGTTTATGCATTACATATTACACGCGATAGAAGATAGCAAAGACGGGTGTAAAATACGGCGGAAAAGCGTGTACTGTCTACTCGTTGGTCTGAATCGTTGCTGCCGCATAACGCAGTTGCTGAACGCGTCAGTTTCGGCTATCACTCGTCACATACTGTTTATGACAGTGCATATGCAACAACACTCGCCAAGCGCAAACGTTAGTGATTCGGACGTATTACGCGATGACAATGTTGTTTCTGCATTAATGGATGTGTAACTGCCGTGTGCCAATAGCGCACTCTCTGCCATCGCATTTGGAAAGTGTCATGATGTAACACAGTTCATCCATAACACGAAAGAGTTTTATGACAAAGTCCATTCTACTTTTGGAGAGTGCCGAAATACAACTAAAAAGCGCTTACCAGGCGCCGGTCTTCATCCTGTTTTTCTAGTCCACCTCCTCACGCACTTTTCTAGCTCTGAACAATACCGCGAAAGACTATACCAATACATAAAGTGGTTGTCAAAAACAGCTGAACAGAAAAACGTTTGTTGTCAGCAAAATTCGAGTTCAGTACCGACACATCACGTTATAAGCAACCAGGTCATATTTCGAACGCAAGGAAAGATGAAGTAACACTCTCTCTACAGAGAAAAAGCCAGTTCACTTAACAGAAAAGTATAAGTAAAATGTGACCCGAAACGAGAAAGACGGGGAAAACAGCACAGCACAGCGACGTGCGGCTGCTTACTGCAGGCGAAGGCCAAAGTTGAACATGTTTTCTTTTTCCTTTCTTGTTTAAAAAAATTGTTCCAAAACAGATTTTTGAGAGACTCAGATTGTCTTCATTAGAAGTTTGTTTTACTGGAGTACATTTCACCACCACTAGTCACTTTTTTTCTTTCTTTTTTTTAATATAGGCCTGTTGCTATAAGTGAAACGCGTTACGAAGCTAAACTTCCCTGATAAACGCGAACAGCCCTTACACTCAAAACTGGTGTTTGGTGGCATGTGATAGTGAGAATTTCTATAGTTCTGCTTCGTTATGGTATCTTTACTTGATGCGAACGTGTTTATTTAAGATCAGTGGTAGGGGCATGTCATGCTATAAGAACGCATAATGTACGTCATTTGTTGCTCCTCACCTCATCCAATATTTCCACCAACCATTCATGGACGCTGTTGTAGATCCCATTTGTATAGTAAAATGGCTCTCCAAAAAACAACAGTGCTGCGTAAGCCACATTTAAAATTGGTGATAACTGTAGAAGCAGTTAGAGATGCTACAACAGCCTTTGCTTTTCCAGTGACGGTCTGTCTTTGCCAATTTTTGATGAATGACGCTCTAAAAATTGCACAATGGGCCTTTGTCCGAATTTTCACAGCCAAATGAAGAATGGGAAATGGACAAATGGGATACCAAAGTGATAATCGTGGGATCTAGTTTTGCAGAGAAAGATGTAACTGCTTGAAAGTAATCAGGATGATTAAGAAAAACTTAACTAGTAATTTGAGGGACAATTACCCAGTGGGTTTTTATCCGATTGTTCATAGTCAAACGAAGAGTCAAAATGGACAAATGTGGTATCAAACCGGTCAGCGTGTGATCCAATTTTGAAAAAAAAAGATTTAATTGTTTGAAGTAATGACGGTAATTAAGAAAAACTTAATTAGCTACTGAAGTATCATAAAGGGCATCTCTTCAAGGTCTAGCTGTTTTGTGCATAAAAAGCTACACTGGTGCAGAAATTGTTGAATTCTTTCTTTCATGTTGAAAAAATATAATAAACATCAAATGACTGCTATTACTGAATCTTTTCCGACTTCTCTTGAGCTATAGACTCTTCATAATATAAGGATACCGACTGATATGTTCAAATATTAGATTTCGTGTTTGCTAAACTAAATATGAAAATTAAAAAAAAACTGAAAAAGGGTCCAGTGAACTGTTTTGTCAAATAATTGCCGGCCGCGGTGGTCTAGCGGTTCTAGGCGCTCAGTCCGGAACCGCGCGACTGCTACGGTCGCAGGTTCGAATCCTGCCTCGGGCATGGATGTGTGTGATGTCCTTAGGTTAGTTAGGTTTAAGTAGTTCTAAGTTCTAGGGGACTGATGACCACAGATGTTAAGTCCCATAGCGCTCAGAGCCATTTGAACCATTTTTTGTCAAATAATTTGTCTGAAATTAAGAAATAACATAAATACATTTTTTGTGCTTCTTTTGCTGTAAATGACTTCAAGCATCAGTCAAAGGAGCATCAAATGTTTCTCTATTCTGTTTTATTTCTACTTTTTAGACAAATCATTTCACAAAATATTTGACTGGTCTTTTTTCAGTTTTTTTTTTCTTTCTCTTCGGACTAATACTGAAGTTTAGCTGGCAGTCGGTATTGTTTTACGAACGTGAGACACGAAGATTAAGGCAGTGAAATAAAAGAAAGACAGTTTTTTTAATGAACAAATGGGTATCTGTCTGGGTCTGAAGTTTGCTAATCTCCAACGATATCAAAAACTTCAAATATGTATCAATAATAAAGTGGGAATATCTGTGCCGGGGCATTCAGGTGTGCAGAACAGAATTGTTATAGCGAACGTTTATTTCCTCCAGTCACATGACTGCGGTACGTAATTACGGTCTATCTGTAACCGCCCTGCAGGTTTTGGATTTCATTACATCGCTAGTATAAACAAATGCTGAACAAAAATGTCGCGGATTTTCCACATGGTGGGGCATTTATCATGTTTGTAACAAGAATGCTCTATTTTTTCTGTATAATAAGCGCGAATAGCTGCCGTCATTTTTTTAGGTTTTGTACTGCATTTCCGAGTCTTTGTTTTAATAAATTATGCCGTGGTGTCACTGCACAAAGTTTCTCTAGCGAACCACTGGGAAAGTGCTCCGAAAACTTCAATTGGGGGCTATAACACGCAGACAATTCTTCATGTAACAACTAAAATATTAAATGCACATAATCATTCTCCACGTTAAAGGAACAAGAACTACAATTTACTATTGTGACTACTTTAAAATAAGCATAACTGCTGGTAATCTGTACAATGAGGAAATGACCCGAACTGTCATTTTCTGTGCCGCTACAGATTCCTCCAAATTCATACATTCAACGGACTGGTTAGCAGCACATTCCCACATAACCGAAATTATCTAGCATTTTTCTCGTAAATATATGGCCATACAGCCACATGAATTTGTTCTAGTGTACTTACTCTTTATCACGCTACCGATTATCTTCAACAAGTACATAACGTCTTACTATTATGATTGAGTTAAGTGCAGCTTTGCGGCACTCACATACGAAAAGTAACTTTTTCTCTACTGCGTATTTCGATCTGCATCCGTGAAACAACAATTATTGATTCACCATTGTTGTTTCTAATAAATAAAAGAATAGCAACAACTCAAACTGCGTAATATTTAAGTTACAACCTCTCTGCAAGTTGAAAACAAACATTGTTATAATAGTGTCAGCACAAAACACGAAAGCCACGTAACAATACCTGTTCGCGTTGACGTCATGTGCAGTACACTATGTTCACTCGTGGCTCACTCCATAGATATTCCTACTCTTTGGAATAACACAACCGTTCTACACCGACAGTAATAATTAAAAAACTTTTACTTTTTTTACTTATGAACTAAAAAGTCATTAAACAAATTGTCGACTGAAGAGTATTCAGTAATCACAAGCATAGGCTAATTCTCTATTGTGGTCAAATATAGCCGTAGAAGAACAATCACTACACTCTTATACCATACTCACAAGTTACATAATTACTTAAAAATTAAAATTATTCTCGCGAAGAAGCCCTTATTCTATATGAACCGTGGATTTATTTTCAAAGAATATTCTCAAGAATTTATTCTATTTACTAGCGATTCATCAAGAACATTAACACATTTAATCACACTATGTGAGCGTGGAAGTAGTTGCCAGGGAATAGCTGATGAAATCAAAAACAAATTGCTTTTAACAAATGGGAATTTTATTCCTAAAAGCCTTTTTTTAAAGAAACAGATTTAAAATTATAAGCAGAAAGCACCCTCTAAATATCAGGTTACAATTTATTCAGAGGCAGAAAGAAACAAATTTTTGAGTGTATGAGCTTTATGGCTGAGAACCTTGCCGCTCCCTTTTGACACGGCCGTAGTCAAGACCGCTCACAACAACCTAAGAAAGACTACACTGGTGCAAATCTGCAACACACCAGATTACCTTAAAGTAAAAGTTTTAACAATTCACACAAGCACACAAACTATGCACCCCGTAAGAGGGATGGAAATGGTGCAAAACACTAAAATTAAAAGATTAACTTTGCCGCCGAAGGTGTAACATGATTTTAACTTCTAAGAAAAGTCTTACGATGAAAGGGTGGCAACTTTATGTACTAAAATGACCATTTAAATGAAAGGCCATGAAATGCAATCTTATATAAAATTACACAAGGTTGGCCAAACGAGTTAACATGCTCTACAGTACACAGATACCGACTCTCAAGATGATAGGCAAGATCAAAACATATTTCAGGAATTACGCTGTTACCATTCAGGCAATAAATTCGTTAACAAAGGCATACTAGCACTCCGACAGACAATCTGACCGATTTCCAACCGTCAGATCCAATATATCGGCCGATGTCGAGTAAAACCAAGATACCTACACCTTCTAACTGGGCCTCACCAAGATCAAGCATCAAATACCACTCAAGACAAGTTTAAAATGATACAGAAAACACAAGTCAGAACTGTCAAATCTCTACGGAAGAAGGCTGCGGGTTCTAGACAACAACACACACCACTTGTTATCACACGCGTGAACGGCTGAGGAAACAACAATCCACAAATAACGAACAAATCGTAACAGTCGAGATTTAAAAGAAGTCACTAATTACTCAACTTGAGGATCCCGCTTCAGAGAACAGCGAAAAGTCGCTCTCGCAGCTAGCGCCTCCAAATGCAACAGCGCGTGCCCGCCGCCAGAAGCCCCGGCCTGGCTTCGCGCTGTGGAGACTGCGTCGCTGCTCAGTTGCAGCGAACCAACAAGGTCCAACCACATCCCGACTCTGAAAATGGTGTCCACCCTGAGGATCCAAGACGTCGTCGACTAAGACGACCGGCCGAGCAAACGACCAACGGCAGCCCGCTTTCGCCGACAGCGGTCCCGGCGAATACCAACACCATTCGGACCCGACTGTTGCTGGCTGCCACCTCTTCCCGACTGATACTGGTGTCAGTGCTCAGCAGACCACACGTCGCCATCCGCCGACCAGCCGACCGATCGACCAAAGGCCTCCCGTCTGCGTCGACCACGCTCCCGGCGCGTACTTGCACCGTGCGGACCTGCCTGCTGCTGACTGACAACTCGTCCAACAGCGGAGTAACGACGAACCCGACTCAGTCCACAACCCAACAGCGACTGAGACTTAGAGCCGACTGACTAACATGCGAGTGTCTGCCTTCCGACTGACTCTATCGACACACTGCACCGACTCCCAACTGACCTACTGGCGAGCTCATAGCGCCCCTTAAATGCACGTGAACAGACAACTTTTCCCCTTTCCCACCAGAGGGAGACACCAAATCTGCGATTGCCACAGCGGCGCCACCGCTAGAAACGGAGGGCGACTGTTTCACACTACGCGCTGCGGCACGCTCTTCAAAACAGCAATTTTTACCACGGCTCACTATGAATGTGATTATTCCGCTATAATATACCCCTTACCTACAAGTCTGATAGTTACCAAAAGAAGGTATCCTGTCAATATTTACTTTAAAATGTATGGCGAGATCTGGAAGGCACATTAGTCAAAGGATCAAATACATCCACCGCCTGGGGATTAAATACATATCATTTCTTCTATAGAGCCACTCAACTATATAGGAACGGGAAGCCAAACACCACAATAATTAAGCTTCCTCGTACCAACCGCGAGACGACATTCTTTTGTAAGAGAACATACACTGGTTTTCGACAGAGTTCAATCAACTGGGAACAGCGGAGGAATCCTGAAGAAGATCCCAGCAGAGGGGTCAAAACGTCTAGTACTGAAGAAGTTAAAAGCGGAACGTGATGTGTCCTAATCATCCAGCAGATTGTACCTTCAATGTAAATGGCCACGAATGCCTGCAAACGCGCATAAAACATGTAAAGTTTTAGTTTAGATCATGGAGGAATGGTCTAGATCAGTGGTGGTCAATCCGAAGCAATTTCGTGTGGCGCGAAGAGCCATCACTGGGTGGTCATCAGACACGAATCTTAACTACCAGAGATTACATCTGTTTTTCAGACAGAAAATAATTTTCAAAACAACCATTAGAAACAATTAATCGTTTACAGTTAAAATCATCGATCAGTTATGACGTGGTCCGCTCAGTGACACGATTATAAAAGCTACTTCAGTGCTAACTTTCTTATGCACTTTTGCGGCGTTCGTTGCATAAGAAACTACAGAGGCATATTCTTCCGGTAGCGGTGTCATTTCACCAGTTAATCTCCAGTCATCGAAAAACCTAATGAGTTATTATTATTATACACATCAAAAAAAAGTTTTGCGTCTCCTCGGCTCCGAGAGTTCCGGAACCTGTACAGAAAATTGGAACAGAGATCAACACAAACATCATATCCGTCCTTTTATTGCTCATGAAAACCACACATTGCATGTTGAATCACCACACGGCGAGACCTTCAGAGGTGGTGATCCAGATTGATGTACACACCGGTACCTCTAATACCCAGTAGCACGTCCTCTTGTATTGATGCATGCCTGTATTCGTCATGGCATACCATCCACATGTTCATCCAGACACTATATGTACACATTGTCCCACTCCTCAAAGGCGATCGGCTTAGATCCCTCAGAGTGCTTGGTGAGTGACGTCGTCCATGAACAGCCCTTGTCAGTCTATCCTAGGCACGTGCGATAGGGTTCATGTCTGGAGAACATGCTGGCCAATTTAGTCGAGCGATGTCATTATCCTGGAGGAAGTAATTCACAAGATGTGCACGATGGGAGCGCGAACTGTAGTCCATGAAGACGAATGCCTCGCTAATATGCTGCCGATATGGTTGCTCTATCGGTCGGATGATGGCATTCACGTATAGTACAGCCGCTACGGCGCCTTCCATGACCACCAGCGGCGTACGTCGGCCCCACATAATGCCACCCCAATATAGCAGGGAACCTCCACCTTGCTGCACTCGCTGGACAGTGTGTCTAAGGCGTTCAGCCTGACCGGGTTGCCTCCAAACACGTCTCCGAGATTGTTTGGTTGAAGGCATATGCGACACTCATCGGAGAAGAGAACGTGACGCCAATCCTGAGCGGTCCATTCGGCAAGTTGTTGGGCCCATCTGTACCGTGCTGCATGGTGTCGTGGTTGCAAAGTTGGATCTCGCCAAGGACGTCGGGATTGAAGTTGCGCATCTTGCAGCCTATAGCGCACAGTTTGAGTCGTAACACGACGTCCTGTGGCTGCACGAAAAGCATTATTCAACACGGTGGTGTTGCTATAAGGTTCCTCCAAGCCATAACCTGTAGGTAGCGGTCATCCACTGCGTCCGCCCTTGGGCAGCCTGAGCGAGGGATGTCATCGATAGTTCCTGTCTCTTTGTATCTCCTCCATGTCCGAACAACATCGCTTTGGCTCACTCCGAGACGCCTGGACACTTACTTCCCTTGTTGAGAGCCCTTCCTGGCACTAAGTAACAATGCGGACGCGATCGAACCACGGTATTGCTCGTCTAGGCATGGTTGAACTACAGACAACACGAGCCGTGTAGCTCCTTCCGGGTGGAATGACTGGAACTGATCGGCTGTCGGACCCCCTCCGCTGCTCACGGAGGCATGGTTGTTTACATCTTTGGGCGGGTTAGTGACATCTCTGAACAGTCAAAGAGACTGTGTCCGTGATACAATATCCACAGTCAACGTCTATCTACAGGAGTTCTGGGAACCGGGATGATGCAAAACTTCTTTGATGCGTGTATTGTTATTGTTATTATATATGAAACGGTACAATAAGATGTGTGGCTACATCAGTTAAAATAGTTGAAGGTACATCATTTGTAGAATAAAAATTTTGTTGGATTTTAACCTTCTTTACACTTAATACCTTTAAAATACTTAGTTGGAAACAGGTACGGCTCACATAGTGTTAAGGTTTTGAGACGCGTTTCACAGATACTAAGTCTGACGATGCAAGTCTAGATAACATACCATCATTTTTTGGAAGTTGCTGACACTCCGTCGAATTGACAGATTTCCTTACTGCCAGAACGAACTGTGGGTGTGTACTGACGAATTCATCGACACGATAACAATGTCTCTCTGTTAGCCGAAAGACCCACAAGTCATTGTTTTGGCTTCTGCCACGCGTGAAGAAGACGTTTGAGTTAATCATAGATCACGACACTCACAGCATCGTAGAGCCCATAAACAAACATGATGCTTTCCATCTGATGCCACATTTGTTCATCAACGCACTGAAAAATATTTTAACTACTTTGGAACATTCCCCATGACCGCAGTGTGCCATGGTTGTTGAATGCTGGACAGGAATACCAGCTATGTACGTTGCCCAGCCATTCTATCTAACAACTTTCCAGTATCAGATGCACTGTATCGAGGGCCGATAGTGTCACGATTGTTATTCGTCTTGGTATACGAGTGTATACACACTGAGTAGCTAGAACATTATGACCACCGACCTACTATCGATATAAACATGTATAGGCGATAGTATCGTCACCTGGCAACGAATGACTGCTAGTAAGACACACGCACGGTGCATGTAGTATCAGTGAGCGTACTGTCCGTATGTAGAATGGGGAAGGCGCGTGATCTGAGTCTGACCGAGCGCAGATTGTGATGGTCCGGAGGCTCGGCACGAGCATTTGGGAAACTGCACTTGTCGGTTGTTCGAGGGGTACTGTAGTGAATGCCTTCAACACGAGGCGAAACCAAGGTGAAACGACGACCAGACATCGTGCGGTTGGGCGGCCACACCTCATTACAAATGTCGGACGTCGTAGTCTCGGCAGGCTGGTGAAACTGGACGGGGGCGAACTGTGACGGAACTAACATCAGACTTTAATGCTAGGCAGAGTACGACTGTGCCCGAAAACACATTGCTCCGAACACTCCTAACGATGAACATCTGCTGCCGACAGCCCATACATGTGCCAATGCTAACGCCACGACATCGGCAACTAAAACTGAAATGCGCACGTGACTATCAGCACTGAACGTTGGTGTAGTGGAAGAGCGTTTCATGGTCTGACGAATCCCGACACCTTCTTCATCATGCCGATGGGAGGGCACGAATCCGTCGTCCTACGGTGGAACAGCTCCTTGACACCTGTACTGTGGGACTGAGACAAGCTGGCGGTGGCTCCATTATGCTCTGGGGAACATTCACATGGGCAATCATAGGTCCAGCGGAACGCGTGCAAGCCACCATGACCGCCAAGGAGTATCGTACACTGGTTGCAGACCACGTGCACCCCTTCATGACGATCATGATCCCCGACGGCGGCGGCATGTTTCAACAAGATAATGCGCCATGTCACAAGGCCAGGAGTGTGGTGGAGTGGTTCGACGAACACACTGGAGAGTTCCAATTGGTGAGCTGGCCACCCTACTTTCCAGATTTGAACCTGATCGAATACATCTGGGATGTGATTGAACGTGGCGTCAGGGCTCACCGGTCCCCTTCCCGGAATTTATGGGAATTAGGTGACTTTTGCATGTAGAAGTGGTGCCAGCTACCTCCAGCGAGTCTGTGAAGTGTCAGCCTGAAGACAAACGCTTCTGGAGAGCATACCGTGACGTTTCTTAATTACAGCTTCGCGTAACTTGTCTATAAGATTGCTATAGCATATGCCAGTAATGATTTGACCCTTAGTAAAGTAGTCTGTGAGGATGCCTCCACAACTGAACCAAAAAACTGAAAGCACGTCCATCCCAGCTGGCTTTTGCACTTGGCTCACCTGTAAGGGACATTCCTGTTGCACCTCAAAATAGTGTCATAAGATGGGCAACCATTTCAATAAACAACCGACATCTTATCATGGATTCCCTGACCGCTTTTATACTAGTCAACACTGATAAAATTTCATGTATATAACATAACTCCCCCCATGAACCATGGACCTTGCCGTTGGTGGGAAGACTTGAGTGCCTCAGCGATACACATAGCCGTACCCTAGGTGCAACCACAACGCAGGGGTATCTGCTGAGAGGGCAGACAAACGAGTGGTTCCTGAAGAGGGGCAGCAGCCTTTTCAGTAGTTGCAGGGCAACAGTCTGGATGATTGACTGATCTGGCATTGTAACACAGACCAAAACGGCCTTGCTGTGCTGGTACTGCGAACGGCTGAAAGCAAGGGGAAACTACAGCCGTAATTTTTCCCGAGAGCATGCAGCTTTGCTGTGTGGTTAAATGATGATGGCGTCCTCTTGGGTAAAATATTACAGAGGTAAAATAGTCCCCCATTAGGATCTGCGGGCGGGGACTACTTAGGTGGGAGTCGTTATCAGGAGACAGAAAACTGGCGTTCTACGGATCGGAGCGTGGAGTGTCAGATCCCTTAATCGAGCAGGGAAAAAATGGAAAAAGGGAAATGGATAGGTTAAAGTTAGATATAGTGGAAATTAGTGAAGTTCGGTGGCAGGAGGAACAAGACTTTTGGTCAGGTGAATACAGGGTTATAAATACAAAATCAAATAGGGGTAATGTATGAGTAGGATTAATAATGAATAGGAAAATAGGAATGCGGGTAAGCTACTACAAACAGCATAGTGAACGCAATATTGTGGCCAAGATAGACACGGAGCCCACGCCTACCACAGTAGTACAAGTTTATATGCCAACTAGCTCCGCAGATGACGAAGAGATTGATGAATGTATGATGAGATAAAAGAAATTATTCAGATAGTGAATAAAGATGAAAATTTAATAGTCATGGGTGACTGGAATTCAACAGTAGGAAAAGGAAGAGAAGGAAACGTAGTAGGTGAATATGGAATGGAGGTAAAAAAAGAGGAAGCCGTCTGGTATAATTTTGCACAGAGCATAACTTAATCATAGCTAACACTTGGTTCAAGAATCATGAAAGAAAGTTGTACACATGGAAGAGGCCTGGAGATTATGGAAGGTTTCAGATGGATTACATAATGGTAAGACAGAGATTTAGGAACCAGATTTTAAATTGTAAGACATTTCCAGGGGCAGATGTGGACTTTGACCACAATCTATCGGTTATGAACTGTAGATTCAAACTGAAGAAACTGCAAAAAGGTGGGAACTTAAGGAGTTGGGACCTGGATAAACTGAAAGAACCAGAGGTTGTACAGAGTTTCAGGGAGAGCATAAGGGAACAATTGACAGGAATTGGGGAAAGAAATACAATAGAAGAAGAATGGGTAGCTTTGAAGAATGAAATAGTGAAGGCAGCAGAGGATCAAGTAGGTAAAAAGACGAAGGCTATTAGAAATCCTTGGGTAACAGAAGATATACTGAATTTAATTGATGGAAGGAGAAAATATAAAACTGCAGTAAATGAAGCAGACAAAAAGGAATACAAACGTCTCAAGAATGAGATCGACAGGAAGTGCAAAATTGCTAAGCAGGGATGGCTAGAGGACAAAAGTAAGGATGTAGAGACGTATATCACTAGGGGTAAGATACATACTGTGCTACAGGAAAATTAAAGAGACCTTTGGAGAAAAGAGAACCACTTGTATGAATATCAAGAGCTCAGGTGGAAACCCAGTTCTGAGCACAGAAGGGAAAGCAGAAAGGTGGAAGGAGTATATAGAGGGTCTACACAACGGCAATGTACTTGAGGACAATATTATGGAAATGGAAGAGGATGTAGATGAAGATGAAATGGGAGATATGACACTACGTGAAGAGTTTGACAGAGAACTGAAAGACCTAAGTCGAAACAAGGCCCCGGGAACATTCCATTCGAGCTACTGACAGCCTAGGAAGAGCCAGCCCCGACAAAACTCTACCATCTGGTGAGCAAGATGTATGAGACAGGCGAAATGCTCTCAGACTTCAAGAAGGATATAATAAATCCAATCCGAAAGAAAGCAGGTGTTGACAGATGTGAAAATTACCGAACTATCAGTTTAATAAGTCACAGCTGCAAAATACTTACGCGAATTCTTTACAGACAAATGGAAAGACTGGTAGAAGCCGACCTCGGGGAAGATCAGTTTGGATTCCGTAGAAATGTTGGAAGACGTGAGGCAATACTGACCCTACGACTTATCTTAGAAGATAGATTTAGGAAAGGCAAACCTACTTTTCTAGCATTTGTAGACTTAGAGAAAGCTTTTGACAATGCTGACTGGAATACTCTCTTTCAAATTAAGAAGGTGGCTGGGGTGAAATACAGGGAGCGAAAGGCTATTTACAATTTGTACAGAAAGCAGATGGCAGTTATAAGAGTTGAGGGACATGAAAGGGAAGCAGTGGTTGGGAAGGGAGTGAGACAGGGTTGTAGCCCATCCCCGATGTTATTCAATCTGTATATTGAGCAAGCAGTAAAGGAAACAAAAGAAAAATTGGGAGTAGGAATTAAAATCCACGGAGAAGAAATAAAAACTTTGAGGTTCGCCGATGACATTGTATTTCTGTCAGAGACAGCAAAGGACCTGGAAGGGTAGTTGGACGGAATGGACAGTGTCTTGAAAGAAGCGTATAAGATGATCATCAACAAAAGCAAACCGAGGATAATGGAATATAGCCGAATTAATTCTGGTGTTGCTGAGGGAATTAGATCAGGAAATGAGACACTGAAAGTAGTAGAAGACTTTTGCTATTTGGGGAGCAAAATAACTGATAATGGTCGAAGTAGAGAGGATATAAAATGTTGACTGGCAATGGCAAGGAAAGCGTTTCTGAAGAAGAAATATTTGTTAACATCGAGTATATACACTCCTGGAAATGGAAAAAAGAACACATTCACACCGGTGTGTCAGACCCACCATACTTGCTCCGGACACTGCGAGAGGGCTGTACAATCAATGATCACACGCACGGCACAACGGACACACCAGGAACCGCGGTGTTGGCCGTCGAATGGCGCTAGCTGCGCAGCATTTGTGCACCGCCGCCGTCAGTGTCAGCCAGTTTGCCGTGGCATACGGAGCGCCATCGCAGTCTGTAACACTGGTAGCATGCCGCGACAGCGTGGACGTGAACCGTATGTGCAGTTGACGGACTTTGAGCGAGGGCGTATAGTGGGCATGCGGGAGGCCGGGTGGACGTACCGCCGAATTGCTCAACACGTGGGGCGTGAGGTCTCCACAGTACATCGATGTTGTCGCCAGTGGTCGGCGGAAGGTGCACGTGCCCGTCGACCTGGGACCGGACCGCAGCGACGCACGGATGCACGCCAAGACCGTAGGATCCTACGCAGTGCCGTAGGGGACCGCACCGCCACTTCCCAGCAAATTAGGGACACTGTTGCTCCTGGGGTATCGGCGAGGACCATTCGCAACCGTCTCCATGAAGCTGGGCTACGGTCCCGCACACCGTTAGGCCGTCTTCCGCTCACGCCCCAACATCGTGCAGCCCGCCTCCAGTGGTGTCGCGACAGGCGTGAATGGAGGGACGAATGGAGACGTGTCGTCTTCAGCGATGAGAGTCGCTTCTGGCTTGGTGCCAATGATGGTCGTATGCGTGTTTGGCGCCGTGCAGGTGAGCGCCACAATCAGGACTGCATACGACCGAGGCACACAGGGCCAACACCCGGCATCATGGTGTGGGGAGCGATCTCCTACACTGGCCGTACACCACTGGTGATCGTCGAGGGGACACTGAATAGTGCACGGTACATCCAAACCGTCATCGAACCCATCGTTCTACCGTTCCTAGACCGGCAAGGGAACTTGCTGTTCCAACAGGACAATGCACGTCCGCATGTATCCCGTGCCACCCAACGTGCTCTAGAAGGTGTAAGTCAACTACCCTGGCCAGCAAGATCTCCGGATCTGTCCCCCATTGAGCATGTTTGGGACTGGATGAAGCGTCGTCTCACGCGGTCTGCACGTCCAGCACGAACGCTGGTCCAACTGAGGCGCCAGGTGGAAATGGCATGGCAAGCCGTTCCACAGGACTACATCCAGCATCTCTACGATCGTCTCCATGGGAGAATAGCAGCCTGCATTGCTGCGAAAGGTGGATATACACTGTACTAGTGCCGACATTGTGCATGCTCTGTTGCCTGTGTCTATGTGCCTGTGGTTCTGTCAGTGTGATCATGTGATGTATCTGACCCCAGGAATGTGTCAATAAAGTTTCCCCTTCCTGGGACAATGAATTCACGGTGTTCTTATTTCAATTTCCAGGAGTGTATTTAAGCATCAGGAAGTAGTTTTTGAAAGTATTAAAATGGAGTGTAGCCATGTATGAAAGTGAAAGGTGGACGATAAACAGCTAACAAGAAGAGAATAGAAGCTTTCGAAATGTGATGCTACAGAAGAATACTGAAGATTAGATGGGTAGATCACACAATTAATGATGAGGTATTGAACAGAATTGGAGAGAAGAGAAATTTGTGGCACATCTTAACTAGAAGAAGAGATCGGTTGGTAGGGCATATTCTGAGGCATCAAGCGATCACCAATTTAGCACTGGAGGGCACCGTGGAGGGTAAAAATCGTTGAGGGAGACCAAGAGATGAATACACAAAGCAGATTCAGAGGGATGTAGGTTGCAGTAGGTACTGGGAGATGAAGAACCTTGCACAGGATAGAGTAGCATGGAGAGCTGCATCAAACCCGTCTCTGGACTGAAGACCACAACAACAACAACAACATAATATTTTCCAGTTGACAATGAGAACTTTACGATACCATCTCGTAGATATTGTAACACAAGATCAGACTCTATACTGATTACGTTATGATTCATTTTTCCGTTGCAGGCTAACTGCAGTCACTAGTCCAGATACAGTACGCCCACCACTGTATGTTTTGGCTCTAAATGAGCATAAGAGAAAATAAATGATTGGAAATTTTTTAATGTCTGGAATTCTCAGAAATCAAGAACAAAATTTACTTCTGTTGCGCATAATCTGGTATCCACGGTACCACCTTTACAACAATAGAAACAGCAACAGCGCTTAATGAGGTACGATAAAATCAGTCTGGGCAACGGCATGTTGTGTGACAAAAAATGATAAGCTCCCTTAAGACGAAGATATACCGAAGCAGCCGTAGCGATGTATGACATTGAGGGCCGGACGATAACAAAGCGAATTAAGAGATTTGTCCAACGTGTGAAAAAGCATATGTTCCGTTGATAACAGGATTCTGTTTTTTTATCATGTTACCAACAATAGGAAGGATCAAAGATTTCGATGATTTCTTTTTATAATAAATAATTTTCTCTAATACGGAAAAATCGCCAGAGTATCGGTTTCTACTGTGATTCCGATTTAGAACAACCCGCAAACGAACGGCAGGTGACCACGTGGATGACTTCAATAAAGGATACGTTAAGAAGAACACCTAGATCATTAGTCTCTACATAGTAGATTTAAGGAACCATAAAAAGTGATGTTTTAACATACGATGAACCGAATTCTACTGAAAGAGGAATATGCAAGTATGATGGTAATGATGATGATGGTGATGATGATGATGGCGATGATGAAGTGACTTCTCCGTCTGCATATAAACAAGAGTTGCAGTTCAGTCTAGGATATGCTATTCAGGAATAAATTTCTTTAATACAAGCGATGCCACTTAGTGAAGTCGAGATCAAGGACAAGTATCGTGCGATTTTTAGCCGGAGACTTTCCTTGCACCAACTGAAGCTTCAACACCCTGAGTCATAAAAAGGGGCAGGGAGGAATTAGTCGCACCGTATTTTCAATGAACAGTTCAGCAATTACGTTTTTACAACTTTCAGCCCTGTGCTGTCAAGCGTATTACAAACTGCTGATTGCTTCCACCGTAATATTACTGTACGTCTTGAATAGTGAACTACATACAACAGCGCTTCTCCAGATCTACATTTCTGTTCGTACGATGATAAATTTCAAGTAGGAGAATCGTTTTCTGTATCTACACACAGAATGACCCTAAAGTTCGTCAGCAATTGGAAATTCAACACTTCACGGAGTAATATACGTAGAGAGGTAAAAATTGACACACACGCTTGAAATGACATGGGGTTTTATCGAAACCAAAAAAATGCACAAAATTACCAACAGATGGCGTTTTACATGACACAAATGCAACAATTAGCATAAAAACCAATTTTAGCAAAGACGATGTTCTTCATAATAAATGCTAAACACGTCGGCTGTCATTCATCAGTAATACCTAGTCCAGAGACAATGCTGTGAACAGGTAAGTGTGGTGAGAAATTACAGTCCGGTGCTGTCTTTTGGCATCCCTAATGAGGCCGCATGACCACGGCAGACTTGCTACTTCGGGTACGGGTACCCCAAAACCAATGATCACCCGGACTTAAGTCTGGGGACCTAGGAGGCCAAGCATGGCGGAGGTAGCAGCACGGGATCCTCACTAAACGATGTTGGCAAGAGATCTTTCACACGGGTAGTAAGATTGGACGGAGCGCCACCACCCTGCATAAAAGTCGCACCATCCGGCAGATGTTTATCAGCCAGGCCAGGGTTGAGGCGGTTCTGTAACATATCGGCGTACCTCGCGCCCTCATACGGTGCCACTGTCGTGTTGCTGCCCAGTGCCATCTGCTGGCTGGTTTTTGCACTCGTTTTTGGTTTCAATAGAACCCCATGTCATTTCAGGCACGTGTGTCTAGTTTTACCACTCTACCTACATTATTCGGTGAATTAGCGCATTTTCAAATGTTAACTGACTTTTGTGTCACGCTGTATTCCGTTAACACAAAATGAACCTACTCTTTGATATAGATCTTTTACATGTATTCCACATTTTATATGGTTTTACGTCTTTCTTGCCAACAATATCTAATTTACCTGCCGTGATCATTGATACTGAAACGCTGACTTTTCTGGACACGCTTTGCGGCACCAGGGACTGGGCTGGAATGTGCTCTAGTCACCCGAAATTTAGGGTGGTCATAGTGAGGTAAACAATAAACAATGTGTTGTTGCGCCCTTAGCGATTGGAAGTGGTCAATTTTTGGTTAGGGGTGACTCAGCGAAAGATGAAGAATCCGCGAGTGAGATTCACTAATGAGTGCGGTGTAATTATTTGTAAAGTTAATTTTGGTAAAAATTTTATGTCATCACCTCAGAAGTTAAGTCCCATAGTGCTCAGAGCCGTTTGAACCATTTTGTGCTAAAAAATAACGTGTTAGTGAATGATGTAAACCTTCTTTAACGGGTGTTAATGGCTACAATCGTCTTCTTTATTTTAAACAACGTAAATGTAGCCTCTCCTGCAGTTTCAGAACAAGTTTAAATCAATTAAAGAGAAAAACGCGAATCGTAGCAGGAACTACTTCTTTGGACTTGAATCCACAAATGCAATGAACATCATCAAAGTACATTGGGATTCCGTTATGATGTTACGAACTTTCAGGGGTAATGGAGAAGGGGAAATGTAACAGTTTCAGGCAAGGGACCCTGGTAAGGAACCGAGTGAGTCGAAAGTTATTAATGAAAGCCGTTCTGGTATCTCTGATAGTGAAATACTTGTACCAGAGCTGTTGTTGCAAACCAAAAAAAAGAGACTACTAAACAAGGACACTAAAGTGCATGCCTTAAGAGCACATCTTCGATAATGTGAAACACATATCTTCTACTGAAGAAGTGCCCATAGTTCTTAAGGTATGCATTTTAGATCCCATAATTAATGGATATTTCTTTCTTGTTTTGGTCCATACTGCCTCCTCCAAAAATGTAGAAACCAAAGAGCTTGCAGTAGATGAGTACTCAAGGTGAAGAATTGTCAAAGCTCTTGAGGTGTGCATTTTAGAGTCCGTGTTTACTGGATATTTTTATTTGTTTTGGTCCATACAACCACCTCTGAAAGCTACATACGTTACAATCTTAGCAACAACAGCATCGGTACACGTATTCCACTATCAGGAATAGAGGAACGATTTTTGCTGATAAATTTCGATTCGCTCGTTTCCGGACGGGTGCCCTAACGTCAAGTTGACATATTTACCCTTCTCAATCATCCGTGAAAGTCAGTAACATTATCACAGTGTTGATCCGAGCCTCTCTAAATAACCACGCATTTTGAACATTACTTTGCGAAAAATTTCATTAAATCACGTTATCTACATAAGAGGCCGCAGCCATTTTTATTAACTTCCCATTTTGTTGCTGGTATCGGCGCCATCATATCAGTATTTTTTGCTGCCATGATGTAATCTAGCAGCTCTCTCAGTACTTCTTGTCTCAGTTAGATTTGATCATCATCCCAGTCAATAATAGCATTCACACCTTACGTCGGATAAACACAAAAAAGTTAGAATTTTATTTTATAGCGGTACC
The DNA here is from genome assembly GCF_021461395.2 of Schistocerca americana. Taxonomy (NCBI): domain Eukaryota; kingdom Metazoa; phylum Arthropoda; class Insecta; order Orthoptera; family Acrididae; genus Schistocerca; species Schistocerca americana. The sequence continues at coordinate 318,434,086 of NC_060119.1, read as the reverse complement.
TCACTTCTCCCCGATGACGCTCCCGTATCATTAGAATATGAACACTGCCTTGAAAAGAATTCATTTGTAGTACGCATAACGGCGATTTTCTTCATCAGAATTAAATAAAATAAAATTTCCTTAACCATACACTCAGAATGCAACAATTTGCCGTCGTACACAACTGGAACATAAATTACCCATGAAAGTCTTCTGGGTGTTGTACAGCGTCAATGTCTAAAATACGTAAATTACAACACCGACGTTTCCCCGATTACAACCGTCTTCATCAGGGCAAGACTGGTTTTGCAGGAGGGAAGCTGCCTTTATTCAAAAAACTGGCTCTGAGCACTATGGAACTTAAATTCTGCGGTCATCAGTCCCCTAGAACTTAGAACTAATTAAACGTAACTAGCCTAAGGACATCACACACATCCATGCCCGAGGCAGGATTCGAACCTGCGACCGTAGCGGTCACGCGGTTCCAGACTGAAGCGCCTAGAACCGCACGGCCACACCGGCCGGCGCTGCCTTTATTTATTGTGGACAATCGGTGTCGGCATGAACCGGCAGCGGAAGGTTTTGTGCCACCTTCACGTCTGTGAATGCATGTGGACTTAGACTCAAGGAGAGCAGAGGATGTAAGAAGAAGTTTTATGAAGAAAAAGCTTTACTGTGAAATTAAAGCAAAACAACAACCAAGTAACAGGAATCTGTTCGAAAGTGTACATCTTTGTACACTTGCAAAGTCAAAATGTACTACTGGATAACCACCAACAGCGCGCTTCCCCGCCCCGTACATTGTAGCGTTATTAAATTCCCTTGGCATGCTGTCAGCAAGGTGGTCGAACGTGACTGCTTAAACCGGTCCCTCTTGACAGCAGCTTTCCTGAGGTTACCTGGCTTGCGAGGAGAATTCCTGCGAAAACTTACTGCAACTTATACGCACAAAATGTTGACTCCCAGCATATTCTGACGCAGCCGTCGGCCAGGTAATGTTATACGTTACTGATAATGTCAGCTTCCACAGCTGAGCGGTCAGCGCGGCTAACTGCTATGCAGAAGGCTTGGGTTCGATTCCCAGTACTGCCAGGGCTTTTTCCTTGGGGATGGGGAGGAGGGAGAGGACTGGTACGGGGTGCACACGGCCTCTTGCCGCCAAGTGATGAGCTGTTCTACCGAATAACAGCGTTTTCCGACAACAACCGGGAGCGCTGTGTACTGACCACATTCCTCTCCACCTATCCATAATGCGCTCGATGACGCCACTGGCTCAGTATCACTAGGTGGTCGTTCGGACCCGACTACAACCAGAACGCGGAACTTTACCTCTCTATCTTACTGCCACTAAGCAACTCACTCAGATAAACTTTACAGTTTACACTAACCTGATTACTGATGTCCTCGGCCAAAAACATGGTAAATATGAACAGATCTTTAGTGTTCTCTGTCTGACAACCAGCGGCCGAGTGGACAAATGACGTAGCTGTGGTATACGACAATGGTGGGCAACTTCCCATGATCACAAAACTTCCTGTTGTAAAGTGATAATGTGTGAACGTCCTGAGTGGCGTCAGTGTGGCTCAGTGGGTAAGTGGCTAAATGGCAAACTACAAATTCCAAGATTCCATCTCCCATCGGTCCGAGGGCTTTTATCTGTCAATTATCGCTTATTTCAAGTCTGACAACAGTTTGTTGACGGAAAACAGGCTTCATCGTGGCACGGAGTCCACGTTAAACTGTAAGTCCTCCTGTTAGTGTCTGGGAAGGTCAGTTCAGAGATAGGAGGAAGCCAAGCCAGCTAAGCAACTCCTACAGTCGTCAGGAGTGGCTGGTATTGGTGTTTTTGTTACGTTTGTCAAATTTATAGAAATCACTGAATTTTGGAAAGACAAATGTAGCCGTCTTGGTGAGTAAACAAATAGTGTTAAGGTCTTCTTCTTATTCTACTTCTACTTCATTTGATTTGAGAAGTTTATGTTGGGTCAGTCATTCTCGTTATCCCAATTTATTGTTTCCTGCATATTCATGTTCTTTCAATTTAGTTTTGGTCTGTCCTGTTACTTTTTTATTTTATCTTCTACGTTGTAAACTTTTCTCGATCTGACGAACTTCACTTCAGATATCTGTATTTGCTTAAGGTCTTTCTTCCTTTAATTCTCGTACTTCGACTCATTTAATGCATTTGGATCGAGCATTATCATTGCAGAATTTCAGTTCTTGGCATTCGTTGCTCTTATCGGTCATAAGTCTTTCCATAAATTATATAACATCAAAAATACCAGAAAATTGCCTCGATACACGATTACACAAGACGATCTATGACCAAAACAGGTCGTTGCCCGACAACATCACAGTTCATAACTGACGCCATGTCGCAGTAAGGGTCCTAAGTACAACTTTATTCTTCTTCATTAAAAAGAAGATAATTTCATGAAGTTGCATTTTAACAAATGAAAGACTCAAACTATGCTGATTAGATATGTTCGTTAATTTTGCACTGTGTTTTAAAATATACAAACAAGAAGGAAAATGTATGATGCACACTATATTGTGAGGTTGTTTTTTAGAATTTGATTTTATATTTTATTGTATAACGCGTGTATGCTGAACTACATTACATAATCATGTTTTTTTAATTCTTGATTTCATTACTTATTTTATTTTATGATGGATGAATCTCTTTGACGCTTTTTAATGTACTAGTCCATGACATCTGCGCACTATAAAAAAATTTTATCCCACCCGCAACATTTGTATTTTACGTTAGTTGACAAACTGCACAGTGTGGCGCAAGGAATGTGCAGGTTCTCATAATATTTTATTTTTCGTTGTGCAACATCGGATGCTAGTGTTAGTAATGTCGTACTTCTGTAATTTCTGTAGTCGTAGCCTCTTTTCTCCGTTCCAGCTAGATCCGAAGATGATCTGCAGCGCAGAAACCGATGGTGGATAGTAATGGAAGTGATTCAGATGGTGTTTGTTTATTATAACATCACTGTTGTGGCTGCTTCCGTTTCCTCTGTAGAGCTTAAAGCAAATGGCTCACGTCAAACGGAAAAATTATTGAGAAACTGAGCACCAACAAAATTAATGTTTGTGATGCTGGAGGCTGCTAAATGCCAGTTATCAGCAGTCAGTTTATTTTTACTTCTGGCTTGTTCTACATGCCACATCTCCCGTGAAGTCTCAAAAGACACAATGGCACAAATCGGCAGGATCGACAGACTGCGAGAATCCCGCCTCATCGACTACCTACCACAGTCTGTAATACAAGATAGGTGAAACAATTACATGCGTATCAGCCTACCAAATGACACTAACGAGCACATGTCTCTAGATTAAAACAACCGTTTATTTCACACTATTATCTACTGTAAACTGTTGAAAATTCGATTATCGTGAAAAGTTCAAAGAATTCGAATGCACATGTCTACCTCCCAATTCCCTAAGCAGTCTTGGCCTTACGTTAAATCGGTAAACAGGTCAAATCCGTCTCTTGAGTCACTCTATGATCATAATTACATCGAAATGGTGGATGACAGAGAGATGGCCGAAATGCCAAATTTCTTTCTCCAAAAGTGTTTTACCGAGGAAGTACGTACTGTGGTGTTTCCTTCAAATCATCGCACGAATTCAAAATGGTAGACATCGAAATAAGTTACCGCGAGGTAGAAAATCAACTAAAATCAGTCAGCAGAGGAAAGGCGACTGAATTTCAAGTGATACCGATACAATTCTACACAGACTGTGCGAATGAACTTGTAGAGGCTCATATCGCTGACGTCATTCTGTTGCAGACTTTTAGAACACTTTTTATGTTCTCTTATTATGACCCTTCTGAAGACCGTATCTCTTACGCAAGCAACAGTCGTGTGGAACGCAACTCACTCTGTTCGTCCACGGTGCCAAGAGGGCAATATATACTGGCGTCGAGGTTGCCGCTGTTTGCCTTGACTCCCGGAAGACGTTCAATATAGTTCCGCATTTTTGGTTAATTAATAAAATATGAGTGTATCGTGGCATTGGAGGCAACGAGGCCTTGGTAGGTCGCTGGACGTAGATAGCACCACTTCTGCATGCAGAAGTCACCTAATTCCCGTAACTTCTGGGAAGGGAACCGATGAGCCCTGATACCACGTTCATTCACACCCCATATGTGTTCTAGCAGGCCGGCCGCGGTGGCCGAGCGGTTCTAGGCGCTTCATTCCGGAAACACGCGGCTGCTACTGTCGCATGTTCGAATCCTGCCTCGGGCATGGATGTGTGTGATGTCCTTAGGTTGATTAGGTTTAAGGAGTTCTAAGTTCTAGGGGACTGATGACCTCAGATTTTAAGTCCCATTGTGCTTAGAGCCATTTGAACCAATTTTTTTTTTTTTTTTTTTTTTTTGGATCAGGTTCACTTCTGGAGAGTTGATGGGCCAGGACATCAACTGGAACTCACCATAGTGTTCCTAGAACCACTCCATCACACTCCTGGCCTTGATACATGGCGCTACTGTCTTGCTGAAAAATGCCCCTGCCCTCAGGAAACATTATCCTCATAAAGGAGTGGTCTGCAACTAGTGTACGATACTCCTCAGCCGTCATGGTGCCTTGAACGAGCTCCGCTGGATCATGGATGCTCAAGCGAATGTTCCCCAGAGCATAATCGAGCAGCTACCAACTTGTCTCCGTCCCGCAGTACGGATGTCAAGGATCATTCCCCTGGAAGACGGCAGATTCGCGCCCTCCCATCGGCACGATGAAGAAGGTATCGGGATTCATCACACTATGCAACACTCGGCCACTGCGCCAACGTCCAGTGTCAATGATCACGTGCCTATTTCAGTCGTAGTTGCCGATTTCGTGGTGCTAGCATTGGCACATGGGTGGGTCGTCGGCTGCAGAGGCCCATTGTTAGCAGTTTTCGGTGCACTGTGTGCTCAGACACAGTTATACTTTGCGCAGCATTAAAGTCTGATGTTAGTTCCGCCACAGTTTGCCGCCTGTCCTGTTTCACCCGTCTGCCCAGCCTACGACGTCCCACATTTGTAATGAGGGGTGACCGCTCAACTCGACTTCTGGATGTGGTTTCATGTTGGTTTCGCTACGTGTTCAGGGCACTCACCACAGCACTCCTCAGACACCCGAAAGGTCGTACAGTTTCCGAAATGCCTGTGCCGAGCCATTACAATCTGCCCTCGGTCTAACTCAGATAGACAGCGCGCCTTCCCCATTCTACACTCGGACAGCACGCTCACTGATACTTCACGCACCATGCGGGTGTCTGATTAGCAGTCATTTCTCGCCAGCTGACGCTGGACGGGTCTATATCGATAGTATGTCGGCGGTGATAATGTTTTGGCTGATCAGTGTAAATCACCTACGAATAACGACGAAAGCTCCATGCGTCTACTCGCAGATGATGCTATTGCTTACAGAGACTTCACAATGCTATATAATTGTAGCCAAGTACAGAAAAACCTGCAGAGGAACGAATTCTGCTGCAGGTATTGGCAGTTGACCCTCAACATAAACGAATGAAACGCACTGTGCGTCAATAGATATAAATGCCCATTATTGTATTATTACACAAACGCCGAACAATCACTAGAGGCAGCTGCCTCGATTAAATATCTGGGAGTATGCGTACGCAGCGATTTATGGTGGATCGACCATAACTACACAGAACTAATCTCAGAAAAGGCAGATGCCACTGAGAGGCACCCACATGCCATGCTCATACTATGGCATCAAACAGTCAAGCCTGCAAGATGAGTGGTCTGCCAAGCGAGTGGATTCATTCTTATTTATCGAGTAACATGAACTCTCGTACTCACAATTAAGTTATAAATTATCCTCCTGTATGAATAATACGCAACGGAAACGCACTTCTGACTATCAGTGATTTACAGAACTCCGACTGTTCACTACGCACTGGCAATACCACATTTTCTTTTTGTCTTTTATTTAACGGCTTTTATCAACACGTGGCCATCGCACTGAATATGAGTGGCGCACACATTATAAATTCTGGATATCATGACAACATACAATTCGAAGGAAAAGGCCACCAATCTTTTTCTTTTCACTATCTTATTTATTCCGATAAATTCTATAACCTAAACACACAAATTCTATAACCTACAACAATAACACATGAGAAATTCCGCCCAGTGGGCATGGCTTAACATTGGTGATTCTCTACCTTATGGTCTCGTAATTATTTACCGCTACAGTGCACTTCCTGGATAGGATGGTGAATCTTTTATTATTTCTCACACTTCGACTCTCACAATCATCATCACGAAACTTTCCTCCAGACCGAGCAGTACAAAAGGAACACGCATAACCCACTAATCTTTTGAAACTACCTCGCTACTCTCCCATGCAAACCACACATACCCAAATTACATGACATACACCACACTACAATACGAAATACTACACAGGGAATAGTCACAACATTATCACTTTCAGCTTTCCCACTTCAATTAATATTTATCCCAGTTTCACACGACACTGCCCCACTTCGTAATTCTACTTTCCCACTGTGAACTCTGGAGATATATGCACGTCTTCCTGTGCAATGCAGGCCAAGTGGCGTTGCTGGATAGACGGCCGACTCACCTTGCTTCTCTCTCAGAGTTTGAATCTAGCGTCACACGGAATCATATCACGCAAAGTAATATTAAGAACGTATTCATCACACACGCGAGTCCTCAACTGATACCATGGACGAGTACTTCTCTTTATCTTTTGTCTCATACACAGTTTGAGACTCACGCAGTACTCACCACGTGGAAGTACTCGCCTCTAATTTCAAGTCCTGCACACGCCATTTCTTAAATATTTCAACTTATGGTACACATGTTATTTCTTAAATATTTCAACTTATTGTACACACGCTAGTAATTCAGCTTAACTTAAGCACACGGAAGTATTTCAACTTATTGCTACACGTGGTTTCATTGTGACCGTTGGTCACTCCCGAAGATTACTACAATCCCATTAATATTACCTGCCTGACATTTAATTCTCCCCACAAAAGTTCCTGAAATAGAGAAATTATTATTTCAAACTACTCTTAAATATTCCACATGCATACCATGTCTCCACTCTTTTGTCTTTACGGAGCACAACTAAGACAGGTCTTAACAGCACAAGATCCAGCGGCAGAGTGCTGAAACATGGCCGTTCTTCAGGTCATCTCGCACCTCTGTCGAGGTGGGGGAAGACCATGCTACCGTATTGGTCAGCCACATTTCAGGCGCTCAAAGCTCCGGTAAGTTTCATCTCTTTGGTTCCACCGAAGGTGGCCAAAGGATCGTCTCAAAGATGATCATATATTCACATTCACTATCTGCGGTTAGCAGACGACCATACATTCATTGATTTCACAGATCTCACCAAACTGGATGTAGGGATTTATTTTGTGGGAGTGCACATGTGATCAATTAAATAAATAAATTGCCATTCTTTCCCACACTGGTATCCGGCTACGCTGTATTAATCGAAATTGAGTTATTATTAGAAAAAATATGTTGTTCTGACAAAAATAATGAAGTATGTTGTACCTATTTTCAATGTCGGGCGGTACTGTACCCTTTCACCACAATGAAATTCATTGCAAAAGTCCTCAGGAAGCTTAGTCCAAGCACGAAGGAGGAAGCTTCCAGAACTCTCGTTCGAGCGATACTGCTTCTCAGTCTGAAACCCGTGCCAGATGGGATTGATAGATGTAATGCAAAAGATCCATGGAAGAGCAGCGCGTTTCGTTACAGGTTCATTTAGCAAGCGCGAAAGCGTCTCGTTCAATGGCGGACGTTGCAAGAGTGCCTTTGTGCATAACAGTGTGGTTTACTATTTAAATTACCAGGCCGTACGTTCGTAGAAAAGTCAACCAACAGGATGTTGTTACAAACTTTCAGGGATGTTAGAGAAGGATAAATGTATCCATTTGAGGTAACGGACACTGGTTCGAATACGACCGAATCGAGAGGCGTAAGCGAAAATCTCCTCAAGTCCTGTCTTATTCTAGCGTAGCGCTCAAACTAAAGGCCGCAACTTTCGACCATGTTCGTCTCGAACAGAATTCCAGCTGAATACTCACCAATAACCTTAGATAATTCCCCCTGTTGATGGACTTGCAACGGCGCACGTAACTTCATGTCAGAGAGGCCGAAAATCCTTAATATGTGGTACAGTAATAATGGATCCCATTTACCAGCACAAGTTGCACAAGCTGCTCAATTTACAACAGCTGTTGAAAATGCCGTTCCCCAGAGTCAGTGAGGCATGGCAACGCCGCACAAAGTTCTCCCGCACCCTTGCCGTTTTTAATAGTGTCGCAAGCGGAGGGAATTCTTACCAGGATATTCTCTTGTGTTTCGACAGGCATCTCGTACACAAGACTTTTCATATGGCCCCACAAGAAGAGATGAAGTGGGGTGAGATCAGGTGAACACGCTGGTCACGAAACAGGAACTTCCATGCCTATCCAGTTTTCAGGGAAAGTCTGACCCACGGGATTATGGAACCCAGTCCAAAGTGAGGTTGGGCTCCACCATGTTGGAACCACATCGGTTGATGAATAACAAGTGGGATATCTTCCAGGAACCTACTCTCGTCGCAATAACAGTACCAGTACATGTATTCCACTGCTAGAAGGATAGAGCGTCATTTGCTTATAACTTTCGACTGGGTCCTTTCCGGATAAGGGGCCTTCCCTAAAAGTTGACATATTTACCCTTCTCCATCATCTTGAAAGTTTGTAACATCGTCACGGATTCATCCTGTATGTATTGTTGCTTCCTACATTTACCTCAAGGAAAGACCATAAATGTAACATTAGAAAAAATGTTTCAAATGGCTCTGAGCACTTTGGGACTTAACTTCTGAGGTCATCAGTCCCCTAGAACTTAGAACTACTTAAACCTAACTAACCTAAGGACATCACACACATCCATGCCCGTGGCAGGATTCGAACCTGCGACCGTAGCAGTGGCGCGGTTCCAGACTGAAGCGCCTAGAACCGCTCGGCCAACCCGGCCGGTGTAACAGTACAGAGATTCGATCTCACATGAAGGGTTCCCAACAATCGTTCACCCAACCACTCGCTGCTGGAACAGAGAAAGGAGGGAACAGTGATACACACAGTGATACACACAGTACCTTCAGTGGCTTGCGGACTACGATGCAGATGTACAAAGCGCTCGGACTCACGAAGCCATTGTGCAATAACAAATATCGACATCTGACTAACAGTTTAAGCAACACCTTTCTCTAACGCTGAATCACGTAAAAGGTTTCACCAACTCGCCGCTCATCCAGTACATGCACCACCCTGACTCCCAGACACACAACACTGTGCGTCCTATCTGATAGTGTCGAGTAACTCTTTCCTCTCTCCACGGAAGTATCACGCTTTCCAACAGACAACTACATTCCAAACATTCCCTTGAGTCGGTAATATTAGATAAGACGTTGGGTTGGGTTGTTTTTGGGAAGGAGACCAGACAGCGAGGTCATCGGTCTCAACGGATTAGGGAAGGACGGGGAAGGAAGTCGGCCGTGCCCTTTGAAAGGAACCATCCCGGCATTTGCCTGGAGAGATTTAGGGAAATCACGGAAAACCTGAATCAGGATGGCCGGACGCGGGATTGAACCGTCGTTCTCCCGAATGCTAATATTAGAAGGTGAAAGAAATAGCTGCCCAACTGCTATAATCGGATGATACGGGGATTGACGGAAAAGTAATGCCTCCACCTTCGTAACTTTTCAACAGTTGACAGCATTGGCATGCGACAGGTACTGGCTTGTTCCGTAGCCTCTTCTCTACAGCTTACCATTGAACGGTTGTGTTGTTACAATGTAAAGTATGGAACCCTGCGCAGACGGTCGGTCAATGAGATGTAAGCAACGTGCAGTCATTGAATTCTTGACTGCAGAAGGTGTCACGCCACAGGAGATTCATCAGAGAATGAAAGGAGTTTATGGTGATTGTGTTGATGTGAGTACTGTGAATTGTTGGGCGAGTAAGTTTAAAGATGTTGAGGCGGGAACATCTGACCTGCGTGACAAACAAAGAGTTGGACGCCCTGTGACAGCAACCACTGACTTTCACATGCAGAATGTTGACAGATTGACTCAGGACGATCGACATATCACTCAGATGGAAACTGGAAGCATAACCGGCATTTCACAAGAACGTATGAATCACATTATTGCTTCGCTTGGCTATCGGAAGATCTGTGCACGATGGGTACCCCGGATGCTGACTCCTGAAATGAAAGCGCACAGGATTGAAATTTGCCACGAACTCCTCTCGCATTACGAGAATGAAGACGTACAGTACTCACATCAACACAATCACCATAAACTGCTTTCATTCTCTGATGAATCTCCTTTTTGGTGACACGTTCTGCTGTCAAGAATCCAATGACTGCACGTTGCTTAAATCTCATTGACCGACCGCCTGCGCAGGGTTCCATACTTAACACTGTAACAACACAACCGTTCAGTGCTAAGGCTTCTCGCCAACTGGCGCTACACAGAAGAGGCTACGGAACAAGCCAGTACCTGCCGCATACCAATGCTGCCAACTGTTAAAGAGTTACGAAGGTGGAGGCATTACTTTTCAGTCGACCCTCGTATGTACGATCTTCCTGTCCTTCTGTCACATGTGTAAATGACGGAAATCGAAAGATGAGGAACCGGTACAGTGTTTTCATCTAGTACCCTAGGTATATTTTAGTTATTGCCTCCTGCCGTGCCAGCTACATCTACATCTACATCTACACCAACATCTACATACATACTCCGCTATCCACCATACGGTGCGTGGCGGAGGGTACCTCGTACCACAACTAGCATCTTCTCTCCCTGTTCCACTCCCAAACAGAACGAGGGAAAAATGACTGCCTATATGCCTCTGTACGACCCCTAATCTCTCTTATCTTATTTTTGTGGTCTTTCCGCGAAATGTTAAGTTGGCGGCAGTAAAATTGTACTGCAGTCAGCCTCAAATGCTGGTTCTCTAAATTTCTTCAGTAGCGATTCACGAAAAGAACGCCTCCTTTCTTATAGCGACTCCCACCCGAGTTCCTGAAGCATTTTCGTAACACGTGTGATGATCAAACTTACCAATAACAAATCTAGCAGCCCGCCTCTGAATTGCTTCTATGTCCTCCCTCAGTTCGACCTGATAGGGATCCCAAACGCTCGAGCAGTACTCAAGAATAGGTCGTATTAGCGTTTTATAAGCGGTCTCCTTTACAGATGAACCAGATCTTCCCAGAATTCTACCAATGAACTGAAGACGACTATCCGCCTTCCCCACAACTGCCATTACATGCTTGTCCCACCTCATATCGGTCTGCAATGTTACACCCAAATATTTAATCGACATGACTGTGTCAAGCGCTACCCTACTAATGGAATATTCAAACATTTCAGGATTCTTTTTCCTATTCATCTGCATTAATTTACATTTATCTATATTTAGAGTTAGCTGCCATTCTTTACACCAATCACAAATCCTGTCCATCTTGTATCTTCCTACAGTCACTCAACGACGACACCTTCCCGTACACCACAGCATCATCAGCAAACAGCCGCACATCCAAAAGACCATTTATGTAGATAGAAAACAACAGCGGACCTGCCACACTTCCCTGGAGCACTCCAGATGATACCCTCACCCCCGATGAACCCTCACCATCGAGGACAACGTACTGGGTTCTATTACTTAAGAAGTCTTCGAGCCACTCACATACTTGGGAACCAATCCCATATGCTAGTACCTTAGTTAGGAGTCTGCAGTGGGGCACCGAGTCAAACGCTTTCCGGAAGTCAAGGAATATGGCATCCGTCTGATACCCTTCATCCATGGTTCGCAAGATATCATGTGAAAAAAGGGCGAGTTGCGTTTCGCAGGAGCGATGCTTTCTAAAGCAGTCTACCTGACACACCGGTGCCCTCGCACAAGCGGTAGGACACGCGACGGTGCGGCCATCGATATTGGCGGTGTGCGGCGGTCAGGCCAGAGTGCGCCGCACGGCTGCAGAGGCGACGCAGGTCGCAGGTGGCCGCCGCGGGAGCTGACGGCGTGGAAAATCGCCACTGCGCGCCGCTTCTCACCTGCGGTCCGCGCGTGCTCCATCCGTAGTGGCAGTTCGCGACGGTATTTCCCAGGGGAGCAGTTGGTAAGCGCCAATTGTTGCAATCAGATCCAACGGCGCTTCTAATACAGGAAGGATAAGCTGATCTTTCAGCACATTTTGTGTGGCGAGGAACAAAAGCGGCGCGTCCTTGGCGATATACACGGCGGCAGAGCTGTTTATCGTGTACACACTTTGAGAACAGTTCCTCACGTCGATACGAAAGCTACACCACTGGCAATTAAAATTGATACACCAAGAAGAAATGCAGATGATAAACGGGTATTCATTGGACAAATACATCACTGACATGTGATTACATTTTCACGCAATTTGGGTGCATAGATCCTGAAAAATCAGTACCCAGAACAACCACCTCTGGCCGTAATAACGGCCTTGATACGACTGGGCATTGAGTCAAACAGAGCTTGGATGGCATGTACAGGTACAGCTGCTCATGCAGCTTCAACACGATACCACAGTTCATGAAGAGTAGTGACTGGCGTATTGTGACGAGCCATTTTCTGTATCCAGAAAGGCCAGTACAGGACCTCCAACATGCGGTCGTGCATTATCCTGATGAAATGTAGGTTTCGCAGGGATCTGAAAGAAGGGTAGAGCCACGAGTCGTAACACATCTGAAATGTAACGTCCAAAGTGCCGTCAATGCGAACAAGAGGTGACGGAGACGTGTAACCAATGGGACCCCATACCACCAGACCGGGTGATACTCCAGTATGGCGATGACGAATACACGCTTGCAATGTGCGTTCACCGCGATGTCGCCAAACACGGATGCGACCATCATGATGCTGTAAACAGAACCTGGATTCATCCGAAGAAATGACGTTTTGCCATTCGTGCACCCACGTTCGTCGTTGATTACACCATCGCAGGCGCTCCTGTCTGTGATGCAGCGTCAAGGGTAACCGCAGCCGTGGTCTCCAAGCTGATAGTCCATGCTGCAGCAAACGTCGTCGAACGGTTCGTGGAGATCGTTGTTGTCTTGCAAACGTCCCCATCTGTTGACTCAGGGATCGAGACGTGGATGCACGATCCGTTACAGCCGTGCGGATAAGATGCCTGTCATCTCGACTGCTAGTGATTCGAGGTCGTTTGGATCCAGCACGGCATTCCGTATTACCCTCCTGAACCCACCGATTCCATATTCTGCTAACAGTCATTGGATCTCGACCAACGCAAGAAGCAATGTCACGATACGATAAACCGCAATCGCGATAGGCTACAACCAGACCTTTATTAAAGTCGGAAACGTGATGGTACGCATTTCTCCTCCTTACACGACGCTTCACAACAACGTTTCACCAGGCAACGCCGGTCAACTGCTGTTTGTGTTTGAGAAATCGGTTTGAAACTTTCCTCATGTCACCACGTTGTAGGCATCGCCACCAGCGCTAACCTTGGGTGAACGCTCTGTAAAGCTAATCATTTGGCATATCACAGCATCTTCTTCCTGTCGGTTAAATTTCGCGTCTGTAGCACGTCATCTTCGTAATGCAGCAATTTTAATGGCCAGTAGTGTACATTTAACGTAAGCCCTCGCCCTTAAAGGAGCACACTATCGCTTCGGGCCACTGTAATTGGTCGATCGGGCCTCCGTAAATGGTGTAGAACTGGCACCAGAAGGTCATGTGATCCACCAGCTCTGATGAAAGTCGTGGCATCGAAGCGTGTCTTATGTGCCAGTCAGTTGTAAGGAATCAATACAGTAAGATGGGTCGACGTGAAAAGGTGACAAAGTGGCAGATAGGAAGTATCGTGCTTGGACATTGCTACGTCCAAAGCCCTAGTCGCCCAATGTGTCAGCGTATCAACGCGCATTGTCCAACCTGTCTACAAGGAACGGTGTACCATTAGCTACGTTGTAACTCGGGGAAAGATCAGTGCTTAGAAAAAGATCCTACTCGGCAGGGACCGGAGGCGAATATACACCTTGTCAGTGAAGTCTAATTCAAACCCGACAGGAATTGCTATTGTCAGCCGGCCGCTGTGGGTGAGCGGTTCTACGCGCTTCAGTCCGGGACCACGCTGCTGCTACGGTCGCAGGTTCGAATCCTGCCTCGGGCATGGATGTCTGTGATGTCCATAGGTTAGTTAGATTTAAGTAGTTCTAAGTCTAGGGGACTAATGACTTCAGATGTTAAGTCCCATAGTGCTTAGAGCCTTTTTTTTTCTCTTTGCTGTTGTCAGTGAATGTAGACCCATCTCAATCAGTCCCAGCGAAGATTGTGAAGGGGACTGCGTGCTGCGTGCCATGGATACTTGGAGTTTGGTACCTCGCAAATGGCGATTGCTCACAGCTACACACAAAGATGCGTGTTTTAATGGGCCAAAAAACTGGACAGTAACTGACTGTGCACGTTTAGCGCGGTGGTGCGATGAGTCCCGATATTGCCTCGTTTCACGTGATGCAAAGCGTTGAGTACATCCAAAGCTAAGTGATAGCCTTGGAGGGTGTAGGTCAGGCCGGAGGTGGTTCTGAGATCTTTTAGAGGTCGTTTTCGTACCATGACTTGGGCACATTCATTTAGTTATCCTGAACATGAACCAGAATGTTTATTTGAGCACTCTCGTTAACAAACTGTTGCCATCACTGCTACATCTTCATGACGCTGTGGACATTACCGTCTTCTAGATGACAACAGCCATGCTCGTGGGGCTACACGCTTACATTCCTGGTGTGACGAACACTCCGGCACGCCATCACACGTCGACGGGCCTGCTACATCACCGAAGATTAGTTCCACAGAATATGCCAAGGGCTAATTTGAACTTCAACATCTCTGCAATTTGGCAGCTGTATGGGATCTACACTGAGATGGCAAAAGTCATGGGACAGTGATCTGCACATACACACATGGCGGTAGTATTGCATACACAAGGAATAAAAAGGCAGCCGGCCGTTGTGGCCGAGCGGTTCTACGCGCTTCAGTCTGGAACCGCGCGACCGCTACGATCGCAGGTTCGAATCCTGCCTTGGGCATGGATGTGTGTGATGTCCTTAGGTTAGCTAGGTTTAAGTAGTTCTAAGTTATAGGGGACTGATGACCTCAGATGTTAAGTCCCATAGTGCTCACAGCCATTTTTTTTTATAAAAAGGCAATACACTAGAAGACGTATCATTTGTACACCGATGATACACGTGAAATAGTTTACGACGTGATTATGACCGCAAGACAGGAATTCCATATTCTGAGAACGAAAGTGTCAAGAGTATGCCAAGAATACATAATTTCAGGAATTACCTCTCACAATGGACATTGCAGTGGCCAACAGCCTTCTCTTAACGATCGATAGCAGTGCCGTTTGCATAGCGTTGCCATTCCTAACAGAAAAGTAACAATTCGTAAAATAACCGCAGAAATCAATGAGAGACTTACGACGAACGTATCTATTAGAACAGTACCGCGAAATTTGGCGTTGATGGGCTGTGGCAACAGACAACCCGACGCGAGAGCCTTTGCTAAGACCATGACTTCGCCTGCAGCACCTCTCCTGGGCTCACGACCATATTCATCGGACCCTACACGGCTGGGAAACCGGGTCTGGCCAGGTGAGTCCAGACTGCAATTGGTAAGAGATGATGGTAGAGTTTGTCAATATGGCACTGTGCAAGCTGCCGGCGGCTCCATAATGGTGTGGGCTGTGTTTACATGGAATGGACTGGATCCTCTGGACCATCTGAAACGCCCATTGTCTCGCGCACGTCCATTCTGTGTCAACAGTGCGGCTACTTGCAATCACTTCTGCGCCAGGAAAGTATTGCCGCAAACATAGATGTGCAACAGTTGCTGGTAATGTTTTAGTAAACGTTGCTGCAGTTAGTGACGGGACAATTTTGTCGTGATATGTTGTCAGTAATATGCGATTTTTATGGGCTAAGTAAACGCATCTTTAGCAAATTGCTGCAAACTAGTTGACCAAGGTCGCATAGATGTAGGTGATGCTGATCGAAAAGTCCAGATATAGCACCATGTAATATCCATCTTTTCGGCAAGCAGGAACAACTTCTGAAGGAAAAAGGCTTTTCAGAGGACGTTTACACTGGGGTCCTCGAATGGCTCCGTGACCAAGGAGCAGACTTCTGTCGATGAGGAACTGAACGATTGGTAGAACGTTCCGACCGTTGTTTGCAGAGACTTGGTGCCTATGTTGAAAAATATTGTCATCTATCTGCGCTACTTTGAAGTGCAGTGCAGCATTCAATAATAGTTACTTGGCCTCCCGTAATAATGAGTAACTCACTTTTGAAGTCCGTTCGTAAAATAATTCTGCAGATGGTTGTGTTGCACTGCTACATCGGCAACTACCTGCTGAATACACTCCCTCAGGTCACATGACTATGTCCACGGTTCGCGGTGTTAAGAGTCCTGTACCAGCAAGTCATCATCTGTAAATAGCACTGAATGTTTGATGAATCGACTGTTGGCGGTCTAGTTAAGTTCTCAGATACAGCTATAGAGCCCTCTGAACATGGTTATCAACACGACAGTACACAAATTATATCCGGTTGCTCGTAAAATGTATAGCCCATCGTTGTCCAACATTCATGTATCTCTTGCATCTGGTCCAGGTCGAACACACACAACAAACTGAACACCACTGTTATCCAGAGCACCAAGAGCGTCTGACAGGTAGAATTGTTATAACATGCTGAAAGACGCAATTTCTTGAATCAATACCACATTTTATTTTAAAAAGGTTTGTATGCAAGTTTACAAAGCATGGCAGTGTTTACTGGAAAGAAAGAAGGCGCTCAAGTCCCTATGACGACGACTTCACAAGAGAGCACAGACTGGACTTGGATATGGAAGGCAATCATCCGTATTATCTCCAAGAGAACATACCTACCTTTCACTATCAGTGATTTTGGGTGACCAAACGACACTCAGAGCTCCACTTCCTTCGCATGCGTAACCAGTGTCTTAGTCACTGCGCCACCTTATTCAGTATCATCAGTATTATTTATTGTAGCTCTGACGGAGAAAGTAATATATTCATACAATCCACGCATAAAACGATATTTCTTAGTATTTACAATACCACAGTTCTCAGCAGGTAAAATCTTTGCATACACTGCGCTCCAGACATAAACAGTCGAAACTGTATGAACGGTAGACGAGTCTAAACTGGCTATTTTGAGATAATTAGATAACTAATGGTTGTGTAAGTTCCTCCCCTATCAACCACTCACTGCAAAAAATTCTGATCCTCCTCCTAAGCTGCGGGTTCATAGTGAGCGACATCACAAACGATGGCTCGATCGTTTACTGCCTGGTTCAGGAAGGGTTTGTGATGAGCAGCAGCAGCAACAGCACTTGTCCGATAAACTGTAAATTAATTTAGTCATTGTTTTTCGTTCACGCGCTTTTTCAAAGAAGTGAACTGTACGTCTGTATTTTACTGTGTAGACTAGTGGCTAGAAAATTAATCGTCTTGTGAATATCCTTGAGTTGGGCGGCTTCCTAGTGTTAATTTTCCCGTCGCTAGAAGCTCCGTCACGCCACTAAGTTTTAATTTTGTGCTAGTAGGCAGCACAGAGTTTAGATCAGTGCATTCTAGTTTGAATACCTATCTCGTGGAGCAGCTTTTCGGCAAACAGGATTTCTAATAACAGGTATCTGTAAATACATCAACTTCAGTAGAGAATTTTATTTCTGTTTAATAGCTCGCGGTCTCAGAGTACAGTGAGAAATCTGCACAGCAACTTTTAGTGTTACTTTATTCTCCTTTGGTATATTTTCAAACTCAGTAGCGCCATTTGAGACCTTATATCTATTCTATACACAATACGATATGGCTAAGGACTGTACTTTTTGTGAGCTGATACAAGGAGAGTTGGCTGCTGTCCGTAATCAGCTGGAAGCTGCGTTGGTTACCGTCGACAAGCTTCTAGCTAATGCTCAAAGTTGCGGTGACGTCGGGGCGCCAGTAACGAGACCTGCAACACCTTTGGTGACACTGGAATCCCCTGGTGACCCGGATGTCGCTGCGGCTTTTGTTACGCAACATCTGACCGGTTCGTCCTCACTCCATGGTGGTGGCAGACAGTGGTGGGTTCGCGTGTCACTGGGCGGAAGGCAAAAGAGGGAGCAGGCCGTGCGGCTGGCTCCCTGCGTCTTAGCAACAGGTACCAGGTGCTGCCCAGTGTTGAAGATAACTCTGAGCCAGTACGGGATGCCTCTCCTATTAGGCCAGCGGTCGATTTTCGCGCCCAGTCCGGACCAGTACAGAGGGTGGGTATGCTAGTCATTGGGAGCTCCAATGATAGGCGGGTGATGGAACCCCTCAGGGAGATAGCAAGCAAGGCAGGAAAGAATTCCAGTGTGCATTCGGTATGTTTGCTGGGATGTCTCACTCGTAATGTGGAGGACGCCCTGCCTGCGGCTATCGAGCGCACTGGGTGCAACCGGCTGCACGCAGTGACACATGTCGGCACGAATGACGCCTGCCGCTTGGGTTCTGAGGCCACCCTCGGCTCCTTTTGGCGGCTGGCTGATTTGGTGAAGGCAACTAGCAACGCACGTGGGGTGCAGGCTAAGCTGTCTATTTGTAGCATCGTACCCAGGGTTGATCGCGATCCTCTGGTTTGGAACAGAGTGGGAGGTCTAATCCAGAGGCTCGGACGGCTCTGCGACGGTATCGGATGCCAATTTCTCGTTCTATCGGGTGCAGAATTGTAGGGTTCCCCTTAATAGGTCAGGCGTGCACTACACGCAGGAAGCGGCTACTGGGGTAGCGGGGTACGTGTGGTGTGCACATGGGGCTTTTTTAATTTAGAGAACTCCTCCCTTGGAAACAAAGACGATTTACCTGTTAAATCAGCTACAGCGACCTTAGAGAATCTTTGTCCTCGCAGATCAGAAGTAAAAAAGATTAATATGACTTTAATAAACTGCATGAGTATCCAAGGGGAAGGTTCCAGAATTAGTATCGCTTACTGAACGTTATAATGCACATATAGTATTGGGAACAGAAAGCTGGTTGAAACCAGGCGTCAATGACAACGAAATCGTAAGTTCAGATTGTAATGTTTATCGTAAGGCTAGGTTAGTCCTCAGCGGTGGCGGTGTGTTTATTGCAGTAAAAAATTCGATAAAATATAGCGAGATTGTCACGGATTCCGAACGTGAATTAATCTGAATGTAACTGAGTATCAAAGAACGGTCAAAAATGGTGATCGGATGCTTTTGTAGACCACCTGGGTCAGGATCTGTAGTTGCAGAGCGCTTCAGACAGAACTTGCAGAATATCAGTAGTAATTTTTCTGATGATGCCGTTGGTGACTTCAACTTGCCAGGCGTGTTGGGAGTGTTATGGCATCAAACCTGGCGCCATAGACAGGCAATCGTGTGGCATTTTTCCGGATGTCTTGTCCGAAAATTCATTGAGCAGATAGTTGGAGAACCAACTCGAGAGGGTAACGTCTTAGATCTCCTGGCAACAAACAGACCTGAACTTATCGAATGAGTTAACGTAGAGGAAGGTATCAGTGATCATAAGGCTGTGACAGCATCTATGACGACGGGTACTACAAGGAATGTTAAGAAAGGTAGGAAGATATATTTTCTCAGCAAGGGTGGCAGGATACAAATTTCAGAATATCTCAGCAGTCAGCGTCAAATATTCGGTGATGAGGACGGAGATGTGGAGAACAAATGGAAACGATTCAAAAGCATCGTTCAATATGACCTAGACAAGTATGTTCCGAGCAAGGTTTTAAGGGATGGGAAAGATCCACCCTAGTTTAATAGCCGTGTTACAAAGCGCTACGTAAACAAAGAGCACTTCATCTCAGATTCAAGAGAAGTAAAAACCTAGCTGAGAAACAAAAGCTGAACGAAGCGAAAATGAGCGTAAGGAAAGCAATGAGAGAAGCGCTCAATGATTTCGAAAGTAAGACGTTGTCAGCCGACCTGAGTAAAAACCCTAAGAGATTTTGGTCGTTTCTAAAATCAGTAAGTGGGCCAAAATCACCTATTCATTCTCTCAGCGACCACACCGGAACGGAAGATAACAGGAAGAAGGCCGAAATACTGAATTCGGTCTTCCGAAGTTGTTTCACCGCGGAACACTGTTCCTCCTTCCAATCGACGTACGAACATCGAAATGGCAGATATTGAGATAACCGACCGCGGAACTGAAAAGCAGCTACAATCGCTTAGTAGTGGAAAGACTTCAGGACCAGATGAGAAACCTTTAAGAGTCTACAAAGATTATGCGAAAGAACTTGCTCCCCTTCTAGCAGTAATTTATAGCAGATCACTTGAGTAACGAAAGAATGGAAAAAAAGGGCAGGTCATTCCCGTTTTTAAGAAAGGTCGTAATACAGATCCACACAATTATAGACCTATATCGTTGACGTCAATCTGTTGTAGAATTATGGAACATGTTTAATGCTCAAGACTTGTGACGTTTTTGGAAAATGAACATCTCCTCTATAAAAATCAACATGGATTCCGCAAACAGAGATCCTGCGAAACTCAGCCCGCTGTGTTCCTCCATGAGATCCACAGCATAGTGGACAATGGCGTTCAGGTTGATGCCGTGTTCCTTGAGTTCAGTAAGGCATTTGACACCATCCCGCACTGCCATTAATGAAAAAAAAAAAACGACCTTACGCAGTATCGGAGCAGACCTGCAATAGGATTCAAGACTTTCTGGCAGACAGAACTCAACACGTCGCTCTTAATGGAACTAAATCGACAGATGTAAAGGTAGTATCCGGAGTACCACAGGGAAGTGTGATAGGACCGTTGCTGTTTACAATATATATAACTGATCTAGTGGAAAGCGTCGGATGTTCTTTAAGGCTATTCGCAGATGATGCAGTTGTCTATACCAAAGTAGCAACGCAAGAAGATGGTAAGAATTTGCAGAACGACCTGCACGATAAATGGTGGAGACTCTGGCAGTTGATCCTGCACGTAAATAAGTGTAACATATTGCGCAAACACAGGAAAAGAAATCCACTAAATGGTGGAGACTCTGGCAATTGACCCTGCTCGTAAATAAGTGTGACATATTGCGCATACGTAGGAAAAGAAATTCACTACTGTACAGCTACATTGTTGACGACAAAGAGCTGGAGACAGCGTCTGCCGTAAAATATCTAGGTGTAAATATCCAGAGCGACCTTAAGTGGAATGACCATATAAAACAGATAGTGGGAAAAGCAGACACCAGACTCAGATTTATCGGAAGAATCTTAAGGAAATGTAACTCATCCACGAAAGAAGTGGCTTATAAGGCACTTGTTCGCCCGATTGTTGAGTACTGTTCATGTATCTGGGATCCCTATCACGTAGGACTGATGGAGGAGATAGAGAAGACCCAACGAAGAGCGGCGCTTTTCGTCACGGGATAGCTGGCGAGAGAGCGTTACGCAGATGCTAAACAAACTCAACTGGCAGACGTTACAAGAGAGGCGTTGTGCGTCACGGAGAGATCTACTATTGAAATTTCGGGACAGCACCTTTCAGGAGGAGTCGGTGAACATATTACTGACCTCGAGGAGAAAATTCGAGAAATTAGAACAAATACAGAGGCTTACCGACGATCATTCTTCCCATGCACTATTCGCGGGTGGAACAGGGTTGGAGGCATCAGATAGTGGTACCGAAAGCACCCTCCGCCGCACACCATTAGGTGGCTTGGGGAGTATGATGTAGATGTAGGTCGCACATTAATGCAAAGCCACCAAATACGAAAAAAACACTACGTTTATTTTATCAGATCCATCTCATTTCCACGAAACATCCATTGCAGCATTTATTAATTTCTTTAAAGGCATTACTAACATACTAACATAATGGCAGCTCTACAAGTAATAAAAACCACGCAAGGTCATAAAAGCGACAGACCAGTGTTGCCTACTACCATGCGCGTACAACCTCCCAGACAAATGTCAACCCAGCAATTCTCTCACGCACACTTCTGCGCAGTAGTCGCTGAATGCTGTTTACCACGCATGGATGCAGTTGCTGCACGCGTCTTCACGACAACGCTTTGCTGTCAAGGACCAGGCACCGATGCTTATCTTCCAGCGCCCCCAGACGAGGACTTACGCTATCCACACAAACTTTTGGATAGTAATAAAGGGCTTCTACTGTCATCGAGCAGCTTTTGACTCACCTCGACTCACCATACTCCATAACAGAAGACTCACACCTGTTGCGATGGGCATCGACCAAGTTCGGCAACAAAGTGTTGCTGCGAAAATACCTGCTACTCCTACTTCCAGTGCAGCCTAGGAGATGCACAAGCTTGCGTGGTAAATATTCCTGGCCAGCGACCGAGCTACGACAGAAGCCGGTACGGCAGACCGGCTGAGTGCGGGATGGGCTGGCAGCCTGTCCCATCTGTGGAGGGTGCTGGAAGCAGGGAAATCCGGGGAGCAAATCCTGATCCAGAGTCTGGCTGGGAGATGCTCAGTGGTTCGGTAGCTAGGAGGGCCTCAATTCGACCCTTGGCGCATCAATGCTGTGGGTGGATGACGGTGGAGTGGTAGCAACCTCCTGACAGAAGCTGACACTGTGAAGGACTCAAACTTGATGACTCTCTGACTCAACCTGATGACCACACTGGCCATACAGCCAGTATTTATACGGGCCATATTGGTCTGATGTGGTGTGGCTGCCAAAAACGTCACGAATGCTGCATGACAAAGTGGCCCTGGTTTCTTTATCATGTAGGTCACTGATGGGCAGAGGTGCCTAGGTGGGTGCCATGGCGGAATACTGTACCAGAGTACTGCTACATGTAGCATTCTTATGGCAACGAGCCTTCTTGTCTTAGGACTCGTGATGTTACACTCTTCCCTCTTAGAATAATTTGCTCATCTGAATTCTCCTCCCCCCATGAACCACGGACCTTGGCGTTGGTGGGGAGGCTTGCGTGCCTCAACGATACAGATAGCCGTACCGTAGGTGCAACCACAACGGAGGGGTATCTGTTGAGAGGCCAGACAAACGTGTGGTTCCTGAAGAGGGGCAGCAGCCTTTTCAGTAGTTGCAGGGGCAACAGTCTAGATGATTCACTGATCTTGCCTTGTAACACTAACCAAAATAGCCTTGCTGTTCTGGTACTGCGAACGGCTGAAAGCAAGGGGAAACTACAGCCGTAATTTTTCCCGACGGCATGCAGCTTTACTGTATGATTAAATGATGATGGCGTCCTCTTGGGTAAAATATTCCGGAGGTAAAATAGTCCCCCATTCGGATCTCCGGGCGGGGACTACTCAGGAGGACGTCGTTATCAGGGTACAGAAAACGCGTTCTACGGATCGGAGCGTGGAATGTCAGATCCCTTAATCGAGCAGGTAGGTTAGAAAATTTAAAAAGGGAAATGGATAGTTTAAAGTTAGATAGAGTGGGAATTAGAGAGGTTCGGTGGCAGGAGGAACAAGACTTTTGGTTAGGTGAATACAGGGTTATAAATACAAAATCAAATAGGGGTAATGCAGGAATAGGTTTGATAATGAATAAAAAAATAGGAGTACGGGTAAGCTACTACAAACAGCATAGTGAACGCATTATTGTGGCCAAGATAGACACGAAGCCCACGCCTACTACAGTAGTACAAGTTTATATGCCAACTAGCGCTGCAGATGACGAAGAAATTGATGAAATGTATGATGAGATAAAAGAAATTATTCAGGTAGTGAAGGGAGACGAAAATTTAGTAGTCATGGGTGACTGGAATTCAAGCGTAGGAAAAGGGAGAGAAGGAAACATTGAATATGGATTGGGGGTAAGAAATGAAAGAGGAAGCCGTCTGGTAGAATTTAGCACAGAGCATAACTTAATCATAGCTAACACTTGGTTCAAGAATCATGAAAGAAGGTTGTATACATGGAAGAACCCTGGAGATACTAAGAGGTATCAGATAGATTATGTAATGGTAAGACAGAGATTTAGGAACCAGGTTTTAAATTGTAAGACATTTCCAGGGGCAGATGTGGACTCTGACCACAATCTATTGGTTATGAACTGTAGATTAAAACTGAAGAAACTGCATAAAGGTGGGAATTTAAGGAGATGGGACCTGGATAAACTGAAATAACCAGATGTTGTACAGAGTTTCAGGGAGAGCATAAGGGAACAATTGACAGGAATGGGGGAAAGAAATACAGTAGAAGAAGAATGGGTAACTTTGAGGGATGAAATAGTGAAGGCAGCAGACGATCAAATAGGTGAAAAGACGAGGGCTAGTAGAAACCCTTGGGTAACAGATGAAATATTGAATTTAATTGATGAAAGGAGAAAATATAAAATTGCAGTAAATGAAGCAGGCAAAAAGGAATACAAACGTCTCAAAAATGATATCGACAGGAAGTGCAAAATGGCTAAGCAGGGATGGCTAGAGGACAAATGTAAGGATGTAGAGGCTTATCTCACTATGGGTAAGATAGATACTGCGTACAGGAAAATTAAAGAGACCTTTGGAGAAAGGAGAACCACTTGCATGAATATCAAGAGCTTTGATGGAAACCCAGTTCTAAGCAAAGAAGGGAAAGCAGAAAGGTGGGAGGAGTATATAGAGGGTGTATACAAGGGCGATGTACTTGAGGACAATATTATGGAAATGGAAGAGGATGTAGATGAAGATGAAATGGGATATAAGATACTGCGTGAAGAGTTTGTCAGAGCACTGAAAGACCTAAGTCGAAACAAAGCCCCGGGATTAGACAACATTCCATTAGAACCACTGACAGCCAGTCCTGACAAAACTCTACCATCTGATGAGCAAGATGTATGAGACAGGCGAAATACCCTCAGACTTCAAGAAGAATATAATAATTCCAATCCCAAAGAAAGCAGGTGTTGACAGATGTGAAAATTACCGAACTATCAGTTTAATAAGTCACAGCTGCAAAATACTAACGCGAATTCTTTACAGACGAATGGAAATACTGATAGAAGCCGACCTCGGGGAAGATCAGTTTGGATTCCGTAGAAATGTTGGAACACGTGAGGCAATACTGACCCTACGACTTATCTTAGAAGAAAGATTAAGAAAAGGCAAACCTACGTTTCTAGCATTTGTAGACTTAGAGAAAGCTTTTGACAATGTGGACTGGAATACTCTCTTTCAAATTCTGAAGGTGGCAGGAGTAAAGTACAGGGAGCGAAAGGCTATTTACAATTTGTACAGAAACCAGATGGCAGTTATAAGAGCCGAGGGGTATGAAAGGGAAGCAGTGGTTGGGAAGGGAGTTAGACAGGGTTGTAGCCTCTCCCCGATGTTATTCAATCTGTATATTGAGCAAGCAATAAAGAAAACAAAAGAAAAGTTTGGAGTAGGTATTAAAGTCCATGGAGAAGAAATAAAAACTTTGAGGTTCGCCGATGACATTGTAATTCTGTCAGAGACAGCAAAGGACTTGGAAGAGCAGTTGAACGGAATGGACAGTGTCTTGAAAGGAGGGTATAAGATGAACATCAACAAAAGCAAAACGAGGATAATGAAATGTAATCGAATTAATTCGGGTGATGCTGACGGAATTAGATTAGGAAATGAGACACTTAAAGTAGTAAAGGAGTTTTGATATTTGGGGAGCAAAATAACTGATGATGGTCGGAGTAGAGAGGATATAAAATGTAGACTGGCAATGGCAAGGAAAGCGTTTCTGAAGAAGAAAAATTTGTTAACATCGAGTATAGATTTAAGTGTCAGGAAGTCATTTCTGAAAGTATTTGTATGGAGTGTAGCGATGTATGGAAGTGAAACGTGGACGATAAATAGTTTAGAGAAGAAGAGAATAGAAGCTTTCGAAATATGGTGCTATAGAAGAATGCTGAAGATTAGATGGGTAGATCACATAACTAATGAAGAGGTATTGAGTAGAATTGGGGAGAAGAGGAGTTTGTGGCACAATTTGACTAGAAGAAGGGATCGTTTGGTAGAACATGTTCTGAGACATCGAGGGATCACCAATTTAGTATTGGAGGGCAGCGTGGAGGGTAAAAATCGTAGAGGAAAACCAAGAGATGAATACACTAAGCAGATTCAGAAGGATGTAGGCTGCAGTAGGTACTGGGAGATGAAGAAGCTTGCACAGGATAGAGTAGCATGGAGAGCTGCATCAAACCAGTCTCAGGACTGAAGACCACAACAACAACATCTGAATTCTCTCTATTGCTATGCCTGGGTCTAATTAACAAGTTACCTGCCTCTCGAATATGGCCCCTGCTTCAGCATCTCATAATCCGAGATGCAGTGTGCTCATAATCCAGATACTGCATCGTGCTATCCTGTATGCACACTAGTGTTCGGTGGGCAATCGAGAGGCAGCACCCAAGAACCTTATAAATTTAGGAGGATAACCAGAAGTGACGTCATGACATATTGTCGAATAAGAAGTGATTCCCACGTATAATGTTATTTCGCAGCCGTTAAGATAAAAGGAGCGGTGTGCTGAACAGACATAAACCATTCTCTATTTTAAAAATGACTGATTTAAGTTCAGTTAGCATATTATGTGCACATAAAAGAAAACTGGAAATGGAACAGGTCAAAGTTAAGAAATACAAACTGAAGTATTCGGCGAAAACATGTGCCATGAATTAAGAATATAATCTGCTAAATAGAATTGGAAAAAGGACAAGCCATTGCAGACGTGCAAGAGAGGTTTGAAAAGCACTTTAAACACAGCATAACACAAAATCAGAGTGCGACTCGGGAACAAAAGCAGCACTATTTACTGTAAATACCATGGTAGCTGAAAATATGCTACAGTACTCGCAGCAAATGTTGGATCAAGAACATTTATCACATTACAGGATAACTTACAATCTGTTTATAAACCTTCATTGCGGTTTAAATCTCCTTAAAAAGCATCGTTATGTTGAATGTAAAAGAGGTTATCTAAACACCAAAGCCATTTACTGAGTTTCAGAGTGATGAATAACTACATTTATTTACCATTTGCTTGCTAAAACGGTAAACTTAAAGATCTATATGTAAATTCCACTAGAAAATGGGGAAGAATCTACATGGTTTATGATATTGTGTGACCGAACTATGATGTTTTTGTGATGTCACTGGTTGACAGAAGCAAACAAAGCAGCCGCCATGTTAATGTAAGTGCTTATGAAGCCAACATGTCGTATAGGTGGTTTTCATAGTTACACTTGTTTTGTACGAAAATATAGGTCTCTCCAAAATGCAGCACTTTTAGCATGCTTTGTTGTGTTTAAGTGTCGGGAAATGTGACACTGGCAGAAAAACGTGTCATAGTCCTTACACAGAAGTTAACTCTTGGTACTATTTAGTAGCTGATTATGATAAGAAAAGGAGATACAGCCTGGAAACTTTTTAGAGAGCCCTAAACCAGATCATTAAATGTCGCAACCTTCTTCAGTATGGCAATCAAGAACAGAGCATGTCCAAAAGTAAAGCTACGGCAGAACTTTCACAAAAGTACAGCAAATATAAA
Organism: Schistocerca americana; assembly: GCF_021461395.2. Classification (NCBI taxonomy): domain Eukaryota; kingdom Metazoa; phylum Arthropoda; class Insecta; order Orthoptera; family Acrididae; genus Schistocerca; species Schistocerca americana. Next base: position 318,406,502 of record NC_060119.1, on the reverse strand, counting down.
GGCAGTCAAAAATTACATTTTTCTAGTGTAGAACAGGACGCAAATCTTCTTTCCCCTTAAATGCGACTTGGTGAGGTGAAGCATTACTAAAAAACTCCTAATAACGATAGGTGACGGAAGTTTCACTTCTGTACCATCAGTAAGTAATATACGAGGTAACTTCAAGTAGTCCAAAGATCGAAAGTAATGACAATCTATATTAGCCATTCAATAACACCAGTGACATTTTTATAGTGTGGAATAGGATGAACTATCTTTTTCCCCGCTAAAATTGTGCTTGGCGAGGTGAAGCACTATTATTTTCATCGTTACACTGGGGTATTACGAAAGCATGCAGTTTTAAGTGACATACCACATTAAAGATTTCTCCAGTCTCCAAAATTATGAGTGTAAGTTTGTGTGTGATACACTTAATTTGGGAATCCACTGTGCCTTGCACCAAGTGGGTATCCAGATCGAACCTCAGTCAGGTTTTGGGTGCCAAATGTACCTTAACCTGTCAGTTACATCAGTAGCGTCAATGAAGTGAGCCTTCTGTGTTTTGTACTGTTATAGAACAAATATTTACGCACTTTGACAAAAAATACAGATAATTTTTGAGTTCTTTGCAGTGCTATTTTACTTTCAATGCAAAGATTGAATTTTCATCCCTGGTCACGTTGTCAGAGATCGAACGTCCTCTGTGTGGAATCTTGTCTTTTTTTTTTTTTAATGAAACTCATAGTAGTACAGCAGGCTTTTACGTGCTGATGGCAGTTCTCTCCCATTGTCTTGGAGTTATAAGTGACGGAGTGTGTGTGTGTGTGTGTGTGTGTGTGTGTGTGTGTGTGTGTGTGTGTGCGACATGGAAATAACATTGTGCATTTAATTTGAGTATCATTGCGCCTTGCATCAAGTGGGTACAAAGACTGAACCACAGTAGGCTTTAGGTGCAAAGTGTACCTTAACCTGTAAGTTACACCAGTACTATTAAGCAAGGCATATGTGTGTTGCTCTGTTATACAACAATAATACAGACAATTTAGACTTGGGACATTTAATTTTAGAGTCCATTGTGTCCTGCATCAAGACAGTACAAAGATCAAACCACAGTCGGGTTTTAGATGCCTGTTGTACCTAACCTGTGAGTTATTAGTAGTGAGCCACATGGGTTTCATACCGCTATACAACAAATCTTCACTTATTTTGGTAAATAGAAGAGAAAATTTAGACATAGAAATGAGAATGGGGCATTTAATTTGAGGCTCCACTGTGCCTTGCAACAAGTGTGGGCAAAGATCGAACCAGAGTCGGGTTCTAGCGCCAAGGGGTACAGAGAACAAGTAGGTTGACTCTGGGATACATTTTTTATGGTGGTAAAATACTGGAATGTAACTGGAACAGCAAAGTGTGTGTGTGTGTGTGTGTGTGTGTGTGTGTGTGTACAGGACCACTGCGAGCCAGCACTGGGTCCGGAACAAGATGTGTTCTTGGGCCCAATCTCCAAATATAGCAATCCTATTTCACTGTTATTTTAAAGAGGGTCTGAAATGATTTAAACATAGCATAATTCGGGGAATATTGGAAACACCCAAAAAAAAGGTTAAATATAATTTCTTGTTACACAGTAAGCGTATGTTCACAAATGCAATTTATATAATAACAATGGACGTTGCAGGAGATACTGCTGACGGAATCTGAGCGAATTAACAATTGTTTATGGCGCAGCAGGTTGCATCAGCGTGCGCGGTAGTATACACACGTATATTGTCAAGCCACTATGAACAACACTACCTTCAGCTGCATGTTGGATGCAATGTTATTCCGTATTACAGAGCATGTAAATATTCGAGGATATTACTCAGACATCCCCAAAGAAATCGCACGCAGTGAACTGACGCAGAGCAGAAAGTTTACTGTGTATAAAGATATGTCAGAATGACTGTTCCTAGTTTTCTAATGTCAATATTTATCAATAACACAGTGTCTGCAAATGGAACGTTTCCTATAAAAAAAGCCAGCGCTCGTCACTCAGATTTTAGACGCCTTTGTTTCAGCTGGTATTCTTACCATAGAAACAATGAACTGCTGAAGATAGTTTGTATAATTTGTTTCGAGAATTAAAATGCATAACACTGTTTCTCCATGAAAGTGTGGAAAGATAGGCTTCTTATTTACAGAACTGACGCTAAAAGTTAAATGTCCTGTGTCCAGTATGTAATTTTTTCCGAGTACATTTTCTGCATTCTAATTTCCACACATATTTTCACTCAGAATTAGAATAAGTTGCGGCAGCAACAAATTTCATAACATTTATAAATATATTTGTAATTTTCATTATATTTAATTACAACAGTTTCGTAGAAAGAAAACATTGTGTAGCACACTTGCAGGATATGCAGTTACTATGATAGTGCTCTGTACTTCACGCTCATTTTGCAATGAAGTCCTTCCAGCATTATTATTACAATATAGGACTACAGTTTCTTTCATCACGGTTTAAGTTCAAAACTACGCAATTATGGACATTATTTTATTAATAAAAATGTTTAGTTTCGTGCCCTCTGTTTTATCAGAAAAGTAGGAATAGTTAAATGCACCGAGAAAGAATACCACTGCCATAACACTTTCAATAAAGAGGAGACTGAAAAAATAATAACAGATATTGCTTTGGAAAGTAGCGATGATGACAGCTATCAGGTACCTAAGACCAGCACAGCCAGGGAACTGGATGATAACTCAACGGAGATATACATGGCAAGAGATAAAACTGATACTATAGATGATTTTACATGTTCGACTTTAGATGCTACTAAATAATGAATTAGTGGAGAATGTACGCACTTCACATTTAATTTTATTTTTTTAATTGGTTCAATTTACTTTCAGCTCACTTTAAAACGAAATGCTAGGTACGACAAACGTCTGGTATCAATAACACAGTGATACAGAGTGTTCTGCCCCCGCTTGTTCTCTGGCGTGCCCACACAAAAAATGGTTCAAATGGTTCTGAGCATTATGGGACTTAACTTCTGAGGTCATCAGTCCCCTATAACTTAGAACTACGCAAACCTAACTAACCTAGGGACATCACAAACATCCATGCCCGAGGCAGGATTCGAACCTGCGAGCGTATCGGTTGCGCGGTTCCAGACTGAAGCGCCTAGAACCGCTCGGTCACTTCGGCGGGCTTTGGGAGTAGGTTTTTCCTGTTGTAGCTTTAGGTGCTTTTTCTCACATAGAAGTATGTTTCTTCATAGGCTATTCATCTGAATACTGACTTCTCGTATTTAAAGAATTCAGTGCTAAATTGTTTTCTCTCATGTTTGCTGTGGAAGTACCTGGCACAGCTGACGCCAATTGTGCACGTTTTTTTCAAATGGTTCAAATGGCTCTGAGCACTATGGGCAACATCTGTGGTCATCAGTCCCCTAGAACTTAGAACTACTTAAACCTAACTAACCTAAGGACATCACACACATCCATGCCCGAAGCAGGATTCGAACCTGCGACCGTAGCAGTCGCGCGGCTCCGGACTGAGCGCCTAGAACCGCTAGACCACCGCGAGCGGCACACGTTTTTTGTAACGTGTCTTTTAACTATCTGGCAAAATTTAAGACCTAGCAAGATATTAATTTAACATTCACTCTAAGTGCAGCCGAACGCGTTAAGCCACGTGGGTCAACTGAAACGATGCCCAGGCGCCGAACAAAGACCGGGAAAACAGGGGGTGAGTGGGCGGGACTTGTTCCGGGTGAAATCCTGGCGCTAACGATCCCTCCCCGCAAGGGGCTTTCGGCCAATGATGCCAAACGCTGATTTCCATTACCGGCCTCATTTCGTCACACGGACACCAGGAACATGGAAGTTGTAGACGTCCACTCAATTCGATAGTCTTCGACCGGCGCCTAGCTGACTCCAGTATGTGGTCTCACTGCAGTTCTAGACTCTCACTTCTGCTTCAAGTTCGCCTATAGTTTTTCCCATTACATAGACTATATGTTCGCACGCTGCGATATTTTCATGAACTGTCATTAGAGGACCAAGCAGAAGACAATAAATTTTCGCATACTTGTTTCTTATTTTCGGTGTGAGGGCGAAATAACTCAATAAGTTGGTAAAAGTTTTACTGTCAATTCGGAGAAAGCTGATTTAATCTAAGGGTTTTTCATGTGAGTCTATCTCTCTCACAGAATGTTTTCATTCTGTGGTCCAGCGTCTTGTTTTCTTCTTCTTCTTTAAACTCAGAGCCAAAGTCAGTGTTGGAAATGCTTTATCTGCATTTGTAGCCATCTCCACTTGTGTGTAACTACAGCCTACAGGAACAGCATCTGCTTCAAAAATCAGGTTAAACTGACAAACTTTGTCGGTTCTTGTATGGGCTTTTTGATAAATCCCTGGCCAGATAAGAGCGAATTCAGAAAAGAAGTTTAATCATTTACGAGATCCCTCAAACGGCGCGCTCGATTCATGCATTCCCTCATTCGTTCATAGAGCAGCCAACGTAAAAGTTGACTGCCGTGTGCAACTTTCGCTGGAGGATTTGTAACTATAATATTGCTGACTCAGCGACACTGAAATGTATTATGAACCGATGATTGATAAATATTGTCTTCTTTGGTTATGTTCTAAAAAACGCAATTGATACTAAATTTGCTTTACAATACCAGCCTGATGCTTGCTTGCCAACAGAGGACCCTGGGGGATCCAAACGCTTGAGAGACTGCCCCCCCCCCCCCCCCTTCACACCTGGACTCCTGTCATTTCATTCCCCCTCCCCCTCTCTCATCAAGGCTGTGTGTGTGTGTGTGTGTGTGTGTGTGTGTGTGTGTGTGTGTGTGTTGAGAGAGAGAGAGAGTGCCCAAACCCCATGTCTCGCCACCACCTGTAGCCAACACGGATTATAACTTCATGAGGACGGTAGTCGCGTGGGAATGGACCAATGCAGCAGGTCGAATCCTACCCTGAAAATTTTCAGCAGGAAGAACATAAAAAAGAGAGGAAAAAAGAGCAATGTCAAAATTTTAGTTGCCAAGGCGCAGCACTGCAAGTATTTAAAAGTATGTTAAAAATGTCTCAAATCATTTATTTTTTGAATAATTGCTACCCAAGTTACTGGCAGATGAAAGAAAATCGAGGTAGTGTATGGCGATAAACGCAGGCGGCTTCCATCAATAGGGACATTAACTTGTTGACTTTAAATATTTTATAATACTACCTATAGCACAGTTCTTATGATAATTTTAGAACAATGAATATTTTAATAACAATGAAACAGTTCCTTATTTGTTCCCTGTAGTCGTCACAAAAATGGGAACTGTCTACTGGACGACGAAAATCATCAATTTGGTTACACCACACACACCTGGCAAAAGAAAATTAATGTATTCTGGCACTTCACAGTATATACTAGTTTTATTTACAGACAGAGAAGTGGGATGGAGTAAGAAATGGTCGTGGCTTTGTTCTGCATGTTGTACTGTAAACAGGCATACCGCATCAAATTCGTAAAACTGTGGACAAAAAAACACGAATTATTCTTTGCAGCTGTTAAGAAGACGTTTCGGATGTAATACTGAAAATTATTCTTTCCTATTTTTCCAGATTTTACTGCGTCAAATACAAGATTTTTGCACAAATCGGCCAGCGCCAGTGTTAAATATCAACGAATTACTGATTTCGCAGCTTTTATCTCTCTTTAGGAACCTCAAGGCAAATTACGATTTATACACACCAAGAAGCTTCGTCTTCACGTCAGCAATCCCTATAGCATTACCTATTAATCAAACCTCTTCTACATGTTTACTCGATAAACTTCGTAATTTCTCTACTTCCTTTTCCGCGTAATTTCCTGAATTCGTTTAACAGGGTCGAAGAAGCCTGGAACTCTATAAAATTCAACTCACTTGCAATTCAGAGAATCCAGCCTCGAAGGTCTCCCTCGGTAGCGGTGCACTGGCTCTCTTGAGCTGTTGTAAGTCTTTCAAATAGTTTTTCTTTCACACTTTTGCGAGTTTCATTTTGGTGCATATTTCATACTTGTATTATATAAAGGGAAGAAAGATTTACAACAAGATCAAATTTTACGAAACTAAACTGGCTTTGCAAGCTGCTTAACCTGAAGCATTTTGTCCCTCCTTCGTTTAACCAAATAATTTATAACCTTTTTTGTCACTGAAAGCTATTACTGAACATATTACTTTTGGATTATGAAGGTACTGCGTTGTGTTTTGGACTTTTACTAGCGCAACAATCATCCATCGAACCGAAATTCACAACATCGTCAGAGTTCATTTCCTGTTTCTTATAATGATTCCACAATTTCGAAAAAATGTCGACAACATTTTGGCGAACGTTGAAGAAATTAACTAATGAATAACGCACATGCAGGTATGCCTGCAACGTTCTTCAAATATCATTTTTGCATAATCGGCAGCAGTGGCGGTTCGTGAATATACATTCTAGGTGTTAACAAGTTTTTAGATTCCGATGAATTTTAGAGTGTGAAATTAATAGCATCCGCTGTACAACAGTTATGCTTATCAACAATACAACTACAGCCACTGACAGTAATAATAATAACAATAATAAGATGCGTAACTTATCTAACGCGAGAATTGTTTTGGTGGAATTTTGTTGTTTTGTAGATAATTAAGTACAGTTTAAGGCAACAGCGAAATAATTTGTAAGCTTTCGTAACACTACATTTCGCATTTTTGTATAAGTGGGAAAGAAATTAACTAATGAATAACGCATATGTAGGTATGCCTGCAACGTTCTTCAAATATCATTTCTGCATAGTTGGCAGCAGTGGCGGTTCGTGAATATACATTCGAGGTGTTCACAAATTTTTAGATTCCGATGAATTTGAGAGTGTGAAATTAATAGCATCTGTTGTATAACAGTTATCCTTATCATCAATGCAACTACAGCCACTGCCAATAATAGCAGTAATAATAACAATAGTAAGATGCATAACTTATATAACGAAAGAATTGTTTTGGTGGAATTTTGTTGTTTTGTACATAATTAAGTACAGTTTAAGACAATAGCGAAATAATTTGTAAGCCTTCGTAACTCTCCATTTCGCATTTTTTTATAAGTGGGAGTTCTCGTGCTTTTCCATTTTATTAGAACAAATGTACAAGATCCGTAACAGACGTATTAGTTCATGAATTTACTTCAGTGCTGAAAATCAGATATTCTTACGCTGCACCCACACAACAGTTTGTGCTAACTGTACACTTCCTTGTTAAATGTTTGCTTGTAGTCACACTTATTTGATTTCGTCGCTACCTCAACCAAAGGATCTGTTCTCGGAGGCCCTAGTTCCTTTGCGGCTCACTTTTCTGCTAATTTACCTTTCTGTTCCCAGAATGGGATTTGCACTCTGGAGCGGAGTGTGCGCTAGTATGAAACTTTCTGTCAGAGTAAAGCTGTGTGCCACACAGAGACTCGAATTCGAGACCTTTGCCTTTTGCGGGAAAGAGCGCTACCGCCTGAGCTACCCAAGCATGACTCACGACCCAAGCACGACTCACGACCAGTCCTCATAGTTCATGTTTGCACTGCACACTAAAGCTGATTCCAGCATAGTAAGCAGCCAACTCCAAACTTAAAGTGGCGTTTGTGGAAATAATTAAACTCAGGTAGTAAAATCCACCAACATGGTCACTTGACGTGAATACAAATGTGGCGCTGAAAACCATAAGGGCATAAAGCACATCGCTGTCGATCTCACATTTAAGTGAATATCAGAGGAACCAGTCGTACAGCTTTTCGTGAATTTTCATATATACAATGTAGGCCTACAGTGCAGATACACGTGACTCACCATAATACAAACAGATTTCAGAAGCACAAATGGCTGATACACTCTCACAATCGACGGTGATGTGGTTTAGGCCTTACGATTCTCAGTGCCTAAAACGGATTACTGTATGATAAAATTCGTATCTTAATATACTATAACTCATTCAGAGACTCACAAAATAAGTATACTATCAGTACATCTTTAACATATACTGACGTCCGATCTAATTTTATGACAGTATACAGTGAATGAATTGGCATATCTGAGGAGCATGCTATCATCTAGCAGGATTTATGCCGAGCGAAGGGGATTAAAAGGTCTGCCGCAGTGTGCAACCATCTGGTGGCACTAACGTAAACTTCTAGTTAACCTGAGCTGAACTGTCCGCCATATTTCCCCAAAGTATAAGATATTCATACTAGTCACGATGCGAGTGGGGATGTCTAAATAAATGTATTGAAGAATTTGTCGTAAATATGGGTGGCTGCTCAGCTGTGAAGTGCAGTGACTATAGGAGAAATGGTTTTCGCATGTTTATATTTCCTAGTGACCCTGAATGAAGAAAAATATGGGCCATAGACTACCAGAGAGACAATTGGGAATCTCCAGGAGCTCAGCTGTATATTGTAAATATATGGCAATAAAAGTAGTTGTAAGCATCAAACCAGTTGTGTGAAATTGCGCTTCTTCCCAGTCGAAAACTATAGTGAAGCAGTTCGTCTCAAAATTTTTCGATTCCTGAGATTTTTTGCAATTGGACAAGTGGAGAGGAATATTTATGACGTATTTATATGTCTTATCATAAACATACATACACAAGCTTAATAATATTTAACCCTATTTCTTATATAGACACGGCAGAACGTTTGATAGTTCAGATATTTTTATAGCGGATTGGTCATAGTGAGGGAACCTTCATAGGTAACATAACCTTCAGAGGATAAAGGTTTTACCACAACGCAACAAACCTATCACTTAGGACATAAAATGAATAATGGTTAAATGATAGATGGAACTATTAATAAAAATTCGATTCAGTGTAAGATGAAACTATATTTTCCGCCACCTCTTTGCAACAAAAATGTGGCATTTCTTTATGTACCTCGTTTTGAATTTAAAAATTCTTAATTCATTACATTTAATATTTACAAACTATCATGCAAGATTCGAGCCAACGTTTCTATAGGCGTGGAATATTACATTGCAATTTTCTGTTCTATGAAAAGGGCATTCTAAACATCTCTATAAACATTAATCACTGTTTGTTTCACTTCATACATGCACTATCAAATATTTTTTAAGAAATACTATAAGAAGTTGCAAGAACAGGCTAACCACACACAATGTAAACACTGATGAATCTTCAGACATGGGGAAAACACGACGGATGATTCAGCCTGTTATGTAGGAGCTCTATGTAAGGGAAATAGCGCATCCGCAAAAGTTCTTAAAATGTGCGCAACTGAATGCGTGCTCGGAACTGAGCGCGGCAGATTTAAGCGACGTACCTTTCAGATTGCAGCATCTTTGTTACGTTTTAACAACATTCAAAGATAAATAACCAATAAATACGCAAGGTGTCAAAAGTTAGCGAGTTCATGTGCTCTTACACAGCAGCCGCCACTGATTGGCAACATTAATTGGATTCCACGTTACTGCGAAACTCTGCATCAAGACAGACGCTATTAGCAAGCAAATAAACAAAAAATTAACTTTATCTACATTGTTAACACTTAGTCACACCACAAAAAACTGCAAATTATTCTGGATATTAAATGAGTTGCAAATTCGTGTGAGTAGTAAATGTGAACAATTCTATCAAACTATTAACAGAAACTAAAATTCGCTTTACAAATTACTATTGCATTGTATGAGTTAACAAGACGTACATAAAATTCATTTTGTATTTACCACAAGTTTAGGAAATTCAATTAACAGATGAACACTTGTTTCCACTCAAGAAATTATAAGAATGTCTTATTTGTAGAAAGCATTTGAATTAGGTGATCAAACTAGAACATCCTTCAAAGTGATGGCAAGTGAAACTGCGGTTTGTCCAAGAACGTAAGGTTGACACTGCAGGTACACGATATCCCAGTTTTTTCCTGTATAAATTCTAACTTTTCTGCACTACAGTGTGCAAAGAAATCGACATGCAAAATAATGTTCTCTTTGACCCGTAGACCCCATTTCGACGCATGTAACAAACTTCTTTTCTGATTGAGAGAAATTATGTTGGGCAGTATTCGATTAATTTCACGAGACTCAAGTGAATTTATTACTTTCTTCATTGTGAAGACGTCGTTTCGTTGATGACAACTGACTTCGAAGACCTTTAATATGTGCTTGCAGTTTCATGTTTTTCATACGGGCATTTCTCCTCTGTAATGCAGCTACATAAGTTTTGAGCTGGCTTTATCTGAATCATTAGAACAATGTCCTCTGTGTTATTTTTCCATGGTGAAAGCTTTTGCTAAGTCCCTATTGTTCTTCTGTGGATCTAACAAAAATCAAATGGCTCTGAGCACTATGGGACTTCTGAGGTCATCAGTCCCCTAGAAATTATAACTACTTAAACCTAACTAACCTAAGGACATCACATACATCCATGCCCGAGGTAGGATTCGAACATGCGACCGTAGCGATCGCGCGGTTCCAGACTGTAGCGCCTAGAACCGCCACCCCGGCCGCCATGTGGATCTAACATTTGTTGAAAGATTCTTTCCCTTCTTCTGTTTCACGTGGTGTGTTAGCACTGGCGCTAATATTACAAGGCAAATTGCACGACGGAAATGCATCGCCCTTTAGCACCCGTTTCCACGGTAAATTTAGCAGTTACGAACACAAGTCTCTGACAGAACCTGTTTCTCTGAAATAATGAGGGCATATTGTAGCATTTACAACATCCACATTGTCCGTTTCACAGCATTTCGACAGTTAAATCCTTTACAGACATGAGTCGCGAAGGAAAGCCGGAAGCACTACTTCCGTCCTTTAGTGTTGCCATTGTCAGAACTACAGCCAACAACAGCACAACCTGGCATTGCTTGCACACACACTCAACACAATTTCACTTGCATATAGTCCACTACACAAAAGCAACTAGGCGAAAACAGTAACATTCACGAAACCGCAGAGCCCAACATACAAATATGGGCGCAGATGTTCCACTCTGACGTCATGCGCACATTGGCATAAACGCGTTTGCTTCTGCGCAGCGTTTACTGCGCCCCGCTAGGTGCCGTGCTTTTACTTTACTTACTTGCCGTCGGCCAAGGATATGTGCCTGCTATATTGTACATGCGCAATCTGTTACAGCTAGGATAGGAGTGTACATACGAGTGACATTTCATAAATCATGTAGACTATTTTTTTTTTACTTGCATGTTGTTTTCTTTGTGTTTCTTTACAGTCCTTCAATATATTCTCCCTGATTTTCTACGACTGAATTCCTACGTCTCGGAAGCACTATTATTCCATACAGGACACCACTTCCGTTCATCTGTCGAACGGCTCGGGTAACGGTGATAGAAAGCTCTTCCAGAGGAAGAGTTTTTTCAACTTAGGGAACAAATCAAAGTCTGATGGACTCATGTCCGGGCTGGACGGAGCATATGGCAACACTTTCCATCCGTATTTGCGTAGTTTTTGGACTACAGTATTGCTGATATGAGGGCGAACATTGTCGTGGTGAATGAGTGGCCCAACCTTGAGCAAGTGAGGTTGGGTTTTGCGCATTTTTCTGAGCACGTTTTGCATGAAGTTACGATAATACACAGTTGCAACAATTGTTCCACAATGGACTCTATGTTCCATCGTGATCATAAGCAAAAAATCATCATTTACTTGGGCCTTGATTGAGCGCGTCAAATTTTTTTGAACGTGGATGATCTGAAGCTCTTCACTCATTGTACTGTGATTTCAACTTCTGTTCATAATGTCTTATCCACGTGTCATCAGTACCGACAATTAGACACAAGAATTCTTGATTTTCGAGGTCGAATTGTTGCTTGGTCAAGGTTGAATTGTCCAGGCGTTTCTGCTTCTCTTCAGCAGTCAAACCCCGTGGAACCTATCCGGCAGAAAATTTTCTCTTCTTCAAATCATTTTTCAAAATACGAAATACTGATGTTGGGTGAGTTCCCGTGGCTTCACTTCCTCCCAAGTAGCACTGCGATCTTTTTCAAGAGCACTTGCCACTAGTTTTACACTTCGTTCATCTGTTGACGTTTTTGGCCTTTCGGGTCTTGGATTATCGTCTATGTTCATACACCCACCATGAAAATGATTAACCCAACGTGAAACTCTGTTACGGCCCACTGAATAAAATGAAATGATCGTATGGCACACTTTAAACTCACCATAAACTTAACGCACTGTGGATTTCTGTCGGTTTTTTTTTGCCGGCGTGAAGTAACATACCCGAGACATCTGCAAGATCCACTTATACGTATATACCTCTTACCAATTTTATGTTAGAGTACACAGCGAAAAAACAAAAACACCTGCTTCTTTCTCAAGCTCCCAACTACATCTGACGTAATTTTCATTGTTATTGTACCACTCCACAGTAACACCAACTTGAGCACTATTTATGAAATGTCCGTCATGTCACCAGCCGCCTGGTGAGCTACGAATTTGGCAATTTTGAATTTTTTATAATACTTGCAGTGAGCCTTAGCAGCAAAACTTTCAGCGTTGTGTTTCTTTCGATGTATTCTTCCTATATAAAAAGTTTCGTGGCACATTTCGACATGTCAGATCTGGATCTTTCCCTTGTGAAGACAGTATGGCAACAAGCTTATAAACCGTCGGCCGGAAGCCCCATAAACAAAAAGTTTTGTCCATGGATTTCACAAACATGCAGCGGAGGAAGACACTTGAGTATGGGGCCTCGAAGTGTTCCCCATGTTCTTCTGTTCAAGCAGCAGCTCAATCTCAGCAGGCCACTTTTCCCATGATAAGTGGCTCTGCTTTCCCACTCACAGAGAAAGCAGCAGTGCTTTGTGCATCTGAGCTGCATACCGAGAAGAATTGCAGTTACCTTGAGATATCCACATACACACAATTTGTATTGTCCACACTAAATAAGTGTGAGTAGCAGTTTAGGATTCTCGTGTGCCGTGTGTTCTCCACATACATGCAGTTTGTGCTGTTCATACTCTATATGTGTATCAGTTTTAAATTCTCATGCGTCTTGTTCAGATTAACTCCATGATCACTCGGCGCAGAAGAAAATTTGTTCTTATTATGAAGAAGTACTGCTTTCCAATTAACTTCGCTGGAACCTATGAACAACAGCCACTTATTTATCTTGAAATCATAACCAAGACCCTGCATAACGGACTCTATATAATTACAAAAAACAGTGTCAGCTTCTCTGGAGAAATGTTCAGAAAAAACGTTGCGGTCACGATAAACTTTCACTTTCGTACCGCTAAGTACATGGGTCCCTTTTTTTAATTGCGAAGCAGAGATCCCCTTCCGAGAAAAAGTATGGTTCGTTTGGTTCACATTGGCTTAGAAATGTGAGGTCGTTATGCCAGTCTCCTTTGCTGTCTTCTTCATGTTCGTGGTTGTTCAGTCAGTCAGGGTAACTTATTACCAATCATGGCATCTTTATACCACTTACCACTTTTGTTTCAAATGGCTGCTGCTCTCGCCTGTTTGCATTATTTTGTACTAAAAGTAGCAGTTTTATTACGTTTGTGATTTCTAGTTAGTATTTCAGTTGTCTTTCCAACTTCCCACAAGCTCTCAGGCTTGTGATTATCCTTTGAGTTGCTGAAAGAGAGCTTCTGAAGACTGTGATTTAATTTGAACAATGCCACATCTATCCAAAGATACTGATACTTAAAACTAAGCTGTAGTACTGAATTAACACTGTTTGTTTTTACTTCTTACTAACACCTGATTTCCTTCTGGCACGATCTAAATTTACCCAGAGTATTACATATAGGAATTTTTAAAGACTAATCTTAAGTTATCGTGAATGACAGTGTACTTTGTATCACTATTGAAATTTTATTCTAAAAGAGCATAGTTAGTACAATTTTTTAGTTTTCCAAGCACTCAATACCTATAGAAGTAAAATGTTACAATATCTGTTGCGATGTGTGATTAATTTTGTGTCCAGTATTTTCAAAAAATGGTAAAAAGTGGTACGAAGTTACCCCGATCGATTGTATTTTCTCTACTCACTATCACATTCTCAGGTGGCGCTGATATCGGCATTTCTTCCCTTTGACCTGCAGGCCTTATGGCAGACGGTAAATTAGTGTATTGCACAGTTTTCCTTGTTTTCAAGCGATTCCCTCCTTTTTGTCGGACAAAAATAACGATCCGTGGTTTACTCCAAATAATGGGAACATCAAAGGACGCCTGACGTGATCTTTATAACCAGACTGTGAGGAATATCAGGATATACGGGTGGGGCGTGGCAATTCTTGCCCTGGTCGCAAACCTTACACAAGAAATAAAGTCCGTAGCAGTTCCTTCAAGTTTCCGTTTTCAGAATTAACACTCCACAGATATAACAAAAATAATTTGTGCTATTTAAAGTACTAGGCATTTCTTTTTCTGAATTAACATAAACCATAGGTCAGCCCGTACTTAAAAACAACAACAGTCAGGTCTAACCATTGTCAAAACCGTCAAAGCTGAAATGCAAGTGGCGACAAACACGAACGTGATTCTACGTGTTCGGGCATAACTTATCGGCAATGTCATTTCTGCACTTGAGTGTGGTAATGTCCTAAAGATATTTCGATTAGTTTTCAACAATTACATTTGCAGAATATGTAGTTAAGCCACAGTCTATTTCATTTACGAATTCAACATCCACGACTTAGAAAAGAACACAATTCACATTCTTTGTAAGAAAAATGTTGTTGACCATTGTATTCGTAGTTGCATACAAAACGTGCTACACGCACTCGGTCAAATGGAGTTTTTCGCGTCCTACTGCCGATAAACAACAAATAATTAAACATTTATCTTGGTACTGAATGAACATATAACGAAGTCGACTGCCTCTTTAAAGAAGTTACAACTATGCATTTCAGCACAAAAAATTTCCTGTATCTTTGAAAGAGGAACCGTTTTGTCTCCACAGGAGCCTGTCTCTTAAAAAGAAACGACGAAGTTCCTTAATTAAGGCAGAAACGTAGTAGTCTGGTAATGAGTTTCTGACTCAGCCCTACAGTGAAACTATAAATACCTGTCACTAATTTTACTTATAACGTGCGGTGTAGCAAACTCATTACTTCTTCGCTCTTGCTTACAGGGTCTTTACCTGACGTGGCAGGAGATTTCTGTAGCAACAACCAAGCGGAACGTGTCTAATGAAAAAAGTATTAACATGGCTGTTTCCTAATCGCACATCTCATCCTAAGGGAGTTGAACGAGAGCCCATTCTGCTTTTTTTCATACAAATAGGCAATGATCCACAGTCTTAACGTCCGCAGCTCGTGGTCGTGCGGTAGCGTTCTCGCTTCCCGCGCCCGGGTCCGATTCCCGGCGGGCTAGGGATTTTCTCTGCCTCGTGATGACTGGGTGTTGTGTGATGTCCTTAGGTTAGTTAGGTTTAAGTAGTTCTAAGTTCTAGGGAAGTGATGACCATAGCTGTTAAGTCCCATAGTGCTCAGAGCCATTTGAACACTCTTAATTGTATTTATGTTTTACGCCGGTGGTGAGTGTCTGCGTTCTACTCATTCGAAGGCCAAGATTCAAGTGATGACTTGGGGGCCAAATTTTTTTGCACTTGTCATACTGTACCGTTGCGATAATTCTGAAAATACCTGACTGTGAAAACTGGCTGTATGACGCTGGCAACTCACACTGCCACATACACAACTGTCCATTAAAATTGCTACACCAAGAAGAAATGCAGATGATAAACGGGTGTCCATAGGACAAAGATATTATATTAGAACTGACATGTGATTACATTCTCACGTAATTTGGGTGCATAGATCCTGAGAAATCTGTACCCAGAACAACCACCTCTGGCCGTAATAACGGCCTTGATGCCCCTCGAATTGAGTCAAACAGAGCTTGGATGGCGTGTACAGGTACAGCTTCCCATGCAGCTTCAACACGATACCACTGTTCATCAAGAGTAGTGACTAGCGTATTTTGACGAGCCAGTTGCTCGGCCACCATTGACCAGACATTTTCAGTTGGTGAGAGATCTGGAGAATGTGCTGGCCAGGACAGCAGTCGAACATTTTCTGTATGCCCATACAGGACCTGCAACATGCGGTCGTGCATTATCCTGATGAAAAGTAGGGTTTCGCAGGGATTGAATGAAGGGTAGAGCCACGGGTCGTAACACATCTTAAATGTAACGTCCACTGTTCAATGTGCCGTCAATGCGAACAAGAGGTGACCGAGACGTGTAACCAATGGCACCCCATACCATCATGCCGGGTGTATCAGTGTGGCGATGACGAATACACGCTTCCAATGTGCGTTCACCGCGATATCGCCAAACACGGATGCGACCATCATGATGCTGTAAACAGAACCCGGATTCATCCGAAAAAATGACGTTTTGCTATTCGTGCACCCAGGTTCGTCGTTGAGTACACCATCGCAGGCGCTTCTTTCTGTGATGCAGCGTCAAGGATAACCGCAGCCGTGGTCTCCGAGCTGATAGTCCTTGGTGCTGCAAACGTCGTCGTACTGTTCGTGCAGATGGTTGTTGTCTTGCAAACGTCCCCATCTGTTGACTCAGGGATCGAGACGTGGCTGAACGATCCGTTACAGCCATGCGGATAAGATGCCTATCATCTCGACTGCTAGTGATACGAGGCCGTTGGGATCCAGCACGGCGTTCCGTATTACCCTCCTGAACCCACCGATTCCATATTCTGCTAAGAGTCATTGGATCTCGACCAACGCGAGCAGCAATGTCGCGATACGATAAACCGCAATTGCGGTAGGTTACAATCCGACCTTTATCAAAGTCGGAAGCGTGATGTTACGCGTTTCTCCTCCTTACACGAGACATCACAACAACGTTTCACCAGGCAACGCCGGTCAACTGCTGTTTGTGTATGAGAAATCGGTTGCAAACATTCCTCATGTCAGCACGTTGTAGGTGTCGCCACCAGCGCCAACCTTTTGTGAATGCTCTGAAAAGCTAATCATTTGCATATCACGGCATCTTCTTCCTGTCGATTAAATTTCGCGTCTGTAGCACGTCATCATCGTGGTGTAGCAATTTTAATGGCCAGTAGTGTATTTGCCATTAGCACTTGGCGGAACAAGGAATCACTTAAGTCCGAAAAGACTGTTTGCTGCGGTGGTGATGTGCCTGTTACATGTTCCTCAATCTATTTCGAGGCCCAGGTAAATAACTGAATTTCTCCTAGTTAACTCTCTGGCGTCAATGGTGAGTTGACGATCAAGTAGCTTGATTTTACGGATGAATGCTTTTTCCGTGTCCAGGAACCCTGCTCCTGCTGCTTCTATCCTTACTCTGGTCAGACAAATGTGTTCTACCAGGCGAAGAGATTGCTGGATAGTGGAATGCTCAGCACGAAATTCAAACTGTGCAGGCATAAGGATATTGTTTTCAGTCAGGAACTGACGGAGGGGTGAAAGGATTATTAATTCTAGGGTTTTACTCAGGCCAGTTCGGAGACGAATGGGCTTTAGGGGAAGGATCAGGTTTTTATTGGGTTTGGGTAGAGTGATACCCTTTGTAGTGTTCCACGCTGAGGGAAGTACATGAGTTTCAAGCAGGCATTATAAACGCCTGCTAGGTAGCTTAGGGCGGGAGGGGGATGTGTTTAAGGAGTGGAGTTTGGACGCGGTCGCTGCCGCTTGATGAGTGCACATATTGTCGGTTCGTTAACGGGCACGAATTCCGTCACTGGGCGCGCATTTCTTATCCGACTCACTCGTCCAATAACTATTCTCTCCTGCCTATAACTCTCGTCATCGTGGATGATGTGAGTTAGGAACTGTGACTCCAATGCTTTTGCCGTTAATTCCGCCTTTTCTTGCTCGTCGCATGCAAGACAGTTCTCGCCGTGGAGTGGCTTGTTTTCTCTGGTGGGAGCTTTCCGCTGCCGGGTTATTTTCCAGATTTTGCGTCTAGATATGTCTGCTTAGTTTCTTCACCCAGCAGCGACTCCCGTGCTCTTGTAATTTTGTCTCACCTGGTCTCTAGACACCGCAACAGGCGGCTGGGTCGCGGTAGCGTTTCCACAGCCTACGACCCCTGCGTTTGAAGACTATGAGGTCCCAGATGTCTGGGGGCAGACCCTGCGGTCAGGATCAGTAGTTATCCTGACGCTAGTTGAACGAGCACAGGCGCGGAGGACGTCCACGTCTCCTTCCACGTGAAGTGAGGGAATTTCCTCCATGTGCTCTCCCATCAGGTAGGTAGTTTGTGATCAGATGTGTGTCTGCTATCCTCCCGGCATCATCTGCGACACTGGCGAGATACAGCATGACAGGTCTGTGGTCGGAGTCCAGCTAGTAGTGCACTGTGGCCGCCGCAACGAGATCCAAGTTTTTCGTGACAAAAATATGTAGGATATCAGAATTCCTGTCCGCAGGGGCTCCTCTGGGGCGATGACACTAAGGGTGGCGCGCCCCTTAACAAACCCCCGTAAAGTCCTGCCACTTGCGTTCTCGGAACAACAGCCCCAGGCTCCATATTTCGAATTTAGGTCCCCTCTCACCATTACATGGTTGCCAGCACTAAGCAGAGCCTGAAGGTCTTGCATGGAAATATGGAAATCCGTGAATTGAGAGGGGGAGAGGGCGGTAGGCCGAAATAATTTGCCAACGATTTTGGCCAGTTTTGATTTCTACATCGGCAGCCTCGATAGTTTGAGTCCCAAGGAGCGGAAGCACCTTCTGCCCGTAATCAATACCGCTGTCCCGCCGCTTGGGATCCACAAGGTCGTACCGGTGGATGACGTAAATTCCGACTGTGAGTCCGTCGTCGGGCTTCAGGTGTGTTTCCGTCAGACACATAATATCGATGGCATGCCGGTCTAGACAGTCTTCCAAAACGGTTTTTCTAGTTTTAACGCCATTGGCGTTCCATGTTGGTATTTTTATGCTTCTGGATCTAGGGCGATCCGTAAAGGCATGTTATCAATGTCATTGCTCCTTCGGCAGCTCGGCGTTTTGGCAAGATGTCCTTACATGTGTTAAACAGGATAATAAGACTGAATCCTGAAAACAGTTGCTGCACTCTCTCAGACCGTCGAGAAACATCGCCGTTTGAGCGCTGGGGTGGAAGACTGCAGCTGTGCAGCAGCAGCATCCGCGTCCTGGGGTTGCATGGCAGAGGTGGTGGGGCGGCTTTTGACAGCGGCAGAGCTGGAACCTGTGGCTGTTGGAGGAGAGCACGCGGCTGTAAAGTTAGCCTGATGGCTGTTGCCGCCGAGAGCGCACTTTGCCAACGTGTCCCGTTTCTTGGTACACGTGTTAGGGAGGTGGGGGCCGGCGCATTTGACGCACTTCGGAAGGTGATTGCAGTTCTCGGCACTATGAAAGAGCTGCTGGTACTGTACAGGGTCTTCAGGCTGCCGATAATTTTCAATGGTTGTGTCGCAATGCAAAATGTGTTTGATCGTGTATAGTTCGCGGTTCTTCTGGTCACAGCGTAGTATGAGTTTGAAGGACGCGCGCTTTTTGCGAACTTTACCTGGTTTTGACGGTTCAGAAGAGCCTGTTTCTTGCTTGAACTCTATGACTTTAAACTTGCGGAAGGTAAGGTTCGCTATGATTCTGTTGGGTCGGTGTCGTGGGGGAGCCCTGTAATCACCCTCTTGAATGAGTCACGTTCTGTTGTTGGACAGGTGTGATGGAGCATGTTGTTCCTCTGAAAGTATTCTTTTATCGTCCTATAATCGGGACGTGTGGAGGCCTGAAATTTTACCGATGTGCCCCTACATGAGGTGTTGAGGCCACCTTTTAACACCGGCGCAGTTTCTTTGATAATTTTCATGTTGCCATGTTGGATTGTGGCAGTGATTGGGGTAAGGGGATGTTTGGGGATGAAATCAGGGCAAAGCTTTTGGAGTTGGGGATGTTGGCGACTACAGTCTTCTCACCCAGCTCCACGTCATCCCTGGTAGTGGAACACTCCGAAGCGAGCCGGCTAGGAGCCGGACGCTTTGTCGCTGACATCGCATCTATGTTTGTTTGCGTGTTTTAGTTTTGGTTATGTTTGTAGAGGGATGGCTGTAGGAGCCCAGAGACAGCGCGCCGCAACGGACTGGGGCTTTGGGCTTACCCAATGTGTTTGCAGAAGTGGTTTCCGAAATCAGACTGAAACTGCCAAGGTGCGCTGGTTGTTCATTCGTTGGCATTGTTAGGTTTCCCTGAACAGCACCAGCCCTAGTATACACTACTCGTGGGTGTCCCGGTAGTACCAGGGGCCCTGGCATAGTAATTTCCCTACTTTTAGAGGAGCAGGGAGGGTGCCCAGCAGCAGTTTCTGACTGCGACACATTGGTGGCAGATCAGACGGCTCAAAACGAAAACAGCCCAACCCCCGCAGCCACCGTGCTGCCAATAGACCGGCAGCAGCTGCATCACAAAGGGACCATGCATAGGTCTTACCACAACAAATTTGCCGCGCACACGCAAAGCATGCACTTTCGCACATGACAATTCTGCTGCTTTGTGTACTCACAACACACACGAAAACTTTTACTTCGCTACGGCAAGCGTAGCGCACTCAAAGAACAGCAACCAGCAACACAGGGTCCACCCGCAACATGTCCTCCCCCTCTAACGGGGGGAGGGGGGTGGAGGGAACATACAGGCCAATGGAGCAGTCGCATCTGCTGTTCTTCAAAGGACTAAATTCCTCAAGACATGTGACTAGGAATTATCGCGCTGAGATATGCCCTTTGGACATGCTTGACAGAGGCTGCAATACATCGTGTTCCAAGCTCTCCATAGTGTTTAACTGACCCCAGTACATAAGGGTCGCGATGGCATGCTTCACACAATGGCATGTGTCCGCTACATTGTTGAACAATAAGAGGCCAGGGGTAACACCGAACATGTATGCAGTGGTCGCTGTAGAGCAGACTGAAACGGAACTCGTCCGAAAGCACTGAATTTAACCATTCATTAGCTAGCGACAGTCTTCGCATGTCCATTGCATTTTGCGGGATTTACTGTTCCTGGACAAAGGAATCCGAGACAAAAGTATGCCTGCCACTAGTTTACCTCTGGACCAGAATTCGTCCGTAGCTACATACGATCCTTTTCACCTCATTAGTTTCACACAAACACACACTGAAGAGCCAAAGTAACTGGAAAATCTGCCTAATATCGTGTAGGGTCCCCATGAGCACGCACAAGTGCCACAACCCAACATCCCATGGACTCGACTAATGTCTGAAGTAGTGCTGGAGGGAACTAACACCATGAATCCTGCAGGGCTTTCCATTAATCCGCAGGAGTACGAGGGCATACGAAGAGCATGTTGCAAGGCGTCAGAGATATGCTCAGTAATGTTCATGTCGGGGAGTTTGGTGGCGAACAGAAGTGTTTAAAAACAGAAGTGGTCCTGGAGCCACTATGTAGCAATTCAGGATGTGTGGGGTGTCGCATTGTCCTGCTGGAATTGCCCAAGTCCATTGGAATGCACAATGGACGTGAATGCATGCAGGTGATCTGACAAAATGCTTACATACGCGTCACCTGTCAAGAGTCATATCTAGATTTATCAGGATTCCTATATCACTCCAACTGCACACACCTCCACCAACTTGAAGATTCCCCTATTAACACACAGGGTCCATGGATTCATGAGGTTCTCTCCATATCCTTACACATCCATCTGCTCAATATAATTTGAAATGAAACTCGTCTGACCGGGCAACATGTTTCCAGTCATCAACAGTCCAATGTTGGTGTTGATGGACCCAGGCAAGGTGTAAAGCTTTGTGTCATGCAGTCATCAAGGATACACGAGTGGGCCTTCGGCTCCAAAAGCCCATATTGACGAGGCTTCATTGAATGGGTTGCACGATAACACTTTTTGATGGCCCAACATTGAAATCTGCAGCAGTATGCGGAAGGATTGCACTTCTGTGACGTTGAACAATTCTCTTCAGTCGTCACTGGTCCAATTCCTGCAGAATCTTCTTCCAGCCGCTGCGATGTCAGAGATTCGATGTTTTACGGGATTCCTGATCACGATACACTCAAGAAACAGTCATACGGGAAAATCCCCACTTCATCGCTACCTCAGAGATGTGTCCCAAACACTCGTGCATCGACTATAACACCACGTTGAAACTCACTTAAATGTTGATAAACCTGCCATTGTAGGAGCAGTAACACATCTAACAACTGCATCAGACACTCGTTGTCTTATGTAGGCACTGCTGACAGTAGCGCTGTATTCTGCCTGTTTACATATCTCTGTATTTGAATATGCATGCCTATACCAGTTTCTTTGATGCTTCAGTGTAAATCACTATCATGACAACAATTATAGTGTTTTGGAAATATCAAGATACGTCAAACCAACATCTCAGAGATTGATCATTCTTTCTAGTTTGACTGTCTCACATACTAATATTGCAGCTTATGATGTCGACGGTACTATCACGTTTCTTCATTTGAGACCTCTTCGGTGGCTAAGCTTGGCGTAAATCTGACATTTTCAGTAGAACAACATACAATTTTGACAATAATTATGATAGTGATACAGGCAAATGAAATTTCATTTGTTCTATGTGGATGTTTCAGATGAGATCCATGATTTTCCTGTAGTTTGGTGTATCCGATGATGTGTATGTCTATGAAGAATAAACAAGTTATAACAATGACTGGTCTTTGCACATTATCCAAGAACAGTTAAGTGGTAATACTGAAATCTTTATAGAAATTATCTTGCATTCAGTGAAGAAGTGTGCCATAGCCTTTCAAGAGGCCATAGCCTAACAATATAAAAAGGTAACAGATGAAGCAACCTTATAAAGTACAACATTCAACCAAGTAAAACACTACTACATCGCAGACTGGTCCTAAGTTGTCTGCCGTGAGGAGGCTGAAGGAACAGTGCAAAATTATGTTTATATTATTAAACTAATTTTTTAGAATAATATACAAACATGAGAGACTGTATACTAGATATAACACACATCTTCTGTTCAGCCATCGTGATTTATGTTTCTTGTCTTTTTCCTAATTCACTTGAGGCAAGTGCCGGGGTGATTCCCTCAAGAAGGCCATGGCCAGCACCTGACCTGTCCTCTTCTCATTAAACATATGTGTGTACTCATTTGACTTACGTTTTACTTGTTTTACACTGGCAGATTCTGTATCATTGTAAAATGATCCTTGGTTAAAGAAATTATGAAAATGATCCCTGGAAAAAGACATTATGGATACTAATGACAATCCTCAGTGGTAAGTCTCTACATATGAAAGAGGAGGCAGAACCATTTAACAATAGGCAAATTTTGTTAATACTTGATTGTTCACACAGTGTAGTATATAGCAGTTTCTTATTACATACACTTTATTTTGTAATAAACAATTAAACATTGTAGTGACCAATAAAGGCAAATGTTAAGAAAGCTCTGCAAACATGCTCAATATTTAATGAAAACGGTGAACAGAATGAAACTTACTTAAAATGGATTACGGCATACTAGAGACAACTCCAAGTTAAAAAAATGATGATGATGACACCATGACAGTTATAAATTAAACGAGTGAGTGGATAAAAAATGAAATGCAATTTTCTGTTGTTTTTTGATTTTTCTTTCAGAAGACTCATTTTTTTGATAAACTTGATTGATCCTAATTTAGTGGCAAAGCAAATTTCAGTTGATAATTTGAGATGGATTTTCTCAAATGGACTTTTTTCAATTCACTCATTCATATATCATGACCCTTCAATCCCATAATGGAGGAACACTATTAGGCTTGAGTCAAGTTATACATTAATTGGCAGAAGCAACCAGTAACATTTTTATGAGAAAAAATACCCCAAGGAAAGCATGCTCCTATACACAAGTGAAGAATCGTTCATCCTGAGTTTATTGCTTACAAAACAAACAAAAAAGTAACTATCTATCAAAACACTGGAGGCACTCAATATTTGTGCATGTTACTTTCTTACAGATGCTTCATATGACACACCAAAGTACTGATTTATGAGTATGTCAGACAGTACTGGAAAAACAGGGAAAATTCATTTCATCACATAACATGAGCATGTGTACAATGCTATAACTTGGGAAACTACACATTGCAGTCAGTGACAGAGACAGTGTGTATATGCTCCTGTCAAGTGAAGTTTAAACCATAAACAGAAAAGTTACCAATGGCTCCAGCCAGAACGTAGCGTGCATGGATTGAACACAAGAGCCGTGCTGTATCCTCTAGCTGTTACGTGGCAGGCCAAAATGTTTCTCAGTACTCAGAATATCCATTGTGCGAGTACTGCACAAATAGCATTTTCATCTCTTTCAAATGCAGAAGATGCAAGCATTCTTGTTGGGAGACTACCAGCATAGGCTGGACTTTTGCCACTTCATTATTAAGAATTAGTGCAAGACCAGAATTTAAACAACCCATTTCATTGATGCAGCCTATTTCATAGGTGAGGATATAGTCAATTCTTATGGTATGCAAAGTGGGCAGAATTTGTGTGGCATTATTGATGATCATCTCATAGCGTCACATGTGCTACCACCACCATTTTCTGAATGCTTCTTTTCTGAATTGTTGGGAGAAGTTTGTCCCACTAATCAGACGAAAATGTGGTTTAAGCGTGATAGAACTTCACTTCTGTGCATAGAGTGAAACCACGTAAACAATTCCTTTCCTTCAAAACAGATTGGTCATCGAGGCCCTTTATTATGCTACACTTTAATCTAATTGATCTGTTTTCATGGGGCCATCCAGAATCCACAATTTACAAAGCAGATATCTTGACATTAACCTATGAAAAATATATCATGCATGTGGCACCATGTGAAGGGACACAGACATAATAGATCATGTTCAGTAATCCTTTCTGTGAAGATCTGAAGCTGCCATACTAACCATGTCAAATCATGTCCAACAGTACTTGTGAGACACCAATGCAGCTTAAGATCGCGTGTCAGAGGCGTAACTTGATAACTATGATTTGTATTGTTCCTTTTTTTACATGTTCTTTAAAACTAAGTGAAAACAATAAAATAAAAAAACTGCATTCGTATTAATACAGATCCTTTTCAATTTCTTTTCTGTGATGCAAAGAACCAGTTGAAGAAAAAAAAGATAAAGAGGCAGTCACTGCCTTTTCTCCAAAACAACAAAATAAAAAAATGCATTCACATCAATACAGTTCCTTTTCAATTCCTTCTCCTCCTAACTTTGATGCAAAGAGCTATTTGGGGAGGGAAGGAAGGGGGAGGGGGGACGAGAGAGAGAGAGAGAGAGAGAGGTGTATTGTTTGCAGTTCAATGCATACAATATTTTCCTTCATTTATGAACTGCCTTATATACTGGAAAAGCCGAAAACCTGTTTCATATGATCATCTGTGATCCGTGTAATTTATGTAACTGAATCTGGAAAATTATAAAAGGAGTCACTAACAAGGTGCTCATACTCTGGTTCTGAACATCTGGGGACTGCGCCTGATACCTACATCATCTGGTTACAGGTTTTTGCATCAGAATATAAAACTCCATTCTGATCCCTAGATAGGGATGTCTGGTCTAAATGGAATTACTTTTATTTCTAGTATTTTGCTTGCAGTTTTCACTGTTCATCTAAAGTCCATTCTTATTGTTAAACAAGAGTACCATTAAGGAGTAAATGTATTGGCATGCTGAATGTAAGGATCTCTACGCCACTAAAGAGGCTTCTGCAAGACGTTCACTTATCAATCTCATGTAATATTCATGCTGCAAGCAGTGGTGGCTCCTGAGTATACATTCTAGCTGTTCACAAATTTTTAGATTCAGATAAATTTGAGGGTGTGAAATTAATAGCATCTGCTGTACAACAGTCACGCTTATCAACAATATAACTACAGCTACAGCCAAAAATAATAACAGTAATAATAATAATAATAATAATAATATGCATAGGCCTAACTTATCTAACAAAATAATTCTTTTTGTGAAATTTTGTTATTTTGTATATAACTGATTACAGTTTAGGGCAATAGCGAAGTAATGTGTAAGCTTCTGCAGCAGAGTGTGCGCTGGTATGAAACTTCCTGTCAGATTAAAGCTTTGTGCCTGACCAGACTCTAACTCGGGACTTTTGCCTTTTGCAAGAAAGTGCTCTACCAACTGAGCTACCCAAGTAGGACTCACGACGCGTCCTCACAGCTTTCTTTTTCTGATAGCATTTAAAATAGATTCAACATATGTCATGTTTACACTGTACACAAACGCAGATTCCCGCATAGTAAACAACCGACTCCAAACACAAAGTGGTGTTTGTGGTTCAAATGGCTCTGAGCACTATGGGACTTAACATCTATGGTCATCAGTCCCCTAGAACTTAGAACTACTTAAACCTAACTAACCTAAGGACATCACACAACACCCAGTCATCACGCGGCAGAGAAAATCCCTGACCCCGCCGGGAATCGAACCCGGGAACCCGGGCGCGGGAAAGGCGTTTGTGGAAATGATTGAACTCAAGTAGTAATATCTACCAACATGGTCACTTGAGAAGAATACAAATGAGGCATTGAGATCAATAAGGGCCTAATGCACACTGCCGTCAATCCCACATTTAAGTAAATATCAGAGGAACCAGTTATACAGCTTTTTGTGAATTTTCATATATACAATGTGGACCTAAAACGCAGATAAACCTGGCTCATCATAAGATCTATAGATTTCAGAAGCATAAATAAATGCTACAGTCTCCCAATCAATGGTGATGTGGTTTGAGCCTTTTAGTTCTCAGTGTCTCAAATGGATTATTGTATGCTAAAATTCATAACTGAATATACTATAACTCAGTCAGAAACCCACAAAACAGGTTTACTGTCACAATCGACGGTGATTCTCAGTGCCTCAAATGGATTACTGTACGATAAAATTCATACCATAACTCAAACAATGGAAAATCCAGGATGGAATGTAACAATATTATGAAAAGGAAAGTTGCTACTCACCATTTAGTGAGATGCTAAGTCGTAGACAGGCACAAAAAAGACTCTCACAAATAAATCTTTTGGCCATTAAGGTCTTCATCAACAATACACACACACACACACACACACACACACACGACTGCAGTCTCAGGCAATTGAAACCACACTGCAAGCAGCAGCGCCAGTACATGGTGGGAGTGGCGACTGGGTGGGAGTAAGGAGGAAGCTGGGATAGGGGGGGGGATAGTGTGGTGGGGGTGGTGGACAGTGAATTGCTGCAGGTTAGATGGAGGACAGGGGAGATGTGAGGAGGGGAGCGGGCGGCAGTAGTGGAAAATGACGACTGTGTAGTGATGGAATGGGAACAGGGAAGGGGCTGGATGGGTGAGAACAGTGACTAATGAAGGTTGAGGACAGGACGGTTATGGGAATGTAGGATGTATTGCAGGGGAAGTTCCCACCTGCACAGTTCAGAAAATCTGGTGTTGCTGAGAAGGATCCATATGGCATAGGCTATGAAGCAGTCACTGAAATGACGGATATCATGATTGGCAACATGTTCAGCAACAGGGCAGTTCACTTGTTTTTTGGTCACAGTTTGTTGGTGGCCATTCGTGTGGACAGACAGTTTGTTGGTTGTCATGCCTGCAAAGACTGCAGCACAGTGGTTGAAGCTTATCTTGTATATCACATGTCTGGTTTCACAGTTAGCCCTGCCTTTGATGGGATAGGTGCTGTTAGTGAACGGACTGGAGTAGGTGGTAAAGGGAAGATGTAAGGAACAGGCCTTGCTGGCAGCAGAAGCCGGTCAAGACACATGCAGCAACAGGGAAGTAACCTATTTTGTGACTTTTACACGTTCCTAAACAGGGGCTGGTTTTATAACATCATCTTTGTGATTTGAAAGTTTAGTTTCTTCAGTTTCTCGTGTTTTCGTTTGCATCAGAAAGCAAACCGATTATGTGACATATTACAAGTTCCTAATCAGGAGCAAATTATTTAGTTTCACCTGAGTGCTTCGGTAGTTTGGTTTTTGAATCTCTGCGTATTAATCTAATTTATTAAACACAGCTCGCACTGAGGTTGACCCCTCACCTGTGGTCGAGTGGGATGTCGCATTGGGGCGTAGCAGGTGGCGAAAGACTTTCCAGGCTGCTGCACATAAGGCCTCTCCAGTTTGTCTAATAAACAGGTTCCAGGTGCTGTCTGTAGCTAACACTGTCGCTGAGCCAGATGCTGTCGCCTGTCCTGTTTCAGAGGAAACCTCTCGGCCTGCAAGATCCGCACAATCACAGAGGGTGGGATTATTGATAGCTGAGAGCTCCAATGTTAGGCGCGTTATGGGGCCACTTAGGGACATGGCTGCCAAGAAGGGAAAGAAAACTAATGTGGACTCGTGTGTGCATACCGGGTGGAGTCATTCCAGACGTGGAACAGGTCCTCCAGAATGCCATGTAGAGCACAGGGTGCAGCCAACTGCAGGTGGTGGCTCATGTCAGTACCAATGATATGTGTCACTTTGGATCAGAAGAGATTCTCTCTGGTTTTGAGGGGCTAACAGAACTGGTAAAGGCTGCCAGTCTTGCTTTGGAGATGAAAGCAGAGCTGACCATTTGCAGCATGGTCGACAGGACCAATTGCGGACCTCTGGTACAGAATCGAGTGGAGGGTCTGAATCAGAGGCTCAGGCGGTTCTGCGACCTCGTATGTTGCAGATTCCTTGACTAGCGCCAAAGGATGGTTGGGTTTCGGGTTCCGCTGAATAGGTCAGGAGTCCACTATACGCAGGTAGCAGGGGCCGTGCGGCGTGGACTGGGCGGTTTTTCAGGTTAGAGGGTCTCGGGAAAACACAAAATGGGCTTCAGTCACAAAGGGTGCAGGCCAAACACAGGAAGAACGTAGATTTAGGAATAAACGGTATAGCAGTTGTAAATTGTCGTAGCTGTGTTGGGAAAATAACAGAGCTCCAAGCGCTAATAGAAAGAACTGGTGCTCAAATCGTTATAGACAAGCTGGCTAAAGCCGGAGATAAGCTCAGCCGAATTTTTTGCGAAGAACCTACCGGTGTTCCGAAAGGATAGGCTAAACGCGGTTGGCGGTGGCGTGTTTGTTGCTGTTAGAAGTAGTTTATCCTGTCGCGAAATTGACGTAGATAGTTCCTGTCATTTAGTATGGGCTGAGGTCATTGTTGGCAACCGGAATAAAATAATAATTGGATCCTTTTACTGACCTCCCAATTCAGATGATACAGTTGCTGAAAGGTTCAAAGAAAACTTGAATTTGACTTCAAACACATACCTGACTCATCCGATTACAGTTGGTGGTGACTTTAATTTACCCTCCATATGGTGGCGAAAACACATGTTTAATTCTGGAGGTACGCATAAAACATCATCCGAAATTACGCTAAACGCATTCACTGAAAATTATTTTGAGCAGTTAGTTCATGAGCCCACACGAACACTAAACGGTTATGAAAACACGACGCCTTAGCAACAAATAATCCTGAGATAATAACGAGCATCAAAACGGATACAGGGATTAGTGAACACAGGGTTGTCGTAGAGAGATTAAAAATTGCAACCCCAAAATCCTACAAAATAAACGAAAAATATACCTATTCAAAACAGCAGATAAAATTCACTTGACGCCTTCCTGAGAGGCAATCTCCACTCTTTCCAAATCAATAATGTAAGTGTAGACCAGATGTAGCTTGAATTCAAAGAAATAGTATCGGGAGCAACTGAGAGTTTTGTACCAAATAAATTAACAAACGACGGAGCTGATCCTCCTTGGTATACAAACCGGGTCAGAACACTGTTGCAAAAACAAAAAAACAAACAAGCCAAGTTTAAACAGATACAAAATCCCCAAGATTGGTGATCTTTTACAAAATCTCGAAATTTAGCGTGGACTTCAATGCGTGAGGTTTATAACAGTTTCCACAAAGAAACTTTGTCTCGAAACCTGGCAGAAGATCCAAAGAGATTCTGGTCGTATGTGAAGTATGTTAGTGGCAAGAAACAATCAATGCCTTCTCTGCACGATAGCAATGGAGATATTATCGAAGACAGTGCTGTCAAAGCAGAGTTACTAAACACAGCCTTCCAAAAAGCCGTCACAAAAGAAGACAAAATAAATATTCCAGAATTCGAATCAAGAACAGCATGAAAGATCCATACCCAAAGACTGGAAAGTTGAACAGGGTACACCAATAGTAGTGGGACAAGACAGGCATCACCCCTTATTCCGTTGTTGCCAGATGTATCCAAGATGGCGGCGGTTATGTCATCCAAGATGATGGCATGTAAACTAGGCAACAGCGCATGACGTCATCCAAGAGGGCGGCCATGACGTCATTCAAGATAGCGAGAAGTTTGAATTTTGCTGCCAAAGTGCCATGGCCACCTCCCCCAAAAAATTGATGTGAAGTTCAAATTCCAACAGGATAATGCAGCACACCACTGTTATCTCTACTAAGCAAAGAAAATCGCAGGGAAATAGCTCACTTGGCCTACCTCCACTAACCTAAGTCACCCGACTGCCACCTCTTCCTACGCACTGGCACCAACTTTTAATTTTGGCGGTAAACAAAATTCAATTCCCATATAAATACTAAGCTAAGAAAATGGCGTGAACGAAAACACACTTGTACTAACCTCAGTCGCCAGACCGCCACCACCTCCTAAGGATTCGTGGGAAAAGTACTTGGACATAAGACTTTATTTAAACAATTCCATGAAGGTGTGTTCACCACAAGGTCACGACTCCAACTGACTTGGTAGGCATCGCCAACACCAGAGGGCGCTCTCATCTGTGACACAATCCAAGATGGCGACACCCAGTGTATTCACCAAGAGCTCTAGACTCCAACTGACTTAGTACACTTCGCCACCGCCAGAGGGCGCTGTCGTGACGTCAGGTCATGACGCATGTAGCGTTATTCAAGATGACAGCATACAATGTGTTCACTATGAGTCCTAGTACATATTCACACCACCATAGTACGTTACTGTGGACTTAGAATGAATTTTCGCGAACACCACGCCTACCTGGACTTGGAAGGAAATAGTTAAAGTCTACATCACGGTCCTCAACCGAACGCCACGTCCCATTACCGACTCATGTTGGCGGGCTACCGTGTACTAACGTGTTTTAACGTGCACAGCACGAGGTCATCCAAGATGGTGGGGCGAAATGGCACGAAAAAAGATCTGAATACAAGTCTTTATTTTGCAGCCAGTGTCTCCAACACGAGATCTAGACTCCAACTGACCTAGTACACATTACTGCCACCAGATGGTGCCGTCATCCCTCATGTGACGTAATCCAAGACCGTGGTCTGGAGGGGAAAATGGCGTGAAAACGACTCAGGCTGGGCTGGGATTGCTGGACAGAGTAAGGAGGGAGTGCACTCTATTTATTTTGGAACATTTTATTTAGTCATTGAGTATATTTATCACACACACGCAAAAGACTCGCCCTAATGTGCTTGGCGTCACAATACACAGTCTGCAGACATGCAAACAACTCCTAATTTTCTGAAATAATTTCAGTATAGACCTGCAGACTGCTCCTAAATAATATGGCACAGTGATTTGTAGACACACTAAGTATTTGTAAACTGTCCAAATAGCGCATATCACAGCCTACAGACCTGCTCGCAAAATAATGCAATCAACACGCGCAAGCACCCTCCACCATATGCTGTCCAAAGGACCGCGAAGTGACGCGGCCATCAGACGTCAAACCACGCACAGGCCCACGCTCGGGTCCCGTAACTATGATGCTACCACATCCCTTTCATACTTCATTTCCGAGAAATTCCTATCCAAATACGTGTTCACCTAGACACAGCTCCTGGCGCAACCAGCCAGGGATGCGCACTCCGTTGCACCCGCCAGCCGCCGCCACCGAATGCATATTGCATATGAAAGTTGATTATACGGTCTCCGTTATACCGACGTCATAGAAGTCCAAGGTGCGCTCACGCCAGTCTCATATGCGAGACATTTCCATGCACCACTTGTCTTTTCCGCGGATGACAGAATAGCACAGGGCTCATTGCTCCTAGGACAACATGACCCAGGCGTTTAACCATACTTAACTACCTTGCATGACTGACGCAACACCGCTAAGTGCACGCGCATAATTACAAACTCATCTAACAACATTACCAATCTTATTCTTACGCCACGTTGCTTTGTAAAAAAGTAAGAGCCAAGTTGACCTCTTGGAAATTGTATAGTGTCCCAGAAATAGTTAACGCTCGCTTTCTTGATGCCTCAGCTTGTATCCACGGAAATTCTTACACTAACAGAAGATATTTACGAAAATAACGGCGAATGCAGTCTTCCCAGCGCTCCTAACGTCTTACCCTTCCAGATTTCAACATACGCAGACGTTCCGTCCGCTATGTAGAGACTCCTATATCGCAGCACAAACGATGTCAATGAATCGAGCATTCTGATTGGCTCTTACCGAATTTACACGCCAAATTACGTATGTCGCCGGAATCGAAGCACCATCCACCTATTCTTTCTCGGACTTCCAGAGGTTATTTTACACAGATCACTAAATTGCATTGACAGTTAAACCCGCAAAATTGTCTCCACATTATCGAATACATACCAGACTCACAAGAATATACGAAGCCCAGAATATATTTACCAATGTAACAATTAAATATTACCATTGCTGCTACAGTCTGACACTAATCATTGTACACGTAATGTCTCCTCTTGACGACTGTGCTTCAGTATCTATAGTGCATATAATTTTCCATGTTAAAACTCTCTCTCATATCCTAGTCGTTATCGATGTGGCGAATCTATACATCCCTCACGACAGGACACACAGTCATCCTCTCTAGTCATACCATAACATACACCATAGAAACTTTACAATGCAATATATACACATTTTAAACAATGTAAGTCACACTAACTTTACAATACAATATATAACATTTTACAGAAACAGTGCAGTTATCTTTTATATCTGTACAGAACCCGAAAAAAATTATCATATACCTACACTCACACCGGCTATATGTTGCGATGCTCCCCAGTCCTAGGGAAGCACTGTCAGCCTTTTCTTTATTTCTACAGACGTGATATTCAGTGGTAATAAACTACTTTACACTGATCACCATTTCGCATTGACAACTAAACATCGCAAAATTGTCTACAGATCATCAAATACATACGAGACTCGCAAGAATATTGGAGCGTGAAACTGATCACCATCCCAGCAATATGTCACCGAGTACCATGTCGATCTAGTAAACATACAATTCCTATCCTACGCCATACAAAGTCACTCCTTTTACATCAGCGGGCCGAAGTCGCTCTCAGAACTGTTCTAAAAATTCGCGATCGTTTCCCCTCGACACAAACGCGTTACTATCTTTGCTTCCTCGCCTGCTCGCTTTGCTATGCACATCTCCAAACTCTGGGATTACAAGAGCACACCTATTTCTGCCATAATGTTATACCATACTTCTCCATATCAAGCAATAGGCGGCGTCCTGCCGATCGCTAATGCAACATAATTCCCGACATATAGACTAGAAATTATTTCTCTACAAACCCAAAACTTTAGCTAGGTCGCGCATGCTCTAGACCACTGACTAACTACAAAGATACACATGAGAAAAGATATTTCCACCTGCGAATACCGATCTCGCTGATCTAACAAATTCCAAATCATCCATATAATTTACAAGCCAACTAAGGTCTTACCCATGTCTAGAGAACAGGCAAACATGTCTTCCACATGCCAGATGCACACACCACAATCGAGCTTCTCTCAACTAAATAAAGATGTCAAATGTGAAGAAGCAGTCAACCGAACAATTTACATGGTAGGAAATAAGTGCAAACGCACCTACATACACAAACTTCTCAAATTTCCACTTGATCACAAAAGCTGCCCATCTTACGATCACGATCTCAATTGAACGTCATTCGACAATGAGCTACGTATCGAAAATACACCCTACCGAAGGCGGTGGCTCTGGAAATGGAAATGTGTACCTGCCTTACGACTAGACATACTCTTCCCTTTGCTATCACAGTACTCCAAGTCAAATCCATACCTTCCCTACAACAGGGCATAGTCACCTCCTTTCCACAAACACAAACTTTATAAACCTGA
Organism: Schistocerca americana; assembly: GCF_021461395.2. Taxonomy (NCBI): domain Eukaryota; kingdom Metazoa; phylum Arthropoda; class Insecta; order Orthoptera; family Acrididae; genus Schistocerca; species Schistocerca americana. Next base: position 318,372,437 of record NC_060119.1, on the reverse strand, counting down.
TGCTCAAATATGTACATATCATGCACCCACCTCTACTACTAATTATATTATTTTGTCAATAAATCATTGCCAACAATATGAAATAATACTGACCGAAAATCAACGATGCGTGTGCATGTCCCTTATGTTGTTCTTGCTAGTCCTACCACCATGTCACAGAAAGAGAAATGTAATCGACCAGATGTTAAAACAACTACTGCATGTTACTCCCACAAGCACTGCTGGTTCTACACGTGCACACAAGTATCCATGTTAAAAGCTATACCCGCTTTACAAATTGTGGTACGACATTACCTCTGAATTAGGTAGTTTTCTTTTTTCCGGCCAAATACCGTGACGGTGATCGTAGGAATGTGTAAGGCCACGACGCAACGTAGTGATAAAATTACCGCATTTGAAAGTCAATCGGCTAAGGAACGTTGTATGTAAGCGGTGTTTGCGACTCCCTCACACAGCCCAAACTAAATAATTTTATAGTATTTCTAATGCATTCTGCCTCGAGACCATATCAGACGTTCAGCGATATATCCACTGAAAAGACCGCTACACTCCACGTCTCGTGAATGAATTGAACTTTCCCAGTCCTAACCCATCCAAGTGCACGAGATTTCTTGAGACGCAACCACGTCAAGGAGCTTATCACTCCAGATTTCAAAGTGCCGTCATATAATAGCAGACAGTTAAGTAGAAAAAACAAACGATTAATTTTTATATGTGATGGACCCCCAGATGGATGGTGTTCGACGCATTTTTACATAACTCAACCAAGCTTCAACTCTAAAGCAGTGTTCTAGAGTCTAGGATCGGCAACTGGAAGGTATTCGTAAGAGAGAGAACATAAACACATGCACTCCTACGGATACAACGTTCTGCACTTAAAACGGGCCTATAATGTTAGATTGCATGTGTGTGCGACCTATCAGATGTATGCAATTGTAGCGTTGTTAATATTCCAATGTGAGGAATATATTTCAAGCACATGACATATGTCCTCTTCCCGATTTCTATACCATAAATTATCTTATCGAACTGTAAAACGAAAAACAAACTACTTACATAAAACACTTGCTCTGCATGATACGAGCACAATATAGCTTCCGTGATATGTATAGTGTCCACTGCTCACATCTGATAATGGTTCAGAAATTATACTATGCCTGCATCAGGCCTATATAAAATGATCCTTAGTACTGGGGTATACACTCTACAAGGAAACAGATAAACGCATAGCAGCAGTGTCCGACATGTGAAAATTACAAGTCATTCCGTCACTGACTATGTAAACCGCACATGTGTCGGACAGTTGAGTACACGGGAATTGCAGCGCTTCACAAGCTCCTATCGCTAACTTAGTTATGACGCTGAAGTCTCAATTTTACACCCAGGAGGCGACAGGGAGGATCGCATAAATCAAAGTTCGTTTAGAGGAATGTGTCAAGTTTAATCACACATGAGATGGAAGTCCTCTGATGACCGACAGGTTTACCATTAACGGTCGCAAGTAGAGACTGCTTTAAACCACATACAGAACACGTGGCTGTATATGAGTAGCACAGAGGTTATGTCACACGGCTGATGCATCCAGACAGAATCAGTCAACCATTAAATCGTACCTTGTTACAGCTCTATCTCAGTCGATCACCCCATTCACTCTCAGTTACCCTTTAACGGAGGTGCAAGTAATTTTAGGTGCCAATCGTTCTCTGTCCTCCTGAAAAGCATCAAATACAGTAGTCAACTCGCGTGTATCACTCATACCTCAATAGGCATAAAGTATAATACCGCCTTGATGGAAAAAAAATTGACTACCTCATTCCATTCGTTTCAGTGTTGACGTTTTCCCGGATTCCTCCTGTTGCCGCATACTTGCTCCCATGTACAAATTGTTCGGCGCGAACCGGAAGATCTGCGCTGGATCGCAGCACAGTTGTGTTTCGTAATTTTTCTCTCTCACACGTTAGCCCACCAACATGGGTCGGTAAGGGGACATGGCGGTCGGTTGAGGATCGTGGTGTAGACTTTAACTATTTCCTTTCAAGTCCAGGTGGGCATGGGATTCGACAAAATTCATTCCAAGTCCACATTAGCGCACTATGGTGGTGAGAATATGTACTACGCTTCGTGGTAAACACATTGTATGCTGTCACCTTGAATAACGGTACTTGCATCATCACCTGATGTCATGACAGTGCCCTCTGGCAATGGCGATGTGTACTAAGTCAGTAGGAGTCTGGAGCTCTTTGTGAATACACTGGGTGTCGCCATCTTGGATTATGTCACAGATGAGAGCGCCCTCTGGTGTTGGCGATGTGTACTAAATCAGTTGGAGTCGTGACCTTGTGGTGAACACACCTTCATGGAATTGTTTAAATAAAGTCTTATGTCCAAGTCCTTTTCCCACGAATTCTCAGGAGGTGGTGGCGGTCTGGCAACTGAGGTTAGTACAAGTGTCTTTTCTTTCGCGCCATTTTCTTAGCTTAGTAGATATATGGAAATTGAAGTTTGTTTACTGCCAAAATTAAAAGTTGGTGCCAGTTCAAAGGAAGAGGTGGTGGTCCAGTGACTTAGGTTAGTAGAGGTAGCCCAGTTGAGATATCTTCCCGCCATTTTCTTTGCTTCGTAGAGATAACTGGGGTGTGATACCTTATCCTGTTGGAATTTGAACTTCACGCCATTTTTTGGGGGGAGGAGGGCCATGGCTCTTTCCCACCAAAATTCAACTTCCCGCTATGTTGAATGATGTCATGCGCTGTTGCCAAGTCTACACGACGACATATTGGATGAAGTCATCGCCGCCTTCTTGGGTACATGTGGCATCAATGGAATGTGGGGCGACGATCGCCTTGTCCCCCTACTACCAATATTAAAGAAAGATAGTAGGAGTAATCAACTAAATTACAGGCCCACATCATTAACACCGATATGCAGCAGGATTTTGGGGTATGTACTGAGTTAGAACTTTATGAATTACCTCGAAGAAAACAGTCTATTGACACAAAGTCAACATGGATTTAGAAAACATCGTTCATGTGAAACACGACTAGCTCTTTATTTGCATGAAGTGTTGAGTGCTATTGACAAGGGATTTCAGATCGATTCCATATTTCTGGATTTCCGGAAGGCTTTTGACACTGCACCGGTACCACACAAGTGGCTTGTAGTGAAATTGCGTGCTTATGGAATATCATCTTAGTTATGTGACTGGATTTGTGATTTCCTGTCGGAGAGGTCACAGTTCATAGTAACCGACGGAAAGTCATTGAGTAATTCATAAGTGATTTCTGGCGTACCCCAAGGTAGTGTTAAAGGCCCTTTGTTATTTCTTATTTATACAAACGTTTTGGGAGACAATCTGAGCAGCCATCTTATGTTGTCTGCAGATGACGCTGTCGTTTATCGACTAATAAAGTCATGAGAAGATCGAAAACAAATTGCAAAACGACTTAGAAAAGAAATCTGAATTGTGCGAAAATTGGCAGTTGACCCTAAACAACAAAAAGCATGAGTTTATCCACGAGTGCTAAAAGGAATCAGTCGAATCTAATGGCCATAAATTCATCTAAATACCTAGGAACCACAATTACGAACAACTTAAAATGGAAAGAACACATAGAAAATGTTGTGGGGAAGGCTAACCAAAGACTGTGTTTTATTGGACACTTAAAAAATGTAACAGATCTATTAAGGAGACTGCCTACATTACGCTTGTCCATCCTGTTTTAGATTATTGCTGCATGGTGTGAGATCTTTACCAGATGGAATTGATGGAGTACATCGAAAAAGTTCAAAGAAGGGCAGCATATTTTGTATTATTGCGAAATATGGGAGAGAGTGTCACTGAAATGATACAGGATTTGGGCTGGACATCATTAAAACAAAGGCGATTTTCATTGCGATGGAATCTTCTCGCAAAATTCCAATCACCAACTTTCTCCTCCGATTGCGAAAATATTTTGTTGACACCGAGCTACATAGGGAGAAACGATCACCATGAATAACGGAATTAAGACCTCGTATGGAAAGATATAGGTGTTCGTTCTTTCCGTACACTATATGAGATTGGAATAATAGAGAATTGTGAAGGTGGTTCGATGAACCCTCTGCCAGGCACTTAAATGTGATTTGCGGAGTATCCATGCAGTTGTAGATGCATCTAGGTCTGTTACAGGGGTATGATCCATGAGGTAAGGGATTGGGAGCAGGGGTTGTGTAAGGACGGACGAGTATATTGTATAGGTTCAGTGGAGGGCAGAATACCACTGTGGGAGAGGTGGGAAGGATAGTGGGCAGACATTTCTCATTTCAGGGGACGATGAGAGGTAATCAAAACCCTGGCAGAGAATGTAATTCAGTTGCTCGAGTCCTGGGTGGTACTGAGTTACGAGGGCAATGCTCATCTGTGGCCGGCCAGTGGGACTTTGGGAGGTGGTGGGAGACTGGAAAGATAAGGCACGGAGCCAATATTGAATCTTGCCTAACTCAGTTCACTCCTCCATCTAACTGTAATCCACCCCCTCTGCCCCCAAATCACCCCGTTAACTTTTCAGAATTTCTTAACCTCGAACCTAGCTTACCATCATTCCCCAAATCCCTCAACATGCAAACTAACGTTACACCTGCAGAAAGAACCGCAGTCTACCATTTAAAAACTGATGCCAACCTTACAATCCTGCCTATGGACAAAGGCTCCACCACCATTCTTTTGAACTGCAAGGATTCTCTGGTGGAAGGACTCCACCAACTGTCAGATGCTTCCACCAACGAACGTTGCTACAGTGACCCCATTCCAGAAATCCAGCAAGCTCTCCAGTAACTACTCAAATCCTTAGGCTCCCTGGAGTCCACCTCTCTACTCACCCCTACCACTCCCCACACTCCTACCTTCTACATCCTTCCAATAGTCCATAAACCTAACCACCCAGGACGTCCCATTGTGGCCGGTTACTGTGCCTGCACTGAGAGAATCTCTGCTCTTGTAGACCAACACCTTCAACCTATTACCCAGAACTTACCATCCTATATAAAAGATACCAACCACTTCCACCACCAACTCTTCACAGTTCCTGTCCCCTTACCACATGGTGCCCTGCTGGTCACTATTGATGCCACCTCCCTGTACACTAACATCCTTATGTCCATGGCTTTGCCACTATTGAACACTACCTTTCCCTAAACACAACGGATTCCAAACAAACAACATCCTTCCTAGTCGCCATGACTAATTATATTCTCACTCACATTTACTTCTTCTTTGAAGGCATTACCAACAAACAAATCTAAGATACGACAATGGGCACCCGTATGGCACTATCCTAAGCCAACCTATTCATGGGCCATCTAGAGGAATCCTTCCTAAAAACACAGAATTCTAAACCCCTCAGCTGATTCAGATTCATTGATGACATCTTTGCTATCTACATTGAAGGTGAAGACACCCTATCCACATTCCTCCAGAACCTGAACAACTTCTCTCCCATTTGCTTCACCTGCTCCTACCAACCCAACAAGCCACCTTCCTTGATGTTGACCTCCACCTCAAAGATTACTACCTCTGTCCATATCAAACCTATTAACCACCAGCAATACGCCACTTCAACAGCTGCCACCCGTTCCATACTAAGGAGTCCCTTCCGTACAGCCTAGCAGTCCGTGGTCGTCGCATCTGCAGTGACAAGCAGCCCCTCTCGAAATATACTGAGCGTCTCACTGAAGTCTTCACGGACCATAATTATCGTCCCAGCCTTGTACAAACACAAATCTCCCGTGCTTTATCTGTCCAGTCTCCCACCACCTCCCAAAGTCCCACCACCCAGCCACAGAAGGACATTCATCTCGTAACTCAGTACCACCCAGGACTGGAGCACCTGTATTACATTCTCTGCCAAGGTTTTGATTACCTCACCATGCCCTGAAAAGGGAAATGACCTTTCCACTACCCTTGCCATCCTTCTCACAGTGGTATTCCACCATCCATCAAACCTACACAGAATACTCGTCCATTCTTACACAACACCTGCTCCCAATCCCTTATCTCATGGCTCATATCCCTGTAATAGACCTAGATGCAAGACCTGTCCCATATATCATGTGATCTACAGGCTAAGCTCCAACCACTGTGCTGCATTCTGTGCAGGCATGAGAACCAACAAGCTGTCTGTCTGCATGAATGGCCACCAACAAACTGTGGCCAAAAAACAAGTGGACCACCCTGTTGCTGAACACGCTACCAAACATGATATCCTTCATTTCAATGACTGCTTTGTAGTCTGTGCCACATGGATCCTCCCCATCAATACCAGCTTTTCTGAATTGCGCAGATGGGTACTTTCCCTGCAATACATCCTACATTCCCGTAACCCTCCTGTGCTCAAACTTCGTTAGTTACTGTCCTCGCCAAGCTAGCATCCTTCCCTGTTCCCATTACAGCACTACACAGCCGTCATTCCACCATCACACCAAGCCTTCCCACTGTCCTCCATCTAACTTGCAGCACTTCACTGTCCACCACCCCCACCATACTATCCCTCCCCCTCCCCGTTCCAGCCTCCTCCTTACCCCCCAACCAGTCACTGCTCGCAGTGTGGTTTCAGTTGTCTGAGACTGCAGTAGTGTGTGCGAGATGCATTTATTTGTGTATGTGTGTTGTCTATTGTTGATGAAGGGCTTAATGGCCAAAAGCTGTAATTGTGGGTCTTTTTGTAGTGCCTATCTGCAACTCAGGATCTTTGGTATATAGTGAATAGCAACTTTCCTTTTCATAATATTATTGCATACTATAACTCATTCAGAAATGCACAAAATAGGTTTACTGTCAGTACAACATAAACATATACTGAAGTCCAATCTAATTTTACGGCAGTATATGGCAAGTGAATTAGCACATCTGAAGAGTGCTGTTATGTAGCAGTATTTATGTTGAGTGAAGGGGATAGAAGTCTGCTACAGTGTGCTGCCATCTGCTGGCACTGACATTAACTCCTAGTCGAATGGCAACAGCTATCTGTGCACATCGTGACCCATGCACGTTGTTTATCGAATCCACATGTATTTTGACTGCAGCATCTATGTTGTGTTTGAACAGCATTCAAAGAAAAATAAGCAATAAATCCTCAAGGTGTTGAAAGTTAGGGCATTCACATGCTCTTGCGCACTTACGCAGCAGCCGCCACTGACTGCAAGCATCTGTAGAACAAATGCTTTCTTGACATTACCTCCATTGCCCTGGAAGATTATGCCATAAGATAGCACCAAGGAAAAGTATGTAAATAATGCTAGCTATCCTGTCTGCAGGTCAACACAATGAAAGAGATTTAGAAGTGCAAAGAAAGCAGAACTGTGGCTTTTGGTTAATTTACACGTGTACTGATGCCACCTCAGTTTATTATGCATTTTGATGCCAAGGTACATTGCATCAGTGTTTCATTGTATGTGCCTGTTGGTCTCTACTTCTGGTACATTTACATCATTCTTATTTGTGTGGAGTTGTATAACAGGTCATTGGAGTAGGGGTTAAGCTGTTTGCTGTGAACTAGTCTGTAAGCCTATTCCATTGTTCTCGTGGCTGTACAGTATGGATGTGTTTGAACCAGAGTTGTGCTGTAACAAAATTACAGTTTGGTAGTTTTCATACACTACATAAATCACATAGTAAATTGTAGGAAAAGAAACATATGAGGTGCTATCCAAAATTTTCAGGACTGGTGCTGCCATCTTTTGAAAATCTTACCTTTGGGCTAATGGTCACCATTACCCTCGAAGTAGTTCCCATCTGCACGTATGCACCGGTCCCAGCACTTCTGCCACTGGTCAAACATTTTCTGGAAGCCCTGTTCTTTGAGGGTGTTTATCACTGCCAGCGATGCTTGTTGAATCCTCTCTAGAGTGTCGAACCGACGGCCTTTCAACTTGAGTTTCAGTTTTGGGAATAGTGCGAAGTCGTGAGGCGCCAAATCTGGTGAGTATGGTGGGTGGGATAGAACCACCATGTTGTTTTTTGCCAAAAAGGTCCTGGTGAGCAAGGACGTGTGACAGGGCGTGTCGTCATGATGCAGCAGCCAGTTCCCTGGACGCCAAAGTTTGGGCCATCAAAGCCGAACGTTTTCATGGAGTCATTGCAAAACATCACAGTAGTATGAGGAATTCAATGTTTGGTTGGGTGCGACAAATTCTTTGTGCACAATTCTCTTGGTATCAAAGAAAACGATGATCATGCTCTTCAGTTTGCCCTTCACCTGTCTTGCTTTTTTGGGTCTTGGAGAGCCCAGGATCTTCCACTGGGACAACTGTTGCTTTGTCTCTGGGTCACAACCATCAATCCAGCTCTCGTCACTGATGATAACCTGTGACAAGAAGGTTGGATCATCAAGTGCGGTCTGATGAAGGTCCGTGCACACTTCAACACACTGTGCCTTCTGATTGGCAGTCCAGATCCTTGGCACAAATCTTGCGGCGACACGATGCATGCCAAATTCATCCGTCAACATTCGTTGACATGTCCCATAACCAACCCCCCCCCCCCCCCGCCCCTCTCTGCAAGGTCTTGAATGGTTCGACGTCGATCCCCACGAACCAATTGTTGAAGTTCGGCAACAATGTCTGATGTTGAGTGGCTAATGGACCTTCCAGTGTGAGCATCATCTTCGACATCTGTGGGGCCGGCCCTGAACTGAGCATGCCACTCCCACACACATGTACAGCTCATGCTCTGCCCCCCAAACACTTGTTGAATCATTGCAAGGGTCTCCGTAGCACTTAGCACTTTTCCTGAGATCCACACAGAATTTGATACACAGGCAAAGTTCTGTTTGCGGGTCCACCGTAAAATCGCCACCCACCAAACACAGAGTATTACGGAAATCACTGTGGAAATGCAGCACGTCGTCCCATCTGAATGCCACTCTGCACAATGACTCATCAGATATGCAGCACTCGCCACCTACCAGTGCAAAGATCTACTACTCCTACTTTCCAGATGGCAGCTCCAGTCCCGAAAATTTTGGATTCCACGTCATAAACAAATATGTAAGAGAGAAAATGGGAGCTCATGACTTTTCTTTGACTTTTTGTTTGTTGGGTAGTTGGTTTTGCATATAACTGCAACTGCACATCATAAAGTATTAGTCCATTGTGTAGTTTATATCCTGACAGAATACAGGTTGCTTTCTACAGGTAATAAAAATCAGTTGATCATATAACTTCTTCACATTTACCATGGAAGTTACTTTTGATGCACATACAGTTTACATGCACAAACCTAAAAATATTTTTGTGTTGCTTTCATTTTTGTATTTTACCTTTTTGTTGAAGAAATTGCATTTTTTTGCACTGTATGATAAATCTGTATTGTTTTCTTTATTTTTACTACAATGACATTGTTTCATGTTACAAATATTTCAGTTTTGCTATAAATATTGTTTACTTCTAAGTTACAGACAGGAGGATAACTATGTAGAGAAAAATGTCCCATAGGTTACCCACCACTTTATACATCCTATCTCAGTTTCTATATGGTTCACGGCTCCCAGTTTTTAGAGGAATCTACATACACACACACACACACACACAAGATAGTCGTGTGTGTGTGTGTGTGTGTGTGTGTGTGTGTGTGTGTGTGAGGGGGGGGGGAGTACTAGTTAGCTCTGAAGAAGGATATTCTCCAGAAGCTTCGTAACATTTTCAGTCTTGTATTTGCATTGCTCAATGCCTCAGATATGTGATGAGTTGTTTCCTTTACTACTTCCATTATTTGTATTCCACCTTGTATGTTCCACTATATTTGTAGCAGTCACTTGAGTCTTTCTGGTGTGATTCAGCTATCAACTTCATACTGTAGTTCTATTATTTCCATCTACAGTGTGTAATTTACAGAACAGATATTCACAGTGTATGGTGATGCACAAAATTCTTCAAATTCCATATTTAACTTCCTTATCACGTCTATACGAGATTCTCCAATACCTGCAAGAACTGCAATTAGTTAATGTGATGATTTTCATAAACTACTGAACTGGAAGGGGGACTAGCAGGTGAAGTTGCCTTTTACTTCCCTTGCCATGCTATTTGTCTTGGTCAACTATGCATTTGCAATGAGCTTCATTGAATGGCACTGGTATAGAGTGTGGTATTCATTTAAATTAGTTACAACACTACTCAAGCAGGGAAAACTGCTGGAACCGATCATTAGTAATGGGCAAGATCAAATTTGGCCATATTGTTTTGGGAAAAAAAAGAACTATACTGCTACATGATAGCACAATCCTCAGATATGCTGATTCACTCACTATATACTGTTGTAAAATTAGACTGGGCTTCAGTATATGTTAAAGTTGTACTGACAGTAAACCTATTTTGTGGGTTTCTGAATGAGTTATAGTATATCAAGTTATGAATTTTATAATACAGTAATCCATTTCAGGCACTGAGAATCATTAGGGCCTAAACCACATCACCGTTGATTGTGAGATTTTAGCATTTATTTATGCTTCTGAAATCTGATGATCTTATGGTGAGGCAGGTTTATCTGCACTGTAGGCCCACATTGTATATGTGAAAATTAAAATTCATGAAAAACTGTATGACTGGTTCCTCTGATATTCACTTAAATGTGGGATCAACAATGGTGTGCTTTAGGCCCTTATGGATGTCAGTGCCTCATTTGTATTCTCAGCAAGTGAACATGTTGGTTGACATTACTACTTGAGTTTAATCATTTCTACAAATGCCACTTTTTGTTTGGAGTCGGTTGTTTACTATGCGAGGATTGACTTTTGTGTGCAGTGTAAACATGAACCACGTTGAATCTATCACAAATGCTAACAGAAAAATAAAGCTGTGAGGACAGATCATGAGTTGTACTTGGGTAGCTCTGTCAGTAGAGCACTTGCCTGCAAAAGGCAACGGTCCCAAGTTTGATTCTCGGTCGGGCACACACCTTTAATCTGACAGTTAAGTTTCACACCAGCGCACACTCTGCTGCAGAGTGCAAATCTCATTCTGGGAACAGAAAAGTAAATTAGCAGGAAAAGTTGGTCGCAAAGGAACTATGGCCTCCAAGGACACATCCTTTGGTTGAGAACAAGACGAAATCAAGTAAGCCTGACTACAAGCAAACATTTGACAAAGAAGTGCACAGTTAGCACAAGTTGTTGTGTGGGTGCAGTGTAAGAATATCTGATTTTCAGCACTGAAGTAAATTCATGAACTAATACATCTGTTAGGGATCTTGTACATTTGTTTGAAAAAATGGAAAAGCATGCAAACTCCCACTTACACAAAAATGCAAAATGGAGAGTTGCGAAAGCTTACACATAATTTTGCTATTGCCCTAAACTATACTTTATTATGTACAGAACAACAAAATTCAATAAAAACAATTCTTTCATTAGGTAAGTTATGCATCTTTTTATTATTGTTATTACTATTATTACAATTACTCCTGCTATTATTGGCAGTGGCTGTAGTTGTATTATTGATAAGCATAATTGTTGTACAGCAGATGCTATTAATTTCACATTCTCAGATTCATATGAAGCATAATTGTTGTACAGCAGATGCTATTAATTTCACATTCTCAGATTCATATGAAACCAAAAATTTGTGAACACCCAGAATGTATACCCTTGAGTCACCACTGCCACTGAGTCTACTATGTAGCTCCATCCTGTCAGAAAAGTATCAAGTGTGATTGTCGACAGTAACCAGGTCTCTATTGCAATAGCATGTATGTACTTGATTCTCCAATGAACACTGAGGTGATCATATAAACAAAAACAGCAGCTATTCAATAAAATTGTTGCAATTTTCCTGTTAATGTTGCTATTGTAAATTTAGTGTGTTTTAGCACAAGAAGTACAAAATAGTTTAGTGTCAGTGATAGTGGACAAATTTAGTTCCGAACCACAGCTTCTTTTGTTAATACATATCTTGACTCATCTGACATTGCTGAAGCATCTCCTTCATGTTGGTATTACACAATATGATGAATTTAGAAATGGAACAAGAAAAAATGCTACAGACTTGGTAACTGAATAATACAGCAAATAATCTGTAGGAGATAATCAGTTCCTGATTCAACACTAACAGGGTGAGCCTCTTCTAATAATTTCCGGGTATGCAGCCGGATCCAGTCGACATTCTGCCACAGAAGTCACATCAGGGTGAGCCTCGATTACAAAAACTATACATATTCAATTCCTCATACAAAATTCTTATAGGGGGAATATACTACTTACAGGAAATTTCATACCAGTGCACACAGAGTGCATATCTCATTCTGGGAACAGAAAATTAAATTAGCAGGAAAAGTTAGCCACAAGGGAACTAGGGCCTCGGATTGAGACTAGACAGGAAACTCTAATACAAAGCACATATTCATCAGCTGCTGAAGAAAGTGAACATTGTTACCTGAACAATCAACACATTACCCATGCATTTATGACACACTTTAACTATACACTGTTTTCCCTTGCTATGATATGCATAGTATTTTGGGACAACTCAATATAGGAACAAAGAATATTTTTAGTCCAAAAGCACGTCATATATAATATTAATTTACATATCTCACAGAGGACACTATTTAATAAGTTGGAGATACTTACACTGACAAGATACTAAAGCTACTCTCTAATTTGATTTGATGATGACAAAACGCATTGATTAAAAAGAAAGAGCTGTGCCCTTCTAGTGAATAAAAGACAGAGAAATGATCTGAATGACTGACAAAAAGTTGTCCTCAATTACTTATAAAATTGAGCAGTGCTCAGACGCATGCATTCTCAACATGCTGGTGTGATAAGCAAAAACATATGTTCAAGTTCAAGATGAAAGCTTTTGTGGTCTGATATCCTGATGGTTAAGGTGACTACTTTTAAAAAAAGCAGGGCCAGTCTGGCACAAATTCTCATCTGTCACAACATATTCATTAAATCTTTTCTCTTGACATCCTACTTCCTACAAAAGTATGTACTTTACACATACTGAAATGTTTTTATTGAAAGCTACAAAAATGATTGAAATTTAAGAAATATTATTATTGCAATAAGGACTGAAAATGGTTACTAGATAAAAAACCCAGAATTCATCCTGCAAAGCTGTGGCACGCCATTTCATATAAATGTCAGGATTTTCCACACAACAGGCCATAACTATCATCTCCTAAATTCAATAACCAATTTAAACAGTCACATTATTGGCTCTTATTTCAGGGCAGGAGACCTGTCTAAGGACAGGTCTTGGTTTCTGATGGCCTGGGTGGTAATAGGAGTACTGGTTCACAGTGGTGACTTGTTTTTTGGTGTTACAGGAAGAAACTGCATGGAAAATCTCTTCCCAGATTAGGTGGGTAAGATACTGTCCCATTGCTTCCCACTGCAGGTGTGACACCATGGGTTCCAAGGCTGTAAAGGGGAATGGGAGAGTGGGGGTGCTATCCTCAAAATTGAGGTTGTGTTGATAGTTGATGAACTTAATATGCAGTGTGGGCAAAATAAAACTAATCTGCAAAATACATCATGCACCTTAATCCATTAGTGCCCAGCATCCTAGTTATAGGACAGTTCCTTCCCATTACTGAATCATGCAACAATGAATGCCACGTAATTTCTGTCAGCATTCATTGTTGCCTGCATACTTTCAGCTACAACTACAGTCCATTTGGAGGGCAAGTTTCTTAATCTGTCTTTATGTCAACATTAGTGAGTTTTTTTGCTTTCAGTTTTGCTAGGAGACTTATGAGAAGAGTAAGGAAATTAGACCACTTAGTATTCCAATGTTGAAAGTCTATTTACGCCAGTTGTATAAAATACCCAATGAAAATTAATAATCTCTCACTAAAAAATTTGAGCTGAAAATGGTGTGTTATACATAGGACGCTAGACTGTAATAATACCCATACTCAATCGCCTGGTGCAGGTCTTTCGATTTGACGCCACTTCAGCGACCTGCGTGTCGATGGGGATGAAATGATGATGATTAGGACAACACAACACCCAGTCCCTGAGCGGAGAAAATTTCCGACCCAGCCGGGAATCGAACCCGGGCCCTTAGGATTGACAGTCTGTCACGCTGACCACTCAGCTACCGGGGCGGACCACCCGACGGGACGCCCTAGCCACACGACATTTCCATTTACCCATACTCAATTTACTTTTCTTTCAGGTATTCTAATATGTATAGGCAGAAAACATTCAAATTGGCCTAGGAGGATGTACAATACTTGCATCTGAGGGGGCAAAGGCAGACATATTTGCATTACCACCTAATATCCATGAACCGACAGATGAGGAGAGTTTTGAAGATGAAACAGTGTGTGCTATGGTGCAGGATATTCTAGAAACAGTAGAAATCAACATGCTGGAGGATGACGACATTCCAAGTTACTCAACAACATCTTCATCTAGTGCCAAGGAAACTGAAGTTCAGTCACAATAGCTGAATCTTTGTTCTACAAAGAAAAAGAGAGAAGCAGTGGCAATTTGGTCTAAGACAAATCCTAACTACAGTTTCAGCAATGTAGGTAATCTGGCACAAGCTAATCATGAAAATATTGTGAATACTCTTCAGGGCTATACGCCACTGGACATTTTTGAGGAGTTGCTTACTTCTGAGTTGCTGAACAGCATTATGGAAGAAACTGAAAAGTACGCAAAACAATGGAAAAACAAGTCGTATTATTCTAGCACAGTAGATGAACTGGAAGTTTTTATTGGTTTCTAAATTTTATCTGGATACCACACATTGCCCAACTAGAGAGGTTATTGGTCTGAAGATGATTATTTGATGGTGCCCCTCATAAAATGTGCCATATCTTGTAATAAATACATTGAACCTAAAGCAATACCTCATTTTGTACATAATAATGAAGTGAATGCTAACATAAGTGAGAAATTTGACTGTCACTATGAATAAAAATTTCAAGAAGTGGGGAATTTTTTATGAAAATCTCCTGATCAAAGAAATTATGGTCAGCAATTTCTGAAAGAGAAATCCATTAGGTCTGGATACAAATTTTGAGCTTCATGTAAAAGTGGTGGCTATTGTTATAATTTTGATCTCTACTATGGGTAGGATGTCTCTGAAGATACTAAATCTTTGGAAAATCAAGTCACGAAAAAAATACTAGTGTGTACCGCTGACCTGAACAGCCATATCGAATAATTTGATGATTTTTTTATTCATATTACCTCTTTGTAGAACTAAAACAGATGGAGTTCCCTGCCACAGTTACAATAAGACAAAACAGGATTGCTCATTGTCCTTTTGAAGCAGATAAAATCTTAGCAAAAAAAGACTGAGGAAGTTGTGATTCCTATTTTGACTTAACCAACCAAATCACCATGATAAAGTGGAATGACAATACCTTTTCATTGGCAACAAATTTTGATCTAATTGAGCCCCTGGTTTTGGTTTCAGACAGCAAATTGTGTGTCAGTACAACAAATATATGGGTGGCGTAGACCACTACGAGTGGCTTCTTGAGAAACATATGATCGCAGTACGTGGGAAAAAATCGTATTGACCAATTATCATTAGAGCTGTAGACATGGCTGTGGTAATACACACATACTCTACAACAATATATCTCAGGAGTTCAAAGATAACTGCCACGTCATATCTGAAAATCAGACAGAATGCAAGAAGCAGCATTTGGCAGACCAAAATCATTGCAGAAGTTTTGGATACTGTCTGTCGGTATGGAAAAAGAGAAAATCAGAGAAGATACCAATTCCAAAACTGTTCGGGGAAGCCTCTAACATTTTGAACTAAATGTGAAGTACTCCTTATTTTTCAAACTTCCATAACTAACCAAACTCCCCAACTAAGTGTTTGATTGTAACTGTACCATCTAACTAGCTACTAATTTCTATGAATAATTGTTTTCCAACATTCAGGTCACTAATAATTAGATTCAACATTCTTAGTAAGTGTAACTAAATGAACCTGTAGTTTCTAATCACTAACTTCCATAGATAATCACAGTTAACCCTGTCACCAAGTGTATGGCTGTTATGACTCCATTTAGGGGCTAATTACAGACTTCCATAAATTAATTCTCATAATCTTTAAAGAGTGCTTAATTTATTTTGTAATTTGAACATTTAAACAAATATTTCTTTCCTTGAAATTTATCATTTTGTTTCTAATTTATCTCCTTAAAAATAAAGTGGAAAACAAATTGTAAAGGAAGAAAGAAAGCTGAAGAAAGATAGTTTTCTTTATAGGACACCACAGGTGCCTGGCATCGTATTTACAGGACAGTGATAATTTTTATTTCTGTCAGAGGGAATCAATTTGAACTTCAGCTATATGTTGTTTTAGACCTTCTTAACACTGCCTTAAAACGTTTAAAGAAATTCACACTTATAAAAAAGTACTAATGGGTTAAGATAGGCAATCCAACTTACATCATCCACACATGGAGCAGATAATGTAAGTTGTATTGCCTATCTTAATGTGCATAAAATATTTTCTCCACCAGTTTTATTTTGCACACTTTACAGATAGTATTTGACGTAGAGCAACCAGTAAGGCGGAGAACAATGTCTAGGAAAGTAGGTTGTCAAGCAAAACCAGTGAAGCAGATCTGTACGTACACGATGTTGCGGAGGAAAGAACTGTTGCTGTCCTTGCCAGAACTCGATTTTTTTAATGAATCTGAAGAAGAAAAGGGTTCCAGGAGTTGAAAGTGTTGTAAAAGTTCCTCTAGGTTGCCCGTGAACAGGTTGGTATAACATGGTGTATACCCTTAACCCTGGCCCGCACCGAGCGAGGTGGCGCAGTGGTTAGCACACTGGACTCGCATTCGGGAGGACGACGGTTCAATCCCGTCTCCGGCCATCCTGATTTAGGTTTTTCGTGATTTCCCTAAATCGCTTCAGGCACATGCCGGGATGGTTCCTTTGAAAGGGCACGGCCGATTTCCTTCCCCATCCTTCCCTCACCCGAGCTTGCGCTCCATCTCTAATGACCTCATTGTCGACGGGACGTTAAACACTAATCTCCTCCTCCTCCCTCCTGGCCCGCATGATCTTGCAAGTTCGATTTTAAATTTGCCCCACCTCACATACATAACTTTTCTGCATCACTCCAGACAGCAACAACTGTGAGGACTTCCAGCTCGTGTTTGGTAGCTGTTTCATTTCATAATGCGACCACCAGAGAGCAGTAGATGACTTCAAACTAATATTATTTGGACTGAGATAAAACCTAACTAGCTTGATCGTGCTAGTGATGTTTGGAGGGGGGGAAATCACCCTGAGAATTTTTTCAGTAGTTTTACCTGATTCCATACGTCATAATGCACGAGAATTGACATATTTCAGATAAAGGTTTTAAAAAATTTCCTCATGGTGGAAAGGGATAAGGTAACAAGCTTGATGGATCACTTTATAGGGAACAGAAGCAACTGGGTTTCCAAGATGTAGCAAGCTATCAGTTCAGTAGTAACTGGGCATGCCCTGTAGCCTGAGGCAATTTCCTGTTCCCTAAAAGCATGACTCACAATATTCTTTTGTCTAATGTGCAATACTGACAAACAAGAAGTTGTATTTAATAGGCTGTACACAAACCTGCACCACAGACAATGTGGCTGGTCTGTCTGCTGTCCTCTAGTGACTAGACTATATAAATTACACACCACACAATGACTATGTCTGCCAAAGCAGAATGCAGACTGGAGATGAGTACTCTGCTGGTATGTGGTTGGCACCTAAACTGGTCATGTTGATCCTGTGCTCTGGCATGCGGTTGCCCTTAGGTCTAGGCTAAAACTGCTGTACTGTAATCGAAATCCCTGTCAAGGTTTAGCACTGGTCACACATGCCTTCTCAAACTCTTAGGTCCTGGTAGGTTTGTGTACCATGGACAGAGTTTCGAGAGGCACTATTGACACATACTTCTTAGGGCATGGCTATTGCATCTCAGATGAAAGAATATTGGGTGTGGTCAAATGACAACAGCCAGGAAATGGCTTCAGGCTATTGGGCATGGCCAGATACTTCTGCACCAACACCTTGCTACGAAAAGTTCAGTTATACAGATCACAGTATGGACCTTAAAACTCAGCTGCATCAACTAATTTTTAGAAGTAAATGTGGCATTGAGTAACCAATAGCCATGTAAATACAACGGAAAATGTTGCCAAACTTTTGGGCATGTTCTTCAAAAATAACAAAGTACTGTTCTCTCTCTCTCTCTGCCCCCCCCCCCCCCTCCCAAGTCACAAGCCACTCAATATCTTAACTATATACTACGAACAACTATGGCTCATAGTTTAAAAGAACAATTGACCATGAACTGGACAGATATGTACCCAGTAGAACAATTCATAATGGGAGGGAACCTCCATGGTATACAGTCACTGTAAAGGAACTACTAAAGAAATGGAGACTACTGCATAATAGGTAAAACAAAGCACAGGACTGTAGATAGAGATATGCTGAACGAAATATGTTTGGCAGTCAAGAGAGCAATGCGCGAAGCCTTCAGTTATTACAAAAGCAGAATATTGTCAAATAATCTTTCACAAAACCCAAATAATTTCTGATCACATGTAAAGGCTGTTAGTGACACAAAAGTTGGTGTCCAATCATTCAGGGACAAGACTGGAACTGAAAGTTAGAACAGCAAAGCAAAAGCAGAAATGCTTAACACTATTTTCAAATTCTCCTTTACAAAGGAAAACCCAGGAGTAGTGCCCCAACTTAACTCTCATACCAGTGAAAATACGAGTGAATCAGATACAAGTGTCAGTTACATTGAGAAACAGTTGAAATCATTAAAATTGAACTAAGCCCCAGGACTTGACAAAATCCGTATTAGATTCCGTACCCAATTCTCGGTTAGGTTAGTCTCTCTGTTAACTATAATAATCTGACATAGATACCTTCAACAAAAAACTGGGCCCAGTAGTTGGAAGAAAGCAAAGGTTACACCTGTATACAAGAAGGGTAGCAGAAGTGATCCAAAAAGCTACCATCCAATATCCTTGATATCCATTTGTTGTTGAATCCTAGAACATATTCTGAGCTCAAACATAGTGAGCCATCTCAAACAGAGTGACCTTCTCCATGTCAACCAGCACGGATTTTGAAAACACTTGCACTTTTCTCGCACAACATTCTGAAAGCTATGGGTGAGCATTTGACTCAGTAGTGCACCTACACTTATTATCAACAGCAAGATCATATGGGGTACCAGGCACAATGTGTGACTGGATTGAGGATTTCATGGTAGGGAGAACACAGAATGTTATCTTGAATGGAAAGTTGACAGATATAGGTATAACTTTGGATGTGTGTCGGATCCCTTGCAGTTCACGTTGTATGTCAATGGCCTTGCGGTCAGTATTATTAGTAACCTCAGACTTTTTGCAGTGATGCAGTTATCTAGAACGAAGCAGTTATCTAGAACAATTACAGTCTGTAAGAAACTACACAAATATTGAATCATACGTCAGTAAGATTTCAAAGTGGTGCAGTGATTGGCAGTTTGATTTAAGTGTTCAAAAATGTATAGCTGTGCACTTCACAAAAAAATGGTATCCTATGAATGTAATATTAATCAACTCAGAAATATTTGCTGTAAAACTTGACAGTTACACAAAGTGGCACGATCACATAGACTCAATCACAGGCAATGAAGGCAGCAGACATTGATTTATTGGTAGAATATTAGGGAAATGCAATCAGTCTACAAAGGAGATTCCTTACAAATCACTCGTGCGACCCATCCTATAATACTGCTCAAGTCTGTGGAGGGACCCATATCAAATATGACTAGCACAGGATATTGAACATGTACCAAGAAGGGCAGCACAAATAGTCACAGGTTTGTTTGACCCATGGGAGAGTGTCACCGACATGTTAAAAGAATTATCCCTAGAAAAGTCTACTGACAAAGATTCAAAAACTGGCTTTAAATGATGACTCTAGGAATATGCCATAACCCTCTACATATCACTGCCATAGGTATCGTGAGAATAAGATTAGATTATTACAAAACTTGCAGAAGCATTAAAACAATCATTTTTCCCCCACTTCATACATGAATAGAACAGGAGAAAGCCCTAATAAATGGTACAGTGGGACATATCCTCTGCCATGCACTTCACAGTGGTTCACAGAGTATAAATGTAGATGGTGACATGCTGAACTGTTGCCTTTACTACTTCCATTATTTATAATCCAACAGTGCCTCTCCATTACCATCTCTCTTATAAAATAATTTTTATTCTGAGATGATCAACTGCTGAAATGTAGGATCCAAGAATAAAATATAATTGGAAGATGAGTTCAACACATTTTTATTGAAATTCACTAAGGTTATTGTAAGTGTGGGAAAAAAGAGAGATTTTTTTTGTGAGGGGGGGAGTGATGAGGGGGTTACTAAATAATATTAAAATAAGGTCATGTTTCTACACAGAGGAACAAAGCAGGTGGAGGGAGGGAGGAACTCAGGAGTAAACATTATTGAAGAAATCTAATAGAATAATAGAACTTCTTTTAAAGATAAATGAGAGATATTCCACTTTCCACTGAAGTAATACAAACTGATGCATCAAAGTGATCACATCTCATAACTGTAAGAACCCCCCCCCCCCCCCCCCCCCCCCCGGCCCCTCGCCAAAATGATAATGGGAGATGCTGAAGAATCAGTAAGACAAACACTAAAGAATGATACACTACTAAAAATGACAGACGCCATCCATTATTAGAATTTGTAGAGGGGAACTACATGGTTGCCTTTGAAATAATCTTTC
The DNA here is from genome assembly GCF_021461395.2 of Schistocerca americana. Classification (NCBI taxonomy): domain Eukaryota; kingdom Metazoa; phylum Arthropoda; class Insecta; order Orthoptera; family Acrididae; genus Schistocerca; species Schistocerca americana. The sequence goes on along the minus strand of NC_060119.1, from coordinate 318,351,679 downwards.
AGAAGAAAACAAATAATAACAAAATTTTGAAAGATCCTGGCAGCCTAAAACTGTGGGCACTGAGAAGGAGAGAAGTACTAGCAGATTTAGGTCATGGATTGTACTGGGATGGCTCAGTTGGTACGACAATTGCACACAAATATAAAGATTACAGGTTTGAGCTGTGGTCAAAAATACGGTTTTAATCCCTCAGGAATTTCCAAAAAGCACACACTCCACTGCAGAGTGAAACATGCATTTTAGAAATAAATAGGTAGGGTAGGTTGTTCACCACAGTACTTTATTAGGCATGGTCCTATTGAAGATGGTTTTCCTTGCCCTCCTCTGACCTTCAGTTGATGTACAAGAGGGCTGTTCAAAAAGTAAGGTGACTTTTCAAATTCCGTGGGCAACGTACATTCGATTATTGATCTTTTTTTTTCTGTTATGTTGGTACACATGTCCTAAACATATGTTCACAGTTTCAAATGTACAGCATACTTAGTTTGTTTTTGACAGGTAGAAAAGTTTGAGGTGTATTAGTGTGCTTGGCAATTTTCGATTACTATAAAAAATGGAGCAAAGAATTTGCATCAAAGTTTGTGTGAAAAATGGAATCAAGTTCTCTAAAACACTTGAAATGTTGACAGTGGCATATGGTGACTCTGCTGTAAGTAAAAAAAAAAGTTTACAAGTGGTACAAGCTCTTTCAAGATGGCTGAGAAGATGCCAATGATGAACCTCGCTCTGGGTGCCCCAGATCATCATCAAAAGATGATAATGTCGAAGTTGTGAAGAAAATTGTTTTGAAAAATCATCGAATCACTGTAAAAGAGGTTGCTGAGGATGATGGCATATCGGTTGGCTAATGTAATGCAATTTTTTGGGATGTTCTGAGCATGAAATGCTTGTCAGCAAAGTTTGTTCCAAAACTCCTCAATTTTGATCAGAAGAACCGTTGCGTGAGCATCACTCATGAGCTCTTAATTGACATCAATGACGATCCTGATTCGCTCAAAAGGGTCATAACTGGTGATGAAACATGTGTTTATGGTTATGACATTGAAACCAAAGCCCACTCGTCCCAATGGAAGGATCCCGGAGAGCCAAGACCGAAAAAAGCACACCAAGTTCAATCAAATGTCAAAGTTTTGCTCACTGTTTTTTTCAATTACTGTGACATAGTGCACCATGTATTTTTGCTCAATGTTGTACAGTTAAGGAGAAGTATTACCTTGACATTATGCACTGTTTTCAAGAAGCAATACGCAAAAAAGTCCGGAATTGTGGAAAACAATTCATGGCTTTTGCACCACCACAATGCACCTGATCATTCATCGTTGCTTGGGAGAGATTTTTTGGCCAAAAACAACACGACAATCATGCCTCAGCCACCGTATTTGGCCCACTGCGACTTTTTCCTGTTTCCAAGACTGAAGAAACCTATGAAAGGATGAAGATTTTCAATGATTGAGGAAATAAAAACTGCATCGCTGGAAGTACTCAAGGCTGAACCAAAAAGTGATTATGAGAAGTGCTTCAAGGATTGGAAGAATCATTGGCACAAGTGTATTGTATCTGAGGGGGATTACTTTGAAGGGGACAACATGAATATTGATGAAGAGCTAAATATTTTTCCATAAAAATATATAGTCACATTACTTTTTGAACACACCTCATATGATCAGTTACAGAGGGACCTACAGGTTAATATGAAAAAATAGTGCAGCTTCGCGTTTTTCAAATTAATAATAATTTTTTTTTTTTTCCCCCCCCCCAGAAGTGAAAGAAGTTTTACGTGACAGAGGAAAACATCCTTGGCCCAACTGCAGATTGAACCCCAGTGCTTTGAATTTGATGTGTGGTACTTGCACCCTCTGCCAGTGAATGGTTAAAGTTGGAGGCAGGAAAGAAAGCAAGGCTTTCTCCCAGCTGCCACCAGTATTCAGACACACAGTCAACTGCACCATACATTTTCAATGCCAAGAGCTTAATGGTGATGTCACAGCATGTTTTGAAATCGTTTTAGAGAAAACTTGTGTTGAAAATGTAACATTATCAATGCATAGAGCATACTCAGAAAGCACATTATGCAAAACATCCTGGAAGTTACATATACTTTTGGAGATACTGGTGTTTTCCCGATGTGCTTATGGACAGCATGTAATGCCGTTAGAGAGTTGCAGTTCAACAGTAAAGTGTACTTCATATACAGCAAGCATTCGCCATTCACATTTACAAATATCTTTCGATATGAGGAAATTGTCATGAAATTATTTTTCATTAAATTTTGTAAAAGCATGTTCAGAACAACTATCCTCCATTTTATGGCCTCAGCGTAGATTTTTAAAATATATTATACAATATAGAAATTCACAAATCCGTACGATTTTGGAGCAGAGTAAAGTTGTTCCTCCAGCCAGAATGTAAGTTTTGTAAGATCTTTCAGCACCTGCATTTGACCACATCCAATCTTTAAAAAATTCCTGTGGCTTTGTTTCACAGGCTAGGATGATACTTTTCATCGAAGATGATACTTTTTACTGGGTTTTCCTCAGAAAAAGATACTTAAATGTAAAAAAATTATCAAGTCACAGCAGTGACCCAAATGGGAGTGCTACGAGTCATTTGGTTTCCAGACGCAGTTCTCTGGGTGAAAGAAGCCACTAGAAAGTTGAGGGCGAAAGTCTCACCCACTGTCCGCACCAACCACAGGTGTGTTATGACGGAATGACACAATCACTGTGTTACTCTGACCTTGGAAAATAAGTGTCATGTGTGTGCATGGAGACTTAGAAAATTTTTCAAATTCTAAATACTGTTGAGTAGCTGCAGCACTTCAAACATTCTAAATAATTTTTCCTATAATGTTGGTGTTTACTGCTGCATGGTGAGTAGATTCTTTTCTATCACGGAATATCAATTCAACTTTTATGTTTACAAGAATCCACTTTAGAGTGAGCTATTAAATGAATTTTGCTGACATGACTTGCACCTTCCTGATCTGTTTCTAATCTAATGGTGAATGCAGACTCAAGAGTAAAAAATGAGGGGAGAACTAAGATTTATTATTGTATACACAGCTTCCACGAATGACTTGATAGCTGTTATTGTAATTGAAGCACTTTCTAGAAGATGCTATTGTTGTGGTCTTCATTCCAAAGAGTGGTTTGAAGCAACTTTTCATGCTCTCTATCCTGCACAAGCCCCCTCATCTCCAAATAACCTCTGCCATCCACACGCTTCTGAATCTGCTTACTACATTCATCTCTTGGTCTCTCTCTCTCTCTCTCTCACACACACACACACACACACACACACACACACACACACACACACACACACACACACACAAAAAAAAAAAAATTCGTGAACCCTTGATGTCTCAGAATGTGTCCTATCGATGATCCCTTCTTCTAGTAAGGTTGTGTCACAAATTTATTTTTTTCTTTTCTCATTAACTCTATTCCACATTAGTTGCATGAACTGCCTATCTAATCTTAAACATTTGTCTGTAGCATCACTTTCCAAAAGCTTGTATTCTCTAAGCTAAACTGGTTATCGTCCACATTTATCTTCGATACTTGGCTACACACCAGGCAAAATGCATTTGAGAAGACTTCGTAACACAATTTATTTTTGATATTAACCAATTTCTCTTCTTCATAAACGCTTTTCTTGTTATTTCCAATCTACATCTTACATCCTCTCTACTTTAGCCATCATCAGTTATTTTGCTACCCAAATAGCAAAACTCATCTACCACTTTAAGTCTCATTTCCTAATCTTATTTCCTTCAGAATCTTCTGATTTAATGTGACTACATTCCATTATCCTTGTTTTGACTTTGCTGACGTTCATCTTATATCCTCATTTTAAGACACTGTCCATTCCGTTCAACTGCTCTTCTAAGTCTTTTGCTGTCTCTGACAAAATCATAACATCACCGGCAAACATTATTTCTTCTCCCTGAATCTCAATTCCTACTCCAAATTTTTGTTTGGTTTCCTTTGCTGCTTGCTCAGTGTACAGATTGAACAACATAGGAGATAGGCTATAGAACTGCCTCACTCCCTTCTCAACCACTGCTTCCCTTTCATGCCCCCCATCTCTTATAACCACCACCTGGTTTCAGTACAAATTGTAAATAGCCTTTTGATCCCTGTATTTTACCCCTGTCCCCTTCACAATTTGAACGAGAATGTTTCAGTCGAAACTTTCTCGAAGTTTACAAATGTAGGTTTGCCTTTCCTTAACCTATCCTCTTAGGTAAGTCATAGGGTCAGTAATGCTTCGGGTGTCCATGCATTTCTCCAAAATCAAAACTGATCTTCCCTGAGGTCAGCTTCTACATTTTTCCATTCTTTTGTAAAGAATCCAAGTTATTATTTTGCAACCATGACTTATTAAACTGACATTTTGGTAATTTTCACACGTGTCAGTGCCTGCTTTCTTTGGAATTGGAATTATTACATTCCTCTTGAAGTCTGAGTGTGTTTCGGCTGTCTCTCACATCTTGCACACCAGATGGACTAATTTTGTAATGGTTGGCTCTACCAAAGCTATTAATGGTTTGGATGTAACATAGTCTACTCCCAGGGCCTTGTTTAGGCTTAGGTCTTTCAACACACAGTCAAATTCTTCGTATTTCCTATCTCATCCTTATCTATGTCATTTTCCCTTTCTATAATATTGCTTTCAAGTTCATCTCCCTAGTATAGACCCTCTATAAATTCCTTTCACCTTTACCTTCTTTGGTTAAGACTGGTTTTCCATCTGATCTCTTCATGTTCATGTAGCTGCTTCTCTTTTCTCCAAAGACTTTAATTTTCTAGTAGACGGTATCTATCTTTTCCCTAGTGAAATATTGTTCTAAATCCTTATATTTATGCTCTAACCATTCCTGCTTATTAATTTTGCACTTCCGGTCAACCTCATTTTTTAGATGTTTGTATTCCCTTTCACCTGCTACATTTTTAACTTTTCTCCTTTCATCTGTTAAATTCAAAATCTCCTGTGTTATAGGATGATTTCTGCTAGGTCCGGTCTTTTTGCCTATTTAATCCTCTGCTGCCTTCACTATTTCATCTCTTAAGGCTACCCGTTCGTCTCCTACTATGTTCATTCTCGTTCTAGTCATCTGCTGAATAGTGTTCCCTCTAGAACTTTCAACTGTCTCTGGTTCTTTCAACTTACCAGATCCCCTTTCCTCAGTTTCCTATCTTTTTTCAGTAATTTCTTCAGCTTTAATCTACAGTTCATAACCAATACATTGTGGTCAGAGTCCACATCTGTCCCTGGAAATGTCCTACAATTTAAAATCTCTGTGTTACCATTATATAATCAATCTGAAGCCTTCCAGTGTCACCAGGTCTCTTTCTTGTACACAATCCTGTTTCATGATTCTTAAACCATGTTTTAGCGACGATTAAATTATGCTCTGCACAAAATTCTGCCAGGTACCTTCCTCTTTCATTCCTTTCCCACAGTCGATGTTCACCTACTACTTTTCCTTTTTCTACTCTCTAATTTGTGCTCCCCATCACAATTAAATTTTCACCTCCTTTAAGTATCTCAATAATTTATTTTATCCCCTTATACATTACTTCAATCTCTTCATCACCTGCAGAGCTAGTTGGCATACAATCTTGTACTACTGTTGTGGGTGTTGGCTTTGCGTCTATCTTGGCTACAATAATGCGTTTACTATGATGTTCATAGTAGTTTACCCATATTCCTATTTTCTTATTCATTATTAAGCCTGCTACTGCATTACCCCCATTTGATTTTATACTTATAACCGCATATTCACCTGTCTAGAAGCCCTGTTCCTCCTGCCACCGAACTTCACTGATTCCCTCTATATTTAACTTCACCCTAAATCTTCTAAGCTACCTGTGCGATTAAGGGATCTAACATTCCATGCTATGATCCATAGGATCCTCCTGATGACAACATCCATCTAAATAATCCCCACCCGGAGATCCGAAGGGGGACTATTTTACCTCCAGAATACTTTACCTAAAATGATGCCATCATCATTTAACCATGCAGTGGAGGCTTTCAGCCATTCGCTGTGAGAGCACAGCAAGGCCATATTGGTTGATGTTCAGGGCCAGATCAGTCATTGAGAGTGTTGCTCGTGAAACTACTGTAAAGGCTGCTGTCTCTCTTTGGAAACCACATGTCTGTCCGGCCTGTCAACAGATACCCATCCGCTACGGGACCTACAATGTGGCTATTTGTATCACTGAGACTTGCAAGCCACCCCACCGACATCAATGTTCATGGTTCATGGGGCAGATACCTTGTGTTATACAGTGTGTGTTCCTTTCCATGTAGGGAGTTGCAACCTCACTAAAAATATTTCAGTAGCTGAGCTGCAATGCTGATCTTGTGTTTCAGCGATAATACATTAAGCACTTTGCAGGTGGGGAAGCAGTCCAGGTCATCTTTTGTTTTTAACACAAAAGTTCCTACTGAGTTGGGCATGCATGGGTATTTCAGCCGGATGCAGGGTCTTCATTTATGACCCCTCAAAGCAGTTTGCACATTTACCACCAATACCCTCAATATGTATGTGAAGGAAGAAACACTGAAACTTCACATTCTCTACACAATAATCTTATTACAGATCGAACAAGAGAAGGAAATTGGGTGTATTCTCTATCAAGGAACCACCCTTACTTTTGTCTTTTAAGCAATTTAGGGACATCATAGAAAACCTACATGACTGATTTGGAATCTGATACCCCTGAACAAAAGTCATGAGCTAATTATTACACCACCTCACTCAAAATATATTCCATTATGAACATTGCTGTTTTACTTCCAGATCATAATGGTACACATGCACAGAAACACAAACAATGAAACTCCACACAAAGTAAATAGTCTTGTAAATAGAATCTCAAACAATAAGAAATGAACTTTGTTAGATTTTACATCATATCCATAATCATTTAGTTTGTGTTAGTGTGTCCCATACATTACAGACATCAATAAATGCCCGTCTGCCATCCTCATAGATCAATTCTCACAGTTTACCCATAATTTTAGAAATTTTACATGATGTTAAAATTGTGTGTCCATCACGTTTCACTAAGGTTCATGCCTAGTTTAAAATTATTCGCAAAAATCTTCTCATGAAATTGATGGTTTTAAGTTACTTTCTTTAGAGCATGAAAGCATTTCACGCTAATGCTTAGTTCCCTTTGGAAAGGCATTTAAAACTTACTAATGTAATTGCTTAGTTAATATATTCAAAGTCTCAGAAACTCTGAGTAGCATTTTATCTTCTCGTGGCAGCCACTAAATTAGCAGCGATGATGAATACACCAAGTGTCTATGGTACCACAACAGAGCTTGTTCTGCAACAGTCACGGCCTTAGCGTCTGCTTTCATGAAAGAAGAAATTTGAATTTTTCCTTCCAGCACTCAATTTGTGAGCGAGGGAACAATGAGATAATTTCTTGTAAAATGGCACAGACTTTTTTCCCATTCAACTCTACATGTCTGTCTAATTACCTCTATGCACTGTTAAACTCTGCCCTTCCCTTTTAGGCAAATACTTAGCTGTCTAATGACTGACCCACCTGTCCTAGATATCTACCAATTACTTGAATTCTAATGAGGTCTCTCTTTTCTTGTTCATTCTGACTGTCTTTGCTCCATTGCTGTCCACTTTTCCTTATGTTCCCTTTTAATTCTGAACTTTCCTGAATTACATGCATCTAGCACCTTTTGTGCCAATTCTAACTTATCCAGGTCTCAAATTTCCTACGACACTGGCTTTTCACTGTTCCTATCTCTTAACCCATCCTCTTATCCCTCTTTTTGACCTTCGATCCTTGATAGTTTTTCTATTTTAGTTTTGCACACCCTTATTTTCTCCAACTCTCTCTACCCTTTTGTTGAACAAAGGAACACCCTGTTCTGGAAGTTACCATTTGTCAAATTTTATTTATTTTTGCCTAAACCGGTTCTGTAAGCACAAGATTTGTCTTTATAATGTGATTCTACAGCTCTAGTATCAGTACTGATGCCAGTGCTGTCAGAAGTAGAATGTTAGATATCTGTAATTACAATAATGAATTGCTAATAAAATATGTAAAATTAACAAACAAAGATGGGGCTGCCTACATACTTTTATGAGGTGCAACTTCCTGCACAGCCAATAAAAATGCATAAATGAATAAAATAAAGTAGTTCTGTAATATTCTGACATATTATCCAATTATATGCTTTTAATAATGAGTTACGTATATAATTTATGGGGAGCTGCATGCACGCGCACAACCCTGAGTGCACTCACACATGCACACGCACAGAGAGAGAGAAAGAGAGAGAGAAATAATTGAGTGAGTTGTTCTTAAATTACTTACATTCTACCAAAATGTTCCATTGGGTCACTCTGTGTAAAGTCACAGATATTTTTGTGAATCCTATGCTGACCACTTCGGAATTTAGTCATAATTGGTACACGGTTACCTGCATGTTTTAATATCAAAGAAAAACTGCCTAATTACACTGGCCTAATTCCAACCATTTCTGATAAATTCAGGTTTGAAAAATCAAGGGTGTGTAACTGGTAATTTGTCAGGCATCAATTTCCCTATTCAGGCACCTACTTACCACTCTGTAATGCGTTAACCTACAGACCCCAATTTTTGTATGCACCTAGTATGTAGGCCACTAAGATGATCTAATGTATAAAAAGTAAGATACATCATTTAGATTTTGTACAAAAAAATGTTGAGAAACATGTTTTCCATGTTGTGCTTTAAATGTGTGATTTATTTATTTACTTTTTTAAAGAATTGTAGATTTGCACAAGGAAGCAGTAAATTTTATTTTGTGTAATAATGAAAAGCATTTGGCACTGCAATTAATAGTTCTTACCTTCACTTCAAAGACAACTCCATCACAATTTTATTAACCTCAAAGTCCTGGGAGTGTACGCAGACAACTGAATCTCATCTTGACTTTTTGTTGCAATATTTACACATCTGGTAACAACCTTAAGCGCAAAGAATAATATACTAATTAACTTTATTTACTAACAAAGAACAGAAGGAAAATGCCACTTACACCTGCCATCCACATTCACTGCTACCGAGAATTGCTAAATAAAAACCATGTATTCCTTGAAAAACTGTTGCTAAAATGTTTGTGGTTGACATGTAGGTCAGAACTGTAGACAGGCAAGGCCTGACAACAGTAATCAATCATTTATCTTGGGGTAGTTGTTGTATTTCAGTGTTAGATGTCTTTTCAGTCTAAAGAATTATAAGAGGCAGATTAGGTGCACAAATGAGGTAATATATCCTTGTTCTGTTACTGTAAATTAGAAAGATAATTTCAGTTAAACAGAAGAAATGGTGCAAGCAATAATGAGAGTCGTTAATAACTTTTTAAATTTACAACAGTATATACAAATATAAAAATTCTGCAAAGAACAGTTTCATAAACTCTTCTTTGTAGAATTTTTATATTTACATAGATGGTTGTATAATTATAATGAACAAAATTGTTTTTAATAACTCTTCCATATTGCATTTAACTGTTTTCCAGGACATCTTGATCCAAAAACAAATGAGTTCACATAATGGTGAGCGATACGATTTTTTTACAGCACTTATGCTCAAGTTTATACAATGGTGCAATGTGACTCTGTAATGATGGGACCATCCACCTCACATATAACACTTGAGAAGGGGACCCAAACACGTAGTTAATCTTAACATCTTTAAATTCATGTGATGCCTCGGAAATGTGTCCTATGTACCAGTTTTCATCATATTTGAAAGCCACATACTGCCCGACTTGCAGCTGCTCCCACAAAGCATTTTGAAGAACTTCGACAGCAAGATTGCTCCCATCTGCATCTGCTGGAAGTCTCTTCATTAGAAAGATGTTCCAGTAGGGACTAGGAATGAATGGTACTATCATGTCCCTGCAACTGTCTGTATATAATGCTGTACCTGTGTTCCACGAAACCATCGTAAATTTGATCTCCTATGAAGAAACAAAGAACATATTAATGCTCTATATTTCACTGAGTACTCTGTGCACAACTATTTCAGATTAACTAAAATAAATCTTGTTTTGCATGTGAACCTTGTTATTTACCAAGACGGAAACAATCTTTCCTTTCGTGTATGAAGTCTTGAAAAAATATTGTTGCTGTAAAGTATCAATACATTTTGTTTCAAAATTTTAGGTAACATCTTTTGACCACTCCTGTGTTCTGAGCAGAAATTACACGACTACTCCTGTTAACTTTTCTTGATACATACACCACGTGCTCTGTAACACTAACAACAGATACTACTCTGAAAATACTTCATGAAGATGAAGCAAGTGATAAAACTTGAATCTGTTGACTGTGAATTGAATGTCACATTTATGACTGAGGAACTCCATTACATCAGAAAAATGGATGCACCTTTCACATTGACACTCCACACAATACAGGGTGTCAATCCATTTTTTGTTTTTTTGCAGATCAAATAGTTTGTAGGTTTCTTAGAACACAGGAAGAGTACAGTAAGGACACTTCCAAGAACACAATCACATAATGCATTTCTAGTGAAGAGATATTCTACAGATGCAGATGGGAGCATTCTTGCTATGGGAACTCATGAAAATGCCTTGTAGGAACCGCTGCATATAGGGCAGTATGTCACTTTCAGATACTATGAAAACTGGTACATAGGGCACATTTCCCACAATTAACGTTAATTTAAAGACGTTGAGATTAACTGCAAGCTACCGCTAAATCACAATTCCTTTCATGTCCCAGTAGGAATGATGATGTTTAGGTACCCTTCTCCAAGGTGGATGTCCCATTGTTACAAAGCACATTTGACAGTTGTTGTTGTTGTTGTTGTTGTCTTCAGTCCTGAGACTGGTTTGATGCAGTTCTCCATACTACTCTATCCTGTGCAAACTTCTTCATCTCTCAGTACTTACTGCAACCTACATCCTTTTGAGTCTGCTTAGTGTATTCATCTCTTGGTCTCCCTCTACGATTTTTATCCTCCACGCTGCCCTCCAATGCTAAATTTGTGATCCCTTGATGCCTCAGAACATGTCCTACCAACCGGTCCCTTCTTCTTGTCAAGTTGTGCCACAAACTCCTCTTCTCCCCAATTCTGTTCAATACCTCATCATTAGTTATGTGATCTACCCATCTAATCTTCAGCATTCTTCTGTAGCACCACATTTCGAAAGCTTCTAATCTCTTCTTGTCCAAATTATTTATCGTCCATGTTTCACTTCAATACATGGCTACACTCCATACAAATACTTTCAGAAATGACTTCCTGACACTTAAATCTATACTCGATGTTAACAAATTTCTCTTCTTCAGAAACGCTTTCCTTGCCATTGCCAGTCTACATTTTATATCCTCTCTACTTCGACCATCATCTGTTATTTTGCCCCCCCAAATAACAAAACTCCTTTACTGCTTTAAGTGTCTCATTTCCTAATCTAATTCCCTCAGCATTACCCGACTTAATTCGACTACATTCCATTATCCTCGTTTTGCTTTCGTTGGTGTTCATCTTATATCCTCCTTTCAAGACACTGTCCATTCCGTTAAACTGCTCTTCCAAGTCCTTTGCCGTCTCTGATAGAATTACAATGTCATCGGCGAACCTCAAAGTTTTTATTTCTTCTCCATGGATTTGAATACCTACTCCGAATTTTTCTTTTGTTTCCTTTACTGCTTGCTCAATATACAGATTAAATAACATCGGGGACAGGCTACAACCCTGTCTCACTCCCTTCCCAACCACTGCTTCCCTTTCACGCCCCTCGACTCTTATAACTGCCATCTGGTTTCTGTACAAATTGTAAATAGCCTTTCGCTCCCTGTATTTTACCCCTGCCACCTTCAGAATTTGAAAGAGTATTCCAGTCAACATTGTCAAAAGCTTTCTGTAAGTCTACAAATGCTAGAAACGTAGGTTTGCCTTTCCTTAATCTATTTTCTAAGATAAGTCGTAGGGTCAGTATTGCCTCACGTGTTCCAACATTTCTGAGCAATCCAAACTGATCTTCCACGAGGTCGGCTTCTACGTTTTTCCATTCGTCTGTAAAGAATTCGCAATAGTATTTTGCAGCTGGGACTTATTAAACTGATAGTTCGGTAATTTTCACATCTGTCAGCACCTGCTTTCTTTGGGATTGGAATAATTATATTCTTCTTGAAGTCTGAGGGAATTTCGCTTGTCTCGTACATCTTGCTCACCAGATGGTAGAGTCTTGTCAGGACTGGCTCTCCCAAGGCTGTTAGTAGTTCTAATGGAATGTTGTCTACTCCTGCGGCCTTGTTTCGACTCAGGTCTTTCAGTGCTCTGTCAAACTCTTCACGCAGTATCGGATCTCGCATTTCATCTTCATCTACATCCTCTTCCATTTTCATAATATTGTCCTCAAGTACATCGCCCTTGTATAGACCCTCTATATACTCCTTCCACCTTTCTGCTTTTCCTTCTTTGCTTAGAACTGGGTTTCCATCTGAGCTCTTGATATTCATACAAGTGGTTCTCTTTTCTCCAAAGATCTCTCAAATTTTCCTGTAGGCAGTATTTATCCTACCCCTAGTGAGATAAGCCTCTACATCCTTACATTTGTCCTTTATCCATCCCTGCTTAGCCATTTCGCACTTCCTGTCGATCTCATTTTTGAGACGTTTGTATTCCTTTTTGCCTGCTTCATTTACTGCATTTTTATATTTTCTCCTTTAATCAATTAAATTCAATATTTTTTCTGTTACCCAAGGATTTCTACTAGCCCTTGTCTTTTTACCTACTTGATCCTCTACTGCCTTCACTACTCCATCTCTCAAAGCTACCCATTCTTCTTCTACTGTATTTCTTTCCCCTATTCCTGTCAATTGTTCCCTTATGCTCTCCCTGAAACTCTGTACAACCTCTGGTTCTTTCAGTTTATCCAGGTCCCATCTCCTTAAATTCCCACCTTTGTGCAGTTCCTTCATTTTTAATCTACAGTTCATAACCAATAGATTGTGGTCAGAGTCCACATCTGCCCCTGGAAATGTCTTACAATGTCATGCGTGACTGGAATTCGAGAGTAGGAAAAGGGAGAGAAGGAAACGTAGTGGGTGAATATGGATTTGGGGGAGAGAAATGAAAGAGGAAACCATCTGGTAGAATTTTGCACAGAGCATAACTTAATCATAGCTAACACTTGGTTCAAGAATCATAAAAGAAGGCTGTATACATGGAAGAATCCTGGAGATACTAGAAGGTATCAGATAGATTATATAATGGTAAGAGAGATTTAGGAACCATTTGACAGAAGGTGCTGTGAAAAATTTTTCTCTCTCACCTTTACATGAACTCATTTCGTTTTTGGATCAAAATGTAATGGAAAACAAAGTTATGTGCGAGGTTGAAGAGTTTTAAAAATACAATTTTTTACTTTACAACTGAATTTGTTTACGACACTGACCTTTACGGAAGATCAGTGTCTGGGAAAAAAAAGACCTGCAAATTATGAGATGTCGTATGACAGAACTATTTACCAAAACAAATTTTGTATTTTTACTGTTAAAATGTGCAGGAAAGCATTAAAATAGTAATTTAAGAAGTCTAAATTACAACCCCCCGATTGTCACAGTACCGGAACCTCTTCTTTCATAAATCAAGCAGTATATACCAATTTACATTTTAAAAAATGTTATTGATGTCTCGTATTGCTTGCACCTTTTCTTTTGTTTCACAGAAGTTATCTTTCAAATTTACAGTTACAGAATAAGGATATATCACCTTATTTGTGCACCCAAGCTGAAACAAATGATAACTGTGTCAAGGTCTTGCCTGTATCACTCTGATCTACATGTCAAACAAAAATATTTTAGCAACAATTTTCCACGCAAGACACACACATTTTAATTACCTGTAGTGTTGAATGTGAATGGTATGTGTAAGTGATGTTTTCAGTTTGTTCTTTGCCACTGAATAAATTTAGTTAGGATATTATTCTTTGCACCTAAGAGTGTTACCACTGACGTACACACTTCAGCAAAAAGTCAAGTTGAAATTCAACTGTCTATGTACCCACCCAAGACTTTGAAGTTTGTCAAATTTGACATTTTTTTGGATGGAGTTGTCTTTAACTGAAGGTAAGAACTAATAATTTAATCACTGACTGGAAAAAGGAAGCAAGTCCTTTTTTTTTCTTTCGAAAATAATCTGAGATATACACAAATCAAAACGAGTTTTGCATCACCCTGGTTCCCAGACAGACGTTGACTGTGGATATTGTATTACAGACACAGTCACTTTGTTCAAAGATGTCACTAAACCCACCCAAAGATGTAAACAACCATGTACGTGCAGCACCTATTAGATGGAGAGGGTATGACAGCCGATCAGTTCCACTCATTCTACCAGAAAGGAGGAACACGGCTCGTGTTGTCTGTAGTTCAATCATGCCTAGACGGTCAACACCACGGTTCGATAGTGTCCGCATTGTTACTCTGTGCCAGGAAGGGCTGGTAACAAGGGAAGTGTCCAGGCATCTCTGAGTGAACCAAAGTGATGATGTTCGGTTGTGGAGAAGATAGAGAGAGACAGGAACTGTCGATGACACGCCTCGCTAAGGCCACCGAAGAGCTACTACTGCCTGCGGATTATGTCTCGGAGGAACCCTGACAGCAACGCCACCATGTTGAATAATGCTTTTTGTGCAGTCACAGGATGTCGTGTTATGACTCAAACTGTGCCTAATAGGCCGCATGATGCACAACTTCACTCCCGACGTCCGTGGCGATGTACATCTTTGCAACCACGACACCATGCAGTGCGATACAGATGGGCCCAACAACATGCCGAATGGACCGCTCAAGATTGGCATCACGTTCTCTTCACCAATGAGTGTCGCACATGCCTTCAACCAGACAATCGTCGGATACGTTTTTGGAGGCAATCTGGTCAGGCTGAACGCCTTAGACACACTGTTCAGTGAGTGCAGCAAGGTGGAGGTTCCCTGCTATTTTGGGGTGGCATTATGTGAGGTTGACGTATGCCGCTTGTGATGATGGAAGGTGCAGTAACGGCTGTACAATATGTGAATGCCATCCTCCGACTGATAGGGCAACCATACCGGCTGCATATCGGCGAGGCATTCGTCTCCGTGGACGAAAATTCGTTCCCCCATCGTGCACATCTTGTGAATTACTTCCTACAGGATAACGACAGTGCAGAACTAGAGTGGCCAGCATGTTCTCCAGACATGAACCCTATCGAGCACGCCTGGGATAGATTGAAAAGGGTTGTTTATGTGCGACGTGACCCACTAACCATTCTGATAGATCTACACAGAACCTTCGTTGAGGAGTGGGACAATCTGGACCAACAGTGCCTTGATGAACTTGTGGATAGTATGCCACAACAAATACAGGCATGCATTAGTGCAAGAGGACATGCTACTGGGTATTGGAGGTACCAGTGTGTACAGCAATCTGGACCACCATCTCTGAAGGTCTCGCTGTATGGTGGTACAGCATGCAATGTGTGGTTTTCAGGAGCAATAAAAAGGGTGGAAATGATGTTTATGTTGATCTCTACTCCAATTTTCTGTACAGGTTCCGGAACTCTCGGAACCAAGGTGATTGAAAACTTTTTTTGATGTGTTTACATTTAATTTTTGAGCTGTCTACTCATCGATGAGTGGAAATGGGAAGAAAAAAATCAGTACTAATACAAAAAGTACAGCATTTTAAAGTTTGTAGTTAGTGGAATAGTGAAGAATGTCCAGACATTCTTCTGTTTTCCACTCACCAGTGTAAGCAGCATCACCAGATATCAGGCAAAGAATGTTACAACAATGGTACAAAGTGTCATTTAAACACATTGTTTCAGTTTTACTGTCTCATATTATTGTCAGTGTGTTTATGTAAGTTGCTATTTGTAGACCTGTAGCATGATGAGTTAAAGTGACTCTGAAATTGAAAAAGTACACAGGAGAAGAAAAGATGTAAGAAATATAGAAGACTATGTCAAAGAAAGATGCAAGAGAGCTAGATCACTAGGTCAGTAATACATAACCTCTAATGGATTACTTGTGCCCGCAAAACGGTCTGGTCCACCATGCAAGTAAGTTTTATATAAATGTTTTCCTGTGATGTTTGTCTTCATTTTACTGCTAAATATCTAAGTGAAGTATATTGTAGCTTGCTCAAACATTTTGTTCTGTTGCAGTTGTTCCAAAGTCTGTTTTGAACATTTCAAAGATGAGGATCAAATGGAAATAATTAGGAGATTTAATGATGGTAAAACTAAGTGGGGGAAAGATCTGTATTTAATGGGACTGATAGAGGATTCACCTGTACAAAGGAGAAGGAGCAGAAAAGAAAATCCGACATTTGTGAAGAAAGGTACATACAGATTCTTTGATATGAAACAGACCGAAAGGATACAGGTACGTCGCAAAGCCTTTTGCAGTTTGCATGCTGTGAGTGATAAGACTGTTGTACACTTAACATCATCCTTGTTAATGGACAGTCTCCAGATGAACATAGAGGAAAGAATGTTAACAGGGGAAATATAGCTGGAGCTGATGTCATTGCTAAGATTGATGCTCATATTTGATCTTCCCCAACCCACCAGTCACACTACAGTGGCAAAAGTATTGTATATTTGGATTCCAACATAAATATGAGAAACTGCACGACTTGTATTGTGACAAAAATCCAGAATTGACGATGAAGTTTGAATATTATCTCAAAAAATTCAATGAAAATTTTCATTATAGATTCGGTCGTCCACAAGTAGATGTACATTCTGCGTGTGAGGAGCTTCTAGTCAAAATTAAATCTCCATTCTTGAACGGAGTTGCAAAATGAGTGGCTGACACAACACAGATCTGATGGGTTACAAGCGATGAGCATCCAAGTTTTATAAAAACCGACAAGAGGTGATAAAACTGTGTGCTAGAAGGAATGATAGAGGATCTGGCCTGGCACTGTAAGAAATATAGAAGACTATGTCAAAGAAAGATGCAAGAGAGCTAGATCACTAGGATCTGGTGTTCTGATTATATGCAAAATGTTCCCCTTCCTTGTCTTCCTGTACAGGAAATGCTCTACTTAAGAAAACCGTGGCTTTTTGTATTTGGAATCCATAACCTGAAAGACAATAGAGCACAGTTTTATTGCTACCATGAAGGATAAGGCAAACGATGTCTCAATGAAGTGTGCACATTTCTCAGTGACTGTGTAAGTGGACTACCTGACTCACTGAAAGAACTACGTGTTAAGTGATTCTTGTGGCGGGCAAAACAAAAACAATACTGTTGTGTGGTACCTGATGTATTTTCCAATGACAGGAAAATTTCAAATAATTCAGCATTATTTTCCTGTTCGAGGTCACTCCTTCCTCCCATGTGATAGGGATTTTGCCATAATAAAGAGAGTCATATGACAACAAGACAGAATCTCCTCTGTCAAACAGTGCGTTGAAATGATAGTTAATTCAAGAAAAACACTGAATTCGTTTCAAGTCAAAATTATTGAACATAAAGATATTATTGACTTTAAGAAATGGTGGCCACACCACTTTAAAAAATCTTCAATTGCCATAAATTGTCAAGCAAAAGTAAGATTTTTCGCTTACTAAATTTTGGCATTTGACCTATAAGCATCAGAATCCAGAGTATGTTTGTTCAGAATGGGTAGATGGACTGCTTTGCAATACACACAGGCTTTTTAAAGGAAAACAAATACCTGATTATCCCAGAACTACGGCATACAATGGTAAGATTCCTATAAATACGCAGAAGCTGCAAGAGCTTAATAAAATAATGAAGTACATTCCATTAGAGTATCAAGACATTTTTAACAACATTCTTCAGTGGCCCACAGGAAATAATGATTTCCAGTCTGATGTAGAAGATTAGAACTTCCAAAGAGACAACATAGTACATTTGATGAAGATTAAAGTGTTAAAGAATATTGTTAATTACAATTTTTTTTATATTCTATCACAGTACATTGTTGTTCTTAAGATTTTTACTAAATAAATTGTTAGAACAAAAATAAAAATAAATAGCTGAGTAAACCTATGTTACTGTTACATTCTTTGCTAACTCCCCATGAGAGGATAATTTATTGGAAAACGGACGAATGTCCACCAACTTCCAAACAGGATAGCTTCAAAAATATTTATCAACTGCACTGGAACAACTCATCACTGTGTACAGATAACCTAGTTCTACAAGTTTGTAATGGAGCACAAAACTGTAAGTTTTAACAAGTTTTTTTAGTTTTCTCTAAACAGAGATGATTGGACTTTCTTCCTTTTTCCAATCAGTGATTCAATTACACTGCCAAATACTTTTCATTATTATTTATACTTAATACAGACTAAAGAGTTACAGTGCACAAACTGAGGTCTCTACTGTTATCAGAATTAAGCTTTGTCTAAAAAAAGAAAAGTAGGTGACGGACACACACACACACACACACACACACACACACACACACACACACACACACACACACACACAGAGAGAGAGAGAGAGAGAGAGAGAGAGAGAGAGAGAGAGAGAGAGAGAGAGAGGGGGGGGGGGGAAGATTGGGATCTGTAAGTCAACTCATTACTGAGTAGGTCTCTGAAATAGGGAAATTGGCGTCCTACTAATGACCAGGTACACTTACACAAGTTTTCAAACCTGAATTTATTGAAAATGGCTAGAGTTGGGACAGCACTATTTGGCAGTTTACAATGAAGACACATAGGTATCCCTTTACCAAATATGACTAAATTCCAAAATGGTCACCTGAATAGCCCTTGTGAGATCCCATGCTATGAATGTATTACCACATTTAATTATTTATCTGTGTTTCTACTCACTGTAATTGGACTTAACCTTCTGAAGGTAAGGACTATTCATCCCATTTGTCACAGTTGAATGAATAGAGTCTTGATACTTGTTTAGAGTCTATAAATAACCATACATATATACTTACTTGATACTGGTTAGCAGGACAAGACCAGTTGCTCACAAGTGCAAATAGGATTGAGCATCTCTTAGAATGCAAAAGTTTTGCCATGTATTTGCTATCTTCATTTACAGTCTAATTTTATAAAAATTGGAAGTAGATGTTTTTATTGATGCTGGATAAACAAGACTAATATTAAATACATTTGACAGTTGATGCACATTACAAATGAAATTTGTGATACTACACAAAAGCTATTTATTATAGTTATAATTTATGACAGCCCAAAAACATTCCTGAAGGACTTTGTACTGACAGAATTACTATTCAAACACAAACACTATAAAGTGCACAGATACTCAACGAAATCTCCTGCCAAGAGTGAAATTGTGTGTTGGGCCGTAGTTAGAACTCGAGGCATTTTTCTTTTGTCAACAGTGCTTTAACCAACGGAGCCACCGAAATGTGCATAACAACACACACTAGTTTCATGAAGTATGCAGACAGATGTCAGTGAAGTTTTGTAAGTGTATAGAGAAGAGGTAATGACTACCTGGAGGGAGGCCATGAGATGAACTCTGATAACTGCTGATAAATTATCTACAAAATTCAAGTGTCTGAGTTCATCTCCTTGCATGGAAAATAGTAAAGATTCTGAGTTAAATGCACATTAGTGCAATTCATGATAAACCCCCAATCCCCATTATTTGTAAGCCAGTGTTTACGGAAATCATTTTCATCGCCAGACTTTATACCGGATAATTGCTAGTCAGTTAACACAAATTTTATAATTGCGACTTGTCATATATGAGTATCACTGAACAAATATTCATGTCGCTTTAGAGCATTCAGGCCAATCTGTATAATACATACAAAAGAGGCAAACTTCAAAAAACAGGAAAGAAGCAGAATTTATAAACATCTGAGGAGATGCTACACACACAATTTCTTCTTTCTTCCATTTCACTATATACAAGTTCAAGATGAATTTATATCAGTCTGATAAAGTGCAACTAAAACTTGAGAGAAACTGAACCGAAGGTTTCAAGGTTTTACAATAAACACTTCTGTAGGTGCATATGAAAGTTTATTTATCAAATAATTATGGAAAAATCGCAATACATTATTAAAATGTTTGGTCAACAATTTTTCAAAAATTCAATGAACAGAAATGAAAGTAAAATCTACAAATGACTTTGTTTTACACACTTACTGACAACAAAGTGCAGAGTATTAACTGCATAAAATATACCATTGTTTTTCTTACTATATAAAATATGAAACTTAGTTCAGGTAATTTTATCTGTTCATATCAGTACCTATCTCTTGAGAGAGATCGTGAACGAGACCGACGGGGAGAGCGGCTTCTAGAACGCGATCTGCTATATGACCTCCTACGGGGAGAGCGAGATCTTGATCGCCAGGACCTCCTGCCACCCTCACGACTTCTCCCTGTTGACATCTCAACACGAACACGTGTGCCACACAGACGTGTACCGTCCAGAGCTCGCACTGCATCCTCTGCATCCCTAGGGTCTGCAAACTCAATAAAAGCAAAACCAGGTGGGTTCCTTGCTACCCAAACATCTTTCAGCGGGCCAAACTTGCTGAAGGCAGTCTCTAACTCATATTTCGACGTGTTGCTCCCCAGGTTACCCACGTACACCTTGCACGAAAGGTCCCATTCACGGTATCGAGACATGTTTTCCGGCAGATGGCAAGATGTTGTAAATGGGAGCCCTGAAACAATTGTTTAAGTACTGAAAGTGGTCCCACTTGCCCATATTGAATTTTTAACGCCATATAAATACAAATTATTTTTTTCAGAGAGAGACTAATGTAGGAAAGAAAAAATAAATAAGTAAAAAATGTGAGGTATTTTAACAGTATTTTCAACATAAACATAAAAATCAAGTTACATTTCCTGAATGCAAAAACTAAGTCTCCTGTTGGTAAAAGTCTAGAATAGGGCCAGTGGCATACTTACGTGTTTCATGCAGGAATGTTGTCAGCACTTGCCGTGAGGTATGATGGGAACAAAAGCAGGTGTGTCAGCTGTATGTGTGACACAGCCAATGAGAGAGCAGCAGGCAGACGACGTGTTTCGAAGTAATACATTTGGAAGAAAGGGTGAAAGATTGCTGTAAATGAGTATTATAAATTTAATTGTTCCTTGTTTGAGCTGCAGCTATTTAAACTGTGATAGTATCTGCAAACCAAGGACAGCGGAACAACTTATGATATATTCGAAAAAGCACTGAAATATTTCTCTGCTCTGTATTGCTATGCGACTGATCTGCACAAGCACACTGATAAGTGGATCAGTGTTGCAATTAAAAATCATGGGGGTCAGGAGGTGTTTCACTGTTTATTACTGATAAACACTGATCCACTTACCTTCTCCCATGACTGAAATAAAAAAACATTGATCCACTATCTCAAAGTGGCGGCTTTTGCTCTACTTCCAGATGATTCCACCCACACAAACCTTCGATTCTTTAAGAATCATTTTACAACCATGTTTGATACATTTTTGTGTCTGTACAGTTAGTTCACAAGACAACCAATGGACTACATCACTGCGCAGAACTAAATCACTCTTAAGTCAATCCATGTAATAGCACTTGCTGTCATGAACACAAAATATCTCTCTCAAAACTCTCTAATGCATCGAAAAACAGCAAACAAGGCAATGGTTTCCAATCCAGTGTTAGAAATACGCTGCCTCTGTTCTTGCCTCTCACCAATTATGTCAAAATCTTCCCACTGGCTACGTGAAACTGAAGCATTGCTAACCTATGAGCAATAGACAATCACTGCTGTAACTGCCGCTGGCCCTGATCTAGACTTTAGCCTTTCCTGAATTACGCTGCAGGAAGAATGTTAATGCCATAATTGCACTATGGTAAAAATCAATACAAAGCACATTCACAATTTTACATTCAGTAAATAACTAACGGGTCCATATAGCACCAAATATGCATAAACAATTATATTATAAAACCATAATAACAAGCATTTCATATGTCTCGGAGAACCGATGCAATGTGAATTAATACAAAACCGTATAGCAACTACACTAGTTTCAGACAGGAACAATCACAGAAATATCTTTCTTAAGTTAATAGAAAAATTTCTTAATCTCAAATTAACTAAATGAGTAGATGAAAGGATTCTGTTTTTTATGTAAAACAATACCGAAATACAGTGATTTCATAACACTTTAATTAGTTTCAAGAGCTTCAGTATGAGACAGACTTAAGGTGAGCCATGACAAGTGGAAGGGATAGTAAGATGACTGGGGTAAGTGGTAAGAAATGCAGTATATATTGTGTATTTCACCTACCTCTCTATGTTTTGATATGTGCTTGTATGATGTATGTGGTTGCCTGTAACGGAAGACACCTTCATTTAATATTAAATACCATCAATAAAAGAATGAAGCTTGCATTTATTTCTACTTTGAGGAACACTTATGATGTAAGGGCCTTGACATATACCTGAAACTGACTCAAAATTTTATCTGTAATTTGCTGATATTTATTAATACTCCTGTTTTTGAATGTAAAGATCGATAGTTATTCATAATTCAACAATTTGTAAACATCTAACACTTTATCCTCCAAATAAAGTCTTGACATTTTGCTGAGAGACCTTCTACAGTTTTGTTGCTGGGAAAGTTACAAGATAGTATGTTAAAACCAATTATTAAATAACAGCAGCAACGCTGTCTATGGGGCCCAGAGAATGCTGTACTGCAGGGAGAAACAACAAAACACTTGACATTGACTGGGTGACAACAAAACTTAACAATTATGAAAAAGTTGGTAAATATGGAAATTAACCGTTGGTGATTGACTGGAATGTGGGAGATATGTTATACATCAGGGTAGCGAGAAAATATTTTACCATACAAGCTAATTCTTGAACTTTCCATAGCAACTAGTAAACCCTATATAGACGAAACAGTGCTTGGCTGTGGGGAGTTATTGTTATATTCCGACTCCCTAAACGACCGCAGATACTAAGCACTACTTGTCCGCAATATCATACAGCCTACCGTTTTAAGTTGAATGCTGTATGTCAATCACACACCTGAGACTGAAATACTGGACTTAAAATGGATTCGAGTTTATGATAAAATACTAAAAGCCATCAAATCATCAGTATTAAGTCACTAGATTTTCACACACCATCAGTATAAGTTAATTCACGTTTCTGACTAACTTCCGATAACAAGGAAGGCCGAAGTGATAAAAGTCGAAGACTTTTTCCTCAGTTACATTCATTTCTAGAATTTTCAGTCTGAGACTTAGGGGTGAAAATATATGGGGTGGCGAGCAACGGGTAACAGGGAAAGGTTAAGTACATAGGCCAATACATTCGGGTTTCCTTCCATTCCAGTCGTTGCGTAATCCAGACAGGTAATTCATAAATCAGATTGTTAGCTAAATAAAGGGGTGGTTAATATTACGATCCTTGTACTAAAGGCACCCTTACAGCTACTCAACTTTTATACTTACGGGACACGAACACAGAAATTACAACAAATTTACGTTCTCGAGAGTTGATCCTGCTACTGTTGTACGGCTTTTCCCGGCATGTTTCGTACGTCAACAAAGACTACAAGCATGTTCGTTGGACACAACTATGTAGTCAGTTGGTGTGAGCAAAACTATTTCAAAATGAAATTGCTTGCTTCCATATGCCCTAGTCCCGAATATCAAAATAAATTTTCATAAAATGACATGTTATACATTTTTTTAACAAAAGTTAATAACAGAGAAATTACCACACGCTTGAAATAAACCCTGAAGAGTAATTAAAATTTTAAGTATAGGCGAAAGCTAATCAATATAACGAAATAATATTAAAATTTCTGATGAAATACAGTGGACATACAACTGTTGACAGACGATCGATAGACATCAGGAAATGAAGCGTTGAGTTAGAATCTCTGACGATCATTTTGGATCAAGGTGAAGCGGAAAGTATATTCTCAAAGAAACAGTGTCATTTCTGGGATATTTACGCCTCGAATTGAAAGACGTCCTAAGTGTAAGGTATGTAATGTCAGTAATATGCTTCAAATATACTGCGCGAATTGAGTAAAACAATAAAGCTGTAATAGTTGAAATTTTCTAGGTAGATTTCGGTAGCCATTATGGATATCCAATACTATTGTGACTTGAGGGGGGAGTCCTTAGTGGTGCAAGTATCAGATCACATTAAAAGTCAAGTCTATTGGGCTTTCTGTTACTACCTGCGTAAAGTTTTTTTTAGGAAGGATTTTGCGAAATACTTCAGAACAATTTTGAATTGCGCATGTAGTATGCCCCCACCCCCCTTTCTATGTCTTCGTTGCGGTTACAGACCGTTCTGTAGCGTAGCCGGAGGACTGGGTAATGTTGAAAGTTCATAAGTTGGTTAAGAGTTGAGGCCAGTAATTTGAAAGCTAATTAAAAGTAGTGGTAAGAAATTAATCAGTAGTGCAGCATAATATTTATGTCGGCGTCATATCAATGGAGTTCCAATAGAACTTCCAGTAGGCAGCTTTTACAGATTTTTTTTCGTATAAAAACCTTTCTGAACGTTGCACTCGCCTATTGGAGTGCGGTAACCCATGTTAACAAACTGAAACGAAACGATTAGATACTCACAAAATTTCACATTTAAAAAAATGTCGTTACTGTATTTGAAGAAGTATCAGATTTGTATGAATCATAACTTAAGGTTTTGCATTTTTTCCTTTACGCATAGCAGAGGTAGAAGTTTAGTGTGTCCATGCCTATGTAACTGTTCTAACTAGTGAATCCGATTTGGGGAGCCCAAACATGTTTTCTCTTCATTTAGCCCTAGTTGTAATGCATCCCTAAAATTTTCATTAAACATCGTTTCATGTGTGATCTCCTATACATCCTTCCACTGGTGTTGGAAATGTTGGCTAAAGCTACATACTGGACCCTCACCCCCTTAACCCTGAAATCTTTGTTGCAGACTGATCTGTTGTGCAGCCCAAGATGTAGGTTATGTTGGAACAATTTGGTTGTGAGTTGGCAAAGCCAACGAATGAGAAAGCAGCAAAACTGATTGTGGTAACAAACTGATGGGTAGCAAAGCCTAATATTTACATCAAACAATGGAAAATCCGGGAAGGAATGTCTCATTATTATGAGAAGGAAAGTTCCTACTCACAATATAGTGGAGATGCTGAGTTGCAGATAGGCACAACAAAGAGACTCTCGCAATTAAATCTTTTGGCCATTGGTCTTCGTCAGCAACACACACACACACACACACACACACACACACACACACACACACACACACGACTCCAGTCTCAGGCAACTGAAACCACAATGTGAGCAGCAGCACTATTGCATGGTGGGAGTGGCGATTGGGACAGGGTGAGGAGGAGGGGGAGGGATAGTATGGTGGGGGTGCCGGATAGTGAAGTACTGCAGGTTAGATGGAGGGCAGGGGAGAGGTGGGAGGGGGAAGTAGTGGAAAAGGAGAGAAATAAAACAACTGGTTGTGACAGTGGAATGATGGCTGTGTAGTGCGGGAATGGGAATAAGTAAGGGCTGGATGGGTGAGGACTAACAAAGGTTGAGGCAAAGGGTGTTACGGGAACGTAGGATGTATTGCAGGGAAAGTTCCCACCTGCGCAGTTCAGAAAAACTGGTGTTGGGAAGGATCCGTATGGCACAGGCTGTGGAGCAGTCCTTGAAATGAAGGATGTCATGTTTGTCAGTGTGTTCAGCAACAGGGTGGTCTCCTTGTTTCTTGGCCACAGTTTGTCGGTGGCCATTCATGTGGACAGACTGTTTGCTGATTATCATACCTGCGTAGAATGCAGCACGGTGGTTGCAGCTTAGCTTGTAAATAACACGACTGGTTTCACAGGTAGCCCTGCCTTTGATGGGATAAGTGATGTTAGTGACTGGACTGGAGTAGATGGTGTTGGGAGGATGTATGGGACAGGTCCTGCATCTAGGTCTCACACAGGAGTATGAGCCATGAGGGATTGTGTAGGGATGGACGAGTATATTGTGTAGGTTCGGTGGATGCCGGAATACCACTGTGGGAGGTGTGGGAAGGATAATGAACAGGACATTTCTCATTTCAGGGCTCGACGAGAAGTAATCGAAACCCTGGCGGAGAATGTAATTCAGTTGCTCCAGTCCTGGGTGGTACTGAATTGGAATGCTCCTCTGTGGCTGGACGGTGGGACTTTGGGAGGTGGTGGGAGATTCGAAAGATAAGGCATGGGAGATTTGTAAATGACCAGTGGGAAAAGCAGACACCAGACTCGTATTCATTGAAAGAATCTCATCCATGATAGAAGTGGCTTTCAAGGTGCTTCTTCGCCCAATTTGTGAGTATTGTTCATCTAACTGCGATCCCTATCAGATAGGACGGATAGAGGAGATAGAGAAGATCCAATAAAGATCGGCACGTTTCATCATAGGATCATTTAGCTGGCAAGATAACCTTATGAAGATGCTAAACAAACTACTCTTGCAGACGTTACAAGAGAGGCAGTGTGCATCATGGAGAGATTTACTCTCGAAATTTCGGAACAGCACTTTTCAGGAGGAGTCGGACAACATATTACTTCCGCCCCCCTCCCCCCATACATCTCGCATATTGACCACGAGGAGAAAATTCGAGAAATTAGAGCCAGTACATAGGCTTACAAACAATCATTCTTCCCACGCACTATTTGCGAGGGGAACAGGGTTGGAGAGATCTGATAGTCTTGCTGAACATACCCTCCGCCACACACCAGTAGGTGGCTTGTAGAGTATGATGTAGATGTACAAGGTTGGAAGGATAGTTAGGGTCTGTGAAGGTTTCAGTGAGTCCCTCAGTATATTTCGAGAGGGACTGCTTGTCACTGCAGATCTGACGACCACGGATTGCTAGGCTCTACGGAAGGTACTTCTTAGTATGGAATGGGTGGCAGCTGTCGAAGTGGCGTATTGCTGGTGGTTAATAGGTTTGATATGGACAGAGGTACTGATGTAGTTTAGTTATCTTTGAGGTGGAGGTCTACATCCAGGAAGGTTGCTTGTTGGCTTGAGTAGGGTCAGGTGAAGCAAATGGTGGAGAAGTTGTTGAGGTTCTGGAGGAAAGTGGATATGGTGTCCTCACCTTCGATCCAGATTGAATCTGAACCAGGTGAGGTGTTAAGGATTCTGGGTTTTTAGGAAGGATTCCTCTAGATGGCCCTTGAATACGTTGGCTTAGGGTGGTGCCATGTTTGTGCCCATAGCCATAACCCAGATTTGTTTGTACGTAATGCCTTCAAAGCAGATGTAATTTCTATGGGCGGGTAGGTTCCAGGTCATAGGTTGAAGATGAGAGTGAATGAGAGCAGATATTCTCTCTGCGGGGGCAAAGTAACTGGCCACAATGGGGCGTCTTGGGTGGTTAGGTTTATGAACTTTAGGAAGGATGTATTAGGTAGGAGTGAGTAGAGAGATGAACTCTGGGGAGAGGTTCTAAGATTTTCCAAAGGATTTGAGTAGTGACTGCTGGATTATTGGAATGGAGTCACTGTGGCAAGGTCTGTAGGTGGAAGTATCAGATAGCCTGCAGTCTCCTTCCACTAGGTAAACCCTGCGGTTCAAAACCAACAGTGGTGGAGCCTTTGTCTGCAGGTAGGATTATAAGGTTGGGTTCAGGTTTTAGCTGGTGGACTGTGGTTCTTTCTGAGGATGTAACATTGATTTGCATGTTGAGGGATCTAGGGAATGATGGTGAGGCAGGGTTCGAATTTAATAAATGGTGGAAGGTTAACGGGGCGGTTTGGTGGCAATGGGTATGGATGGGGGAGTGAAATGCGTTAGACAAGGTTCAATATTGGTCTTTGGTTGAGGCTGGGTTGTAGTGTTGTTGGTGGTGAAGTGTTTCCACTGTAGGGACTGGGAGAATGAGAGAAGTTCTATAACAAGGCCTGCATGATTGGATTTGGGAATGGGGCAAAAGGTGAGGCCTTTGAAAAGAACGGAAAGGTTCATGACTGAGTTGCGGGTCTGTTTAGGTTCTGGATTCTGTGTGGTGGATGGAGGGAGTTTGGGAGGGTGGGGTAAGTGTAGTAGGTCTGTGAGACACGATTTTTCAGCTATGAGGGGATGTGGGGGAGGTTTGGAGGTTGTTGTAGAGGCGGTGGACAGTGGTACTCCAAGGTGGGGGTAGGTAGTGAGCTGGATGGAGAGCTTTTTGAGGTGGGGTTGTGCCTGTTGCTCATGTTCCTGCGGAGAAAAGAGTTTCGACTTGTGTTACGGGTTCCAGGAATTTGAGATTGTGGATGGAGAGAAGGTACTGCAAGGAGGGCTAAGGATTGGCGGAATCTGAGGTCATTGTGGAAGGAGGGGTGGCAGCAAGAGATGGGTAATTTGATGGTGAGGCCATTAGGGAGGATTCCATGCGCCAAGCAACAATGCGGGAACAGTAAGTGGGGCTGGGATCTGGCTAGGGATAAGGAAACTTTTCTGTTTTGACGCAGATGGAAGGAGCAAGGATCCATGATGGTGGAAAAATGTGAAAGATTGTGTAAATTATGTGGAATTACGTCCTAAAAATTTCGCAAAAATACAGCCAAATACATGCAAAAATTCTCAAAAAGGATGAAATGGATGGGAAAGGTGGAAACAAGATGAAATCTTAGGGAATCGACGATAGCGAAAGGTGAAAACTCACTAATATTGGTGAGAAATCACAAGGATCAAAGTGAAGAATAACTAATAAAAAATATATATTACTGTGGCTAGCCAGTCTGAGGGTGGATAAGTGTGAAGAAGGGGATGGAAGGTGCGACTGGATGGTGGAATTAGTGGATGTGAACTCGGATAGAACGGAGGAAGTGTGGGGGTGGGGAGGGGTTCGTAGGATGAGATACAATGTCGTGTGACACTGGAAAGGTGTGGGAGTTAACACGCAAAAAAAGGAAAATGAGTCGGGGAGAGTGACCAGTTTGAAAGTATAGGATTAATTATATCGGCGGGAGTAAAATGGGATTTAAGATGCTGCACCAACAATCAGCGTGGTCCTGTAGCCTCTGTTGTGCCTGTTGTGCATGGCAGAAATACAGTGTGGCTCCTCAGTAGAGTGTGCAGTGCAGTTTGTAAGGCAACAAGAGAAACACAGGAAAGATGAGAAAGAGGGACGGATGTTGAGTATAATAGTAACAAAGGAAAACTGCACTGGGTTATGATCGAAGAAAAGGCATCGGGCAAAAATCAAACAATGGAAAATCCAGGATGGAATGTGAAGAGGGTCCAATATGTAACTTTCATCGAAACCTCAGCCCACATTCTACTTTCTTGGTGTCTTATTGTCACCCATGCTTAACTCTAGTAAGCAAGCATTGTACTGCTATGGTTTTATAAAACTTCAGCTTCGTCCTTTCTTGGCTTTATTCTGCAACTTCTTTTTACAGCATTAAACCGTGAAACAAATCCAGCTGACGTTAAATCAAGCACAGTATGAACTTTTACTTATGTAATTGAAGCATGGGTAATAAAACATCAAGAAAGTAGAATGCATCCCAAAAAAAAAGTGGTATGATGCAGAAGAGAAGATGTAAAAGAACTGACACAAGCAAAGTTTAAGAAATTTATGATCCAAATGAAGAAATTGAAGTAAATGTCATATATGAAAAGGAAAAAAATCTGAGTAGGCCTACTAAAATATTGTTCATTTTAACATAAATTTAAAAAAAAAAAACCTCATTTGTGATTAGTGAAACAACACCTGCTGAACATCATCTGCTGAATAAGTGTGCTTCATTACTTACATTCAAAATATGATATGGATGTTAACTCTCAGATTTTGCTAAGAAAACATTACGTTCTTGCTACTGAATGGGAACTTCTGATATTTGGTTGGCAAAGTGCAATCATCATCATCATCATTTAAGACTGATTATGCCTTTCAGCGTTCAGTCTGGAGCATAGCCCCCCTTATAAAATTCCTCCATGATCCCCTATTCAGTGCTAACATTGGTGCCTCTTCTGATGTTAAACCTATTACTTCAAAATCATTCTTAACCGAATCCAGGTAGCTTCTCCTTGGTCTGCCCCGACTCCTCCTTCCCTCTACTGCTGAACCCATGAGTCTCTTGGGTAACCTTGCTTCTCCCATGCGTGTAACATGACCCCACCATCGAAGCCTGTTCGCCCTGACTGCTACATCTATAGAGTTCATTCCCAGTTTTTCTTTGATTTCCTCATTGTGGACACCCTCCTGCCATTGTTCCCATCTACTAGTACCTGCAATCATCCTAGCTACTTTCATATCCGTAACCTCAACCTTATTGATAAGGTAACCTAAATCCACCCAGCTTTCGCTCTCATACAACAAAGTTGGTCGAAAGATTGAACGGTGCACAGATAACTTAGTCTTGGTACTGACTTCCTTCTTGCAGAAGAGAGTAGATCGTAGCTGAGCGCTCACTGCATTAGCCTTGCTACACCTCGCTTCCAGTTCTTTCACTATGCTGCCATCCTGTGAGAATATGCATCCTAAGTACTTGAAACCGTCCACCTGTTCTAACTTTGTTCCTCCTATTTGGCACTCAATCCGTTTATATTTCTTTCCCACTGACATTACTTTCGTTTTGGAGATGCTAATCTTCATACCATAGTCCTTACATTTCTGATCTAGCTCTGAAATATTACTCTGCAAACTTTCAATCGAATCTGCCATCACAACTAAGTCATCCGCATATGCAAGACTGCTTATTTTGTGTTCACATATCTTAATCTCACCCAGCCAGTCTATTGTTTTCAACATATGATCCATAAATAATATGAACAACAGTGGAGACAGGTTGCAGCCTTGTCTTACCCCTGAAACTACTCTGAACCATGAACTCAATTTACCGTCTACTCTAACTGCTGCCTGACTATCCATGTAAAGACCTTTAATTGCTTGCAAAAGTTTGCCTCCTATTCCATAATCTCGTAGAACAGACAATAACTTCCTCCTAGCAACCCGGTCATATGCGTTTTCTAGATCTATAAAGCATAGATACAATTCCCTGTTCCACTCATAACACTTCTCCATTATTTGTCGTAAGCTAAAGATCTGGTCCTGACAACCTCTAAGAGGCCTAAACCCACACTGATTTTCATCCAATTGCTCCTCAACTAATACTCGCACTTTCCTTTCAACAATACCTGAGCAGATTTTACCCACAATGCTGATTAAAGAGATACCTCTGTAGTTGTTACAGTCTTTTCTGTTTCCATGTTTAAAGATTGGTGTGATTACTGCTTTTGTCCAGTCTGATGGAACCTGTCCCGACTCCCAGGCCATTTCAATTATCCTGTGTAGCGATTTAAGACCTGACATTCCACTGTACTTGATGAGTTCAGACTTAATTTCATCCACCCCAGCTGCTTTATTGCACTGCAATCTATTGACCATTTTCTCCACTTCCTCAAACGTGATCCTATTTCTATCATCATTCCTGTCCCATTCTACCTTGAAATCTGAAACATTACTGATCGTATTTTCACCTACATTGAGCAACTCTTCAAAATATTCCCTCCATCTGCCCAAGGCATCCACAGGATTCACCATCAGTTTTCCTGACCTGTCCAAAATACTTTTCATTTCCTTCTTACCTCCCTTTCGAAGACTGCTAATTACACTCCAGAATGGTTTTCCAGCAGCTTGACCCAATGTCTCCAACCTGTTTCCAAAGTCTTCCCAAGATTTCTTCTTGGATGCTGCAATTATCTGTTTGACTTTGTTTCTTTCTTCAACATAACTTTCTCTGTCTACCTTTTACAGGCTGCCTTGACTGTGTCATTCCACCAAGCTGTTTGCTTCCTCCTACTTTTACACACTACTGTTCCAAGACATTCTTTAGCCACTTGTAGTACTGTGTCCCTGTACCTTGTCCATTCCTTTTCCAATGACTGTAATTGACTACATTCAACTAACTGGTACCTTTTTGAGATCGCTATTATGTACTTGTGCCTGATTTCCTTATCCTGAAGTTTCACCACTCTTATCCTCCTACATATGGACCTGACCTCCTGCACTTTCGGCCTCGCAATCCCAATTTCACTGCAGATTAAATAATGATCAGTGTCATCAAAGAATCCCCTGAATACACGTGTGTCCCTCACAGCCTTCCTGAATTCCTGATCTGTTATTATATAGTCAATGACAGATCTGGTTCCCCTGCTTTCCCAAGTATACCGGTGAATGTTCTTATGTTTAAAAAAGGAGTTTGTGATTACTAAGCCCATACTGGCACAGAAATCCAAGGATTGCTGCCCGTTCCCGTTGGCCTCCATATCCTCTCCAAATTTACCCATAACCTTTTCATACCCTTCTGTTCGATTTCCAATCCTGGCGTTAAAATCACCCATGAGCGGAACACTGTCCTTGTCCTTTACTCTAACAACTACATCACTGAGTGCCTCATAAAAACTATCCATGTTATCTTGATCAGTCCCTTCACAATGCAAATATACTGACACAATCCTAATTTTCTTGCTAGACACTGTCAAATCTATCCACATCAGTCGTTCGTTTACATACCTTATTGCAACTACGCTGGGTTCCATTTCTTTCCTGATGTAAAGCCCTACACCCCATTGTGCTATTCCTGCTTTGAATCCTGACAAGTAGACCTTGTATTCTCCCACGTCTTCTTTCTCACCCCTTACCCGAATGTCACTAACAGCTAAAACGTCCAGCCCCATCTTACTTGCAGCCTCTGCCAGCTCTACCTTTTTCCAAGAGTAGCCCCCATTGATATTAATAGCTCCCCATCTCATTACCATTTGTTTGCCAAGTCGTATCTTAAGACTTGGCAAAGTGCAATTTTTTTTTCCAAATTAGAAAATGTCAGGCGGGTTATTACTTGTTTTAGGATAAAAAATTCTCTTTTTTTCCTATCAATGGGTACCTCATAGACTTTTTGATTATATCGAATGTGTTGCACTGAAGTTATTTAAGCAGTAAATGAGGAAAACAAATTGGTAGTAAATCACTGCTGTAGAAGTAATGTAGAGCACAATGTAGCATCTGTAAATGCTGCTGAGAAAGAAATGGTTAAGTCACTGGCTGAAAACTTACCATGAGTCAGTAAACTGTGTCATTTCACTAATGGGTGCACTGCTCTATATAAAAATAGAAAAAGCTTTAAAAACTGATGTGAACAAAAATGGTTTTTCTATAGGCACTGAAAGCTTTGTTTTTGCTTCTAGCCACTATAAATGTGTTTGATAGATTGGGGGAACTGTAAAATATGTGTTGAGAAAAGCTAAATAACAGCTGCCTCTGATGATTACAATTTCTGCACTGCTAACAGTGACAAAAGGGTTTTTCCTACTTGGAGAAAATCAACACTCATTTCTCTATGCAAGCATCTTGATGAATTTTACAACCTGCGCAACACATGGTACCAGATACTTATCACAATTACAAACCACATTCCTGTGGCTCATTAGAGATTAGAAGAGTGACATGTTCTGAAAAGTCTCACTTGATTTTTCTCATCCAGGGGCCCATCCTCTACCAAACTATATTGTAGCAGCTGTTTCTGATGAGAGGTACTTGCCTTCATAAGGAACATGTGTGATAAAGAGGATGCTGAATTGTTTTTCACCCATCTGGACCAGCAATGTTGTTCTTTTGCCCTGAGCAGGAAAAGACTTCACCTTTGGAAAACATTTTAGATGCTGCTGATGTGCCTGATTTGAGCACACTGGGAAGAATGTTTTACTTTAATGAAAACAATTTTAATTTAACACAATCTAATTTTTCACAGTTGACTGCAGAGGTGCTATTAAAACTTCGAGAACTCCAAGAAGTTCCACTCCTGAATGTGTACGTTTTAAATTTAAACGTTTGTCTACATGGAATAATTAGTTAAAATGCTCATTTGATAGTTCTAAACAAAAGTATTTCAATTAAAACTATAACTTTAGGCTCCATCTTTTATTATTTTAACACATCATCTGACACATGCTAAAGCTTATCAGTCTGCGTAATGTATTAAATTACCTTTTTGTACAATGATATGATACAGTTCAGTACATAAATAAAAATCTGATGTCTGTCAGAACTTGCGTTTTTTTTGTTTGTAATCATGTCATACTCAAGTGTCAGAAAGTTGGTGTGATAACAGCTCTGAATGAAAGTATTTTGCAAATGTAAGAAATCATTGTTTGGGGCATGACAATTTAAATTGATTTTTTGAATTCCCAGAAGTCGAGCAGTGTTGTT
The DNA here is from genome assembly GCF_021461395.2 of Schistocerca americana. Classification (NCBI taxonomy): domain Eukaryota; kingdom Metazoa; phylum Arthropoda; class Insecta; order Orthoptera; family Acrididae; genus Schistocerca; species Schistocerca americana. The sequence continues at coordinate 318,317,463 of NC_060119.1, read as the reverse complement.
AATATTTTTTGCCATAAAGGTACAGCCTTTTTCTGGTATCTTGAGGAATACAATATTGATGTGTTGAAAATAAGCTAAGTTTTTTTATACACTGTGGTATCAGTTTCGATAATTTCTAGTGTCATCATAGTGAACATTTTTTTATCACACCCCACAAATCCCGCCCCCAAATATATGGTGACTGTTTGTCTCAACTGTATATGGTTGTATAGTTTTTCTCATTGTGTGTCTGTTGCTGAGGCCATCTTATTTCCTGCAGAGCTGTAATATTCATCTTGTACTCTGTTAGTTCATCAAGTACCATTGTCTGTCGTGTAGCGAATAGTGTTTTTACATTGCATGCTAGTCATAGTCCTTTATTGCTGGAAATTTGATGTTACTAGGGGAAAAAATATGCTCTCTCAAATGGAAGTAAACACAAGCATGGATGGGTGTCCCTTCTGTGACAAAAGTGTTCAAAATTCACTTCCTTTGGCAGCAGATTTGTTTTTAGGCAGCTTCACTCAAATGGGTGAAATTTTGCTGCAACCGCTCTTACTGACAACTTTGTGCCACTTGGGCAAACTAGTGAGTCAAATTACATAAAACTTACAAAATGCGTACTATACAAACTCTTAGACTGTCATTTCTTACCACTAGCCCAGCAACTGCCAACTAGAGGCAGGATGGCGTGAGGAGTGGTTTGTTTGGGTCTGATTTTCAGAGACTTAGACAAAGTGGCCAGAGATGGCGGCCATGTGTGCATGAGTTGTGTGAAAGTGATTGTGTGAATGTGTGTGTTCTTGTTTTCTGATGAAAGCTGTTGCTGACAAGTTAGTTGTGAATATAAGATTGTCTTTCCTATGTGCCTGTCTGGGTTCAGCAATCGCCATTATGGTGACTTTCTACCTATCCTCATTATTATTGACTCTCAGCGTATTCTAACAAGTTATCTGTTTCATGGATTGATCACTGTGGTCCCATTTGATCAACATGCTGTCAGTGACGTGTGAATAGCTGGCAACAATAGTAGACTTCTGTGACTGGCCAAAATGCCAGGCCATCTCCGCAGGTATCTCTAATGGATCGGGCCTGCTGATCTCAAGCCCTTTGGTTTCCAACTTGCCCTTTGGATCTAGTATCACCAATCGGCCAATGGCCGGGCCTGTTGGTGTGTGGCATAATGCAGCAGATTCTCATGGTTTATCCATGGATGCAGGACTGTGGTGCTCCTCAGCAGACCAGAGGCCACGAGCGATGGATTTCAGGTATCATGCATGACTGTCTCACCACAACTACGTTGTCCAGTGTGGTGTTTTATAGACATTTTATTTGTTCTAGTACATTTAGACACTTCAAAATTAGTTCATGTATTAGAAAGTATGATGATAAGAAGAAGAAAATTGTCAGTCGCTGACAGTTTATATGCTGTGAACTCATACATTTCTTGAAGGAAACATCACACAGTACCTGTAAAATATTAGGTTAACACAGTGGGTAATAACTGACAATAGCAAAAATAGTAGAAATAACCTTTTATTGGCGGTCTCGTACAGTGTTGGTTTACACAATTCTTCCCCGCCTTAAATACTTCTTTCAAGAGGCCTACTTTTTTCTGATGTTATTTCTGAAATTAGTGAGGGTACTTTAAATCTGTCATTCACCTCCAAAAGGAAACATGTATTTTTGTCACCAAATGTGTTCAGTTTTATTGAAATAAATTAACATTAGCGGTCTTAATGAAACACACACACCATTTGGTTTGCGTCATCCATCTAACAACAGTTCAGTACAAAAGATGTTGATGTTGGTACTTAAGATTTTTGCTCACATTAGAAAACGCCGTCTGCTCGCAAGTTTTTTTTAGATATTTCCTTGTTAGCACTATTGTGTCTTGTACCGTAGCTGCGAAGACGGATTGCCAACTTTCCAACTTTACGTCTTAACCTCGAGACCTCAAAATTTGTTAGGAAAAATACTAAAACTTTTCTAGAAATTGGGGAAATATCTGGGAATTTCACGTGGGGGGGGGGGGGGGGGGGGGAACTCGTGGCAACCCTGTGCTTGGTTTCAGACATGTAGCTGAACCCCCTCATCTCATCACCAGTGATGACTTCTTTCAGAAAGTCATGCCCTTCTCCAGCATAACACGTTAAGTGATGCAAGCTTGTCATCATTCACTGTCCCTTGTGGTTGCCTGAGGTTCTTAAGCACTCAGCAAGCACTATTCTTATGAAATTTCAGTGTGTCATGAACAGTACAGTACACTGCACTATAGGAAATGTTGAACTGCTGAAATAATGTTCACAGCTCCACGTGTCAGCCATTCAGATTGCTGCCTCAGTGGCTCCGACATTCTGCAGGGTTGCAGCTGTTACTTGCTGCCAGGAGTGTGGCGAAATTCTGAGGTTCACATGGACCTCATGGAAGAATGCACACAACATGCAGATGTTGCTACGGTCTTTACACTTGTCCCCATACATGCCATGCAAGGTCCCATGAATTTCACTTGGTTAATTCCCTTTGCCCCACAGATATCGAACTACACTTTGCTGCCCTTCAAACATTGACAACAGTAACATGTGCACCATGATTGTTTTGCAGTTCAGGATTCTCTTGCTAAAGGTGCACATGAAAACAAAATACCCTCTGTAGCGCAAACTTCGAGCTGTATTGGGTGCAGTGCTTGGAGAGACAAAAAATTAAATAGTGTGTTACTTTCTGATCCTCGTTTTTATAGATATTTAAAAAAATGTTCAAAATAACAATGTGTGTGAAATCTTATGGGACTTAACTGCTAAGGTCATCAGTCCCTAAGCTTACACACTATGTAACCTAAATTATCCTAAGGACGAACACAAACACCCATGCCCAAGGGAGGACTCGAACCTCCGCCGGGACCAGCCGCACAGTCCATGGCTGCAGCGCCAGAGACCGCTCGGCTAATCCAGCGCGGCTCAATATAACAGCACAACAGCTTGAGGTTAATTATTGTTGCATAATTTTCTTCCTAAAAACAAGTAAGTAAATTTCCTAACAGCCAAAAGATTCCAGTGGTTTTTTTCTCTCTCTATAGTTACACATTTAAAGAATGTTGTACTAAAATGGTAGCCATGTATGGAAGTGAAACATGGATGATAAATTGTTTCGACAAGAGGAGAATAGAAGCTTTCGAAATGTGGTGCTACAGAAGAATGATGAAGATTAGGTGGGTAGATCACATAACTAATGAGGAGGTACTGAATAGGATTGGGGAGAAGAGGAGTTTGTGGCACAACTTGACTAGAAGGGATCGGTTGGTAGGACATGTTCTGAGGCATCAAGGGATCACCATTTTAGTATTGGAGGGCAGAGTGGAGGGTAAAAATCTTAGAGGGAGACCAAGGGATGTATACACTAAGCAGATTCAGAAGGATGTAGGTTGCAGCACGTAGTGGGAGATGAAGCAACTTGCACAGGATAGAGTAGCATTGAGAGCTGCATCAAACCAGTCTCAGGACTGAAGACCACAACAACAACATACTAAAATATTGTTTCTGCAGGAAGATTGATCCCAGAGCAATGGAGTATAACTTTCAACATCTATTTAATCTGGTTCGTAGAGTTGTGAAAAAAAAATTCATTTTTGTTCAGGTCTTGCTTCAGTAATCTAGTGTTCCATGTTTATTGTTTGAAATCTCGTATAGAGTGAGCAAAACGAAACTTGCCCTTAAAATATTTACAAGATTGATGTGAGTGTGACCCAGTTCCTAGTGAAAATCGTGTTCTTTGCTACCGAGTCTGTTTTGTGCTATTTTACTGTTAAGTTTATATTGCAAACTTTGCTCGAAATTTTGCCAAAACACTTCCAGTCATAAACTCTTATGTAAACAGTTCCCTGCGAGAACCATGAACTGTGTGTTTCACATAACATTAAACAGCAAAAAGGCGCTGTTTTATCATAACCACTGTGTTGTGTTAGGTTCAGCTGGTCGCTAAATACATCTGCTCCTCTCACTCGAACATAGCGAAGCAGTCAAGTATTCAGGACAGAGCACATGGAAGATACATGCACAGATGTGTTACAACTGATTGGTGCATTGAAATCACAGTTTCCAGGATTTTCTGTGATGGACTATTCTCCTGTTCACAAGAATCTGTTCCACTTCAGTCTTAATGTTTTCTTGCCCAGCTGTATTTTGCCCACCCTGTAGATAAGCTCTACGTGTTCAATTTCTTGACGTGATTTCTAATTGCCTGCCGTTGTGTGTTGTTGGAATACCATGAATTTAATTTTTCATACATTCTTAGGTCTGGTTTTTCCTCTCAAGAAATCTTTCCATTTAAAAGCCCAAAGACAAAAAATCCTGGTGATCATGTTCAGAGAACGTGCTAAAATTTGGCATAACGTTTTTTCAAGCAGTTAGTTACCACTTTGTAGTCTAGCATCATTCTGTTAAATTGCAAAGAAGTTGGAAAAAAAATGATGCAACTCTTCTGATTCTTCCATAGTTAGATGACCTGCTCCTTGTGTTTGAAATGTGAAATTTAATGCCACCTTGCAGTTGTGTACTTAGTGTCAAACGATTCATGCTACTTTGTCCAGTAATTATAGTTCTACTTCCGTGTGTAAACTGTGAGATGAAAATAAATCTTACTGCCTCCAGGTAAATTTTTCATTTATTGACAAAAATTATTGTTTGAGCCATTAGTGATTGTCAGTCGACGCATAGCGTGCAACTTTGATTGGTGGAGTTTTATCATAATGTCAAATTTTGGTGAATGCTGTTGTGGAAAATACAAATCTTCCTCAGTTATTGTCGGTTAGTTTTTCAGAGCTGTTTCCAAATGTTCAAAACGCTACATTTTTGTGACTCCATAACAAAGAATTGGTAGGGCATATTCTAACTTACTGTGTCACTATTATTTTTGTAAAATGTTTTATGTGTGGAAGTAAGCTGTTCTCTATTTGCATGATTTCTGAGCAAAGATATGTTGTCAATATATGATGATGATGGTTTCTGTGATTGCATAGTAAAATTCTTAAGCTGTGTCCTTGAACTAAATTAATGACCTTTTTAAAACTTTTTCATGAAATGTTGTAAAAATGTCATTTTATTGGTCAGTAGATACTCTTTTACCCTGCTCACCAATTGAGAGTAGCTCTGTATTTCTGTTCTTAGTACCAACTGTGACATGATGGTTGTTGATTAAATTTCAAAATTTGTTTTATTGTGTCACTTCGTTCCCAGTGAGAGAATGGCATTCATGGAATAGCATTTTCAAAATGCCAAAGCTCTATTGTTGAAAAGTAAAATTTCAAAAGGTCAGAATACATGGGTGATGCAGTAATGGAGTTGACTAAAGATGGATCCTCTCGTTAACAAAGGTCAAAAACATTAACAATGGGGATAGAAGATACTTCTCACTTCTTGTAGTGTACTAAGTACCTTATACCACCACTTGCTGGTGTCCCATGTAGTTCACTGTTTAGATATGTTTTGAAGTCTTTTTTTTCTTTTTTATGTGTAACAATTCCTGTGGTAATACTAGGATAAGTTGACTGTCTGATAAATTTATTTTTTCGGAATGGACTCTGCTGTGAAGTATACTAGTTGTATGTTGTGGCAGATGTCTGATATGATTCCATAGTTGGCCGTTCGCATGCAGTTTGTGTTCTTGGGGATTGTTGTTCCACATTTGTAGCTGAAATGTCACTTATATTTGCAGCTTAAAGTTAATCATATGGGTACATGTGGCCATGTTACGGGATAATTCGTGACAATCTGTTTGCCAAGGCACTTGGTTTGGCTTGGCTTTGTTTATGTCACTGCTACATTGACTAATTTTTTGTTGAAACTTGCTTGTATTGGCTCACATAGTACAGTGATAAGTGAATGGACTTACTGGTTTTCCTTTTGCAGGCATTAATGTAGGGATCCAGTAGGGGAAGGTGGTGTGGATTGGTGGTAGAAATAGCAAACCTTATTTTGGGTATTGTGAGTAAAGGGGATACGGCTGCAGATGTTTTCAGGGTGGCAGGAGATTATAGTATGAAGCTTTTAATTGACTTGACTGAGCAGTAAATTGCTGAGGGTGCACTGTAGTTTCTAATTGATTTGTTTCCTGTTAGGTATTAGGAAGGAGCCTGGGTGTAATCATGTAACCATAAATTATCTCGTTAAATTTTATAGTTGACACTGCAGCTTGTACATATATAATTGATAGTATTGGGAATCTTTAAAATCTATTGTTGGTGGTGGTGGTGGTGGTGGGGGGGGGGGGGGGGGTGGAAGGGGAGTACTATTCTGTTTTGCAAGAAGGAAACTGAATGGTTGGGCTTAGGTTATTGTGCTTATTCTTCCCGTGTAGTTTGAGACTACTTTGGTGTGACAGTATATTACTAAGCAATGTTCTTCATTTGTGAGTAAACATGTAGGTTGTTGTATTATTTTTACTAATGGAATGTATCCCCATTTTGTAGCATTTTGAACCAATATGTTCAATAATAGGGCTACTTGCCAAGCAACACTATGGTTACCTCCACTTGACGGGTACAAAGCACGTAATTAAATTACATAGTGTGACTTCCTGCTGGAACAGTAAGTAATTGGATAACTCAAGTTCTCCATAAATTTGTCATTCAGGTTCCAAAATTGCTATTTATGTAGAAAATTTTTATGCATTTCTAGTATATGGCTGAATTTTAAGTCATCTATTCAACGATCACAGCCTTTGCACTTGAGCTGCATGCACTGTGTACGTCATCTGAAAAATTGAACTTCTGTACTGTTTGGAAATAGTTTTCAAGCAGTAGACAGACTCTTAAAGTTGTTACTGATTTCAATATTTACATACCTACAAGAAAGTAATTACTAGCACTGGACGAATATCATCTCACCGTACAGAAATGCTGTTTCTAATAACATACAGATATCTTTATAGTAAGAAATGGTTGGTTTCATGTTAGTAACACATTGTGGACAGAGGTTTCTGAATTTGATGTAATGATAGGTTGTACATGTAAGTTAACATAAATAGTAATTAAATAGGCTGTAACACTTACAAGGAGAGGGCACGGTATTGGGATTAGAGATTCACTTCAAACTTTGTACATGTTTAGTAGGCCAGTAAAGCAATATAATGTGCAAGTTTCACGTGTCTATTATGTAGCTTATGTACCTGTGTGTCGGTGCCAGATGTTACTGGTGTTCTTGGTGGCCAGGTGATTACTGTTTGCACTTCTTAAGACAAACTTGTATGCAGTGATTGGTCGACTCTTGCTCGAACTTGATTATTAATCTTTTTTTTTCCCATCACTGGTCATATTATTTAATTTTCAAAATGTCAGTGAGGTGTGTTTTCCCTTAGAAACTCTTAACATTCCCTGTAAATGCGGAGAAACTGCAGTCATTCAATATAGCAGATCCCATTTCAATTTGTTTTCCATATCTGTATGACAAATAACGTCCTGCAACGTGTGATGTCGAGAGCACATTCAGCTAGTAAATGTACATTACTCATGTGGTGTGGCATATTGTATCTTCACTGTATTACTGATTTTGAATGTCATTTGTAGCATTATTCAGAGAGATTTGATTTGGGCTTTCCTAGCCTGTCTCTCGTACTTGGAAATTTAATTAAAAACACTAAATTGTCAAATAGCATATGAAACTCACTACAACTTCATGAAAATGCATCTGATTTTTTGTTGTATTACCTCTCAAATGTCACACAAATTGAATAATGTGACCAGTGGTAAAAAAGTGTAGATTAAAAAATAAGTTTTGATACGATTTGAACTGCCGCCTCATCCACAACTCCTTCGCAAATCCCAAATGCTAACCACTTGACCACAATGACCTCTTACAACCTGCACCTTCACACAGATACATCAGTTATGTAATGTACATGTAAAACTACTCTTGCTATTTTCCTGGAATTGCCCCATTATGTTGTTAAATATCCTAGGAAAAGTGTGCAAAGTTTGAAATAAATCAGTGATCCCATTGTTGTGGCCTTCCCTTGTTAGTGGCCTTGACTCGGATATTACACATTTAAAAATGAAGTATTCTAATGAAAAAACTGTCCAAACATCTCACAAGCTGATAACTATACTCTTTATTGTGCGACTTGATAGGACGCCATTCAGTGTTTAACAGAATGACAAGCAGTACTATTATATAAGTCATATTCTGAATGATTCAGATGGTATTTAATAGTCATCAATTAAATTATATTTCCCTTTTCAATAACACTATGATGATGATGATGATGATGATTGGTTTGTGGGGCACTCAGCTGCGCAGTCATCAGCACTCATAGTCTGTTATTACACAGTTCTTTCTTTTTTTTTTCCACAGTCCACTCTAGCCACTGCCACAAATGATGTTGATGAAATGATAAGGACAACACAAACACCCAGTCCCCAGGCAGAGAAAGTCCCTAACCCGGCCTGAATCCTGGACCCTGTGGCCCAGAGGCATCAACACTAGCCACTAGAACATGAGCTGCAGACCAATAACACTATAAATTTGCTTGATGACTTTACTGTTGCTATTGTGGCAATTTTTTTCCATTCATTCATTCTGTAGCTTCATTAATGCAAAAATTGTGCAACTATTTGAAATGAATTAATATGTGAAGGGATATTTATTCTGTATCTGTGAGGAACTGAAGGGAGCGATTCAATCTATTTTGATATTTTATCAGTGGCTGCTACTACAAATTCAAGCTTCCATACAAGTTAATAAATGTGCATTACTTGAAATACGTTGTTGTCTTGTCCCTAACAAATTTGTTGGGTAATTGAAATGTTGGCTACTAAAATCGAATTTCATTCAAATGTTTTCAGGTTGTTGCAAATATTCCTTTACGGTGTTAGTGGCACAGAAAGTTGCTGTTTGGAAATTCATAGTTAACACACAAATTCTTAACTGTGCAGGTAAGTGCAATATAGTTTGTCTATCTTTAGTTTTAGTAGAGATTTCTAACATTACTGTCAAATAGTCAGTGTGCTGGGGTCACTTTGTTTTATTTTCCATGTCCATATTTTGTTTCAGTTACAGTTTTTTTTAGACCAAAGGAGTACATGTAAGCTAAGTATATCGTCTATCTGCAGTTCATTAAATTAGTGAAATTAGTGTGTGTGTGTGTGTGTGTGTGTGTGTGTGTGTGTAAGGTGTGAAATGTGTGAAATGTTACAAATCTAGTTATTTCATATTTATTAACAGGTAAAATTTCTGCAAGTATTACAGTTTTGGGATTGGAATGCATAATGTATAAATAAAAATTAATGGGTTTGTTTTTGAAAGGAGAGAAATTGTATTTTCTGTTTGAGTGAACAGGTACTAAATTTAACTGTAGTGAAATTCTTTGCTTCACACATATATGTTGACCTCAGCAACTGACTTAGTGTATTGCTTATTCCTGTATTAGTTAAATAACTTAGCTGCAGTAGCGCGCACTCCTGTTGCGAATTGTGGTACAAAATTAATTCCTGGCATATAATTGTTTATTTATGGTGCCAAGAATTAATTAAAAACACATATATATACAGTTATTTAAATATAATTTAAAACAATAGCTTCACAAGACCCAACTCATTTGATATTTCAACAGAACTGGGTTGTAACAGATCAACCGCTACAGACCAATGGGCATCAGTAATATGCAAGCAGGTCAACATACAGCAACCACTGCAGAAATCATCGGCTGCCGCACGTGTGCAGCAGCCATGGCTCAGTTGCCTCGCTCGCCCTTTGCTGCGGAACACCGCACCGTCTCTGCCTCTCACCCGCCCGACGACACCTCATCCGACTCTCACCTCATTGCGGCACCGACAGCTGCAATTCCAGCAGTAGTGCCTCGGCTTCCAAATCATTCCTAGTTCAACGCATCTTTATTATCTATCTGAGTCTCCACTACATCGATAGATGGAAGGTTAGGGTACAATTCTGTATAGTTAAGAAATAATTTTTTGGCTCGCTGTGGCCTTATGGAGGGGTCTGGAAGTTTACTTTCCTCCTATAAAAAGAGAAAAGTTTGCAGAAGAATCCACTTGGTGTTTTAAGTACTGTAGAGGCTACCCATGTAACATAAATGTGCAATATAAAGGAATGTTGCTGTGTCTGAGATGTAAAGTGGAAACAGTGTGGCTTGAATATAAATACTGAATTTTAGTGTTAACAAACTCTTTTTTTTAATTTTAATATATCATATTATTTGTGCCTGATTTATTCCTATTTTATGAAAACTGAAGGTTACAGTTTATAAATGCAAATTTAATAGCCAACATTCTTTACCCATGGATTCAGGCAGAAAGTTAAATATAGATCGGAATATCTAAATTAATTTTTCTTGATATTTAATAGAGGCTGTATTCTTTTATTCACGCACTTAGAATTTTTTATTTTTTTATGTTTATGTGGCAGTGGCATTACTTTTTGTGATGGAATTTCTTCTCCATAAGAAATGGAGAACGTCAATGTTTTAGCAGTCTAATATATTGACCCATCATAAAGAATGTTATAATTAGTACTGTACCTCATTTGTAGAATTGTTTGGAAAAAGTTCAAATGGTCAAAAAATTAAGTTTGGGAAAAGAATTAACTTCCACGTCCATGTCTTTGTTTCATGACTGCACTTACCTTGCTATTTTGGTCATTGATTTCGAGGTAAGTAGGGTCTTACATCACCTTGGTGTTCGATATTCACCAGTAATGTGTATCAGCAACTAATAGGGTTGGGAAGCTACTTTGTGACCAACTGTAGCTCTCTGGAACAAACGAACAGGTTTCTAATGAGGTATGATGTGTATTTAATTTTTTCTTCGAGGAAAGTTGAAGTGCTTGGTTTTACTGTGTAGTGACAATGGAATCTTCATGTTGGTTGCACTCATATTGCAGCACTGTGATTTGTATTAGCATTTCTGTTACTATGTCATAACATTAGAAAAGGGACGTCACTTACTCTCCAAACAGCATAATCAGTATTTTCTTTTAATTTATCAAAGTCTTCTGGAAACAGACAAACTGGGATGGTATCAACTTCCTCTTCAGCTATATTTTCAAATTTTTTCAACAAATATTTATCGACAAATACTGAACACTCTTGATTAACTGTATTCAGGATGCTTTGAAAATGAAATGCTTTTTTCTTAAAATACCTGAGAGGTTCACAACGTTTACAGATATTTGTCAGTTGGATATCTTCTGTATTGTATCCTTTCAGTTAAATGTGACCTGTATTTGAAACAGTCACATGATTAAAGTTTTAAATACTACCTTGACTACGTTGGAACACTTCAGTTCAGTTCATTAGTGATGGAAAATAGAAGTGCAAGAATGATCTGAGGACTTTTTCTGAGAAAACAGATACTCTGTAGCACTGTTCATAACTGTGAGCTTAGTTATGCTGCTATTTAACATAGAAAATTAATTTGTACTCTTGGAAAAATTAACCTAAAGGCTCTTCATAGGGAGTTCTTGAGAATCTTCTGTTGTTTGTGAGCTGCTGTCAGCTTAACTTTATTTACGTGACTTCTCATTAGTGTCCTTCAATGAATTGCCATTGAATAAATTTGCAATCAAAATTTTTGGTTGCAGTTTTACTGTTTCAGCTATATTGTCTAAATAGATAGTAGTGGTAAGTACATGTAATTATGTGTCTCAGGATAAAATATTTTTGTGTGGTTTTTGGGAATTTTACTTACTAGAGTTTCTGCATGGAATTAAAAAGTGAAAGTTAGAAACATTTAATATACTGTTAGATTTTTTTAAAGTGAAATAATTTGGAGTAATGGACTCTTTATTTGTTAAATTTATTAAACAGGTTTCCCTTGTTAAATACTTTCAAAAGATCCAAAGTCTTTCTTGCCAAAATTATTTAAAATAGCAATGTAAAGTTGAAAGCTCATGCACTTAAGGTGAAGACTTATGCTTGTTGTAATTCATTTTTTGAGTGTTGCTCATTTTTTCTGTTTTTACGAGTATTGAATATGTAGTGTGTGTGCGTACACCTTAATTTTTAGAGATTTTATAGCAATTGTTTGGTATTTCAGGAATTCAGTTGCTGCTTTGCATCAGCAGTAGATCTCAGAGATGTCCAGGTATCGTGAATGGGATCTTTCCTGCAAAGTGTATGTTGGGAATTTAGGCAGCAGTACCTCGAAGTATGAGTTGGAATCGGCATTCAGCAAGTTTGGCCCATTGAGGGATGTTTGGGTTGCGAGAAATCCTCCAGGGTTTGCATTCATTGAATTTCAAGACCCTAGAGATGCTGAAGACGCAGTAAGAGCTCTAGATGGTACACGAATGTGTGGCACCAGGGTTCGTGTGGAGATGTCAACTGGTAGGAGTCGTCGTGGAGGTTGGGGGCGCAGTGGACGACGCTCACCAACACCACGCAGGCGTTCATACAGTCGTTCTCGCTCCAGGTCTCGTAGCGACAGCCCTCGTCGTTCTCGTTCAACTTCAAGAGATAGGCGCTAATGCAGTTGTACTTAATCCTGGTATGCAGGCATTATTTTTATGACCTGATTTGAAAGTTGCTGGCTGGATTTGTGTAAGTTATGACAGTAAGAGTACATTTATTTGTCATCTTCTGTGCCTTAAGTATATGCAGTTGATCTGAAGCACTCCAGTAGCTTCAAAATATTTTTTTCGTTTTGTCACCAAGAGCAATAACTTCATTGCCATTTGTAAAATTTTCATAGTTTTATTTATGAAAGACTTGACATTAGACTTTGGTATGTCAGTTTAGCAGGTGGATTCTGTGAAGTTGTATTAATTGTCGTGAGATGTACTGTGCAGCTATGCTTTTCACACTGCAACACAGTTAGTCCTGACCCTTGTCAATTGTCAGTCACCATCCTGTAAGCAGAGACTTGATAAAAGTATGATGATGAATCATATCATTGAAAATAGTCAATTTTTGTAAGTAGATGTAAGTTTTAGCTTTTAAGTGATACTAGTATCGTGTGAAACATACCTAGCTTAGATACTAGTGTGTGTAGTTAATGCAATACTGTACTGCAGTGGTACCGTATTAAGTCTGTATATAATTCAGAATGTGCATCAAAACAGTGACTAAGAAGTTACATTTTGTTATTTATGAAAATTGGTATTCTGCAAGAATGTCTTGTAACTATTTGCCTATAGGCATGGAGTTCAATGTGTTCAAAGAATTTTTAGCACTTCCCTTCATCTAAAAACAATATGAAATAGAAAATCCTCCATTTTCCTTTCCTTCACTTGTATTGAATGAAATGTGAAAGACGTACTGTAATTTTGTAATTAAAGAATTGTGGTCTCTTTGAAGACTAAGTATTTATTTCTGCAAATTAAAACCTAAAGCCTGCGTTACTTTGGTATTGTTTCCCTAGATATAGACAGTAGTGAGCAGGGCTATGATTACATGCCTGTATCCTGGTGGTACTCACATACAAGATGTAGATGTACCTTTGTTAGAAGGTATTTAAAACTGTGTGTTCATAATAACAGAAGTATCAAATTAGTTGAGTAATTATGACACTTTTTTTTCTGTGTGCCTTCTGTAACCATATGTTTGACCTTTTTCTCTAAATTTAACCAAACCTTTCTTGTTACTTTTCAGTTAATTAGCTATATTGGGGAATAATAATAGCAAAAATACTGATTTGGGTGAGTGTTAGGCATATCTGAGGCACAGTTTCTCCTTGTCTACAAATCCTGCCCAGAAGTCTGAGTGACCTACCCTCCTTTCTGAGCTTTCACAAACCTTACCTGTTTTCTTCCTGAGAAGGAACTCTTCTGAAAGCTGAGAATTTTTCAGGTGTGGGTATTGGCAGCACTGGTCTTGCTTTTGTGATATAGACTGAATTTGGCATTTCAGTTGGCAATCCAATTATTTTACTTTTTTCGTATGGGGCTTTCGTCACATTTTGCAGGCTGTAGCATTCATCATCTCAGATTAGAGGCTTTACTAAGGAAGAAATGATTTTCGTATAGGTCTGAGTAGTAAAGATTCCCAAAACATTGCACAGTATTGATTGTATAACCAAGGATCAGTTAGGTTTTTGAGTGGTTTTAGTTGTATTCTGAATCCATTGTGATAATGCGCACAGGTCAGCACTGAGATTCCCACTTGTTATTTTCAGTTAAATTGAATTTAGTGCAGCCTGTAGTCCTCAGCAAACGAGTGGTGTTTGCAACAGAATAGAACTGATGCATTAGTAACATAGACTGAAAAGAGAATGGGATTTAATGTTGAACTCAACACTTTTGGTGCAATTATCTTCGTTGTATTATTGGTGAGATGCAACGTAAACTGAAACTGCATTAATCTTGCCGATATTTATACCACAACAAGTGACAATTAGTAGTATTTATTGAACTGCTGATACAAGATGGTCCACTTGTGTGTCAGGGGCTAACTCAGTGTATAGTGTTCCTGTAGTATAAAAGATACGATGATTGCAGAGGCATCTGTTGTAAGTTATGAATAACTTAGATCATGCTCATGCTGAGCACCACTGCTGAAAATGTTAATGACTAATAAAAACCACCTCATACGTATTATTATGCACTTATTGTGTTAAGATTGTTTTCGTTCACTGGACATCTTCAAGCTGCCTGTAGTTAAACAAAACAGGAAATTAAGCTAAACCTTAATGAATAAAATAGGCAGCTCACACTGATAACAACCTTATACTAAATTCTGTGTTGTTCGTAGTTAATTTTCATAAGCTGCTCAGTTTGGAAAGAATAGAAAAAGTAGAAGAGTGCTGCCAGTACCTTTCTTCAGAAGTTGTTTGACATTGTTGTTTCCAGGCTGCTGAGGAGTGATCAAAGATAACTGCTATGTGTAGGGACAAGTGTGACTAATAAATTTGGTCAGTTGTGCAGCAGTATGTAAGTGTATATTTTTGTGAAAATTGATTTTAAATTTGCAGATATAAATGACATTCAGGTTGTAAGAAGCTATGTTCAGCATTTAGCTTAAACTTTTGTATTGGCAGGTTTAGTTTTGATGTAATTGATTTTTCCCCTTAATCAAGAATCACCAAAAGGAACATTTTCCCTAACATTTTAGTTGAAAATGTGGCATAAAAGAAAGGAAAACAGTTTGGCTGCATTTACACAGTCATTGTATCCAAGCATGAAATTCTGTAATATCCTCGACAACTAATTTAACCTTGCCATCTTGTAGAACTGTAGAGCAGGATATCATACAAATGAGGTACGAAATACGTGCTGTTATGGTGGTCTGGTCTTAAAAATGAAGTGTGGGATATTCCTTTGACATGCATAAAACATTTTTCTGTATTATATGCTGCATTTTCCCAAATGTACAAGAGAAATGTGGCATTATGAATACCTTTTCCAACAGGTCACAGTGGAGAATGAAGGTGAGAAATGCTATCAGTGATGTAAACTTATTTTTTAGCGCACATTTCTGTCAAAAATTTAAAAAAGTAGGGTTGATAATATTCCCTCAGAATTGCAAGATAAAAAACATTCAAGAAGACCATGATCATTCCAGTTCCAAAGGAGATAGGTACAAAACTAATGAATGTCTAACAAGTCGTAGTTGCATAATAACTGTAATATGGGAAGGATTGATTGCTACGCGCCACATAGACGGTTCTGAGTTGCAGAAAGGCTCAATGAAAAGGAGTGTTAGAAAGTTGTGGCTCGTGTAGGATGTGAGTGGCAGTCAAGTTGGTGTGCCTAGTGGGATAAGGAAAAGGCATAGGGCAGGGAAAGGGAAGGATAGCAGGAGAGGGGTGGGGGGAGATGCTAGTGTTCTCATTGCGGGTGTGCAGGGATGTGGTGGGGCCAGAATAGGGCTGCTGGATACAGCAATAGGAGGCTACGATGGCAAGGAGAGGTGGAAAAAGCACAATTTTGGTGCACTGGCTGGATAGGTGTGAGTATTACTGGAGTGGGAGCAGGAAAGGTGATGACAGGTGGAGGAGAGGGCAGCTAGTGGTGGTTGACGTCAGAAGGTGACTGGAACAAAGGAACTGTGATGGGGCAAGTTCCCACCTGTGCAGTTCAGAAAAGTTGGGAAGGATGCGGATGACACGGACTGTGAAGCAGTCATTAAAGGGAAACACACAGTGCTGGGCAGCATGTTCTGCAACTGGGTGGTCCAACTGTGTCTTAGCGACCCTTTGGCTGTGGATTTTCTTGTGGACAGTCTGTCAGTTTTCATGCCCATGTAGAAAGTGACGCAGTGGTTGCAGCTTAGTTCGTAGATCTTACAGCTGCTTTCACTGGTGGCCTCCTCATTGATGGGGTGGGTGGCGCTTGTGACGGGACTGAGGTAGGTGGTACTGGATATATGCAACAGATCATGCATCTAGGTCTATTGTGAGGGTATGAGGCAAGAGGTTAGGAGCTGGGTTACAGGAATTACAGCAGTTTTGAGTAAAAAAGAGAGTAGCTAAGAAGAGAGTGATACAGGGTTTTAATCTGTCCCTGATGTTTCTGCATTGTACAAGCAGTCAAGGAAATGGAACAGAAATTTGGGAAGGGAATTAAAAGTTCAGGGATAAAAAATAAAAGCTTAGATGTTTACGGGTGACATGGTAATTTTGTCACATGTCAAAGAAATTTGAAGAGCAGTCAAATTGTAAGGATAGTGTCTTCAAAGGTGGTTGTAAGATGAACACGAACAAAAGGAAAACTGCTGACTATTTGTAGTCTGATGCTGAGGGAATTACATTTGGAAATCAGAATTTATAAGTGGCTATGAGTTTTTGTTTGGGTAGCAAAATAACTGGTTGCTGAAGGAGAGAGAGAGAAAGAAAGAGAGAGAGAGTGTGTGTGTGTGTGTGTGTGTGTGTGTGTGTGTGTGTGTGTAATGCAGACTGGTGAGCAAGGAAAATGTTTCCGGAAAAGGGAAATTTGTGGACCTGAGTGTGTACATTAAATGCTAAAGAGTTTGATGAAGGTATTGTCTGATTTAACCTTGTATTGAAGTGAAATGAGGGGAATAAACAGCTTAGACAAGAAAATGAAGGTTTTTGAAATATAGTGCTACAGGAGAATGGTGAATATTAGGTCATTAAATTGGTTAACTAATTAAAAGGTACGGAATCAAACTGGGGAAAAAATTTGACAACTGCAGCGAAAGGAAGGATGTGTTGATAGGACACTTTGAGGCAACAGAAA
Source organism: Schistocerca americana (assembly GCF_021461395.2). Lineage (NCBI taxonomy): Eukaryota > Metazoa > Arthropoda > Insecta > Orthoptera > Acrididae > Schistocerca > Schistocerca americana. The sequence goes on along the minus strand of NC_060119.1, from coordinate 318,300,346 downwards.
AGTGTCCATTTGGTAATGTTAACATGTTGAAAATGGCATACAGTGTCCTAAAAATTGATCCACAACTAATTATTCACTTTCCACTGTTGCCTCAGTTTTAATAGGATGATCTTAAAGCACTGGGGCCCCATGTGTCTTGATATTATCTATTCTTAACATGGAAATGGTCTGCCTCTTCATTCTTTGTCATTCTTACTTGTCTAACCACACAAGGTCTGTGTCACATTACCAGTTTCAGATGATGGTTCATTGTTGCTGTGCACTTCCACTAACTTAGCATATATTGCACTGGTGTTCCCCTGCAAATGTAGAAAACAAATTACTGCAAAGTAATACATTTTATCATTGAGTTGCACCATTTTGTTTTGGCTCCTCTAGTGGCATGTGATGGTGATATGTTACTGGGATTTCAGTGTGTATTAGGACTGCAGCCCCATACCTGCAAATGCACATAAAATTAATTACAGAACCATATTTTTTTGAGATGGTAACGAAAAAATTAGACCATTTCTAATACAGTATTCAGAACGTGTGCTTTTCACCACTAGAACTGGTGGAATTCATATTATCAAGAAGATGGGCAGTGTCTCCATCTAAAAATGTTAATGGATTGAGCCCAGTAATTAGTAAATGAAGAAAAATCCATTTAAATTAGCTCGCATTTCATTTACATTTTTGTTCAGTGAAGGGGCAGTGTCACAAAATAATGTGAAAGCGGTAGTAATGGGATGGTTGTGTTCGACGGTCAACAACTCAGGTAAGGCACATGTCGCGCTGGACTGTGAGTGTTCAGCACGGATTAGGCATAAGTGCAGGTTTTTTATGAGTACTGCACACTTTGTATTTGGATTCAGAGGCTGAGGTCGATGTGACATGAAAGACCTAACAAAGTTCCAAAGAGGGCAAATTGTGGGGGCTGGAGTATCAGTAATCAAGACAGCCAACTTATTGAATGTTTCAAGAGCAACTGTTTCAACAGTCATGACAGCCTACACAAAACATGGAAAGACATCGTGTAAATTTAATAGTGGCACTAATCAAAATTAAATAACAGAGATCGTCATATGCTAATACGAATTGTGTCAAAACTATGGCGGCTAAAGTGATTGCAGAGCTCAATAGCCCTCTTTGAGACACCATATTCATGGACAAGCTGCTATACCAAAACCATTAGTGACAACAACCGACACAAGGAAGTGTAAAATATGGTGTCAGGAGCATAAATCTTGGTCAACTGATCATTGGAAACATGTTATGTGGTCCGACGAATCTACATCTACATTGATACTCCGCAAGCCACCCAACGGTGTGTGGCGGAGGGCACTTTACGTGCCACTGTCATTACCTCCCTTTCCTGTTCCAGTCGCGTATGGTTCGCGGGAAGAACGACTGTCTGAAAGCCTCCGTGCGCGCTCTAATCTCTCTAATTTTACATTCGTGATCTCCTCGGGAGGTGTAAGTAGGGGTAAGCAATATATTCGATACCTCATCCAGAAACGCACCCTCTCGAAACCTGGCGAGCAAGCTACACCGCGATGCAGAGCGCCTCTCTTGCAGAGTCTGCCACTTGAGTTTATTAAACATCTCCGTAACGCTATCACAGTTACCAAATAACCCTCTGACGAAACGCGCCGCTCTTCTTTGGATCTTCTCTATCTCCTCTGTCAGACCGATCTGGTACGGATCCCACATTGATGAGCAAAACTCAAGTATAGGTCGAACGAGTGTTTTGTAAGCCACCTCCTTTGTTGATGGACTACATTTTCTAAGCACTCTCCCAATGAATCTCAACCTGGTACCCGCCTTACCAACAATTAATTTTATATGATCATTCCACTTCAAATCGTTCCGCACGCATACTCCCAGATATTTTACAGAAGTAGCTGCTACCAGTGTTTGTTCCGCTATCATATAATCATACAATAAAGGATCCTTCTTTCTATGTATTCGCAATACATTACATTTGTCTATGTTAAGGGTCAGTTGCCACTCCCTGCACCAAGTGCCTATCCGCTGCAGATCTTCCTGCATTTCGCTACAATTTTCTAATGTTGCAACTTCCCTGTATACTACAGCATCATCCGCGAAAAGCCGCATGGAACTTCCGACACTATCTACTAAGTCATTTATATATATTGTGAAAAGCAATGGTCCCATAACACTCCCCTTTGGCAAGCCAGAGGTTACTTTGTCTGTAGACGTCTCTCCACTGATAACAACATGCTGTGTTCTGTTTGCTAAAAACTCTTCAATCCAGCCACACAGCTGGTCTGATATTCCGTAGGCTCTTACTTTGTTTATCAGGCGACAGTGCGGAACTGTATCAAACGCCTTCCGGAAGTCAAGAAAAATAGCATCTACCTGGGAGCCTGTATCTAATATTTTCTGGGTCTCATGAACAAATAAGGCGAGTTGGGTCTCACACGATCGCTGTTTCCGGAATCCATGTTGATTCCTACATAGTAGATTCTGGGTTTCCAGAAATGACATGATACGCGAGCAAAAAACATGTTCTAAAATTCTACAATAGATCGACGTAAGAGATATAGGTCTATAGTGTTGCGCATCTGCTCGACGACCCTTCTTGAAGACTGGGACTATCTGTGCTCTTTTCCAATCATTTGGAACCCTCCGTTCCTCTAGAGACTTGCGGTACACGGCTGTTAGAAGGGGGGCAAGTTCTTTCGCGTACTCTGTGTAGAATCGAATTGGTATCCCGTCAGGTCCAGTGGACTCTCCTCTGTTGAGTGATTCCAGTTGCTTTTCTATTCCTTGGACACTTATTTCGATGTCAGCCATTTTTTCGTTTGTGCGAGGACTTAGAGAAGGAACTGCAGTGCGGTCTTCCTCTGTGAAACAGCTTTGGAAAAAGGTGTTTAGTATTTCAGCTTTACGCGTGTCATCCTCTGTTTCAATGCCATCATCATCCCGTAGTGTCTGGATATGCTGTTTCGAGCCACTTACTGATTTAACGTAAGACCAGAACTTCCTAGGATTTTCTGTCAAGTCGGTACATAGAATTTCACTTTCGAATTCAATGAACGCTTCACGCATAGCCCTCCTTACGCTAACTTTGACATCGTTTAGCTTCTGTTTGTCTGAGAGGTTTTGGCTGCGCTTAAACTTGGAGTGGAGCTCTCTTTGATTTCGCAGTAGTTTCCTAACTTTGTTGTTGTACCACGGTGAGTTTTTCCCATCCCTCACAGTTTTACTCGGCACGTACCTGTCTAAAACGCATTTTACGATTGCCTTGAACTTTTTCCATAAACACTCAACATTGTCAGTGTCGGAACAGAAATTTTCGTTTTGATCTGTTAGGTAGTCTGAAATCTGCCTTCTATTACTCTTGCTAAACAGATAAACCTTCCTCCCTTTTTTTTTATATTCCTATTAACTTCCAAATTCAGGGATGCTGCAACGGCCTTATGATCACTGATTCCCTGTTCTGTACATACAGAGTCGAAAAGTTCGGGTCTGTTTGTTATCAGTAGGTCCAAGATGTTATCTCCACAAGTCGGTTCTCTGTTTAATTGCTCGAGGTAATTTTTGGATAGTGCACTCAGTATAATGTCACTCGATGCTCTGTCCCTACCACCCGTCCTAAACATCTGAGTGTCCCAGTCTATATCTGGTAAATTGAAATCTCCACCTAAGACTATAACATGCTGAGAAAATTTATGTGAAATGTATTCCAAATTTTCTCTCAGTTGTTCTGCCACAAATGCTGCTGAGTCGGGAGGTTGGTAAAAGGAGCCAATTATTAACCTAGTTCGGTTGTTTAGTGTAACCTCCACCCATAATAATTCACAGGAACTATCCACTTCTACTTCACTACAGGATAAACTACTACTAACAGCGACGAACACTCCACCACCGGTTGCATGCAATCTATCCTTTCTAATCACGGTCTGTACCTTTGTAAAAATTTCGGCAGAATTTATCTCTGGCTTAAGCCAGCTTTCTGTACCTATAACGATTTCAGCTTCGGTGCTTTCTATCAGCGCTTGAAGTTCCGGTACTTTACCAACGCAGCTTCGACAGTTGACAATTACAATACCGATTGCTGCTTGGTCCCCGCATGTCCTGACTTTGCCCCGCACCCGTTGAGGCTGTTGCCCTTCGTTATTTCGATATCAGGTTGGGTTTATGTCTGGGGAACGCCAAAAGAATCCTATTCTGATTGCTTGACTCCAATTGTCAAGCATGGAGGTGGAAGTGTGGTGGTGAGGGGGGAACCATATCATGGTATTCTGCTTGCCCGATCATTACTCTCAAAGGCCATGTTACAGCCAAGGTTGTTTAGATGACTAGGTGCACTGCATGATTCAAACGTTCCCCAACAACAGGACAGTACAATCATAGTATGAGAAGAACGCAACTGAACTGCAGCATCTTCCCTGGCCAGCATAGTTCCCAGACTTGAACATCTTCGAATTCTAGTGGGTGGTATTGGAGCACAGACTCCAGAGCAGATTTCCACCTCCCTCATCGCTATAGGAGTTAGAAGAGGTTCTGATCGAAGAGAAGCATAACATTCCACTGGAGACTATATAATCATTATATGCCATTATTCCAAGAAGAATTGCATCTGTATTATGGGCAAATGGGCGTCCAACCCCTTATTAATAAAGCATTCCCAAGGAAGTACAGGTGTTGACATTATTTTGTGTATCCCGTGTTGGTTTGAGTAGCAGTCAAGTTTTATAACTTGAGAGACAAAAAAATTTTTGAAGTAATGTAAAGGAGTTTCACTACATGATCAGTGTAATTCATAAGACAGATCTGAATCAACAGAGAAATGTTCTTGCTTCACCTCTTTGAAATTACTAGTGTTCTATTGTTGGCGGGAAGTCCTGGTGTAACTTATGCCACGTTCCTGATGTGGTATTGCTTTGTCTGTTGTTACTTCACTATTTTCAGAATCAGTTTCTGCTCTGGATGTCAGCTAATAAATTCTTGGAAGTGGATCTTTGCTGTTGTCCACAAATCCCCAATTGTGGACATCAAGGGGTGCAGTCAGAAAGCAGAGAATCCAGATGAGGACTGCTAATTGCTTTAGACTTCCTTCTGCATTAAAAGTCTCTGTATTCGCCTGTGCTTTTGTTGTGAACAAAAATACCTTGTGAGACTTAACGTAATTTTCAAGTACCTTTACTAGCTATCTTGCTTTAACATGGCTGTAGTGTGGCCACTGGCGACCACAGCAGAGTCTCTCACCTAACACTGTGTGCGTGGCCCAACCTGGTGGTGAAACATCTATCACTAAGCTTGTGGTAGTCAGTGTGTTAAAGTAATGCATATGTTTTCTCTGTCCTCCAGATTTGGTTATGCATCACAATTAACACCAGGAATTATATTAGACTTTTTCTACAAGTAAATTGTACATCTATTTACACTGTCAAAGTTCTAGTAAATTAAGGGAAAAAAGCTGTGTGAGAGCAAAATCAGCAAATAAATAATCTACAGTGCTACACAGAATGAGAAAATAAACCTTCTTTGAAGTGTCTACACTTGTACGAAAAAATAAACCTTCTTTGAAGTGTCTACACTTGTACCTTCTGGATTTTCTCATAGTGTGCAAGGAACTGTGTAAGATCAGTTTTTTTCTTAAAATCTAGCAAAATGATGAGATGTTTAGGATGTGAACACTAATGCTGATTGTGCAAATAAGTTCCCTGTAAATTTTTATGTTGTGTTGCTTTCATCCTGTTTTATCATTCTTATAGTTAATGATAAGAGAGGATGATGTGGAATAGGCCTAAAAAAAGCCCACCTCATACATAATAATACTGCTCCCAAGAGGTGGACAAGAACCTGAATTTATGATGTGAGATTTTACTCTGAAATACATTTATGGTCTATGTGTCTGTTGACTGCGTAATATTTCAGTAAGAGGGAAGCTCAACAAACTGTTTCAAATAAATACGTAAATAAATGAATGAATAAAATAGTTAAGTCTTAACAAGTGCAAACACATTGTGTGTAGAGCTATTTAAATTAAGGGGAAGATGTTTATTAAACATTACTTATTACCTAAAGTACCAGTAGCTGTGCTTAAGGAAAGATAAAAATAGTGTTGTTAACACTTGGTTACACTTAGTTGCTTGTTACATAATGTTACGTATTGTTTACAAATAATATTTTATTAAGTAATTGGATATTAGGAGGGAGTTATTGGTAGAAGTGAAGCTGCAAGAGCAGGCTGTGAGTTGTGCCTGGATAGCTGAGTGAGATTGCCAAGTTTCTGGGATTGAGTCCTGGTGTGGAGCACAGTTTTAATACACTAGAATTTTCAAAATAGTGCACACTTTGCTGTGGAATGGAAAATTAGTACTGGAATCATTATTGGTTTAAATAACTGTTTTGAAACTGATAATTACTTTCTACATACAGTAGTCATTTCTTCAGAGAATAATTAAAATTAGTATATAAAACAATTATCTACATAAATGTTACATGATGTAGAGTAATGTCATGTTGTAAAATAATATCACTAAATGGATAAAACCGACATTTTGACCATTGAGTGAGAGTTGTTTTATAAATAACACAGATCTACGCTGAAAAAAAACTTTAATGCCAGCTGACTCCTACCTCAGAAGCTTAAGCACTTACATGTTATTTACATCTATACCTGCAAATCACCTCATACTGTGTGTGAGGAGGTTAGTTAGGTATCTTGCCCCAGATTTCTAAAAGGACGCATCGCTATACATTGCCAAGCACTGTGAAGTAAAGTGTGGTTAAAATTAAACTTTCCCTATTTGGGAGGGCCTCCCATGAAAAAGAGTAAGTGTAGGACAATGGAACATTGTAAACACATTTGTAAGGACATATGGAAGAGAGATAATGTATAAGCCTTTGGAAGAAACATTTTAGTTTCTATTTGAGAGGGTAACATTTGTTAAGTGCATGCCATGTTCATATTCCAGGTTACAAATATTACTCAATGTGATGACCATCTGCATGACAGCCTGGAATCACACTAAGGATCGCTCTGCCGTTGCCTGAAACATTTCAGGTGGAATGGACCATGGAATGTTCAGCTGTCGTGACACAGTTCACACACAGCTTGAAGATTGCACATTGCATCTGGTATCATCAGCCATGGGAACAATAACTTATTCAACAATTTGTGGTGCAACAGTGCCAGTCTTCTCCAGGAGAAATTCTCAATTACTAATTAAGTCAAACTTCCAAGTCACCTTCTTCAACTCTAATGTGGAAACAGGATCTCTGTGTGTTCCTTTAATGCATTGATACTCGTGAAGCACAGCACCCCTGCTCACCTTGTCCTTTAGGATTGGTATTGAATGAGAATGTCACTTGGAGAAGTAAGCAAGAAATGTGGAGGGAATGCCTTACATTCCCCTTTGATCACAATGCATGCTATTTCCAGGTGTAACAATAACAGTTGCAGTTAACATTCACTTGGTATCACTTTTAGAGTCACGAAAGATCCCGAACAACTTTCATTGCTCATTCGAGAGAATCATTCCACCCTTGCTGACCTTATGTTACTAAAACAATAATTAAAATTCTTGGCTGGAACAATACATAAAGTAAGAGAAAGGGAGCTATTCATCCACAACATACTGACATGCAGTGCATAGACACACAATATAATCCAGTTGCCTTTCCTTTATTTTACATTATGTTACTAAAAGTGCCTGTACAAAGAATACCAGTAAAGTATAAGGCAGTAACATTTATTTTAAATGCAGCAGACCTCTTCATCCCTCATAACCACTCAATAGAACGGTGTGCCAACCCCCTCTGCCTCTCCCCTCGTGCATGTCTTTTGGCAGATACTTATTCATTGCTATACAAATTGAATGGCACAACGTTTCTTCAAAAACTCGGTACAGTTCCAGTCTTGTGACCATCTTGATTACCGCACAGTGCTATGATACAATGGCTGCTATGATATTGTTCCCTGCCAGCTGCGAGATTTGTGCAGTAAACTGATTTGTGAGTGCTCAAAAACGATCTCGAGGAGAGATCCATTGCCAGTTGTGCCACGTTTATGGGACAACATTATGTGCGACAGTATTGTCAAACAATGGTGCAGGAAATTTGCTGAAGGACAAGACAAGATTCTGAACGAAGAAAGTAGTGGCTGACCATCCATGGTGTCATCAGATGTCATGGAAAGTGTGCAGCAAGCAGTTCTGCGGAACTGGCACTTCACAATTTCAGAATTCTCTTATCAGTTACTCCAGATGTCTCCCTCAGTGTTGGATGAAACTGTCTCCTAGTGGCTTGGTTTTCCTAAAATGGGTGTCAACGCAACTGACAGATGAACACCAAACCAAATGTTTGGCCACAGCATTGACATTCCTACTTGTAGAACAGTACACAGAGAAAGGTGACTGTCTGAAAGCTCGCTTTCTGACAGTCTTTTTGTTGTTCCTATCTGCGACTCAACATCTCTACTATATGGTGAGTAGCAACTATCCTTTTCATAATATTGTTGAACTGTATCAGTTATTAGAGCTTTTTCCCATTCCATTCACATACGGAGTGTGGGAAGAATGACTATTTGAATGCTCTTGTATGTGCTGTAACTAATCCAATCTTGTCCTCACTACCTTTGTGGGAGTGATTTGCAGGGGTTTGTAGTATATATCTAGAGTTGTCCTTTATAGCTGATTCTTGAAACTTTGTAAGTAGGCTTTCTCAGGATAGTTTACGTCTTATCTTCATGAGTCTGCCACTTCAGTTCTTTCATCGTCTCTGTGACTCTCTCCTGTGGTTCAAACAAACGTGTGACCATTAGTGCTGCCCTTCACCATATACATGTAATATCTCCTATTAGTCCTGTTTGATATGGTCCCAACGTACATGAGCAATATTCTAGTATGATTCACATGGCTGATTTGTAAGCAACATGCCCCTACAAGGGTTACACACAGGTATTGTATAAGTTGGTCGATTCCATTTGAGACTCATTATATTACAGCCACAGGATACATTGTTTTGTTTTGTGAAATGCACAGTTGTAGTGAACATTTAAAGCAAGTTTCCAGTCTTTACACTATTTTTAAATCTTATCATGACCTGACTGAATTTTTTCAGCTTCTTTCAGGCTGTACTTCGTTAAAGATAACTACATCATGTGTGACAAGCCTGAAATTACTGTTAATATTATCTGCAAGATTATTAATATAAAACATGTACAATAATGGCAAAAGAAAATCAAAAGGTTAAGAAGGGCTGCTCATTTTGTATTATAGTGAAATAGGGGAGATAGTGCCATGGATATGATATATAAATTAGAGTGGCAATCATTAAAACAAAGGTGTTTTTCTTTGCAGCAGGCTCTTATGAAATTTCTGTCTCCAGCTTTCTCCTCAGAGTATGAAAATATTTTGTTGGCATCCACCTATACAGGAAGGAATGTTCACAATAAAATAAAAGAAATCAGACCTTGCATGCAAAGATTTCAATGTTTGTTTTCTCTGTGCTCTGTTCAAGAGTAGAATGACAGAGAAATAGCTTGAAGGCAGTTCAGTGAACCCTCTGCTAGACACTTAATTGTGAATTTCAGTGTAATCATGTAGATGAAGGGATTGAAGATACTTCCCTGGGGTACATCTGAAGTTACTTCTACATCTCTCATTGACTTTCCATCCAAGAAAACTTGCTGCTTTCTCCCTTCCAAAAAAATCCTAATCCAGTCACAAATTTTGCGTAGTAGCTTGTATGATCATACTTCTGATAACATGTGTAGGTGCAGTAGTGAGTTAATTGCTTTTCAGAAATCTAGAAATACTGCATCTACCTGACTGCATTGATCCATTGATCCATGGCTTTTTGTATGTCACATGAGAAAAGTGCAATTTGGGTTTTGCATGATCAGTGCATTTAGAATCCATGCTGTTTGGCATTAAGGAGGGGATTGAGTTTGAGCTCAGAATATTTTCTGTCTCTAATGACCCCACTGTCGACCGTATGTTAAACCCTAATTTTCCTTCCTTCCTTCCTTCAGAACATGTCCTAAGATTCTACAACAGATGAATGTTAAGGCTATTGAACGGTAATTTTGTTGACCTTTTTTGCTACCCTTCTTGTTGGCAGATGTGACCTTTGCTTTCTTCCAATATTTGGGCATGGTTTTTTGTTCAAGGGATCTACAGTAGATCGTAATTAACAGAGGGGCTAACTCACGTAGGTGTAAATTTGAATAGGGGCCATGAGGCTTTCTTTAGTTTACAAGATTGTAGCTGTTTCTCAGTGCCACTGGCAGTAATGTCTATTTCACTCACCTTTCTGTGGTGTGAGAACTAAATTGAGTCAATACCCCTGGATTTTCCATTGTAAAGGAACATTTGAAAGCAGAGTTAAGCTTTTATGCTTTTGTTTTGCTGCTTTTGATTTCAATTCCTGGCTTGTCTGTGGCTGAGATGACACTACACAAAAACTGTGGCTTGTTTCTGTAGAACTTCACATTCCCACAGCTTTAGCACAGGGAAGTATCACAGACCTCTTCAAATCGCATCAATGTTTTAACTGTTGTTCATAATAATCCAAAAGGATGTTACCAGTACAAGGTAATGATGTACATTTGGCTCTGTTTAAATGGGAAAGGTAAGGTATTAAAAAACAACCCAACTTTTTATATAATATTTTTATACAACTTACAAATTGTTAACCCTTGTGTCTTTCAAAGCATTCCCCTCCTCTACTGTTACATACATCCCAGTGGTGTTTCCACCTCATACAGTCCTGGATAGCTGATTTAAAATGAATCCCCTTGACAAATTTTTCATAGTACTATCAGTAGTATCAACTGGCACCACTTCAACAATGACTTTTAGTTTGGAAACAAAAAAGTCATATCGAATGAGGCATAATGGTGGGGGAGAACAGTCATTTCGCTTTTGTAAGCTGACAAAAAATGGACAAATGCATTATAACAGAGAAGTGAATACTCTTTCACAACCTTTTCAAAATGCTTACGTAGCACTTATGATTGCCTATTAGCCGTTTAGGTAAAAATTTTAAATGCACATTCCATTGACCATGTCACTTTAACAGTAGGTCAAGACTGTCTTTTTTGTTGTACTGATCCTTTGTCAACCCACTGTGATATAGCCTAGTCAACTAAGGCCAAAAAAGGATGACTAGGGGACAAAATTTATGTAGCCACACATTTTTGTGCAGTCGTAGAGGGGAGTGTCATGAGTGTTGGGGTTTGGGAGGTGTTTAAAGGTCACTTTTTACATTTTTCTTGATCAACTCTACTTCTTGAATAACTCTGCTTCTGCTGAAAATGTTTCCCAGTAAAAAATTAAACTACGTTAAATTTACTACAAAAAAAGGTCCTGTTCATTTTTTCTCTAGAACTAGTAGTTTCCAAGTTGCAGGGGGCAAAAAAAAAAAATCACAAATTATTAAAAATAGCGTTTTAATGGTAGAAAATTAACTTTTATTGTTAAATGAAGCAGATTTAGTCCAAATACTAAATGACTGTACCGTATCAAAGTACAGTAGAGCTTTATTGAGGAATAAATTGTGTTGTGGGATGTGATTGGTGACAATGGAAGGGAATGGGGATGGAAGGTAGAAGTGTGAGGGAAGTCAGTTGCCCAGAATGAGTCACTTACTTTCCTCATTTGCACATCTGCAAAATGAACGAGAGAGCAAGTAAGTTCCCACTCTCTCTACACCACATCGCAGGAAACAATTATAAGCTGTTTCACAATCATACTGACCATTCTGCAGCGTGCCTTGGAAATCACTGATAACACAGTGTACCGACATATCTGGAGAGTGTTCATTTTGTGCCAAATGCGCAGACCTGTCTGAGAAGTGTTTATTTTCCAAAAGATGCATTAAAGACTAAATGGACTACAGATATTAGTTATTTATAAAACTACGCATATGAAGAGAACCTATGTAAATCTCTGTATACTGTTATATATAAAAACAAAGATGAGGTGACTTACCGAACAAAAACGCTGGCAGGTCGATAGACACACAAACATACACACAAAATTCAAGCTTTCGCAACAAATTGTTGCCTCATCAGGAAAGAGGGAAGGAGAGGGGAAGACGAAAGGAAGTGGGTTTTAAAGGAGAGGGTAAGGAGTCATTCCAATCCCGGGAGCGGAAAGACTTACCTTAGGGGGAAAAAAGGACAGGTATACACTCGCACACACGCACATATCCATCCACACATACAGACACAAGCAGACATATTTAAATAATTAAATAATTTAATAATGGTCTTTAAATATGTCTGCTTGTGTCTGTATGTGTGGATGGATATGTGCGTGTGTGCGAGTGTATACCTGTCCTTTTGTATTGCTGTAAAGAGTCTGCATCCGAACAAATACATTTGCCTTAGATGCCAAAGCTGTATGGGAGGGAATGTTTCTCATGGAAAGGATGGCAACTGTCAAAATGTACAGGGTGTTTCAAAAATGACCGGTATATTTGAAACGGCAATAAAAACTAAACGAGCAGCGATAGAAATACACCGTTTATTGCAATATGCTTGGGACAACAGTACATTTTCAGGCAGACAAACTTTCGAAATTACAGTAGTTACAATTTTCAACAACAGATGGCGCTGCGGTCTGGGAAACTCTATAGTACTATTTTTTCCACATATCCACCATGCGTAGCAATAATATGGCGTAGTCTCTGAATGAAATTACCCGAAACCTTTGACAACGTGTCTGGCGGAATGGCTTCACATGCAGATGAGATGTACTGCTTCAGCTGTTCAATTGTTTCTGGATTCTGGCGGTACACCTGGTCTTTCACGTGTCCCCACAGAAAGAAGTCACAGGGGTTCATGTCTGGCGAATAGGGAGGCCAATCCACGCCACCTCCTGTATGTTTCGGATAGCCCAAAGCAATCACACGATCATCGAAATATTCATTCAGGAAATTAAAGACGTCGGCCGTGCGATGTGGCCGGGCACCATCTTGCATAAACCACGAGGTGTTCGCAGTGTTGTCTAAGGCAGTTTGTACCGCCACAAATTCACGAAGAATGTCCAGATAGCGTGATGCAGTAATCGTTTCGGATCTGAAAAATGGGCCAATGATTCCTTTGGAAGAAATGGCGGGCCGGACCAGTACTTTTTGAGGATGCAGGGACGATGGGACTGCAACATGGGGCTTTTCGGTTCCCCATATGCGCCAGTTCTGTTTATTGACGAAGCCGTCCAGGTAAAAATAAGCTTCGTCAGTAAACCAAATGCTGGCCACATGCATATCGCCGTCATCAATCCTGTGCACTATATCGTTAGCGAATGTCTCTCGTGCAGCAATGGTAGTGGCGCTGAGGGGTTGCCGCGTTTGAATTTTGTATGGATAGAGGTGTAAACTCTGGCGCATGAGACGATACGTGGACGTTGGCGTCATTTGGACCGCAGCTGCAACACGGCGAACGGAAACCCGAGGCCGCTGTTGGATCACCTGCTGCACTAGCTGCGCGTTGCCCTCTGTGGTTGCCGTACACGGTCGCCCTACCTTTCCAGCACGTTCATCCGTCACGTTCCCTGTCCGTTGAAATGTTTCAAACACATCCTTTATTGTATCGCTTTTCGGTCCTTTGGTTACATTAAACCTCCGTTGAAAACTGTCTTGTTGCAACAACACTGTGTTCTAGGCGGTGGAATTCCAACACCAGAAAAATCCTCTGTTCTAAGGAATAAACCATGTTGTCTACAGCACACTTGCACGTTGTGAACAGCACACGCTTACAGCAGAAAGACAACGACAGAATGGCGCACCCACAGATTGTGTTGTCTTCTATATCTTTCACATCACTTGCAGCACCATCTGTTGTTGAAAATTGTAACTACTGTAATTTCGAAAGTTTGTCCGCCTGAAAATGTACTGTTGTCCCAAGCATATTGCAACAAACGGTGTATTTCTATCGCTGCTCGGTTAGTTTTTATTGCCGTTTCAAATATACCGGTCATTTTTGAAACACCCTGTAAGTACTGTTGTTTGCTGGTATGTTTGATGTGGACAGAAGTGTGTAGCTGGCCCTTGGTGAGAATAAGATCAACATCAAGGGAAGTGGAATGGGATTTGGAATAGGACCATGTGAAATTTAATTGGGAGAAGGTATTTAGAGATTCCAGGAATTTTAACAGGTCAGCCTCACCATGAGCCCATACGGAAAATATGTCATCAATGTACCTGAATCAAACCAGGGCTGCTGGCTTGGACAGGGATTACATTGGACCCTGGAGCTTTGTTCATACGTGGATTACACTGGGACAATTCTCCTATGTTTTCCTTTGTAAGGGAACATTTGAAAATTTAGTTAAGCATTTCAGCTTTTGCTTTGCTACCCTCAGTTTCATTTCCTGTATCATTTGCTAGGGCCTGGACACTAACTTTGGTGCCACTAACAGCCTTTACATACAAATAGAATTTCTTTGGGTTCTGTGAAAGATCATTTGACAATATTCTGCTATGGTAGTCACAGACGGCATCACACATTGCTCTCTTGATGGCCGAATGTGTTTCATTCAGCACATCTCTCTATCCATAGCCCTATGCTTTGTTTTACACCTTTTATGCAGTAATCTTTGTTTCTTTAGAAGTTTCTTTACCGTGAGTGTATACCATTATGAGCTGTTCTACTGGGTACATATTTATCCAGTGCATGGTCAACTATTCTTTTAAACTTGAGCTAGGGTTCCTCTATATGTTCATGACCTTTGCTAAATGTTTCAGGTTCCTCATTGATGTATAACACTATTGACTTTTTTATCTAATTTACTGAACATATATATATAGTGCTGGCAGGTCGATAGACACACAAACGAACACAAACATACACACAAAATTCAAGCTTTGGCAACAAACTGTTGCCTCATCAGGAAAGAGGGAAGGAGAGGGAAAGACGAAAGGATGTGGGTTTTAAGGGAGAGGGTAAGGAGTCATTCCAATCCCGGGAGCGGAAAGACTTACCTTAGGGGGAAAAAAGGACAGGTATACACTCGCACACACACACATATCCATCCGCACATACACAGACACAAGCAGACATTTGTAAAGGCAATGAGTTTGGGCAGAGATGTCAGTCGAGGCGGAAGTACAGAGGCAAAGATGTTGTTGAAAGACAGGTTGAGGTATGAGGTATGAGCGGCGGCAAATTGAAATTAGTGGAGATTGAGGCCTGGCAGATGACGAGAAGAGAGGATATACTGAAGGGCAAGTTCCCATCTCCGAAGTTCTGATAGGTTGGTGTTAGTGGGAAGTATCCAGATAACCTGGATGGTGTAACACTGTGCCAAGATGTGCTGGCCATGCACCAAGGCATGTTTAGCCACAGGGTGATCCTCATTACCAACAAACACTGTCTGCCTGTGTCCATTCATGCGAATGAACAGTTTGTTGCTGGTCATTTTCACATAGAAAGCTTCACAGTGTAGGCAGGTCAGTTGGTAAATCACGTGGGTGCTTTCACGCGTGGCTCTGGCTTTGATCGTGTACACCTTCCGGGTTACAGGACTGGAGTAGGTGGTGGTGGGAGGGTGCATGGGACAGGTTTTACACTGGGGGCGGTTACAAGGGCAGGAGCCAGAGGGTAGGGAAGGTGGTTTGGGGATTTCATAGGGATGAACTAAGAGGTTACGAAGGTTAGGTGGACGGCGGAAAGACACTCTTGGTGGAGTGGGGAGGATTTCATGAAGGATGGATCTCATTTGTGTGTGTGCGACTTCCCCACTCCACCAAGAGTGTCTTTCTGCCGTCCACCTAACCTTCGTAACCTCTTAGTTCATCCCTATGAAATCCCCAAACCACCTTCCCTACCCTCTGGCTCCTACCCTTGTAACCGCCCCCAGTGTAAAACCTGTCCCATGCACCCTCCCACCACCACCTACTCCAGTCCTGTAACCCGGAAGGTGTACACGATCAAAGCCAGAGCCACGTGTGAAAGCACCCACGTGATTTACCAACTGACCTGCCTACACTGTGAAGCTTTCTATGTGAAAATGACCAGCAACAAACTGTTCATTCGCATGAATGGACACAGGCAGACAGTGTTTGTTGGTAATGAGGATCACCCTGTGGCTAAACATGCCTTGGTGCACGGCCAGCACTTCTTGGCACAGTGTTACACCGTCCGGGTTATCTGGATACTTCCCACTAACACCAACCTGTCAGAACTTCGGAGATGGGAACTTGCCCTTCAGTATATCCTCTCTTCTCGTCATCCGCCAGGCCTCAATCTCTGCTAATTTCAAATTGCCGCCGCTCATACCTCATACCTCAACCTGTCTTTCAACAACATCTTTGCCTCTGTACTTCCGCCTCGACTGACATCTCTGCCCAAACTCTTTGCCTTTACAAATGTCTGCTTGTGTCTGTGTATGTGCGGATGGATATGTGTGTGTGTGCGAGTGTATACCTGTCCTTTTTTCCCCCTAAGGTAAGTCTTTCCGCTCCCGGGATTGGAATGACTCCTTACCCTCTCCCTTAAATCCCACATCCTTTCATCTTTCCCTCTCCTTCCCTCTTTCCTGATGAGGCAACAGTTTGTTGCGAAAGCTTGAATTTTGTGTGTATGTTTGTGTTCGTTTGTGTGTCTGTCGACCTGCCAGCACTTTCGTTCGGTAAGTCACATCATGTGTTTTTAGATATATTTTTCCCACGTGGAATGTTTCCCTCTATTTTATTTTATATATTTTTTTTTCAGCTTGTTTTAGTTGTCCTTTGTACTTAGGTAATCATTTTTGTCACAACCGCATCTTGGCCACTAACCACCAGCAATACCTCAGTTTGACAGCTCCACCCATTCCATACCAAGAAGTCCCTTCCAGACAGCCTAGCCATCCACGGCCATTGCATCTGCACTGAGGAGCAATCCCTCTCAAAATGTACCGAGGGTCCCATTCAAGTCTTCACAGACCACACAAAAACAAATCTCCCATGCCTTATCTTTCCAGTCTTGCTCCACCTCTCAAAGTCCCACTGTCCGGCCACAGAGGAGCATTCCCCTCATAACTCAGTACCACCCAGGAGCAACTGAATTACTTTCTCCGCCAGGGTTTCAACTACCTCTCATTGTGCCCCAAAATGAGAAATATCCTGCTTACTATCCTTACCACCCCTCTCACAGCGGTATTCTGCCATCAACCAAACCTACACACTACATTCTTCCATCCCTAGACAGCCCCTGCTTCCAACCCCTTACCTGATGGCTCCTATCCCTGTAATAGACCTCGATGCAAGACCTATCCCATGCATCATTCTATCACCACCTACTACAGTGCAGTCACAAACATCACCTATCCCATCAAAGGCAGAGCTACCTGTGAAACCATTCATGTGATGTACAAGCTAAGGTGCATCGGTGCATCCACTGTGCTGCATTGTGTGTGGGCATGACAACCAACAAGTTGTCTGTCCGCATGAATGACCACCGACAAACTGGGGCCAAGAAACAAGTGGACCACCCTGTTGCTGAGTACGCTGCCAAACATGACATCCTTCATTTCAATGATTGCTTCACAGACTGTGCCATACGGATCCTTCGCACCACCACCAGCTTGTCTGAATTACGCAGGTGGGAACTTTCCTATGTTCCTGTAACCCTAATGGCCTCAACCTTCATTAGTCATTGTCCTCACACACCCAGCCCCTCCCCCCCTCCCCCCACCTCTTTCCTGTCCTCCGTCTAACTTGCAGCACCTCAACATGTCACCCCTACCGCTACTATCTCTCCCTCTCCCTGCCCCAGCCTCATCCCTACCCCCCCCCCCCACCCCCACCCAGTCACCACTCCCATCATGCACCGGCTTTGCTGCTCGCAGTGTGGCCTCAGTTGCCACACTGCAAACAGCAGCACCAGTGCATGATGGGAATGGTGACAGGGTGGGGGTAAGGAGGAGGCTGGGGTGGGGAGGGGGAGAGATAGTAAGGGAGGGGTGACAAAGTTGTCTGAGACTTGTGTCATGTGTGTATGAGTTGCATTTGTGTGTGTGTGTGTGTGTGTGTGTGTGTGTGTGAGAGAGAGAGAGAGAGAGAGAGAGAGTGATGAAGGCCTTACTGGCCGAAAGCTTTATTTGTGACAGCCTTTTTGTTATTCCTATCTGCGATTCAGCATCTCCACTATATGGTGAGTAGCAACTTTCCTTCTCATAATATTGTTACATTTATGTTAAATGTAAGTTTGTAGGACAAAATATTAGCTACTAAGTGAAATTAACAATATTTAATTCAAAGATTTACAAAATCAAGAAAATAATTTATTCAAATTTCCATTGTAATCTGTACATTACTATACAAGCCCTGAGAGCTACATCTGACACTGTTGGCATTACTGAATGAATGTTTATTCACAGCTATAGTTGTGTCCATGTTACAGTGTTTATAAGCTAGAACCTCATTAACTACTAATTTTGACCACAGGTTTTTTGTTGCCTTAATAGAAATCTCATTTTGTGTATTTGTGCAATTCTTATAGGGAATTAGCAACTTTTTTAGTTCAACAGATTAAAAGATAATCAATGGGCTTAATTTAGTCATTTGTTCACTGTGCTCAAATACATCATAGTAGCTCAAGCAGCCCCACTGTGAATGCTGCTCTCAAGTTGGTTGACACTCATAAGCAGCTGGAAATCGCCATGACTGCTGTCAAACAATTGGCAGCTGCTTCAAATCAGTGTGTTGGAAGAGCTTCTGAGGATCATGTGCCTGTGATACTGGCACAAGAGGTACTTCAGGTACTGTCCTCTCCTGTGCATGCTGTCTCCTCTACCTTGTTTAGCTTTTTATGTCCATATATTGTGAGATTTTTATTTATTTTTATTATTAGTAAATCCGTATGCATTTTCTATGCTACCACCATCAGTAGACTTGTGCAGCACTACACTGTTGTACACAGGGTATTTATGCAATTTTATTGCAGGTAATGTATTAAATTTATCTGTACTGTGATATTGGGAGATACCAAGACATGAAAATATTGAGAAGAAAGTAGAATCTTTTGAGCAGAACACATAAAAAAAATCACTTGTATTCATAATAATGAAAAGTAGTTGTGTTTTACAAGATGCGATTGCAAATGGTAAAATAAGAGATTTACATCAACATTATTAAGTAATATCCACTGACTTCAAAATTTTGAATAGAGAAATTTCAATTATTGGAATCCTGTCATAAATAACAAGGTGTATTGTCTGTTGGCCAGTAAGATAATGAAGCAGACAAGGACAGTTTTTTTACCATCCCAAATGTCCTTATGAAGAAGCATAATTTATTGAAAGAAACTTGAGAACAAACTCTCTCTCTCTCTCTCTCTCTTCCCAGAATTTGGGTCTGGGGGAAGTGCATGAGGGCAGTCCATGCAGTTGAGTTGCAATGTGAGCAGGAGAGCTATGATCAAATCCCAGCCTGGTACAAATTTTCAACTTTCCCCACTGATGTAAATTAGTATCCACAAGCAGCTAAACATCATTAATTCCTTTGCATCTTGAACCAGTTTGAATTACCTCATGATAAACATTGAAGTGTTGTGTATGAAAGAGCACCTGCAATGGCAGGAAAAAACTAAAACCTCATTGATCTTTTACATCCTGATCCTGAAATTCTGTATTTCTTACATTTTTGGTACAAAATTAACTTCTAGAAATTTGTAAAGTGTACTTCCAAAATGAAAATATGGAGAAGATAGATTTACCAAAATGAGTTTAATCAGAACAAATGCCAATCACTTTGTCAGTTTATTAACTTTTTATTATTGCTATTAATACATTAAATTGGAATGAAACTTTCATGCTTCTATGGTAATTTATGTTTTTAGTTATACACTTTATACTTTCATTTACAGTCACTGAATTTCATTTAATCCCTCTGCACGCTGCTCTGTTAAAGTGTAGGACTTTATTTTAAGGGGTTAGTCTGACCTCTGACTTCTCTTCTATTCCTCAACATTCATCTTATTTTTAATACAAGCCCAAGCACTGTAAACCACAACAGCCCTGTATGTGTTACCTTATTTGCGGATTTTTCTCCAACTTGCCAATAAGTTTCAGCTCTTGCATCTTGGCAGTGTCACTTCGGCACTGCTCAAAAATCCCATGGACAATTTGTGGTGCCCTTCTTTGTGCACATTCCAGATCTGAGATCAGATACAATTGGTATGGGTCCCATACAGAATTGCAATATTTAAGATGAGGCCATGCCAAGAACAGTATGCTTCTTACTTCACTTTCTTTGAACAGCCCTTCAAAATTCTCATCACCTAGAAGGGGAACTCTTTGTCTTGTAAACAACCTCCTTCACTTGAAAACCCCAATGCTATTTCCTATCAAATGTCACTCCTAGATATTTAAAGTTAGCTGCCATGGCAAGTATCTCTCTTCCAACCCAGACTCAAATGTTGTATTGCAGTTGTTTTTTTTTTTCCCCCAGTCTGACTCTTGCTTACATTGATGCTCATTCCATTTGTGTTTATTTCAAGGTCATCCTGGAGAATTTCACTGTCCTGCTATTGCCTAATTCTGTGGTATACTCTCAAGTCACCTACAAACATTTTAATATTTCACCTGTGTCATTTATATGTATTATACACAGCAGGAGTCCCAGAAAACTTTCTTGTAGCACCCCTGACAATAACAATACCACCACTTTATTGGAGACCTTGCTTGTACATTTACCCCCTCAGTTGTCCCCCAAAGAAGTACCTTTACCCAAGATACTACTGGGTCTTCTACTCTAGGAGTTCATAATTTATGTAACAAGACTTGTGATGGACTCTGCTGAATGTCTTGGTTCAGAATGATGCAGTCTAGTTGCTCTCCCCTCCCATGTAATGTGTCTGTTACTTCCTAAGTAATCTTACAGGTTGTGATTCATTAGAGTCTTGTTTCAGAAATACACGGTGAAAGTACTCAGCCACATTGTTGTGTTGGATATTGTATAGGTATTCTTAGCTACATGCCTTTCCATCATTTTTCTAAGTGCAGTGTTAGACTGGCTTGTATTTTCCAGCATCAAGTGGATCACTTCTTTTGTGGACAGGGGTCACAGTGACAACTTGCCAGTCATCTGGCATGTCCTCTTTCTCTTATTGTAGCATAACCTGAGAAATTGCACCAGATAGGGCACAACTGCGGGATCAGCCTTTTTGAGGTCAGCAGACACACTATTTGGCTCTCATGCCTTCCCAGTCTTGCTATTTTTAAGTATTTTAATGACTTCCCTGATACATAACTGGAAATTCCCTGACACATTTGCTGCTACATGCCCATCTGGTTCCTCCCCCAGTGTGTGGTTTAAAACCCACAGTCTAACTGCCATGCTCCAAAACAGGTGGCTAAAGGTGCCTACTTGTTTCTGATGGATATGACTGAATCTCCCTCCTTTCTCCCAGAAACAGAGAACTATAAAAACTCCTTATCTCTTCTCCATGGGTCACTGTTTCTCATGCCATGTCCAGCATGAAATAATATTTTGCTATCCATATTGCCAACACAAGTTTGTCCTGTATTTATCTTAAGTGAGTCCTGTTTCTAATCCATTTTTGACCTTATTGTGTTTTGTACCACTTTTCCTTTTCAATAATCCTATGTGTTTATTGGAATACACTGGCTCTGTACTGTCACTTTTTCTCATTGGTAACATATCCCCCCTCGACGAATTCCCTAGACTTTCTCCACTTGTTGAATTCAAATGATGGAATATTTAGAATCAAATAAGAATATGAGCTGGATTGCTACTCAAAACATGGAAGAGATGTTGAATGGCTGACAGGCATAATTAAAAGCAAACTATTGGAAAAGTCTTTCATCAGGTGAGAGACACACACAAACACATTCTCACATGTACAACCCACACACTCATAACCACTGTTGTCTCTGGCACTGTGGTGCCACTGGAGTTGTTAGAAATAGAAGAGGATCACTCTTTTCCAATGCAGCTCAATACTGTAGCTGACTTTTGGAAAATCATGACAGAATTAAAATATGTACACTGAAAGAAAAATGCTCTAATATTATTTCTTTTATCAGCACAACGTATTATTGTGAACCATTGTACTCCTCAGTAAAGTCCATGATATCAAAATACTGTTCACAGTTGATCAATCATCATCTCTCAGAATTTCTGTCAATAACTCCGACAAATTTTATACTTAATTTAAAAGCTCTTCATTAACTGCTATACATGTTCTATACGCTACATGCATTCTTGGCCTGTTTTGTTGCCGGCCGAAGTGGCCGTGCGGTTAAAGGCGCTGCAGTCTGGAACCGCAAGACCGCTACGGTCGCAGGTTCGAATCCTGCCTCGGGCATGGATGTTTGTGATGTCCTTAGGTTAGTTAGGTTTAACTAGTTCTAAGTTCTAGGGGACTAATGACCACAGCAGTTGAGTCCCATAGTGCTCAGAGCCATTTGAACCATTTTAGCCTGTTTTGTTTTTGTCATTAATAGTTTTAAATAATTATTTTGTAATTCTTTTCTCTTAATTATGTATTTAATTAATACTTTTCATAGAACTTGTGAGGTTCATTTAATCAAATCAATTTAATTAAATTTGAAGTTCTGATGTGGTGAGTTGAGGGGCCAGCGCATCAACTGGAATGTGCCACTGTATTTCTCAAACCACTCCATCACAGTCCTGGCCTTGTGACAAGGTGCATTATCTTGTTGAAAAATGCCTCTGCCATTGGGTAACACAATCGTCACGAAGGAGTGTACATGGTCTGCGACCTGTGTACGATATTCCTTGGCTGTCATGATGCCTTTCAACAGCTCCACTGGACACATGGATGTCCACATGAATGTTCCCCATAGCATAAAGGAGCTGCCACCAGCTTGTCCTCATCCCACAGTACAGGTGTCAAGGAGCTGGTCCCCTGTAAGATGATGGATTCATGCCCTCCCATTGGCATGATGAAGAAAGTATCAGGATTCATCAGACCATGCAATACTGTCACTGTGCTAATGCCCAGTTCTGATGGTCATGTGCCCGTTTAAGTATAATTTGCGATGTTGTGATGTTAACATTGGCACATGCATGGGTCATCAGCTGCGGAGGCCCATTGTTGGGAGTGTTCGGTGCACTGTGAGTTGAGACACACTTATACTTTGCCCACCATTAAAGTCTGACGTTAGATCCACCACAGTTCGCTGCCTGTCCTAGTTTTACCATTCTTCCCAGCCTACGTTGTCTGACATATGTAATGAGGGTGGCTGCCCAATCCCATGGTTTCACCTGGGTTTTTCCACGTTTTGAAGACACTCACTACAGCTCATCTTGAACACTCGACAAGTTGTACAGTTTCCGAAATGCTCATGGCAAACCTCTGGGCCGTCACAATCGGGCCTTGGTCAAACTCAGATTCCCCATTGTGCACATGGACAGCACGCTCACTGATACTACATGCATTTGTCTGACTAACAGTCATTCCTTTCCAGATGATGCTGCTATTGCCTGGATGGATTTATATTGGTAGTAGGTCAGTGGTCATAATGTTCTGGCTGATCATTGTATATTAAACAACAGTTAAGAATTTATTTTGGCATATATAAAACAGATACACTTAGAGGGATAAAGTTAAAAGTGAACCAGTGTAGAATTAATAAAAGGAAAAGGGAAGTGGGTGTCTACACAAAAATGACAGTTAACTCTCAGATGGAACAATTAGTGAACATTGTGTTTAATTGTTACATTAGCGGACGTAATACACACAATCAATATTATTGGCAGTATGCTGACAACCAGTGTGTAATGTTTGCAGTTATATCAAGCTGTTATAGAAGGCATCAGTAATAATGTACCAGATTGACTGTTGGTTCTTTTTTGTGTACTTAAATGCTGCTTTTCTGTAAAATAATAATGATTACCTAGAGTTGTTGACATCAAGTTTAGGATTATTTGTGATAACAAAATTTCTAAATCTGTTTAAAAGATGTGTTGGCCTAAATAATATACACCATCATATTGGGTGTTCCACATGCCTCTTGGGAACTGAGTGCCCACCAGATGATACAGCTGCTGCTCAGCAGCCACCAGCCTATCTTGACTGTCACCAAAGCCATTACTCTCATGACCAAATGAGGTGATATAAGATTGACAGTAATATGAAGCCATGGTTGTTCCTCTGCTTATCTCT
This sequence comes from Schistocerca americana, assembly GCF_021461395.2. Lineage (NCBI taxonomy): Eukaryota > Metazoa > Arthropoda > Insecta > Orthoptera > Acrididae > Schistocerca > Schistocerca americana. The sequence goes on along the minus strand of NC_060119.1, from coordinate 318,276,246 downwards.
TATAGCAAAAACTTCCTGTGACCCACAGCAAATAAACAACATGCATACGCTAGATTTAAAGGGTGATTATAATTAAAGTTAAACTTTCAAAGCACTGTAGAAATCACACCACTGGTCAGAATGACATCAAGTTGCAATGGAATATTATCGGAGAAGGGGGAAAACGTATGGCAGAAGAAGAAAAATAGTGTGAAAATTGATCAATAGATGGCACTGTATGTGTCAGAATACATAAATGAAAACATTTGCTATGTGTACGACCCATTGAAGTTGGTATAAAGATGCCAGGTACACGACTTATCCTCCTTTCACGTCTGTGACATTTGCCATGATTATCTCAATGCAGAATCGCGCTCTGCTTGTAAAGCTGTATTACAAGAATGATGACTGTGCACATGTTGCTCTGGAGAAGTTCCGGACACTGAAGAGTTTGAAAAAAGGTTTTGGTCCAATGACTGCCGTGGGTGTGAAGAAAATGATTCAAAAAAACATGTTCTTTTGGTTTGCAACCTGCTAGAGGGAGGAAACGAATTGATTCAACATTAGTGGAAGCAGTGGTCACAGCAATCCAGGAGGAGATGAGTGGTGGTGTGTAAACGTGTAGTACATGGAGAATTGCCCAAACAGTGGACACACCCATAAGCACAGTGCATAAAATCCTATGAAAGATCCTTATTTGCTATCCATTCAAAATTACACATGTGCATGAGTTGCTTCCTGTTGACCTGCCAGCAAGAGAGACCTTTGCTTTAAAATTTCTTGCTCACATGGAAGTGGATAATGATTGGCCATGGAAGATTTTGTTGACAGACAAAACCCACTTCCAGCTGACAGGATATCTTGATACACAGAATTGTTGAATATGGGCTATGGAAAATCCAGATGCAAATCAGCCAGTACCACTTCATCCTGAAAAGGTCACTGTGTGGTGCAGGTTTACGGCATCATTTATCATAGGGCCATATTATTTCAAAGAGACAGGTGCTTCCAGTCCTGTTACCTGTACTGTCACTGATAAGCACTATGAGATTCTTTTGGGCAACTACGTCATTCCAGCTCTCCAACAGCGCGGATGTGTGGATAGGATCATTTTTATGCAATATGGCACACCTCCGCACATTGCAAATCCAGTTAAGCACCTCATAAAGTGCCATTTGGAAATGCTAGAATTATCAACCTCCTTTTTCCTACAGCATGGCTGTCCCAATCACCTGATCTTAATCGGTGTGACTTCTGGCTGTGGGGGTATCTGAAAGATGTTGTGTTCAGTGTTCCGACTGCAAAATTAGCTGCATTGAAGGGCTCACTGTGCAACACATTCCGAAGGTGACCCTGGAACACTTTTATCAGTTGTGGAACATGCTGTTTCTCAATTTCAACTTGTTACAGAAAACGGGGACAGCATACTGAACATATTTTGCGCCAGTCAAATGGAAATTAATAATCCAATCTGATTTTGACTGATGCTTTTTATGCAGTTTTTGGCCTCAGGACAATTAAAGACTGATGTGAGTGATGCTTTTTATGGGGTATTTGGCCTCAGGTCAATTAAAAGCCAATTTTTTGCATCCGATGTGATATGACATTGCCGTGGTGAATGGGCTTAGGTAACTAACAGTATCACACCTGTACACCCATGCACACTGAGTAGTACAGTTTGTTTTACATCAAACATACACTTTAGGCATTGTTGTATAATTCATTTGTCATTTGTAGTCTTCCACTATTAATTATGATGCTTACAGTGCCATCTATTGATAGATTTTGCAACTATTTATTTTTCTTCTGCCATACATTTTCCCCCTTCTCCAATATTTCTTCTGTTGCAATTTGACATCATTCTGTCCAGTGGTGCTATATCTACATTGATTTGAAAGTTTAACTTTAATTATAATCACCCTGTACTTTACTAGATTACATCAATGTGACGTATAGCAAAGTAATCTAAGAACAATGTCTGATATCAGGTGGAGCTATACTGACCAAATAGCAACGAAAGGCCAGATCATTACGTATGAATAGGTAAATGATCTGATTGAAAAGTTAATAATAAAAGTATAAGGGGAATTATCTGACAATCTTAGGAGTGTACTGCTCAGAAGAAGAATTCATGGAGGGTACACAAAACTTTTATGATTAAGTACAGTAGTTTCTTAATAAAGCTGACAAAAATGAATGCATTCTCATAGCTAGAGAAGTGAAAGCCAGAATAGCAAGCATATATTTGTGACATATTATGCAACCCGGTGGTAACTATGTTGAATTCAATAGGAATATCATCAACCTCAACTTTTTTATTTTCACTGACACCACCTCGCCCCCAATGAACCACAGACCTTGCTGTCGTGGAAAGGTTTGTATTTCTCAAAGATCTATATAGCCATACTGATGGTGCAGCCACACCTGAGACATGAAGAGGCCAGACTAACATTTGGTGCTTGAAGAGAAGCAGCAGTCTCTCTGTAGTTTGAAACATTACAATAAATGTTGATGGTGTTGAGACAGCAACCAGCCACAAATCTATTTTCAGTTCCTTTATTCAAAAGGTACCATTACTGGTTTTAAAGCATTATGATTCATCTTCAGACAGTTTTCATGCTTTCATTACATGTGGTACATTTTTTTACAGATTAATTGTCCTAAAATATAAATAATACATAATTATAAGCATGCCACACAGATGGTTGCATTACAGATTTGCATAGGATGTGACTCATGTGAAATGTCAGTTTGTAGTGTTTGTTTTCATAGTCCAAGAGATGTGAATACTGATTAGCGATACATAAAAATTAACAGAGTAATTCTCACCCTTTTCAAGGGCTTGCAGTCCTTAACTTTCTGATCTCAACAGTTAAAACATAAAAGGAATAATAGTTTTCTCCAGGTCAGCTCATCAGAGAAGCCCTCTGCCTCCTGCATAATAATCCAAAAAGAGACAGATAATTTTTCTAGATCGTAAAGCTAACCACAATCATGAAACATGGCACTAGGAAATAACCCTAATGTAAATCCCTTTTGTGTGCTGCAACTAATGATTCCATCTAGAATCACCCTCAAATTAATGGCATATCTGATCTTCAAAATGATTAAATTATTTTACTCACTAAGAAGTCAACAATTTTTCTATCCGCATGAGCAAATGCAAGTCACACAAAAATGAATAAGAAAGAGAAGGTTATTTGATTTAATAAATTCATACATGTTGTACTTGCGCCATAGGGTGGTGGGGTTTCGGGTTCCGCTGGATAGGTCAGGAGTCCACTACACGCAACAAGCGGCTACACGGGTAGCAGGGGTTGTGTGGCGTGGGCTGGGCGGTTTTTTAGGTTAGATGGCCTTGGGCAAGTACAGAAAGGGCAACAGCCTCAACGGGTGTGGGGCAAAGTCAGGACATGCGGGGACCAAGCAGCAATCGGTATTGTAATTGTCAACTGTCGAAGCTGCGTTGGTAAAGTACCGGAACTTCAAGCGCTGATAGAAAGCACCGAAGCTGAAATCGTTATAGGTACAGAAAGCTGGCTTAAGCCAGAGATAAATTCTGCCGAAATTTTTACAAAGGTACAGACGGTGTTTAGAAAGGATAGATTGCATGCAACCGGTGGTGGAGTGTTCGTCGCTGTTAGTAGTAGTTTATCCTGTAGTGAAGTAGAAGTGGATAGTTCCTGTGAATTATTATGGGTGGAGGTTACACTAAACAACCGAACTAGGTTAATAATTGGCTCCTTTTACCGACCTCCCGACTCAGCAGCATTAGTGGCAGAACAACTGAGAGAAAATTTGGAATACATTTCACATAAATTTTCTCAGCATGTTATAGTCTTAGGTGGAGATTTCAATTTACCAGATATAGACTGGGACACTCAGATGTTTAGGACGGGTGGTAGGGACAGAACATCGAGTGACATTATACTGAGTGCACTATCCGAAAATTACCTCGAGCAATTAAACAGAGAACCGACTCGTGGAGATAACATCTTGGACCTACTGATAACAAACAAACCCGAACTTTTCGACTCTGTATGTACAGAACAGGGAATCAGTGATCATAAGGCCGTTGCAGCATCCCTGAATATGGAAGTTAATAGGAATATAAAAAAAAGGGAGGAAGGTTTATCTGTTTAGCAAGAGTAATAGAAGGCAGATTTCAGACTACCTAACAGATCAAAATGAAAATTTCTGTTCCGACACTGACAATGTTGAGTGTTTATGGAAAAAGTTCAAGGCAATCGTAAAATGCGTTTTAGACAGGTACGTGCCGAGTAAAACTGTGAGGGACGGGAAAAACCCACCGTGGTACAACAACAAAGTTAGGAAACTACTGCGAAATCAAAGAGAGCTCCACTCCAAGTTTAAGCGCAGCCAAAACCTCTCAGACAAACAGAAGCTAAACGATGTCAAAGTTAGCGTAAGGAGGGCTATGCGTGAAGCGTTCATTGAATTCGAAAGTGAAATTCTATGTACCGACTTGACAGAAAATCCTAGGAAGTTCTGGTCTTACGTTAAATCAGTAAGTGGCTCGAAACAGCATATCCAGACACTACGGGATGATGATGGCATTGAAACAGAGGATGACACGCGTAAAGCTGAAATACTAAACACCTTTTTCCAAAGCTGTTTCACAGAGGAAGACCGCACTGCAGTTCCTTCTCTAAGTCCTCGCACAAACGAAAAAATGGCTGACATCGAAATAAGTGTCCAAGGAATAGAAAAGCAACTGGAATCACTCAACAGAGGAGAGTCCACTGGACCTGACGGGATACCAATTCGATTCTACACAGAGTACGCGAAAGAACTTGCCCCCCTTCTAACAGCCGTGTACCGCAAGTCTCTAGAGGAACGGAGGGTTCCAAATGATTGGAAAAGAGCACAGATAGTCCCAGTCTTCAAGAAGGGTCGTCGAGCAGATGCGCAACACTATAGACCTATATCTCTTACGTCGATCTATTGTAGAATTTTAGAACATGTTGTTTGCTCGCGTATCATGTCATTTCTGGAAACCCAGAATCTACTATGTAGGAATCAACATGGATTCCGGAAACAGCGATCGTGTGAGACCCAACTCGCCTTATTTGTTCATGAGACCCAGAAAATATTAGATACAGGCTCCCAGGTAGATGCTATTTTTCTTGACTTCCGGAAGGCGTTTGATACAGTTCCGCACTGTCGCCTGATAAACAAAGTAAGAGCCTACGGAATATCAGACCAGCTGTGTGGCTGGATTGAAGAGTTTTTAGCAAACAGAACACAGCATGTTGTTATCAGTGGAGAGACGTCTACAGACAAAGTAACCTCTGGCTTGCCAAAGGGGAGTGTTATGGGACCATTGCTTTTCACAATATATATAAATGACTTAGTAGATAGTGTCGGAAGTTCCATGCGGCTTTTCGCGGATGATGCTGTAGTATACAGAGAAGTTGCTGCATTAGAAAATTGTAGCGAAATACAGGAAGATCTGCAGCGGATAGGCACTTGGTGCAGGGAGTGGCAACTGACCCTTAACATAGACAAATGTAATGTATTGCGAATACATAGAAAGAAGGATCCTTTATTGTATGATTATATGATAGCGGAACAAACACTGGTAGCAGTTAGTTCTGTAAAATATCTGGGAGTATGCGTACGGAACGATTTGAAGTGGAATGATCATATAAAATTAATTGTTGGTAAGGCGGGTACCAGGTTGAGATTCATTGGGAGAGTGCTTAGAAAATGTAGTCCATCAACAAAGGAGTTGGCTTACAAAACACTCGTTCGACCTATACTTGAGTATTGCTCATCAGTGTGGGATCCGTACCAGGTCGGATTGACGGAGGAGATAGAAAAGATCCAAAGAAGAGCGGCGCGTTTCGTCACCGGGTTATTTGGTAACCGTGATAGCGTTACGGAGATGTTTAATAAACTCAAGTGGCAGACTCTGCAAGAGAGGCACTCTGCATCGCGGTGTAGCTTGCTGTCCAGGTTTCGAGAGGGTGCGTTTCTGGATGAGGTATCGAATATATTGCTTCCCCCTACTTATACCTCCCGAGGAGATCACGAATGTAAAATTAGAGAGATTAGAGCGCGCACGGAGGCTTTCAGACAGTCGTTCTTCCCGCGAACCATACGCGACTGGAACAGGAAAGGGAGGTAATGACAGTGGCACGTAAAGTGCCCTCCGCCACACACCGTTGGGTGGCTTGCGGAGTATCAATGTAGATGTAGATGTATGGTTAAAAATAAGTTTCAAACAACAACCATGGAAAGTTCAGAGGAAGAGAACACTTTAGACATTATATCTGAGAGTAATGTTGAAAATGTTCAGGGTAGCGGCAGCGATGTTGTCATGCCACCGAAGTGACTCAGTGTTGCAGCTAGTGAGCAATACTAGTACTGAAGTTGCAAATCCTACACCTGAACCTTTTCTATAATTATAGATTAGAGGCTTTGACTAACAATGTTAGTAAACTTACTCAGATGCAATACACTTTGAAAACAGATGTTGCAGATCATGTCATTGAGGTGATAAGTGACAACTTAGAAGGAATAACTAATGACATTTCAACACTGTAAACTACAATATAAGATATTCCAGAACAGATTAAAATCCTGACAAATGATTTTTGTACAATGCAATTAGAACAGACAACACCTCAGTTCACAGTTCAAGAGGTAGTCAAACAAGTAGATGACATAGCTACAAAATATGAAAGTCAAGTTGATGATTTTTTTATGTGAGAAAGGGACTCTAATTTATGGATTAGAAACAGAGCTACAGAAGGCTGTTGAGCAAACAATTACTGATGTGTACTCGGAGCAGAATATGTCAGTATTAAAGATACAAAGTGAGTTAGGTCATATACAAAGAACACTTACCCAGGATCTTCCTAAGTGGAAGGATCTTGGGCAAACACAAATAGGAACACAATTAGAGAAATTGTAAGAATGGGATAACATTAAGGAGCAAACAAGGAATTATTGTAGCTATACAGGTGAGAGTAATGTTGAATGTCATAGTCTTGTTTCTCATGCAAATATATGTGCCTAAGGAACAGTAGCTAGCATAAATATAGTTACACAAAGTATGGTGGCAGACATCATGCTTTCATCAGTTATAACAGAAAAAAAGTGTCCTATAAAACTCGACAATTTCAGGTGTTTATCCCAGAAAAGAAATATGTTCATCTAGTTATTTTCAGTAAAAGCTTTTAGAAGCATTCGGCCTACAGTTTGATCTGAACAACAAAAGATCTGGTACATATTATGTTTTACACAAGGTGAGGCTGCACTTTGAACATCTGAGACAGCAGACAGCTGTCACACATCTGCACAATTTGAAAATGCATTTCTTGTTAAGTATTGGTCATGCTGTGTGCAGGAAAGATAAAGAAAACAAGTATTTAATCCAGAGCCATATGACATCAGGCAGGGATCTTTACGAAAATATTTCAACAGTACATAAATGAGACTCATTTCTGGGCTGAACTTAAGGCTCTTAGTGATGTTCTACACATTTTGAAATGAAACTTACATTTCACATCAGAGAAAAGCTGGTGCAGGTCCCAGAATCTAATCTAGAATACTTTTTATTGGTCCTCAATTCAATTGACATTATAAATGAAGATATGAAAGCTAGTAATAACAATAATAATCAAAATGGGTATCATAATGGTGGGGTGGAGGATAGGCTATGCCCACCCAGCTGCAGTATAATGGCAACAATCACTGTCAAGCACCTGATGCACATCCCACTTTTGTTGACACACAGCAGGCAGCACCGATGTCAGTGCCTGCCCCGGCAAGTGGCAGTTCTCCAAATCATAAAAGGAGACATGACAGGTATCACCCTGGTTATTTGAACCATGGTAATGGTTACTGGTGTGATCAGAACAGTAGAAGTCAGTGGAGAACACCACCAAATAGTCACTGACAGTACAGTATGAATAGGAATTTTCAGAATCCACAGTAGTAAAACTATTAGGGAAACCAGCCACAATTGGATCAGGGTGGGAAACACTTACCAGCAATCAAATCTGGACTTGAATCTGAATGGGGAGCCGCAATGGGGAAATCCAAATCCAGCAATGTATATAATTGAGGTAACTGACAATGCACATTTAGTGACTACAAAAACATCAAACTCACCGTCTGGTCAGATAAACTATCTCCTCACATCCGCTTTGCTCTGGCTCAAAGGTCTCCTGAACCTGTCGAGCAAAGAATCACAATTGCTAGCAATCTACGCTATGCATCTCTGCTCTATTTCGCCAGCCACTGCCTACCTGACAAGTCTCAGATTCAGGCTCATCGCCCTACGACCGGATGCAGCCGGAGCTGTACTGTGCCGATCGTTCCGCTCGCTCCGGGAATCAGTAAACAAGCACCTGGGACGTCACCGGCTCTTCCCGCGGTCACGCCCCCTCCTGCAACCGAACCTGCTGCGGCCTCTGAACCTCGGCCACTGCCACTGGCTACGAACTTTCCACAGGAAATGCAACCGCACTACCTGTACTGTTAGTTCCACACATGGTTTGGTGAGGCGGCATGGAACTGCAGACCACCCTGCTACTTCCCAAACGCCAATCGCAGGTAGGTCCGGGTGCCGCCTCCTGCGCACAACATGACAGGCCCCCCCCCCCCCCCCCCCGCCCCCCCAGTGCTACATTCTGTCCGGGAACGACCAGATAATTGTGGACGACTTTACATTAAAGACATTTCGTCGGGATACCTTTTCCTAGTGGACACAGGCGCCAATGTTTCGCTACTGCCTACGTCCTTAGCATTGTCGAACATCCGCCCTCAACCTACTTCACTGCAAGCCATGAATTCATCTCAACTTCAGTGCTCAGGTTCAACTTCCCACGTTGTCTCACTCTCCGCAAACTGCAAACTCGAGTGGACTTTTTTAATGTGTGAAATTGACAAACCTATACTAGGCACTGACTTTTTGTGACACCACAAACTTTCACTGGACCTAGCGTGAAACACTGTGTTTCATCATCAGTCCAAGACTTACTTCCTCTGTGCTCCGTCAAGCAACCCCCCCCCCCTCCCCCTCCCCTGTGACACATCCAAAACAGCAAAGGAATTACAGACACTACAGCAAGGACAAAGCAAGGTCAGTAAGTGCGACGAATCTGCTTGCACTCCCAGCAATCGAACCTCCGGGTGTTTACCTCCCGCTACCCCTCGCAACTGTGCTATCAAGACTGCCATAACATGTACTGACCTAACCTTCCGCAGGGCCACACCCTCCTAACACGGTAGTGTTTGACACTCGGCCGGACACAAGTGCACATGCGCGACGAGCATCATGTGTTCTCGAACTGACAGCTCCTACCGCGCCCCTCGCAGACAGAATCTCAAACTATGAAACTTTGGCTCCTGTGTGCTGCCGTTGACTGCCACTGACAACACAAACGGTGCACTTGCACCAAGCGTTCGCCCGCGACCGTGCTGCCATAAGCCACGCCCTTGGACAATGGACTCACTAACGGTTCACGAGCTCTACCGAGCTCACCCGACCACAGTGCCACTGCTTTGGGCTGGCGGCCATCTTGTCATGTTGACTCCTGGGACACTTTGCCGCCTCGGCTCCCGTCGGATCCGCCGAGTGGCTCTGAACACGACGACTATGCCTCGCCTGCCACGCCCACCACACATTGTAAACAAACTGCCTTGCAAGCCGCCGGCAACATTTCCGTCATCACCAATGGCACGGTTAACAAGCTTCGCCTCACACCTGGTCCCCCGATCTCCAGTAAACCACGTCGACTTTGTCTCGAGCGCCTCTCCGACCTTAAAAATCAGATTTCTGGACTACTAAGCTCTGGCTTCATTGAACCTTCTGCCAGTAGCTGGTCTATGCCCATACATATGACACCCAAGAAAGACGGGTCCTGGCGCATGTGCGGAGACTACCGTTGACTAAACGCATGAACAATTATGGGCACCTACTCCATACCCAACATTGCCGACTTCACCAGTTCCCTCGCTGGTGCGACCACGTTCTCTGTCATTGATTGCAAACGGGCCTACCACCAGATCCCCATGGCACCTGAAGACATTGAGAACACAGCAATCACCACCCCGATCGGGTTATTTCAGTTTCGATTCATGCCCTTCGGTCTGAAAAACGCAACCCGGACCTGGCAACGCTTCATCAACAAAGTGCTATTCGACCTAAAATTCTGGTTTGCATATCTTGATGACATTCTTGTGTTCAGCTCCTCCGTCGAGGACAACATTCGATATGTGCAAACTGTTATGAACACTCTCGCGGCAGCAGGCATCGAGACCAACCAGGACAAATTGCAGCTACATCAACCCGCTGTCACTTTTCTTGGTTTTCGGGTCTCTGCCGATGGCATTTCACTGCCCCCTGAGAAAGTTCAAACAGTGCTAAACCTACCCAGACCTTCGACATTCAAAGAGCTCCGGCACTTCCTGGGGACGGTTAATTATTATCGCCAACATCTACCTCAGGCTGCGGAGATTCAGGCTCCACTGACGGATGCCTTGGCAGGCACCAACACTTCTGATTCTCGGCCCATTCCATGGACCCCTGCTATGACTAACTCTTTCACTGCCCTCAAAAAATCTTCTTGCCAAGACCTGCACCATTGCGCATCCTCATCCCAATGCGCAGCTTTTCATCACAACAGACGTGAGCAATACTGCCATCGGCGCTGTCCTTAGCCAGACAATTGATGGCCAAAGTTTGCCTCTGCAGTTCTTCTTGCGCAAGCTCACCAATGCACAATGGAAATATTCTGTGTTTGACAGGGAGTTGCTCGCGGTCTATTATGCGATCAAGCATTTTAAGACTGACGTTGAGGGACACCCTTTCTATGTTTTGATGGACCACAAACCCCTGGCTGCGGCCATTACAAACCTGACAGCTGACCCGCCTCCTCGCCGCATCAGATACATGGACTTCATATCTCAATTCACCACCGATGTCAGACACATAAAGGGTGCTGACAATATGGTTGCTGATTTCCTTTCAAGAGTTGACGTTGTCCATTCACTGTTAGACCTCTCTGAACTGCCTAACCTCCAACCTGCCGACAAGGAAACACAAAACCTGATTTCAGACTCTACTTTTTCACTACACTTTGCCTGCACCACCTTCCCTGGCATTTCTGGTGAGATCTGGTGTGACGACAGTACGGGCACATTACGCCCCCTGATCCCAACCATGCTCCATTGGGCTGTCTTCAACGCTTTGCATAATTTAGCCTACCCCGATGTTCATGCATCCACCCGCCTCGTAGCGGACTGTCAACAAGGACTACCAGCAATGGGCACGCTCCTGCGTTGCATGCCAATGCTGCAAAGTACACAAGCACACTTCATCCCCCCTCGGCGTCTTTATGATCCCTCCTGGGCGTTTCCAGCATATTCATATTGCTTTTTTCGGCCCTCTCCTCCCCTCTCACGGTTTCGTTATGTTCTCTCGTCTATTGACTGAACAATTCGCTGGGTTGAGGCTGTCCCCCTCCCCAATATTATGGCAGAAACTGTTGCTCGAGCTTTCGTTTAGTAATGGGTATCGTGTTTTGGATGTCCAGCTATCATCATGACTGACCAGGGCAGACAATTTGAGTCGGCCCTGTTCAATGAGTAACATTTGCAGCATGCGGCACATCCATACCACAGCATCTCACCCGCAAAGTAACGGGCTAGTTGAGTGCTGGCACCGCACTTGCAAGGCGGCTCTTCGATGCCACGACTCTCTATGGATGGAGGCCCTTCCCCTTGTGCTACTCGGCATTCGTGCGATCTATAAGGAAGACTTCAAAGGCACACTGGCCGAGTTCGTATACGGCCAGAACATTGTTATCCCTGGCGAACTTGTGAGCCCTTCCCCTTCTCCCCCTCAGTCTGACTTACCTTCCTTCATGGACCACATCAGACGCCACTTCATCAACCTCCATATCCCTCCGCCCGCCAGCCGCTCCCACCCTAAGGTTCACGTCCTGAAATCTCTGGACAATTGTGAGTATGTCATGCTCTGAGATGACACTGTCCGTGCTCCCCTCCAACCTCCATATACTGGCCCGTACCGAGTTCTCCGGCGCTCAACCAACACCTATGACATCCAGATGAAAGATTCAGCTGTTACAGTCTCTCTCAACAGACTTAAGCCTGCTGATGTCAAGCCTTCTTCTACCTACCTTCAGGCCATGACCACGCCACTCACTGTCGTGGCTCATGACGCTCCAACCACTCCCTCCACGTCGGACTTACACACTCAGTCGAGTGACTTACAGCTCCAATCATCGAGATCTCCTCCAACCTTGCCCTCTACTCCTGTCTCACGCACTCCGTCGTGTGACCACATGCTCCCCACGTCGAGCTTCCCTATGATCACGCCCTAGCTGCCGAGCCCTTCGCTGGTCCCTTCGACCTCTCTAACGTTGCCGCCTTGCCCTGTCGAGGTTTCTCACGCCCCCCCAATCTTGAATGTGCCCTTGCTCTAGGTGTTTGTACCTGTCCCCCCGGACATAATCCATGACATCTCAATAATACTGCACGATTATACACTATTCGTCATGTGTTACTCTTCATCCAGTGCTCATGACAAAACCTCAGCCATTCCCTGCCACCTGGTGAAATGTGTTTCCCTCCCGCCCGACATCGACCTGGACATGCTTCGTGTGTTCGCCACGCCCATCGGAGACATTGTCATCGTCGCTCTGTCCCACCCGCAAACCACTGGCCTACCTGTTGCCGCATGATCAGTGCACCCAGTATGACGCACAGCTCGCTTCAATGACTTCCAGGTTCGGTGGCCGAACCTACCTTCACGACATATACCCACACAGCTCCCTGACGACGCTGTCAAGCTGACCGTGGTCTGGCTCCCATCATGGACCACTCCTGCTGACGCCATACTCACCGCCCCCCGGCCTCTCATCAAGAGTACTCCGTAATGCAGTGGGGGGCTATGTGGCGCTGATGAAATCGACACCATCATTGATGCATCCATCTTTGAACTAAGCTAAGATTATCTTTGGCCTGTTCTGCCATGTCTAGTTCTTTGTGTGCCTTGCTTGTGTTTGGGTGAATAAATGAACTACTGCTAAATGGGGGTTGTTTGGTGTAACTAACCCGATCATTCTCCTCAAGTATATTGATCACTGTATATTAGGTTAAGTAATAGAATAACCCAGTCTCTATGGCATGCACCTCACAGAATGGTGAAAACAAAAAGAACAGTGAAAAAAAGAAACAGATGAAGAGCATAAAGTGCATTTAAGTTCCCATCGAATGACAATGAGTACCGTGAGAAGCAGAGAAACTGACAAACAATTAAATGAACAGATTGAAGAATCAAGAATTGAGACACAATCTTATACTAAAAGACTGTGAACTCAAGTCAGCCATGAAAATATCACCATACGAGAAGCTAGGATGAGAACAAGTAAACAGTACAGCCTAACAAATGAAGTATTCCACTATGACCTGATGAAAAAATACACATCATAATCAGAAAAATGGATACCATCTGCCAATTTGCAAAGTGAAAAAATTTAGTAGGGAAACACTAGGATTCTGTTGTGTGAATGGAAAAATTCGATTATTACCACTGGAAGTGCCTATGCAGGATATTTAAATCACATGACCAGGAGAAATCCAGAGTCAAAACACTTTCTTAAAAAAATAAAAGGGTACAATGCCTGCTTCCAAATGGCTTCTTTCAGTGTCACTTTGATCAACAAAAACAGAGATGAAATTGATTACATTTTTTTTCCATTCAAGGACAAATACATCACAACCTGGACTCATTACTACCACTACTGAATGAAGACCATAAATTTCTGCAAGTATATTTCATCAGAAATGAAGAAACAGAAATTAATCAATGATGCACATAACAGATTTCATCCTACAGCTATCAACAAAATCATCCCAGCTCAATTTCCCAATCCACAAGAAGATTGGGAACTGTAGAACACATTAGTAAAAGATATGATTCATGGACCATGCAGGCCATTAAACCCCAATTTGCCATGTATGAGTGATGAAAAATGTACAAAAGAAGTACCCAAAACCACATTATTACCACTCTGGGTAAGGCTTTAGATATGTCCTCCTAATTTTAATCTAATTTTTTTTTAACTCATCGATTCTTCTGTGCTCAAGTAGGTACTCCTCACACAGGAAAACAAAGTCACACAACACTCCATTCCGACTATAACCCATTTCCTAATTTTTCAATAAACAGACTTATAGTGGCCGTGAGCCCTACAGTCTCTTCTTTCCTGTGTGATTTGACGTCTGCATCTATTACAGTTCTTTTAATATAAGTATCACAGTAAACCAACTGCTAAGTACCGTAAGGAAAAATCCAGTTTTGGGTCCTTAAATGATTCCATTTCATGAGTCCCAAAATGTGTGTAATGCATTCTGTTGTCACCTAACTGTCCACCCACACAAGGACCTTAATTCGCATGAAGAATTACTTAAGGTAGTAGAAACTTCCTAGCACTAGTTGTAAAGGTCATGTGGCAGCTTGTCCTAAGGATTGGCAGCCCCATGTGTGATACTCCATTTAGATCCAGTTCATCAGTGTGGGATCAGACTCACAAATGGTGCCTTTCAGATGAGTCCAACATATAGTTTCTTGACAGACATGGAAATACCCACTTACATATTTAATGACTCTATTACTAAACTATGCTGCCCATGTACCCTTCAAAGACCATCCAAATCATGATATTCCCTTTCCAGATAAAAGGACACAAGTTCCATTAAAATGTCCTTGGTCTGATGGCCCAATATCATCCATCTCGTATCCATCCTCTACAAATTACACATGAGCTTCCTGAACTCTCTTTCACATTCATTTTCATGAATCTCCCCTTGGAGGGTGTCCTGCCCATGATTTCAGCTCGGTATATCCTTCAAGCCAAAGAACATGACAGAGCTATCTATTCTACAGCAAATTTTTGTTCAATGCTGGACAAATTCCAATGTGAGAAAATCATTTACAGTGGTGGATCATGCACTGATGGCCAAATATGTTATGCTTTCACACCTATGTGTGGCAGTGAACAACACTTCCCCCCACAGGAATTTACTGTCATTACCATAGAACTAAAAGCCATTATGCAGACTCTTAAGATACATCTGTGCAAGTTCACATGAGTCTTTACTAATTTACTAAGTAACACTATAAGAAGCTTATAAAGCCATATCTCCATGCTACACTTGACACCCACTGATATTGTCCATTCAAAGGCTTCTCTCTCAGTTCCAAAACATCAGAAGGCTAATTCACACATCATTTGGCCAAGGAGGCAACCAAAAGCATGTTCTAGAATTAAAGACACTGGCCCTGACTTTAAAGGGCCCTATCCCAACAATTTATAGCACCATGGAATATGGTGTGGTATTCTGTAGCTGCCACTAGCAGGATATACACAATAAAAGATTCTACAAGCGAATGGATATCTTCATGCAGAAATTCCCATTAAGCATCTCCAATTCTCTGTCAGTCCTCTGTTACTCACACTAGACCAGCCCGCCGGCCGAAGTGGCCGTGCGGTTAAAGGCGCTGCAGTCTGGAACCGCAAGACCGCTACGGTCGCAGGTTCGAATCCTGCCTCGGGCATGGATGTTTGTGATGTCCTTAGGTTAGTTAGGTTTAACTAGTTCTAAGTTCTAGGGGACTAATGACCTCAGCAGTTGAGTCCCATAGTGCTCAGAGCCATTTGAACTAGACCAGCCCATAATATATTCTTAAACAAGCTACTCCATCTTACTGCATTTGTGGTGCCCCTTTATCAGTGCACATTTTAATAAGAGTGCCCCACATCACAGAATGGCCAAACTAGTAGGCACTAGGATAGGATGAGAATTTAGGGGTATGTACATAAGAAGAGGTCTAATGGATGTTATCTCTTTGATGTCAGATTTTAGGATTGGTCTGACATGGACCAAGGACAGGAAGAGAAAGAGAGAGAGTGAGCAGCCTCCCAGGTTGGCTATAGGTAAGCCTCATATGATTTGATTGACCTGATTGGTCACCTGTGTAGTATCATTCCATTGGTGCTGACACCACAGGATTAGCAGTGATGGTATGACTCATGAAGCAACCCCTCCCTCCCCCCCCCCCCCCCCAACCCTTCCTTCCCATATCCACTTCCCTCCCCTGGCCAGTGTGAGTATGTCGGAAGTTATCATGATTGTTACAATTTTTTTATTAACAGTTATAGAGTGTACATTATCATAATAAGGCAAATGCTGAAGCTAAGTGACTCACTGCCCTCCACTTTAGCTGATGATGTACAAACCTAATTTTACACATTATCCAGTGGTGCTGCTTTAATCTTATTTTAAGGTCAGACAATATTTGTTTTTCTGGTGGGGGAAGGGGCAGGGGGTTTACAGCCCCTGGCTGTTGTTTGACCGTGCCCTATCTTTTAATTCATTTATCCCTCTACATTCTTCATTGTTCTAACCTAAGGGTATTACCTCATTTAATCCTAACGTTGTAGTGATCTGACAGTCCCACCAAACTTTTATAATTATACGGGATCTGCCAGTCAGACACAGAAGATGTGCCTCTCACCACATCACGAGGTCCAGAGGACCTTTCAGCTGTCTGTGATCAGCATACTTATCCCAGCCTATGATACTTTACATTTACTTTATAGCTGGTTCCATCCATCTCATTTATGTTTCCCACCTGAGATGAACATACTAATGGCTCCTTGTAGAAGAATTTTATTGATGTGGCACTGCCAGGATGGAGTGACTGATGATCTAGGAGTTTGATTGTTCAAACCCATCAATCATTCCACTCATTCTACGTCATTAATGTATTTATCCCAACTATGTCTTTTAATATTTTATATTTCTTGTCACTTATATTTTCATCTCTTTGGCTTTCTTATTGTCATGGATAAGCATCTTTATGTTCTCTAATAGTTTTTCCAGTACTTTATTTTCTTCTGCTTCATAGAGTTTTGACTACTACAATGTTATCATTAATATCCTACATTTCATAACTTACAGTGTCATTTTCAGGTATGTTTTTCTTTAGACAGTCCCATCTTCACTGATAAGTATATTCACTGATAAATTCCAATAGACAACAATCTTTAAACATTTCTTCTTGCTGTTTCTTATTTTCTTTAACTATCTACCACTCTGAAGGGATTGATGATTTTGTTATCTTTGTTGCTATCTTACCCTCTTTATGCCTTTGTGTCATGCATTACTTTAGTTAGTTTCATATTTGCTGCAGTGAAGTATATCATAGATCTACTATCATGACAGACCCATGAATATTTATTTGTGTACACTGCAAGATATTAAAATTGCAACAACATGAAAGTGGCCTGCAACAGACTGGTATTAAATTTACTACATGCCTGGATATGCAAACGATTACAATTTCAGGGTAATCACACAAAGCAGATAGCTGTAATGCCATCTACATTTGGTATGTAAGGAAAGATTATGCTGTGGATTTCTTATTCAGAAAATACATTTGAATTTTTATTGTTTGTGAGAAGATTGTGTCATGTCTTACGTAAGAAGGAGAAATGGCTAGCAGCACATGGTGGCATTCATCAGTGAAAGGATTCTTGATTACAGATATAGTTGATTAACAATATTCGATCTTTACTCACAATATTTTGGAGCTAAAACTTCATTTTCAAGGACTGCGCAAACATCATGAGTATTACATTTGCTTGAGTTTTTCACCCCCATTTGACAACTTCAGATTTTGTGTACTACATTGTTCAAAATGTTTGTACAGTTGTGGTAGTTTTTCACTGGTGCAGAAAATGAACGTGGTGAAACCAAGGGTTTGTAGGGAGGCAGCATAGACGTTGGGGTACAGAATATTTTTAATATTCTGGAAGACAAATGACAACTTATAACTAGATGCATGGAAGTTTCAGTTCCGATCCTGTTAAAAACCTGCATAATACCAACTTTGATATCTTTTTCTTGGTAGAAAAACACCTGTCTTCATTAAATTTTTTCTGTTTCACTAAGGGCTGTGGGCTGGCTGTGATCCCCCCTTGCCCCCAGGTATGGGCACTCTTAAAACTGAAGCAGACGTAATGCCCATTATCTCTATACAGTCATTGAAAAGGAGGTTATTGCACCAAAACATGTTGAATGGCAATTAGAAAATAAAAATGCTATGACTAAAGCTGGAATATGATTAACAAAACATATATCTAACCTCTAGAAGTTACAATCATGTTCAGCGGACAAGGGAGGTTGGGGGGAAATCCTGGGGCCCAAGACTCATGGGAGGCCCTAGCTTTTCCAAGATTTCGTATCCTCCAAGGTACTCAGTTGGCAAATACTGGACTGCTATTGGAAAATAAATTTTGAATCATATTGGGTGGTTTTAAATCATATTCAGAGAGGGGCAACATTCATGAGTCATCATTTCATAATTGTTAAGCCAGCAATATTATAGGTAGACTTCCACCAACATAAGGTTACACATGGCAGTTCACTTTTATGTTGGCTGATCTATGAATGAATAAAAGAATGTGTGCACCAAGTGCTGTCTAGTAGGCTGGTCTAAGTACATGGATGCCACATGGCAGAAACTACTTTATTGGCTGAATAACACTGTACAAGTTCTAGCATCTAGTGAGTGTTGCTTGGGATTGTTATTAAACAAACGGAGCTTGCTTTCCTTCGTTTTTAATAAATCAGTGTTAAAAATGAATAAAAATTTTACCAGCAAAAACATTTTATTTAGAAACTTCAACTTTTAGCACCACTGTTACAGCAAGTTGATATTTGCTGGCTTTCTTTTGCCATTTATAAGCTCTTCTTTTTAAAAAGTAATTATAACTGAGGCCAATAAAAAACTGAAAAAATTGGTTAGTAAGACTAAAAAGACTGGTAGGTATTTCCCAACTGCGTTTTTCAGTTCTCTTTGCATCAGTAGTAGATAGCATCTGCCAATGCTGAAGTAAAGATTTACTGTAATTATGATATGTCCAGGATTTCCCTTGCCATTCTTCAAAAATCCCTTGCTATTCCTTGAAAGATCACCATCCTCACACACACCTGATACGTGGTAGCTGCACTCAGAATGGGGCAACTGCTCAAGACATATAATACTGTAAGTTCTATTATTTCATACATAGCGATACAAATAAAGCAGTTTTCTGTGTCAGTCACTTATTTATTTTGCCACTATGTGTTTGGATGGTTCACATCATCATCTTCAGGCAGAGAATTTTATTTATATAGCTTATGTTGGTGAAGAGTACAGCAGCAGATGAAGGGCAATGTAGGTTATGTTGCATCTTTTGAGGGGTAGTAGAGTTCATAAAAAGTCTGCATACTGCTGCCTGTTGTATGTTGTCTCCACTGTATATTATGTTTATACTGTCACTTGAAAGACATTGTATGACATCTTTGAAGCAATAGTGTAAACATAATGTACAGAGCAGAGGACATACAACAGGCAGCTGTATGCAGACTTTTTACGACTATACTACCCCTCAAGAGATGCAACATAACCTACATTGCCGTCAGTCTGCTGCTGTGAAAAGGCATCTGTACTCTTCACCAACACAAGGCCTGTAAATAAACAATTCTCCACCTAAAGGTGACAGTGTGAACCATTGAAACATGTAGTGGCAAAATAAAAAAGTGGCAAATGCAGAAACTGCTTTATTTGTATCATCAACAGTCACAGAACTTATAATTCTGTCCTTTATGAACGAAATATTCTTACGCAGCTATACTAAGAGCTGACCATAGTGTGCTTCCATCTTGTACCAAGACATTTGAGTTTGCAATATTGATAGTGATTTGCTTTCCAGACTTTTGGCAGTTATGAGTTTGGTGTGCAGGAGAACAAGCTTATTTAAGAGATATAACTTAATAATTTGTTAACCATTTTTAATCAATATTTTTATTGTATGAGGCATATATACTTGCACTACTTTGCGGGTCTTGGTTTGTGTCCATCTCGGTCATGATAATCCATTCAGTAGCCTTTTATAGTAGTTTACCTGATATTTTATTATTCATTAATAGCTGGGGCACCTGGCTTCATTCAGGGAGTTGATAGAACACTATGTGGTGGTTGGAATAAAAGGATAAATTTTAAAGTATAAGAGGTTAAAAAGTATTGAACCCATTCTAACTATTTACAATACTTGTTAAGGTATAAGATGTAAAAAAAGTTATTGAAAACATATTTGAACTATTTACAATACCTGTTTATAAACAAAATTTTTCATTTTTTTATTCACGGTATATATCAACAAATGTTTCAAATTTTCTACTCGAGAACAAGCTACATATAGTTGACTATGAGAGAAGCACGAGTCTTTGTTTGATGCTGCAACATTTTAAAGATTCACAAGCTGCAACATCGTTGCGAGAAAACAACGACCCATATATGTAATAAGTCTCCTTTAATTTACGTCTATGGTCACAAACATTTTGTTAACAGATTACCGGTTTCAGTCTTTAATGGCCATCATCAGATCTGCAGCAAAAATGGGAAAAAACATAAATTAAAGGAAACTTATTTTAAAGATTGTGCTTGTGTGTGGTTTGTTGTAAAACTGTAGGCTAATTTGATTGGAAATTGCAGTCTTTTGAATTGGAATGGCTGTTTAGTAGAGATCAGTAGTATTCTGTGTATAAATAGTGTGTGTCTTTGTACTTTCCAGTCATAAGTTTGGCTTCAATGATGTTATTCAATAACTGTTTGATGATCATCCTTGTTCCATAACTTGGTTTTGGTGAGTTGAGATTTCTCAGTAGTATGATTGGATATCCAATTTTAAGGCAAAGGCAGTAATGGCGTTCCTGGTGCTTGCAAAGAGTTCAGAAATTCTGTAGAGAAGTTCACACTTCCTTCAATGTTTACCTTCATGTAGATCAATTTGTATATCCTCTCCTCACCAGAATTTTTTTAAATGTTAAAGTTGATATCATCAACAATACTATTTTTAGTTACCTAAATTGTTCTTTCAAATTGCAAGTCTGGATTGCTATTGAACAATGTTTGGAAAAATTTTGTTGATGAATTTGTTTTCAGCAATGGCTATGTTGCAGAAATCTTTGTTGAGTTTAATGAGGACGGTTGTCTGGTCAGTAGGATATGTGCCTTTGCCTATTTGTAAAAGTTGTTGAGCAAAATGTGCTGTTGTTTCATCTTTCAATAGTTCAGCTCTCATATTTTTTGTTAATTGCAGTATTTATATGTCTGACCAGAGATGCGATTTTTTTTAAGCATGCCTTGACCTTGTGTGCTGGCGTTGATGTGGGGATAACTGGAAGTGTTCATCGAAAAGCTCCTGAGAGTATGACTAGAGCTCGTCCTATCACTTCAGAGTTTCCTCGCAAGTCTTGTAATGTTCTGTCCTTGGCTTTGAGTGATTTTTTTATTTTCCATTGTGCATTTGTCCCAGAATATAATTTTAGCTTGCTTTAGAAGTTTACAATGTCCAGATGCTCTTGAGATTTTACATACCGGGAATTGTTTTTCGGTTATATTCAGTGGTAGTTGTAGGACAGAATGGGTGGTTCATCCTCCTTCCATATGTGTGGCTGCAGTGCTGAATGATGCCAGTGCAAGTGTGATGTGTTGTTTAGCATGCATTTCCACCAGCAATAGATTTATTAGGAACATTTTTCCGATGCCATCTGGTGTGTCCAATGAAATAATTTCACCAATGTTGTTTTCGATCCAGTCCATGATAATGTTGTCAATTTCCTTTTGATTGTCATTGAGCAGTGGTTTATTGTGAGCAATGTATTGAAATAGTTCATGAATATTGCAGCTTTTTTCTTTTGTAATTTCAAAGTTTAACACACTGATAGTATCTTTTTGCAGTCCTTGCATACCAAGTTGTAGACTCTGTGCAGGATACTGTGGCCAATACACAGTGATCAGTTTTTGTCCAAAACACTAGGTGAGTTCATTTGTTTGTTTGGAAGGGGAGGCTGACAGGTGTTTGCCATCTTTTGGCTGATTAGCAGTGACAGAATTGAGGTGCATGCCCTGCAATCTTTCTCAACCTACATGGAAAAAAAATTCATTTTTGATTTGTTTAGAGCTTTATATGTCAGGATCATGATGCTGTGCCCATCATTTCGTTAATGGTCATAGTTACTGTGATATTTTTGTGGAAATAAGACACTACGTAAAATTCTGAAAAGTTTGCAA
Source organism: Schistocerca americana (assembly GCF_021461395.2). Taxonomy (NCBI): domain Eukaryota; kingdom Metazoa; phylum Arthropoda; class Insecta; order Orthoptera; family Acrididae; genus Schistocerca; species Schistocerca americana. Next base: position 318,254,081 of record NC_060119.1, on the reverse strand, counting down.
TGAAAAATAGAGGTTACTATGCTATTGCTTTTGGTGCATATTACATAATATGTTGCTGCATATGTAGTTTAACTAACATTTTGACTTTTTCTTTAGAGAAAACTAATCTGGTGTAGCACACTCATTTGCAATTGCACTCCACCAGCGATGCACAGTGATCAATTTTTGTGCAAAGTGCTGGGTGAGTTCATTTGTTTGTTTGGAAGGGGAGGCCGATAGGTGTTTGAAGCCTTGGAATATCCTCAACATTCTTTATATTTCGTAAATGGTTTGAGATATCAAAATGAGATTTTGGCAAATGATAGTACACAAAGAGGAGAGTATTTTTTCATATGGTTATTATGCATAACTTCACTATCTGCCATGTTATTCCACTAACTACAGACTTCTTCAATGAAAGAATGTAATTTTTAAGGATCATCGATAGCTGATGAAATGAGAAATGCTATGGGTTTGGAACAACAGGGCTTTTCATCAGTTCCTCACTTAACAAATTATTCTTTCAAATTCTCTGGCAGTTGTGTCTGCAAAAAATGTTAGTGATCTGAGACTGTAAAATCCACTCTGATTTGGCAAAACAAGCAAATTTTAACATGGTGATCAGAGAAATGTGTAAGTCTTACTCAAAATTTACCCTCTTGATGGTTCTCTGAAAGTTAAAAATGGTTAACCTGCCAGCAAAAATAAATCACTGCCTTTTTGGTGGAATTCTTTTTTGGTACTAACCAAAGCAGAGGTGATGGATCTTTTTGAATGTTCACCATGTATGTGCTTACGTGGAGGGGCCCCACTTGATAGTTACAAAAAATGTGAGAGTAGACTTTAGTTTAGAATGGCACTTCCTCTCAAGCACTCTGCATTTGTCCTACAAGGCCTGCCCATAAACCCCACCACTTCCACTCTCCCCACATCTACTGGCTGGGGTATTCTATGCAGACTCTACTAAAGTCTGTTGTATATTACTAAACATTTATCTTCTAGGGGAATGAGCGTTTCATTCAAGATGTTGTTGTTGAATTCATTGGTCAGCTCAGGATGAGCTTGTCAGATTTGGAACAGTATGTCACTCACACTCCCTTTGATGGAGTTCCATAGTTGTTTTGGTGAATAAGTCTCTCATTTGTTCAGCTGAGCCTGTGAGTGAGACTTTTTTAAGTGTTAATTCCCAGTAGTTGTCATTTTCTAGTAGTCTCTATACATATGGCATAGGTAATCATCTACAGGCTTGAGATCTGTGAGACTTGTTGGTCCCTGGTATTTTGTGTAGCAACATCTGGAAATAGAAACATTTGGCATTATTTTGATGTATGAGTATACTCAGACTAGTGCACCAGTTTTCCTGATTCCTAGATTATCTTGTACTGAAATTCCTTGTTTTCATCAATGAAAGGTTTTTTTTCCTTGTTTTGTTCTATGTATAATAGGTAGAGACGTCAACATATAGTAATGTTTTTGTGAATGGATCCATTTGGCGCAGTTGCTAAAAATTGTTAATGTTATATTCTGAGATTGTACACCTGCAGTTTTCCTAGCAGTTCCTTTTTTTGAAGTACATTCTCTGTCCATTCTCCAAATGTACTGCTAGATGTTACACAGTTGGTTTGTGTTTGTGTATTGGAAAAAAAAAAAAAATTCCACCATGCTGCTTTGTTACTGTTGATGTAGCTTTCCATTTGGCATATGAGAATCTTGTCATTTTTGTTTTGTTGTTCACTTTTTTTGGCTATTTGAAATACTGCCATGTCACTGGCTTTGTTCACATACTTACAGACATATTTGATGGATTTCACTGAATTGTGGCATTCTACATTCATGTGTGCTTGGAACATTTTTGCAAGTAGTCTGTTATATGGTACTACCCATTGACCATTCATTTTCAGTTTGTTGCTGCCTCGTGTTCATATTTTTGCTGTGTAGCCACTATTTCTGGGTGATCATCTTCTGTATTTAGGATAGCTACCAATCCCAGTTTGTGTATCATTCAAGTACAGTTTTGGGTATTATTCAGCAATGGTGGTGATATTATATTTAAAGACAACATTCTGATTGATGCCCAGATACCAGAGGATCACTAGTGCCTGTAAATGCAGCATACTTAGTAGTTATAAATGTTTCCCAACACTCCATATTGTGTTTTTAATTAGATAGCAGGCCTGGTCTCAGGGCTATTGGAGGCGATAAGTATATCCCGTAATGGATGTTATTTATTTTTCTGGAATCTCTTTCTATAATGTGCTTGGATAGACAGAAGTTCTACTTACCAAGCAGTAGCAGGAAAACACACATATAAAGATACGGAAATCTGCAAACTTTCAGAGCCAGTGGCTTCTTCTTCTGGCAAAAGGATTGAAGGGGCCCCTCTTCCTTCTCCTTCAACCCTTCTACCAGAAGAAGGAGCCACTGGTTTCAAAAACTTGCAAATTTCCATACCTTTATATGTATGTTCTCCTGGCATCACGTGGAGTACCTTTCTGTGATTTTTAATGGTTACAGCTATTTCAGGGCTCCATTCTGGTACAGATTTCCAGCAGTGAGGCCTCTGATGAGGAGGAGGTTGCTGCATCTGCCACATGAAATACTACACTAATTGTTTGTTGGATGGTTACTTTGCTTCCTCCCTTGGAAGGGAGTTCATGGCTTAAGGAAATGGTGAGATATGCCAATTGATATTCTTAAAGTTCCAGCATGTAGAGTATGCTAATGGGTATTGGTGTGGCAAAGAAAGAAAAAAAAGTGGTTGCTACCACATAAATCATCATTCACCTTCTAGTAAATGGAAAGGAGATAGCTGGGGCTACAGACAGAAAGATGAGTATGATCTGAAGTTTTCCCGGCATATTTCCAATCTGAACAGTTTTCAGGTATCTGACTGGGTAGCGCCGTAATTTCTGCACAATATTTCAGCAGACGTACACGCTGCCATCTTCAGGTGGTTCCTGACAAATGCTGTGCTGTTCCTCTCAGCGCCCTATACCTACTAGCCGTTACCCCCTCCACCATTCCTCTCCTGGTGTCTTCGGTGCGGCCGGCGTGGCGGCTACTGGAGGTGGTGGGGGAAGTGGCCTGGGTCTGAACTGTACATGTTGGTTTGCTAGCCATGTTTTCTGATGCTGATGAAGTCTAGATTATTGATAGAGCAATTATGCTCAAGCTCAAGAAAATATTTGATTTTGTGGTGCATAATGCTTAATACATTTGTAAATTCTTTTATGTCAGACTCATTGCCCCCAAAGAGGATTCTGACATCAATTACATATCATTTGTAGTAAAGTTACTTTGTTGTAGCGTACTGTATTTGTTTTAGAAAATGCTTGTTTTGTACAGTGTTAATGAAATTCTTAGCTAGCCTGCTGGAAAAACTTTCCTATATTTTTGCTGATAAATTTTTCAGATAAAAGGAAAAGAATTACGTGACATCAGCTCTATCAGCTGAATCAGCTCAATGATTTTGCTGAATTTTTGTACATGATAGTAATTTTTCTGTATTATTTGAATAGAATCTTAGTTGTGTGCCACTGGGATTCAGCATTTTAACTAACTCTTTGTCAGATTCTGAGAATAGGAACATAGTGCTTTCATTTTTCTTTTTCTGTCATCATGAAAAGCCTTAGAGGGGTCCTTCTTTATCGCGATTATGCCATTAGCCCTGGACAAAGCCTCTGTTTCTGCAAAATAGTTGTTGTCGTATACTTTCACTGTTTATATTTTTCATAATTTGAATAATTCATTCAGGATCTGAATGTCATGATTATCCAACATTCATATTCTCCTGTTATGTTAATAATTTTTTAACTTTGAGAACAAGCTGAGGACATACATTGCACTGTAACCTTTTATTTAATAGGGCCTGTTCTTTGTTAGTAAAAAAAAAAAAAAAAAAAAAAAAAAATGGTTGGGTTGCTGCTCCATTGTAGAATGTACGTGCTTTCTGAACTTCTTTTACTTCTGTCCTGCTATATTCCTTGTACAAGTTGCACATCTTTTTCTCATGTTACTTGTAAACAGTCTGAACACATTAGCCACAAATGACTGAATATGTTATAGGGCAAGATTAAGTTCATGTTGGGTCAGAACAGAGTTTTGAATGTATTCATGACACCTGTCTCTTAAGTAAGTCTTTAATTTTATATGATTCGTGTACTCGCATTTCCAATCAGCACAATTAACTCATAAATTTAACTGCCTGTGCCATTTTTATCTCAAAGAGTAGCACACCAACTGCCACAGATTACTGCATGTCATAACTGTAACTTGTAGTAGTGCGGAAGAAGTTCATAAGTAAATACGTGGCTGTATGAGTGCTAATCAGAAAGTAATGCCTCTTATTTTCATTTTATTTCATTTCATGAGAAAAGTAAATACCACATTCATAGGATAACAGCTGTTACATTAGTAATTAATTTTTCACTTTTCAATATAATCACCATCTTTGTCCGCAGTTTTTTTCCACCTTGACACAAGACCTGTACTGTAAAAATCATAATCTTGCTTCCTCAGCCAATGTCACACAAAAATTTTCAAAGATCTTCACATATTGGAAGTGATGTCATTTCCAAGCTTCTTTGAGTGAGCCAAACAGATGGAAGTCTAATAGTGTTACAGATTGAATGCAGCTATTTTCCTTGCTTCTTTATTTTGGTCAGTCAGTACTTTTGGTAACCAGCATGCACAAGTCTTGTAGTAGCCCAGTTTTTCAATAAGGGCTATCACACTGCTTTTACCAATAGATTACTGGTTCCACAGTTCATCTGCAGATACCCGGAGGTCACCTTGGAGGATTTGGTTGATTCGTTTGGTGGTTGTGTGAAGTCACTGCAGTCGTTGGCTGGGAGTTTCATGTTGCAGTAGCCAACTGTGTTTGCCCATCAGCTTCTCTACAGAGATGAACCCGTCATCTAACAGAGCTGGCGACCACCATGGCATCTCTGTTCATCTTCTCCAGCCTTTCAGGAATGTGATTTTGCATTTCAACTTCCACTGTAAGGAATTCAGTTGCAGAATACTGTCTTATAACTGTGTCAAAAACTTGTACAATACTCTCTTCTGTTGATTTACAACAGTTACTGGCTTGGGCTGTAGAAGAAGGCTTGTGAAAATGGGCCAAGTTAATGATTATTACATTACAAACTTAAGAAGAAAGAAAATAGGAGTCATTACTTTAAACCAGTCCTTGTATATGTAGTTTTAAATAATGACAGTATTTTGAGTAAGTGTAGTTGTTGAGATAAGGGTAGTTACGGGAATGAAGAGAAAAGTCTTTAAAAATGAACTGAATGACGTGAAACAGTAATCATGAATTTATGATATATCCTTGTATACACATTTCCATTCATGTAACGTTGGACAAAATTCTTTACAGAGCATTACACTTCTCAATATAAATGATACTTCAGGTTGTGGCGCCGATGAGGTCGACACCAGCATCGATATACATTTGTCTCTAGACTCCGAGCATCGTCTTTGGATGCTAAGCTAAGATTATCTTTGCTCTCTTCCACCATGAGCAGTTCTTTGTAAGCCTTTGATGTGTTTAGGTGAATAAACAAACTACTGCAAAATGGGAGTGTTGTTTGGTGTAACCGACCCGAACATCCTCCTCAATGGCGACCCCGAGTTGTAACGTCTTTCGTTTTTGCCATTTCAATGTGTCTGCGACCTCCGCGTTGGTTATTTTTGCATGTATTACATCGACACTGCATTTGAATAAGGACTTCAGCCCTGCGCCTAATGCCGGATTTTGTGATCGAAATGCATCATGTTGCGGGCGATGTACACCTGCCAGGACTGCAACACAATGTCTCTCACTCGATGATTATGCCAATTTTGCCGGACGTTTTCAAGCCTGCAACAGTAAGTGAGGTTAGGAGTGTGCATGACTCTGGCTATCAAATGCCTTTGTTCCCACCAAATGTGCCCTCCCTCATCGACTGTGCAGTTACCTCCTATGGATCTCTGTGCAGTGCGGGACCAATGCCGATTTCTGCAAATGCTTCGTTGGACAACCTACCACTGCCAGGACAACGATTTGCCATGCTGCAATCCATGCAGTACCACGCGGATACCTGCCACGTGGCCGGAACTACTTCGTTCACAGGTCAACCTCCTCAGCATCCGACCACGACTGCGCCTGCTTCGGTTCAGCATCAGCACATGCCTTGCTACTTTGATACCTCGGCCTGCAACAGGAACAATAACTTGTTATCTGTGCCTGACCTCCACCTCTGTCCCACTGCTACGCCTCAGTGTTTTGTGCCACAACATTCACCTTATCCGCACAATGTTTTGAGTGGAGTGACTATGAACAGTGAACATTCACACATTCCATCCCACGTTCGACATCATTTCCCACACTATGCTTCTGGACAGCCCGCACCTTCCAGCCTCCCTGCAACACAGGTGGCTCCAGCTCTGGTAATACGTCGAGCTTACTGCAGACTAACATGCGTTCTCAAACTTTGAACTTTTTCTCACCTGTCGCCCCCGCGCTGGCTCCAGTTGATCTTCTGCTACCATTCTCGGCACATCTTGGTGCCTCATCCGCGTTGGTCTTCCGCGGCATGTCAATCCGGACATACCTGCAACGTGTTGAGTTCTGAAACTGCAATCGACACATTATGGTGTCTCACCCACGTTGGCCTTCCGCGTCGCGACAGATCACACTCAACCACAACGTGTCACCTTCACACTGCCACCTGAACAGCTGTCTTTGCCAAATCCCATGGAGGCACACTCTCCTGGAATACTACAGCAACAACAGCTCGATTCAGGCAGTGCCCCGACGAACTCAACTCAACCTGTTCTTCCAAACATTCTACAATGCTTACCGACGCTGCCGCCATTTAATCCTGACAGAGCAACAACCGGGTTCAAAATTGTGGACGAAGTGTTCGACCATTACAAACTCGATGAGTTAACCTGGTTTCTGTGTCTCATCACCTACCTGCATGACCAGGAGGACTTGATTGCTGACCTGGTCGATGCCCGGCACTCATCTACCCGGTACACTCTAGCCAAAGAGACAGTTCTACGTCGGATTGCACGCTCAACTGAGGCAGCAATACGGCAAGGGCTCCACGTCGAGCAACTAGGCAACGATAAACTTTCCCAACTCTGGAGATGGCTACGTGCCCTGGTCAGCGCCGATCTATTCTCTGACACAGCTCTCCTCGCCATCTGGTCAGATAAACTATCTCCTCACATCTGCTTTGCTCTGGCTCAAAGGCCTCCTGAACCTGTCAAGCAAACAATGACGATTGCTGACAAGCTACACGATGCATCACTGCTCCATTTTGCCAGCCACTGCTTACCTGACAAGTCTCAGGTTCAGGCTCATTGCCCTGTGGCCAGACGCGGCCGGGTCCGTACTGTGCTGACTGTTCCACTCACCCCGGGAAGCAGTAAACAAGCAACTGTGACATGACCGGCTCTTCCCTCGGTCACGCCCCCTCCTACAACCGAACCAGCTGTGGCCACCAAACCTCAGCCACTGCCACTGGCAACGAACTTTCCACAGGAAATGCAACTGCACTACCCATATTGTTACTTCCACACACGGTTTGATGAGGCGGCACGGAACTGCAGGGTACCGTGCTACTTCCCAAACGCCAATCGCAGGTAGGTTCGGGTGCCGCCTCCTGCACACAACAACATGACAGGCACCCCCCCCATCCCCCCCCACCCCATGCTCCATTCTGTCCGGGAATGACCGGATAATTGTGGATGACTTTACATTAAAGACATTTCGTCGGGATACCTTTTCCTAGTGGACGCAGGCGCCGATGTTTCACTGCTGCCCACATCCTTAGCGTCGTAGAACATCTGCCCTCATCATACTTCACTGCAAGCCGTGAATTCAACTAAACTACAATGCTCAGGTTCAACCTCACACGTCGTCTCACTCTCCACAAACTGCAAACTCGAGTGGACTTTTTTAGTGTGCGAAATTGATGATCCTATACTAGGCACTGACTTCTTGTGACACCACAAACTTTCACCAGACCTAGTGCGAAACACTGTGTTTCACCATCCATCCAAGACTCACTTGCCCTGTGCTCTGTCAAGCAACCACCCCCTCACCCCCCCCCCCCCCCTCCCTCGTCCCCTCGTGACTCATCGGTCCGTGCTCATCTCGCATAAGTCCCTTGTCGAGCTTGAAAACGTCACTTGCCTATGCATGGAAAACTTCGAGCTCTCCCTCCAGCTCCATGAAGCACAGCTCCAGCTCTCCGATGCAGCAAAAGAATTACAGACACTACAGCAAGGACAAAGCAAGGTCAGTAAGTGCACCGAATCTGCTTGCAATCCCAGCAATCGAGCTTCCATGTGTTTACCTCCCACTACCCCTTGCAACTGTGCTATCTGGACTGCCATAACGTGTACTGACAGTTCCGCAGGGCCACACCCTCCTAACACGGCAGTATTTGACACTTGGCCGGACACAAGTGTGCATGCGCGATGATTGTCACATGTTCCTGAACTGACAGCTCCGACCCCTCCCCTCACGGACAGCACCTCAAACAATGCAACTTCAGCTCCTGCGCGCTGCTGTGCGACCGCCACTGACAACACAAACAGTGCACTCACGCCAAACGTTTTGCCCGTGACCGTGCTGCCACAGGCCGCACCCTCGACTGCCATGGACTCACTAACGCTTCACGAGCTCTACCGAGCTCACCCGACTGCAGTGCCACTGCTTTGGGCCGGCGGCCATCTTGTTACGTTGACTCCTGGGACACTTCGCTGCCTCGGCTCCCGTCGGATCTGCCGAGTGGCTCCGAACACCACGACCACGCCTCACCTGCCCCGCCCACCACACATTGCAAACAAACTGCCTCCCGTGCCGCCGGCAACATTTCCGTCGTCACCAACGGCACGGTTCACAAGCTTCGCCTCATGCCAGGCCCCCCAATCTCCAGTAAACCACGTCGACTTTGTCCCGAGCGCCTTTCTGACCTTAAAAAACAGATATCTGAACTACTAGGCTCCAGCGTCATTGAATAGAAGCTGGTCTACACCCATAAACATGACACCCAAGAAAGATGGGTCATGGTGCATGTGTAGAGACTACCATCGACTAAACGCACGAACAATTATGGACACCTACCCCGTACCCAACATTGCGGGCTTTACCAGTTCCCTCGCAAGTGCGACCACATTCTCTGTCATCGATTGCAAACGAGCCTACCACCAGATCCCCATGGCACCTGAAGACATCAAGAAGACAGCAATCACCACCCCGATCAGGTTATTTCAGTTTTGATTCATGCCCTTTGGTCTGAAAAACGCAACCCAGACCTGGCAACGCTTCCAAAACGAAGTGCTATTTGAACTAAAATTCTGCTTTGCATATCTTGATGACATTTTGTAGCAGTATTCTGCTGCATCCATTTTCAATAAGCTACCACAAGAACTCAAAAATCTTAGCAGTAGCCCAAACTCTTTTAAGTCTAAACTGAAGAGTTTCCTCATGGCTCACTCCTTCTATTCTGTTGAGGAGCTCCTGGAAGAGCTAAAAAATTAAGCAAATTCCAGTGTTACATTGTTGATTTTCTTTATTTAAACTTAAGACTTATTGCCTGAATATGTTTTTTATATTTCATTTTATCTGTTTCTACTATCGTGTTATAATTCCATGTATTGACTCGTTCCATGACCATGGAGACTTCTCCTTAATTTGGTCCCACGGAACAATAAATAAATAAATAATAAAAAAAAAATTCTTGTTTTCAACTCCTCCATCCAGGACAACATTCGACATGTGCAAACTGTTATGAACACTCTTGCAGCAGCGGGCATCAAGAGCAACTAAGACAAATTGCAGCTACATCAACCCGCTGTCACTTTTCTTGGTTTTCGGGTCTCTGCTGATGGCATTTCACCGCCCCCTGAGAAAGAACAAACAATACTAAACCTACCCAGACCTTCCTCATTCAAAGAGCTCTGGCACTTTCTGGGGACGGTTAATTATTATCGCCAACATCTACCTCAGGCTGCGCAGATTCAGGCTCCACTGACGGATGCCTTGGCAGGCACCAACACTTCTGGATCTCGACCCATTCCACGGACCCCTGCTATGACTGCCTCTTTCACTGCCTTCAAAAATCTTCTTGCCAAGGCCTTCACCATCGCGCATCCTCATGCCAATGTGCAGCTTTTCATCACCACAGACACAAACGATACTGCCATCGGCTCTGTCCTTAGCCAGAATATCGACGGCCAAACTTCACCTCTGCAGTTCTTCTCGCGCAAGCTCACCAATGCACAACGGAAATATTCCACGTTTGACAGGTAGTTGCCCATGGTCTATGAAGCGATCAAGCATTTTAAGACTGACGTTGAGGTATGCCCTTTCTATGTTTTAACAGACCACAAACCCCTGGCTGCGGCCATTACAAATCCGCCCGCTGACCCGCCTCCTCGCCGCTTCAGATACATGGACTTCATATCTCAGTTTACCACTGATGTCAGATACATAAAGGGTGCTGACAATATAGTTGTTGATTTCCTTTCGCGAGTCGACGCCGTCCATTCGCTGTTAGACCTCTTTGAACTGCCTAATCTCCAACCCGCCGACGAGGACGCACAATACCTGATTTCAGACTCTACCTCTTCACTACACTTCATCCGCACCATGTTCCCAGGCATTTCTGGTGAGATCTGGTGCGACGACAGAACGGGCACGTTACGCCCCCTCATCACAACCACGCTCCGTCGAGCTGTCTTCAACGCACTGCATAATTTAGCCCACCCTGGTGTTTGTGCATCCACCCGCCTTTTAGCGGAGCGTTTTGTGTGGATAAATGTCAACAAGGACTGCCAGTAATGGGCATGCTCCTGCATCGCGTGCCAATGATGCAAAGTACACAAACACACTTCACCCCCCCTCTCTCCCACGGCGCCTTTTCGGTCCCTCCTGGGCGTTTCCAGCACATTCATATTGACATTGTCGGCCCTCTACCCCCCTCTAACGGCTCTCGTAATGTTCTATCGTCTATCGACCAAACAACTCGCTTGGTTGAGGCTGTCCCCTTCCCCAATATTACGCCAGAAACTATTGCTTGAGCTTTCGTCGTGTCATGGGTATTGCATTTCGGATGTCCAGCCATCATCACGACTGACCAGGGCAGACAATTTGAGTCAGCCCTGTTCAATGAGATTTGTAACGTTTGTGGCATCCAGCGCATCCATACCACAGGATATCACCTGCAAAGTAATGGGCTAGTTGAACGCTGGCACCGCACTTTCAAGGTGGCTCTTCGATGCCACAACTCTCTTTGGATGGAGGCCCTTCCCCTTGTGCTACTCAGCATTCGTGCAATCTATAAGGAAGACCTCAAAGGCACAATAGCCGAGTTTGTATACGGCCAGAACATTGGTCTCCCTGGCGAACTCGTGAGCCCTTCTGCTTCTCTCCCGCAGTCTGACTTACCTTCATTCATGGACCGTGTCAGACGCCACTTGATCGACCTCCACATCACTCTGCCTGCCAGCCATTCCCACCCTAAGATTCATGTCACGAAATCTCTGGACAATTGCGAGTATGTCATGCTCTGAGATGACACTGTCTGTGCTCCCCTCCATCCTCCTTATACCGGCCCGTACCGAGTTCTCCGGCGCTCGGCCAACACTATGACATCCAGATGAAAGATTCAGCTTTCACAGTCTCTATCAACAGACTTAAGCCTGCTCATGTCGAGCCTTCTTCTACCCCCTTCAGGCCCTGACCTCGCCACTCACTGTCGTGGCTCACGACGCTCCGACCACTCCCTCCAGGTCGGACTGACACACTCAATCGAGTGACTTCCAGCTCCAATCGTCGAGCTCTCCTCTGATCTCGCCCCTTACTCCGGTCTCACGCACTCTGTCGAGTGACCCCATGCTCCCCACGTCGAGCTTACCTACTATCACGCCCTCACCGCTGGACCCTTCGCTGGTCCCTTCGACCTCTCCCCCGTTGCCTGCCTCGCCCTGTCGAGGTTTCTCACGCCCCCCATCTTGAACGTGCCCTCGCTCAAGGTGTTAGTGCATGTTCCCCTGGACATTATCCACGACATCTCTATAATACTATGCGAAGATACACTGTTCGTCATGTGTTTCCCTTCTGCTCATGACACAACCTCTGCCATTCCCTGCCACCTGGTGAAATGTATTTCCCTCTTGCCTGATGTCGACCTGGACATGCTTCGTCTGTTCGCCATGCCCTTCAGAGACATCATCATTGTCGCTCCGTTGCACTCACAAACCGCCGGCCCACCTGTCGCCGCACGACCAGCAGGCCCAGTACGACGCCCGGCGCGCTTCAACGACTTCCAGGTTCGGTGGCCGAACCTTCCTTCACGTCATATACCCACACAGCTCCCTGCCGACTCTGTCGAGCTAACCGTCGTCCGGCTTCCGCGGACCACCCCTGCCGACGCCTTGGTCACCCCCCCTCCCCCTTCCGGCCTCCCCAGAGTACTCTATACTGCGAGGGGGGGGGGGGGGCTATGTGGCACCGATGATGTCGACACCAGCATCGATATACGTTTGTCTCTAGACTCCGATTATCGTCTTTGGACACTAAGCTAAGATTATCTTTGCTCTCTTCCGCCATGAGCAGTTCTTTGTAAGCCTTTGATGTGTTTAGGTGAATAAATGAACTTCTGCAAAATGGGAGTGTTGTTTGGTGTAACCGACACAAACATCCCCCTCAAGGTAAGAATGTCATCTTCATGTATTTTTTGTTTTTCATATTCTTTAAGGTATACAAAAATGTTAGTTGATTTAGTTATTCTTGAAAAGCCCTTATAAATTGTCTGTGAGTAAAGATAAGATTTGGTAAATACAATCCTGCCCTTTGAAGGATTTGTCCCTGTGACTTGTTTGTAATGATAATAAATGTAATTATTTTGAAGAAAAATAATCTTTTAAAAATAATTGCATCATACTTAAGACGCAGAAAACAATCTGTTTCTGTGATAAACAGATATTATCTAATGAAAATGGTAGAGATAGGCACACAATGGGGATCAGTACTTGGACCATTCTTTTTCATAATTGCCCTCAATGATTTGTCATATCATGTTCTTCAGTCCATTATCTGCTGCACAGATGACACAATGATAATTCCAGCTCACCAGGACGCATCTGCATTACAACATATGTCACTGGAAACACGAAATGCTGCAGTAAAATGGTTCTCCTCTTACAAACTGCTGTGTAATCCTTACTAGACCCAGAATCTTCTGTGAGGACTATCAAATGCTATTGAAACTAGAAAAGTTAAACTTTTATGATTCCATATTGACTCCAGATTCTGCTCTGCAAGAACACATCAGTCACATTTGCAAAGCAATATCAAGGGTAACATACCTGATGTGGCCACAGAGAGATTTAGTTACTCCTAACTATTTAAGATTGACGTATTTTGTACTGCTCCAGTCTCCCATTTCTTACAAACTGCTAGCACAGAGCCACTCTACACATATAGAGACAACACATCGAAGATACAAGAAAACAGATCGCCGTTGATCTCTGTTTAGAAAACTCAATATACTTACAATTATAAATCTGTATATAATATATCTCATCACTATACATTGGCAAATGTCAAAGAATTTCATACAAGAGGAAAAATTAAATGGATGTTCCGAGACACAGACTAGTAAAAACGGTCTACTAACACAGTCAGCTCCCTAATAATCTTTTAAAAATTAACACCCTCAGCTTGTTTCATGCCTTCTAAATTATTTAAAAGAAAACTGTACAGGTGGCTGGCTGAAAATCTGTTTTATAATATAACAAAATTTTTTGATGAAAAAATGTGAAATTATGTTAAAATTTAAAAGATATGGCTAAATGTTTGTAGTTGTGTAGGTAATTCAGTATAAATGCTTGTAACCATGTATATAATTAAATATAAATATCTGTGATTGAGAATGTAATAAAATACACCAAACATATGTTAAAACTTAAAGAATACAATTAACATCTGTAATCGTGTATATAATAAACATATCAGTATTGTGTATAAGATATAAAGTCTGTTCTGTTATGTTAATGGTTAACATCAAATAAAGATGAATAATGATAAATTTTAAAAAAAACTTTTCTAACCATACCTCATTAATCCCTTTACGATTAGTATGTGTTGAGAAAAGGGAATTTTGATTTGAGAAATAATACCATTGATAACATATTCTGTAACTGGATTATTTGCCAAAAAAAGACAAAAAGAAAAAAAGGAAGGACCAATTACCTCATACAAGATTTCTTTACTTCAGAATGTGTAATGTTTAATTACTTGGTTGCAGAGTGAAGGTCCTTGGTGGTGTTTGCAGAATTAAAGTATCAACATCTGACATAACATTTGTAGGTAGTCACACAATTCAATGACAAACACAACACATTTGAGTTAAATTTTTCACTATTCCACATTTGTTCAAATTAGACCTATTTATTTGAGTGATGACTGGTCTCTATTAATTGAAAGTTGTCTATATACTATTCCACTGGTAAATATAAGAAAAACAGCCCTTCTAATTTTCATCCAAAATGATATCACTAACCAACCAAGCAAAACATCCTTACTTTTCAATGTTATACACAACAATGACACTTACTGGTATCACTTACAACTTCCAGGGTATTAGGCTATGGTTGATGTATAAAACTTTCTCCTAACATTTCCCTTCCAACTGCGTGAGACATCTTCAAAGGTAAATGACTAACTGCAACCAGAACTTGAGGGAGTGCTGATTATATAGGCAGTGTAGAGGGCGCCACAGTCTGTCCCATGATGTCGGCTACGAGATTATCTCTGGTATTGCCAACATTCTCGATTTAAAGTAATCGATCATTATTCTTATATTGTAATGCTGACATCCAAATTATGTCTAATTTAACTCCTTCCTCTTTTCTGTTAAAATTATTATGGTGTTTGTAGATCTCAATAGCCTGTCTAAACATAACATGCATGGTAATGCAATGTTTTCATGAGACTCATCTCAGTGAATTTTATTTCATGATCACCCTTTTGGTAAAGATGTTCTGCTATGGAAGATTTAGCCATATGTCGTAGGCAGCAATTTCTCTTGTGTTCAATGAGATGGGTGTTAACACTTCTGTTTATGGAATCAACATAAAACAGTCCATAACTACAAGGAATTTTATACACATCCAGTGTAGCCAAAGGATGCTATGTGTATTTTGCTGATTCTTTGATCTTTCTGGTGGGTCTGAAGCTAGTTTCCACACCATGCTTGCCCAACCCCTTCCCATTATGATCTGTAATCATTCTAATGAATGGAAGGAAAACTTTCCCTTTGGGTGGTCGTTGTTCTTCATCGCTCCTGATTCTCTCCCCAGGGTGAAGTGCTCTATCTATCTCCTTGTTGGAATGAACATTCTTCCTGAACATCAACCGTAGATGTTCAAGCTCATCTTTTAAGTAAGTGAGTTCATAAATTTTGTGTGCTCTATCTACCAACATTTTAATCATCCCTCTTTTCTGACTGGGGTGGTGGTCAGAATCTTTATGCAGTGAACGGTCAGTATGTGTGGCTTTTCTGTCTACTCTATGGCCCAATGTCCCATCCCCTTGCTTGATAACAGACACATCCAAGAAATTCAGCTGGCCGTTATTCTCCATCTCCACAGTAAATTGTATTTTCGGATTGATACTGTTGAGATGTACTAGGAAGACATCCAATTCCTCTGCACCATGTGTCCATACTATGAAAGTATCATTGACATATTGGTACCACGTGGGTGGTTTTTTTTTTTTTTTTTTTTTTTTTTTTGTGGCAGTGTGCAATGCCTGTAGTTCAAAGTTCTCCCAAAACAAATTGGAAACAGATGGACTAAGTGAACAACCCATAGCCACCCTGTCAATCTGTTCATAAAAATCATTATTGTATTGAAGATAGTCATGGTGAGACAGTGTCTGAATAACTCCACAATATCTGCTGGAAATATAGCTTTGTTCACTGTAATCATGGTAAATAGTGACATGATGTCAAAACTAACCTTGGCCCACGTGCATTTATTTTAATTTGTCAATGAAATAATATGAATTTTTTTCAGTCCTGCCAATGTAAGGTTGCAGCAATGAGGCAAGTTGTCTAGTTAATTCATGGGTGGGAGACCCTATAGCACTCAAAATATGCCTCAAACGAATGTGTGGCTTCTACACCTTGGGTAATCCATAGAGCCTGGGTGGATACACTTCCATTTTGCAGAGTAGCTTCTTAACATCAGAGAAGAATGAAGAGACTTTCACCAGTCAATTAGTGATTTTTAAAATCTTTGTAGCCAGATTATTCTGAAGTTTTTTTAATAATTGGTGGCATTCAAAATACTGTTGATCTTTTCATGATAGCTCTCACTCCTCATCAGGGCCATGGCATTACGCTTGTCTGTGGTAAGAACGATATTTTTATCTGCATTGATACCTCTCAGTGCCCTCCTTTGTGGCTGCGATGAATTACTGTTAGGTGGGTTACATCTACATAAAATTCTAGCTGTTTCCATCCTAATTATATCAGCCGAATGCTGTGTAAGCTGATGGATCCCTGACTCAATATTTGCTATAATGTCTTCTGTGGGTACTTTTAAAGGCGTCACAGCAAAATTGCTTTCTTTGGCTAGAACAGAAATTTAAACTTCAGTTAAAACTTTATCAGACAGGTTGATAACACATTGAGAATCACCCTCAGTTGAAGCTACTGGCATGTTCTTCTGTAGACTAGTGAACTACTTCTTCTGTCTATTAACTGATATCTCTGCTCTAATTTCCATAGCCCTGCATGTTAGACTGTCAACTTTATTCCAATCACAACACTGCATAGTATTACTAATAAATATGTGGAGCTGTAAAGCTTACTGCCAATTTCCTCCAGGGTCCCTGTGTCTGGTGAACCCTCTCTAGGAAGATGAGCTTACTTAGTTGTTGTGCTTTCCTCTTGCATGTTCCCTCAAATCAGTGAACAGATGCTGACATATCCTCCCTGTAGAGGTGTTTGATCATACAATGTAAGCTTTCACAGCTGGTACCAACATCACTTAAAATGGTCAGCTGAATTTCTTGGATATGTCTGTTATAAAGTGAGGGGACAGGGTATTAGGCCACAGAGTATAGAAAAATACCATGAATACTGACCATTACCTACATAAAGATTCTAATCTGCACCCCACACAGAAAAGAAGGGTGATTAAAATGTTAGTAGATAGGGCACACAAAATTTATGAACTGACTTACTTAAAAGATGAGCTTGAACATCTACGGTTGACAACTAGGAGATGATGGAGCACTTTGCCCTAGGGAGAGAATGAGGACCGATGAGGAACGGCGACAGCCCAGAGGGAAAGTTTTCCTTCCGTTCATTAGTATGATCGCAGATCACATTGGGAAAGTGTTGAGCAAGTAGTATGGAAACTACCTTCAGACCTATCAGGAAGATAAGAGAATGTTTAAGATTGGCAAAAGATATACAGCATCCTTTGGCTACACTGGGTGTTTATAAAATTCCTTGTAATTGTGGACTGGTTTATGTTGGTACCACAAAAGGAAGTGTTAACACGCTCTTGTTGAACACAAGAGGAATTGCCACCGAGGCCATACAGATAAATCTGCCATAGTGGAACATCTTTACTATGAGCTGATCATGAAATAAAAGCCACTGAGATAGTGTCATCTTGAAAACATCACATTTTCATGCTCGTAAGTGTAAAGAGACTATTAAGATCTACACTGCTGGCCACCGTAAATGCAACACCCTGAAGGAAGCATCCGAATCAAGTGAAAGTTACACCATGGGTTTGCAGCGATGAGATATGCAACTGATTAGAATTTCAGCGCAGACGCACATCACGCGCGCCTGTGGCGCCACCTCATAGCGCCATTTAAGGCTTGGCGATTTCGACAAGTGTACGTTCGGCACGTGTGTTTACCTTGTGGTTGTTTCACAAGACGATCAGTTCTGCGACAACAGCGAACATCATTTGATCAAGTATCTGAGTTCAACAGAGGAAGGATAGTGGCTTGCCGAGATTGTGGATTATCATACAGAGAAATCGCTAGTCGTGTTGGACGGAACCAAACAACTGTAATGCGGATATGTGACAGTTGGATGCAGGAGGGTACGACGGACCGACGTGGTCGATCGCATTCACCTCGGTGCACCACTGCACGTGCTGATAGGCAAATTGTGCGCATGGCAGTGACGGATCGCTCAGTGACATCCCGAACCATAGCACAGCACATTGCGTCTGTAACGCATCATCCAGTGTCTGCGCCTACCATTCGACGCCGTTTACAGCAGAGTGGTCTGTCCGCAAGACATCCATTGCTTCGTCTACCATTGACGCAGAACCACAGACGTCTCCGTCGCCAACGGTGTGATGACAGACGGATGTGGACGACAGAATGGAATGACGTTGTCTTTACTGACAAGGCACGCTTCTGTCTGCAGCACCACGATGGTCGGATTCGAGTGTGGAGACACCGTGGAGAGAGGATGCTGGACAGCTGCATTATGCACCGCCACACTGGTCTTGCACCGGGTATTATGGCATGGGGCGGTATTGGATATTACTCTCGCACGCCTCTAGTACGCATTGCCAGTACTTTAAATAGCCGGCGCTACATATCCGAGGTGCTGGAGCCAGTTGTCCTTCCTTACCTTCAGGGCTCGGCCACAGCCATATTTCAACAGGATAATGCGCGACCACACGTGGCACGCATTGTCCAAAGGTTCTTCGTCAATAACCAGATTGAAGTGCTTCCCTGGCCAGCTCGCTCTCCGGATCTTTCGCCGATAGAAAACATGTGGTCCATGGTTGCTCAACGAGTGACCCAGATTACATCCCCAGCTGCCACACCAGATGATCTTTGGCAACGTGTGGAAGCTGCTTGGGCTGCTGTACCCCAGGAACACATCCAACGTCTCTTTGACTCAATGCCGAGACGTGTGGCAGCGGTGATCTCCAACAATGGCGGCTACTCTGGCTACTGATTCTGGCAGGAACCACATGTCACAGACGTCTGTAAACGTAATCATTTGATACTTGGTCAACATGTTATCTACAAAATAAATTTTGTTGTGCTACCTCTTGTGTTTCTTGGTGTTGCATTTATGGTGGCCAGCAGTGCATGTAGACCATAATAATTTTAACAGAAAAGAGAATGGTGTTATATTAGACAAAATTTGGATGTCAACATTACAATGTAAGAATGATGATCAATTACTTTCAGTTGAGAATGTTGGGAATACCAGTAATAATCTCATATCTGATATCACTTGATAGATGGCAGTGCCCTCTACACTGCCTATATAATTGGCACTCCCTAGAGTTCTGGTTGAAGTTAGGCATTTACCTCTGAAGATGTCTCCCGCAGTTGGAGAGAAAACTTTAGGAGGAAGTTTTATACATTGACCACAGCCTAATATCTCGTAACTTTTAAGCGATATCAGTACCAGCCATGAAAGCTTACATTGTATGAGTACTTAGTGATAGCTTGGCTACACAGTCCATTCATGCTGCCATTACAAAGTCCCCTTGTTCCTAACAATACTTAATAATCCATTGAAGTCACTCCCAACACACTAATCATAATAGACCACTAACATATATTCAGTAATTAGTGACAGTGAGCCTAATTGTCTTTCAAGTTGCAGACATCAAACTGATACAACACATTGTACAAACATATCCTGTTATTCACAATAGAAGACTTAATAAAACAGTAGCCACATGCAGGCTATAATAAACATTACTGTACAAAGTTAGTCACTGATTGTCATTGTTATGGACACCACAAAACGGATACTGTGACCATGATTCACTGAGATGTAAGTCAATAATAATGGTAAGCAAACTCTCAGTAAATGTGAAGTGAATTTACATCCAACAGAGAAAAATTGCTACCAATGAGATTAACATGATTTTTGCACAGAGATATTAAGCATGTACTAGCTCATAGAGGACTCGTTATGCATGGGTGGTACTTACTTGATTGCCGAGCACAGACTGAAGTTTCTTTGGTTGAAAGGGGTATTTTGAGATCTTGATCATTATGTTGTAGTCTCTAAAACTGCAGGGTGAAAATTCAATAGTTTACATGACCTCTTCGTTCCAGTAATGATTTGGCTTAACTAAAATATAGTTAGTTAGAAAATTATAAAAGTTCTCAGTTACAATGAGGTGACAAAAATTTTGGAAAAGCAGTATACGCAAATACAAATGAAGGTAGTATTGCATACACAAGGTATAAAAGTGCCGTACATTGGCAGAGCTGTTATCTGTACTCAGGTGACTCGTGAAATGGTGTCTGATGTGATTATGGCCACATGACAGGAATTAACAGACTTTGAACATGGAATGCTAGTTGGAGCTAAACACATAGGAGATTCCATTTTGGAAATCGTTAGGGAATTCAATATCCTGAGATGCGTATGGTGAGCGGTAATGCCTGAAATTTTGTATTCTCAGCACACTGTTGACACTTCAAGAGTGTGCTGAGAATACAAAATTTCAGGCATTACCGTTCACCACAAACATTGCTGTGGCTGTTGGCCTTCGCTGAATGACTGAGAGCAGCTGGAAATAACCACAAAAATCAATGTTGTATGTACGACAAACATATCTGTTAGGACAGTGTGGCAAGATTTCACATTAACGTTCTATGGCAGCAGACGACTGATGCCAGTGCTTTTGCTAACAGCATGTCATCACCTGCAATGCCTCTGTTGGGCTTGTGTCCATATTGGTTGGACCCTAGATCACTGGAAAATCATGATCTGGTCAGACAAGTCCCAATTTCTAGTTGGTAAAAGCTGATGATACGGTTTGAGTATGGTGCAGACCCCCTGAAGCCATGGACCCGAGTTGACAAGAACACACTGTGCAAGCTGGTGCTGGCTCCATAATGGTGTGGGTGGTATTTATGTGGAATGGACTGGCTCCTCTGGTCCAACTGAAATGATCATTGACTGGAAATGGTTATGTTCGGCTATGTGGAGATCATTTTCAGCCATTAATGGATTTCATTCACCAAAACAATAATGGAATTTTTGTGGATGACAATGCACTATAATACCAAGCACATTTACATGTGACTGGTTTGAAGAACATTCTGGTCAATTCAAGTGAATGATTTGGCAATCCACATTGCCCGACATGAAACCCGTTGAACATTTATGAGACATAACTAAGAGGTCAGTTCATGCACAAAATCCTGCACCAGCAACACTTTCGCAATTATGGATGGCTATAGAGGCAGCACGGCTTGATATTTTTGCAGGATACTTTCGAGAACTTGTTGTATCCATGCTAAATTGAGTTGCTGAACTACATTGGGATGAGAGGGCCTGACATGGTATTTGGAGGTGTCCCATGACTTTTGTCACCACAGTATATATTTGGGCGGTATACAGTAAGCATTCACAATGGATTACCTATGTGTGAATAAAACTGAGTTGTCATATTTGAATTTATCTTAATTTATTCAGTTATTTAATTAAGGGCTTAACTGAATTCTGAAGAGTGGTATCTAGTTCATAAAAATTAGGGAAGCAAAATTATAAAGTCAAAATGTGGAATCTAACAGGTATACTGTCTAAAATGGCAAAAATAATTTTGTATGGTTGCGAGCTTTAATTACAGTTTAGTTTTTGGAAAACGGAAATAGATTACTGGTTTTTAAGTTAATTAACTTTTGGAAAACTGAAATAGGTTACTGGATTGAATGAAATGCTGGTTATTTAATGAGGGATATCAATGTTCGTTCTCTAATCTGCTGATTACATCACACTTGTAATACCATTTCATGCTGTAGTAATAATTTCAATTATTAGTTACTCTTTGGTAACATGGTTTCCAGCCAAACTAACTATGGCATTGAAATCAGGAATTGAAGAATAGCCCCTGAATAATAAATTAATGAGAAATATTGCAAGTACCATTTTTTGGCAATTTCATGTATTGATGACAAGTACACACTATGTTTAGTTAGACACAGTTGAAATAAAGAGAAAAGAGTTAATTAGTCAACAGGTGTAGAATAAAGGCAGTTTGAAAAGTTTCAGCTTGCTACATTTCAAATGTAGTTTCAAAATTAATGCAACAGGTCTTAAGGTAAATTAAAATTAAAAATATCACAGTCAAACAAGATCTTTAAAATTTATTTAGATGAGTGACACTGGTTCTTATTTTCATAATATGTTTAACATTAGGTTTAATGGATGAAAGTTAAATTTTCATGATAGATTCAGTATCAAGCCTGTTGTGATATTTATTTATTTTTTGCTCTAGACATAAACTGAGAGCCCTTTTGACAACAGATGTAGTTTGCAAATGTTAAAACAATCAACATGTCATTTTGTGATGATTAAAATGCTCCAGATTCTACTAAGGGCATTGATTCAAATTTTTATTCCAATAAATAATCAAATATCAGTTAAATAAAAATTTTGCATTCTTTAGATCACTTACCAGATGTCTGTGCATTGACAACAAATGAGTTTTTAATTTACAATTCATATTGATATTTAATATGTTGTTCATTTGGGAAATATTGATTAAAAGCTGCATTCAAACCTTTCATGTGTTCAGTAACTAGTTCAGTAAATATCTCTTCTGTTTCAAACCCCATCCAAAAAGACTTTTATTGGTGGGAAGCAATCACACTCATTGGAGTGCATGCAATCTGTCAAAAACAGTCTTTTGCTTGAAAGAAAGAACTTTTTGGAGAACAGTAAATACATTGCCTTCAAAAGTTAAATTAATTGATTTTTTAGAAGAATCACTTAGATAAACATGGATAACAATGTGGATCACCTTTCTGATATCAGATGGCAGAAGGATACAGACTGACATGGATGAGATTGCACTGTGAGATGGATGACGGTGATGGTTTGAATGGCCTCCCAAAACCACATCGGGTACGGTTTCCAGCATTGTTGACTTTGCTGTCTGCTCGGTTATCATCTTGTCTCTGTCTTATTCACTGTTGGTGTCATATTCATACCATTTATCCAAATTAGTAAATGGAGGCAAAGGTTAATTGTTATCTTATTTCTTTCCTTTTTTTAAAAAAATTAAACAGGCATTACTTTTTATTGTTTTCTAAAGTTACTTTCTTGTATTGTGATAAAAAGGCCTGAAGTGATCTTAATGTAACCCTAGGATTCCACATAACAGAGTTTGAAATATGCTGAAATTGATTTGTTGCTCACATGGTAACATAACCAGCCAGCAGTTTATGTCTTGCACTCCATTTTCTCTTTAGTTTTCCTGAATCACTGTGGAGCGCCACCTTCTGATTTCTGGAGGCCATTAATTCCACACACAGTGACATATGTAAATGCCCTATACATTATACTTTTTTGTTACAGAGCCAAGCGCCTATCTGGACCAACCTGTTCAGCTATCACACAGCTTTGTATCTTCCTTCATGTATGATGATGCCTCTTCATGGTGTCTTCTTTACTTTTATTCATCATTGCTACCTGCAGCCTCTGCTAGAGATGAACTGAACCTTCAAACTTGTGTAAATCTTATTGAAAGCTCCCACATACAAACTTTAAACATGCGCTTGTTCCTGTACCAGGACTTATAAACTAAGAAATTTTAATGTGCAGGTCACATCTAAATGGTGTACAGATCATATATTTCCCTTATCATATTTGTTAAATAGTATGTAGTAGTTTGTCTGTCTTAATAAATAGCTTGTGTTGCCAAAAATTTGTCACCTCATTTCTTTGTTGCTCACTGGAATATGCATTCCATGTCATTTCTGCTTTCTTCTTCTATTCCCCTTAATTTTGCTTGCCTGATAGCAGTGATGTGTATTGTGCAGAGTAATAATTATGATGCTGCCAGCATTGCCACACTGGTGAACCGAATTTCAAGCACTGCCCTTCTACTGCCTCCCTTTCCTCGCGTGCTCCACATAACACACCTTCCCTGTTAGGCTACCTTCAGTATGCCTCCATGGTGCTACACCCCTGCACCTTGCTGATCTGAACTGCTGACAAAAGCTGTTGTTCCTCATGCACAGGCACTGTCTCCATCCCATCACTTGAACAGAACTTCCGCCAACTTTCCCACATTTGATACCTGTGACTCGCATCTACGGTTTTCCTCTGCCAAGGCGTTCTTTGACGGATCCGGAATTATGATCAACATAACAAAGTTTGCCCTTATCATTACTGAGCTTGAGCCTGATGTCCCAGGAGCAGTCCATGACATCATTGCCAGCCCTCTGCAGTCTGACAGCTGCTGCAAATTAAAAGAATGCCTAATCATGTGATTGGCGTTGTCTGAAATGCAGTGCTTCTGGACAAGAGGGCCACCAAGATCTGCAATATCTCCAAGCCTTAGCTGAACCCTGTGTCTTACCAGACAAGCTTTTATTCCTGGAATTTTTGCCTGCCAGGATACATACAGCGATCGCCACACAGTACCATACAGATATTGACACCACCACCATTACAGCAGACATGGTGCTCAAGTCTCTTGCCCCTTGCCAGCTGCAGCTGCTGCTTGGTCCCCTTAGCCCCCTTAACCCTCCCCCACCTCTGCTCCCCACTCTGGCCTCCCTTCTGCCAACACAGCAACAAGCTCCCAGATGCCCTGAAGTGCAAACGTCCATAGTTCCCTCACAGCCTGCACCTCAGGACTCAAAGATCTAGTGCAAATCGTGCACTAAGATGGCAAACTTAACTGATATCATCACTTGTCTGCACATGACTGTTCTGCAACCCCACCCTGCCCCAGCCCACATGGCACAAAGTAATTATCCACACAGCTCCCATGATTGCACCTATCTCCTCTTGGTGACCATCGTATTGTGAGTGCTTGGGGAGTGATGTCACCAACTGCTGTTGCTGTCCTCTTGGCAACCCACACACAGTGAATGACTGACAATGGGTGCTCCTGATTGCTCAGCAATTTCCTAGCACCTATTTGTGCCTGACTGCCAGCAACCATTGCCCATTGCCAATTGTCTACCTCATTGACACCATCTTCCTACACAAACTCCTGCCATGGTCCAGCCACCCCTCACTATTCTTCCTCAATGCCACAAATGGCTCCATCATTACTACCTACAGTCTTCACATCCCTTGCGCTGATCTCAGCCTCGGTGAAGGTTTCTTTGGGCCTTCACTTTGGCCAACGTTACTGACCTGGCCCTTGGTGCATATTTTATCTTCTATTTCAGTGTTCTTCCCAGCCTCATGTAGCATCGCCTAGTCAATGGTGTGTCAGGTCACTGAACCCCCTGAACTTCCTGCTGGACTGACCACTTTGCCATTAATCAACCTTCCTACCCTGGCCCTTTCTCCAGCCTCCTTTCCAAATTCCCACTTCTCACTCGCCTCTCTGGCTCTCCCCATGAGGTTCAGTGTGACACAGTGCACTATATAATGACCACTCTGGCTCCATCAGTTCACTCTTGTGCCCTTGCTCTCCCATGAGACAAGTACTGATTTGCATGGCAGACATCGAGATGTCCATCGCCACCAGAATTCTCTGCCTATTCAGAAGTCCTCAATCCTCTGCACTTCATTTAGCTCCTAAGAACGACTGGATCTGGCACCCTTGTGGTGATTACTAGTGGCTCAGTGTGAGAACCTTTACTGACTGTTATCCTGTGTCACTCTTATGCAGCTACAGTGATGACATTTCTGACTCCACCATCTTTAGTAAGATAGACTGCACTAAAGCTTTCACACACATCCCAGTCACACTAGAAGACATTGATAAGATGGCCATCACTACATCTTTTAACTTCTTCGAAAGTTCCTTCATGACCTTTGGCCTCTGTGATGCACAGAAAAAATGACACCGTTTCTTAGACACTGTCCTCCATTGTGTACCAGGCTGTTTTTAGTACCTGGACTATATTATTATCTACTCTTTGGGTGAGGCCAAACACCACAAGCACCTGAGAGAGATTTTCGCTCACCTGTAGAGAGCAATGGTCATTCTCAACCCAGAAAACTGCGTTTTTGGGGTAGGTGGGATTGAAATCTTAGGGCACACCATTTCCACTTACTGTTCACAACCCATGTCCAAGAAAGTGCTCACTATTACCGAATTTTCACATCCGTCTTCGTCTAAAGAGCTTCACAGATTTGTAGGCGTGGCAAATGTTTTTTGTCATTCTCTTGAAATGTGGCCTCTGTTCAGGAACTTCTCACTGCCTTGTGGTGTTACCAAACCAAGAGTGACAAGCCTGTAACATGGATCCTGCCAATGATGGTCAGTTTTGAGAGAACTAAGCGTGATATTGTCAATGCAGTCCTAATAGCACACCCCCACACCTCCACCTTTCACCATCGTTGCTGACATGAGTTAGTCAATGACTAGCACATTGAGGACACTTGGCAGCCACTGTCCTTCTTTTCAGTTAATCCATCAGAGCCCCAGTGCAAATTGTCAGCAGGGAATTGCCTACTGTATACCAGAGAAGTACTTCTGCCTCTTGGTTGAGGGGCGCTCTTTCACTATCTTTACTGACCACCGCCCTCTTATAACTGGTTTTTGTCCGAAATATGCCACCCAAATTTTGCCCTCTCATAGCCGGCATTGATAACATCAGCCGCTCTTGCGCCCTCAGCCCTCTGTTGGATTATGAGGCCCTTGAAGAAGCCCAGTCTATCGACCTCACTCTAGCTCAGTTATGTCAGAACCTGAATACCAGTCTTATACTCCAGCTCCACCAGGTCCCTGGCAAGACCTGCATATTTGTTGCACTACCATTTCTGAACCTATGAACACCCATTGCTCCAAAGATCACGTCTGCCCCTACCTGCCCATTGTCTACCACAAACCAGCTTTCGACTGTTTGCATGGCCTGACACAACCTGGCGTTCATACATCCATTGCCCTCATCCAGAAACATTTCTTTTGGTCCTGCATCAAAAGGGACTCTCACACTTGGGCCTGTACCTGCATCCATTGCCAAGGTACTAAAGTGGGCCGTCACTTTCATGTGGCCATTGCTCCATTTCTCCCTATACAGCACCAATTCTGACATGTTCTCTTTAACATTGTCAGCCCCCTGTCATCCTCAGATGGCTGCTGCTATTTTCTCACCAGTTTACACACTGGTTGGAAGCCACCTGAATCCCAGACTTTTGGCCAAACCAGTTGCCACAGCGTTTATCATTGCCTGGGTTTTGCATTAGAGTTGACCCCTGCACATACATTGGACTGTGGTGCCAATTCACTTCATTATTCAGAGCCCTATGTGAGACTTGTAGTACCTTCATTCATTCTACCACCAGCTATCATCCTGCAGCCAGTGGCATGGTGGAACATTTCGATCATACTTTAAAATCCCCCCTTACCTTCCATGAAACAAAATAGTCTGCAACCCAGCCACTGGTTTTGTTAGGTTTTCAGGTGGCCCACGAGGCCGTCTTGGAGGAGTTCACTGGCTACCTGGTTAAGGGCCGCTCCTAGTCCTACCAGAATACTTTACTGGGCTGCAGTCGCTCCCCTTTACTACCTGTGTTCCAGCGCATTTCCAATAGCTTCAGGACTGTGTGGTCTGGCGACGATCAAGCCTTAATAGCGTCATGGTGAGTGCAAAACTTTTATGCACCGCGACCTTGCGTCTTGCACTCAAATAATATTATGCATCTACACCTGCCAACCCCCAGTCTACTCACAATACTCATGTCCTTGCCTTGTTTTACAATGAAAGAAGAAAACATGTACCATGCATCTCAACAGCGATCCTCCAGTTGTGTCCATTGACAGATTAAAGACAGCTCACATGCTCACCTTCCATGACACTCACATGCCAACGACAGTGAGGCCTCCCTGCCCAGCACTGATGCTGCTGATGCCTCTGCCAATGCTGCCACCAGCACCACCCATGATGCCACTGACGCCACCCGTGAAGCCACCCCCACCAGCGCCACTGAATCATCACTTGGTGCCTGGGACCCAAACACAGTCACCTCCCTCCCTTTCGCTTCCCTCCTTCTCCCACTTCTCAGCATGTGGAGCCCAACTCCGAGCATGCAGCACTTGAGCCTGAGCCCAACGCCTTGTTGCCACCACCCGATGCAGTCGCAGGTGACGCTCCTGCAGCCCACCAGAGTCGATGCCATGCTCTGCTGCTGTGCCAGCATCTCACTAGAGCGCCTGGAAAATGACAGCAATAGCAGCTGCAGCACTAGCCAGCGTCTGCACACTCCGGTATGTGCTATGTCACACATGCAGGCTGCACCACCCTTGTTGCTGGCTGCTGCCAGCTGTTTTCCCCTACTGCATGCTTTACCATCATGCCCTGCTGTCAACATAGCAGCTGTCAACATGGTGGCAGTCAGGTACCATGGAACTCGTCCCTCACCTCAAACACTGCCACCGTCGACGCTCACCGTCATGGCATCAACACTAGCATTCGTTGCCAATGTTGTCCTCTCGCTCAGGGGGTGGCAACTGCACGGTGCCTCCCTAATTTCTAAAATTTAGCGAGTCCCACAGTCTATCCTATCAGACGACTCTCTCGTCATGGTCGCACCTAAACACCCTCCAATGCTCCCACACTGTAGTGGACACCTACTGACAGGAATGTCTTTGCCCCTCACTACCGCAGTCAGCTTAGAAAGTGCTTCCACCTGGAATTTCCATCCACAAGCGAGGCAGGCATTCTTTGGCGTGCACTAGTAGTAAACGGTCATATCGCATCCACATGAAACTTCTCCTTTCGTTTGTGAACGAGAGCTATGTCTTGAACAAGTGCTTCCGTTTGTGAACCAGGTCTTCGTTTTGGACAATAGCATTCAACGAGGACCCGAGGACAACTACATGATGATTGTTCGAGGACAAATCTGATGAGTCAGCGTTGAGCATTGTTTTGGGCAGACAGCTTGCGAGTGCCACAGCTTTCCGAGCAGAACCAGTCGCAGTCCATCGATTTATGGCTCGCGCTCCTTTTCCTTTAGTTTCCTTGAGTCACTGTGGAGAGCCGGCTTCAGATTTCCAAAGGCCGTTTATTACATGTGCAGCAAAACGCGCAAACCGCATGTACGTTGTGCTACTTTGTTCCAGAAGCGAACTCCTACATGGACCATCCCATTCACCTATCATACAGTTTTGTATCTTCCTTCGTGTACGACAGTGCATAACAATGGTGTCCGCTTTACTTTTATTCATCATTTCCCGCGGCCTCTGCTTGGGACGAACTTTTAGTGTTTACGTTGAACTTTCGAACTTGTGCACCCGCCTACTAACTTTAAACATGTGTGTGTTCCTGTAACGGGCCTGATAAACTGAGAACTTTTGCTACGCAAGTCGCACCTAAACAGTGTACAGACCAAATATTTGCCTTTTTATGTTTATTAAGTAATATGTAGTAGTTTGTCTATCTTAATAAATAGCTTGCGTTGCCGAAAATGTGTCCCCTGACTTTTTTGTTGCTTCACTGGAACACACTTCCATGTCGTTTCCCGCCTTTTCCTTCCGTTCCCCTTAATACCCCTCGCTTGATAGTCATGATGTGCTTTGCACAGTGAAACATTTATGGCGCTGCCAATGTTACCACACCTGTATTATAGATATTCCCATATTAGCAGAAAGTTGAAGTAGTTTTTTTTTCCTGTTTTGAAGATCGAAGCTAGCATTAAATCAGTTTTGAATGTTGTAGTTTCACATTGCAATGCAGCATTGTGTCACTTGGTAGATTAGTCTTACGGACATTTCATTGTTGAAAAATATGAGTACTATATCCCTACTGAAGCTGATCTAAGCACCAAATAGGCCTTCGCTACTAGCCGAAAAATGTGCAGGTCGTTCATGCCCGCAATCCTACAGTTGGTCACTGAAATAGCATTGGCACTACCAGTCATCACGCCACCACAAAATCAGCGACGCTGTCAGCTGGCTTCTCAGTGTGCCATATTGCTACACGGTGTAGCACAGCTCAATGTTTCCACAGCCGAGTATGTGATGGGAGCCTGCCTCCTACAACAATACACCCTGTGTGAGGGAGTGTAAATAAACCTGGCTCAGGTGGCAAAATTATTCTGCTTCTTACATCCAAACGGGACTGTTTCATGGACATTCATCGGTCACATGTACTGTTAGACTACCCTGGTCACCAGTGAGCAGCAGTATCTACTAGGCGAAGCTGCTGATTCGGACACTGACAGCAAGTGGTCTTCGAACAGGATCGCCTGGGTGAGGCTGCTGTGTGGCCACTATTATCTGTGCTGATACACCAGCAGGCGTCTGAGGGTCTTGAGTTCAGATTGGAGAGCCTGCGCTTCTTCTGACAGCCGACACCGGGTATTGGCAATGCGTGCCGCCAGTCTTCTGGCCTTGTGGCACCAGAGCTGACACACTTCTAGGTCATCAAGGATGCTGTCGCTGCTAGCTGCTGTTAGGCTGCTTGAACATTCTGTCGTATGAACGTCACACTCTGCCTGTGGGACATCAGCCACATCAGAGCAGTGAGCACCATACACAGTATTAATGTATGCAGTCATCATACAATAAGTAAAGCACATATTGCTCATGACTTTCTAGCTTTGCACCTGATGCAGCACTGTGAAATCTATCCCCGATGCAGAACTAAAGTCAGAAGCGGACACTCTGCAACACTAGCTTTAGATGAGCCTGTACTTGCATGGGACATTGGGGAGAAATGGTCTGCAGCATCAGCAGCAATCCACGGGAATGGATGGTCATGTCGACAGTTCATTTTTAAAAGGGACTTCAGTAACTCGTTTGAGTACCTATAAAGGACATAACAAAGAAACAGACGGACTTGTATGCCTGATAGGGTGTATTCATGCAACTGTTTGGGGCATAGTGCTCTTCGTGCCAGTTCATCCACTGTAATACGTTTCAAGTGTAGGATGTCTGGATATTACGTCAGGAACTGTAGACAGTCCTTACGGTTAACACTTGGGTTTAGGTGTGTTCAGTGGCAGGAAATATGACTGTTGTGATGGAAATCGGTTCCTTGCTTGTTGAATTTTCTTTTTTCGTGTGAACAATGCGTTTCATTAGACAAATTGGAGGTAGAGATAGTTAGCACTGCAGAGGATAATGAAAGAGATGCAAAAGCCGTTAGGCGCATTAAGGGAGGATAGAATGAACAGTCGTCTTCTAATGTGTCGATACCCATCCATAATGATCGTAACGCTATTCCGGTCTCTTATGTTTTGGGTAAGGTAGGAGAGAACATATTGGTGTTCATAGACAATCTGCTAACAGCTGCGAAGCTAGAGTATTGGTGAGAAAAACAACTTTTACTACAAGCTACATCAGAGATGCTAAATCACATGTGGATGGACATTTAAAATATTGGGGTTGGACTTGATGCAACGCTATACAACAAAAAATATGTTTAGGTATCAGAGAAAGCAGTTATATAACGTCCATCGGAAAGATTGTTATCAGGATTAGGAGGTCAAACATCAACACATACAACTTTATGTACAATGATAACACCAATATGATTCTCCCGTAAGAAGAAGAACAGAGGGCATTTGATGCATTTACGCAGGTGTTGCTGCCCATTGTATCAAAGAAGGTACAGAGAGAGTTCTCTGTGAACTTATCAGAAACGTTAGAGGAGATAGACATAATGACTTGAATTAGAGACAGGAAGAAAATTTTCGCTGCGGAAGTTAAATGTTACAGATGTGGACGAATGGGCCACATACAGCAGGAATGGTGTGAAATGCAGTATAGAAAATGCGGGCAGGCAAGGCATATAGAATGACAGTGCAGACAGAAGTCGACCAAGGGGCGTGAAAGGCGGATGAAAGTGCGACCTCCCGAGCACTGCACAGTGCTCCCAGTGTATATAACCACAGCCAGAACATACGCTACCTGGTCAAAAGTATCTGGACACTCCTATGTGATACGGAATCGACCATAAGACATCGCAAAAGGCGGACCTGCCACCGTAAAAGGAAGTGGGGAGTGTTGCATTGTCAGCAGAACGGGTTGGCCAGTAATTTAGAACGTGAATTAGTCACTGGATGTCAACTGAGTAACAAATCCATCAGGGACATTACACCCTTTCTAAAGATGCCCAAGCCAACTGTTGGTGATGTGATTGTGTGAGATGGAACAACTGTAGCTTAATAAATGCGGTACAATGTCGATTAGTTCCTCAGAAGCTACACTTTTCTGTGGTCAACGCTAAGTGGCACTTGAGGTGATGTGAAGAGCGGTGTCACTGGACAGTGGATCACTGGGCAGGCCGCTGTGGCCGAGCGGTTCTAGGCGCTTCAGTCCGGAACCACGCTGCTGCTATGCTCGCAGGTTCGAATCTTACCTCGGGCATAGATGTGTGTGATTTCATTGGGTCAGTTAGGTTTAAGTAGTTCTAAGTCTAGGGGACTGATGACCTCAGATGTTAAGTCCCATAGTGCTCAGAGCCATTTAAACATTTGGATGACTGGAAACGAGAGAGTTCCAGTATACCCCGCGGCAATCCGACGGACAGCTTTGTGTTTGGCTAATGCCTGGAGGACATTACCTACTATCACGTGTAGTAGCAACATTGAAAACGGGGGAAGTGGTGTTATGGTATGGGGACGTTTTTCGTGGTTGGGAGTGCCCTTTTATCATACTTAAAAAACACAACTTCATCATTTGTTGTGAATTCGCAAGTTAAGGACAAGAATATTACACCCACAAGAGCCGGCCGCTATGGCCGAGCGGTTCTAGGCGGTTCAGTCCGGAACCGCGCTGCTGCTACGGTCACTGTTTCGAATCCTGCCTCGGGCATGGATGTGTTTGATGTCCTTAGGTTAGTTAGGTTTAAGTAGTTCTAAGTCTAGGGGACTGATGACCTTAGATGTTAAGTCCCATGGTGCTTAGAGTCATTTGAACCACTTTGAACACCCACAAGAAAGTAGCAGAACGCAACAGGTTCACAGAACAACAGGGAAAAGACATGAAATGAATTCGCAGTTGAGAATATGGACTACCATAAGCTGTATAATAGGATGACGACAGTGAAAATTTGTGGCGGATCGGTACTCGAACCTGGATTTCCCGCTTGTCGCGAGCAGTCGCCTTACATTTAGCTATCCGAGCACAACTCATGGCCTAACCCAAATTTCCATATGTCGTCAGTCATGTGTCCATAACCTGTACTCGTACATACGTTATGTATATTTCCATACAAGGGGAGACGTTTTACTTGAAAGTTGCTTGCCGGGTGTTGGCGGATTAATACGATGTTGCAGTGCCAAGTGACGATGCGAAGTCCACGTATGGCGGGGGAACTTTATACACGTTGTGGAAGTTTGAGCCTGACCGTGATAGCCAAACGACAAGGCGACCGCTCGTGATAAGCGGGAAATCGGGTTTCGAGTTCTGGTCCAGCACTGCTTTTCGTTGTCGTCATTCCATTATGCTCCTGATGGTAGTTCTCAGCTACAGTCGCCGTAGTAGCTGTATCGTAATTCGTAATAACACAGGCACTGCAATATTGCAATAGCGAAAAATGTTGAGTCACTATGTCAAGAGCCATCAGATGACTGGTATACCCTGTTCCCTTAGAGGTGTTGGCCCATTCTGTCAACAGTTATCTTAATGAATGGAATACTCTATTGCTGTACGTAGCAATAACAAATTAGCAGCACTTTTCTGAATTGCTTCGATGTCTTTCTTTATTCCTACTTGCTGAAAATGCCAAACACTCGAGCAGTACTCTACAATGGGTCACACAATGTTCTGTACTTCGTCCGCTTTATAGATGAGGTACACTTTCCCAGAATTATGCCAACAAGCTGAAGTCGTTCGCCTTCCCTACAACCAACCTTACATGTTCACACAATTTCACGTTGCTTTGTGACGATGCACCTCGGTATTTAATTGACATGAATGGGTTAGGCAGCACACCACCAATAGGAAGAGATGGTATAATGGGCTCCCACATTGATTGTTCATACTTAACTGCCACAATTTCTTTATTATCTACTTAAGAGTTGCTGTGCATATACTGTGACATGCCTTTGACTTATTTATCAAAAATGGTTCAAATGGCTCTGAGCACTATGGGACTGAACATCTGAGGTCATCAGTCCTCTAGAGTTAGAACTACTTAAACCTAACTAACCTAAGGACATCACACACATCCATGAGCGACGCAGGATTCGAACCTGCGACTGTAGCAGCAGCGCGGTTCCGGACTGAAGCGGCCAGAACCGCTCGGCCACATCGGCCGGCACTTATTAATCACACAATTTTTCAGGAGTGATGCGTGGGGCAAAAAATATAATTTGTGTTATGGAACTTTGCACATTCTGCGAAAAAAAAATAGTTGTGCTAGTAATTTGAGCCCCATGGGATGAATTCAAAATATTAAACCACAGCTTACTAGGAAGACAGTTTTATTAAATCAGATGTAATTATGGCAGTGTACAATGTGGGATTCTACTTGGAGATCGTCCCAGTTCTTAAATTTATTTAAAAAAAAATCATGCTTATCAAGGTTCACATAGCTTCAGTCAACCAGCATACTCATTGTGGATCCGCATTTCACAGAGCATACACTGCACTTACAATTCGCTACTGCGGTTCTCTGTATAGAACGCATCACAAAAAAGGCAAGCAGTGTCGACATTGACAGAGTTGCTAACACCAAATGTAGCTTCATGATTGGACTTACACAAATCTGTGTCTGAATGACATGACTCATCACCAGAATCATTGAAGGACAGATATAATTTTCTCTTGCAGGACTTCATGGGTATCTTTTCGTTTCTTTTTTTTCTCCTGCACTTGTTATGGGTTAGAACCTTCTCTTCCACACTCCTTCCTAGATTCTTTCATGTCACATCTTCTATCTTTCTTCTTTCATTCTTTCTCCATTCTGTTCTGTTCTGCTTCAACTAACGCCAGTTTATATGGAGATGCTATTATTAAGGCAGCTTTTGAAGACTTACGGCCTTAGTTTCTCATTTCTTGTTTGGACTTTGGAATGGGCAAAATATCTCTTAATGAAACGGCTACTTCAGCTATCATTGATGTAGAAACCCCAAAGGGACGAGCTTCTTCTGTATCCCCAGAACACAGCAAAACAGTTTGTTTGGACTTATCTGAGATGCTGGCAATAGAATTCATGGACTTCTCCTCTTCTGAATAATCAGTAACAGTTGTGTCATATGGAAGAAGTATTTCACTCTTGTGTTGGAGACTTTGTAGATCTAACTGGTCATGTTGCACCCAGAAGAAGTAAAATCGGCTTCACCAAAAACCAGTCGGTTTCAGGATTAAATTTCGGTCGCTCTGAAACCATGGGCAGCAATTATTCCGGTTTGATGCACTGATGCACTAGGTAAGCCTTGCCAAATATTTCTGAAATATCATATGGTCAAAGTGGTCTGTCATTATCGCGCATCCATTGTCTAATTTTTCACTTTAGTAGTGGTTCAATGGTCCCATAAGTATCTTGTCGACGGGTTACATTTTATAGGTAGTATGATGGGGAAGGCTTATGATGGTAATGTGATTATTCCGGACAAGACCAAAAATCTCAGTAGCCTGTGTGTGTGTGTGTGTGTGTGTGTGTGTGTGTGCGTGCGCGTGCGTGCATGTTATGCCCATCAGTAGTCAGGAGGACAGGATCTTCTGCTGTGGGCTTGGTCTTCTTAATAAAGTGTTTGAACCAGTCTGTGAACAGACTTCCTTGAATTCACCCAGACGGATGGCATCTCCCAATGGCAGCAGGTGGTGCCCCTTTCATTAAAATTTCTACTACGTTTTCCCTCGGGAACATCATCAGTGGTGGAATAATGTTCCTCTGGCACTCATACAAAACACAACAACAACGAGACTCCCTCTCTCAGCAGCAATTAAAGCACCAAATGCCGCTTGCATCTAAGATCTGTCACTCAAGGAACCTTGCCTTGCAAAATGGATGTGTCTATTTCAACCATACTAAATACGGCTGTGTGGGTACATATGTTTATCAAGTTCAGCGTCCAGAATGTTAAAAAATTTGTTTACAGCTACCTTAGTGTAACCATTAGCACGTGAAGGTGAAGTTGCTGATGGTTTTAGGATAGACCGAACAGCTTTGTGGCAGTTCATGAAATGGATGAACCTGCAACTTCATCACTGAATAGCGGTCAGATTCTACTTTCCTCACATCAATGGAAACCTGAATGCCGCACATCATCTATTGCGAGGCCATAAAATTTAGATTCCTTTATAACTAAATATTTCACATGTTCGTCTTCCATATAGGCCTAAGCAAACAAAATTGGCTTTCTTCCGATTTTTCGACTAATCACTTCTTTGAAAGGCAAGTCAAGACGAATGCTGCCGTAGTGCTGCTCTAGGCACAGAGGACGACTTTGCTGCCTATTTGAGCCCTTTCTTTTCTCTAATAGTGCCTGTAAATCTCTTACCACGTCTTGTTTATCCAAAGATTTTCTTTTTAGTTTTTCTTGCGCATTGACTCTTGAAGGGGAATCTGCAACACAAAATTGAACAGAAGCTCTGCAGTGATCATAATTTAGTCCCCTTTTGTTTTGGGGGGCTCACATTTCCAGCACGAAAGGGGCTATTAATATCAATACCACCATGTTTGTGTACAAAAACTTATTACCATGGACGACTCGTTCTTAAGGGCCAGAGTGGTCGAGCCCCACCAGAAATTTTGCGATAATTTTATTTGGCGTATTTTTTCGGTATTATATCAAACAGTTGGAGTATGACAGGACTTCGATGTGGTGCGAGTGACACAGACTAGAGGTAATCATGCCCAACATTGCTACGTTGCAGGGACACGATGTTAACTCTGAGTTGCTGGTAACTGGGTCATTCTACCAGCGCTGGGGGCCAGCGCCAGGTGGCCCACACTGCCTCAAAACTGCAGTCATAGTGATGTGACCAAGCAGGTTCCCTTTCTCGGTATCGCCCCTAACCGTAGCATAGCATAAGGCCAGCTCGAGCGGGCCCCGCGGACGGACCAACTCACACATACCCAACTTTCCCGCGCCCCTCGGGAACCTTGCTGCTGCTCTCCCCTCCTTGCCCTCCCGTCCGTTCTTCTACACCAGTGGTTTGCAACCTTTCTTAGATCATTACCCCTGTATACAATCAGGTATTAGCTAGTACCCCGTCCTCACCCTCTTCCCCCTGCCGACTGCTGCCCCTCCTCTCCCCATTATCATCAACGTTAGGACTTAAGTAAACTGTAGAGTTAAAGACATTTATTATTTTGAAAATGATGAAAGATGAATGATATTTAATTCACATGTGTGCTAGAGGGAAATATATATGTATAAAAGAGAATTTAAATAAAAAGAAATAAATCAGTTTATATTTGGAAATTTATTTTAAAATTTATCATTGAAATTTCAGCATATATATATATATATATATATATATATATATATATATATATATATATATATATATATATATATAAATGTTAAAATAAATTTCCAAATGTAAACTGATTTATTTCTTTTTATTTAAATTCTCTTTTATACATATATATTTCCCTCTAGCACACATGTGAATTAAATATCATTCATCTTTCATCATTTTCAAAATAATAAAAGTCTTTAACTATATATATATATATATATATATATATATATATATATATATATATATATATATATAAAAGAGAATTTAAATAAAAAGAAATAAATCAGTTTACATTTGGAAATTTATTTTAACATTTATCATTGAAATTTCAGCATATTAAACTTGAATCATAACTAAGCTGGTGCCTTATTTAGGACTGTGAAAATGTGAGTTTGTAATCTTACGGAACACATTAAATATGGAGTCAAGATTGGGAGACTGCATACAACACTGCATTCATAAAATAACACACGAAGAACGTTGAAACATATGCAAGAGGAAATTAACCACAACCAACCAATTCAATTTTCACCCAAAGAAGTTACGTTCGTAGCGCAATCCTGTCCGTCATGTAATTACCACACACTGGTATACTAAATTCATACTAACTCTCTGTGAAATCTTCCCGAAAAGAATAGCTGAGGGCTACTTTGATGATTACACCACATGCTTCACGTGGTCAACTTGGTTTACACAAAGAGTGTAACTCCACAATAATTTTGATAATTAAAATAAATTAGAATGAAAAGCAATTTACAAAAGAAAAACCTCGAACTGGTTACTATCGTCTTACTATTAACCTGATGGGTCAAACAATTGTATAAGCAAGTGGTACTGGTCTCACAAAGTACACCCCACGTGGGTTGAACATAAAGAAAAGTTGCTATATTGAAAAATATTGTCAAGACGAGACGTTATAATCTCACGCACATTCGCATTTAAGATTGATGATCTTAGTTGGAGTTACTGATCAACACGTGGTTCCACTTTACTCACAAAGTAGTGACAAAGCAACTACTGCAAGATATTCTGAACTTCACACTCGAAATACACTGCGTTGCAATTTAAGATAACATTAGATATTTTAGAGCTAAACCTGAAATAAGGTGATTAAATTTTCAGTTAGGCTGAACTTAAGAAATCCATTGTCCTACGGACTTAGCAGACACGCGCTTAGCCGGAGATCTTACCACTTCAGACGCTCGCCGCGGACAGACTGACCTGCGCTCCTACCAAGGGTGCTTCCGTATACAAAACGGAAGTGACCAGAGAGGCAGCTTCCTATACCAACATGACAAGGGACGGACAGGACCATACTAAGGATAAAAACCTCTTTGCTTTTAGAAAGCGTAGCTACCTGTTCCGACGTTGGTCCTACTGTTCTCTAGCAGACAGGCTTGTCTGCTACCATCCAGCATGCAACTAGAAATACATTTGCTCATTCATCCTCTCACGCAGAAGGGAAGGGGGATGACAGTATCTTATCATATACAGTATATAAAAGAAAGCGGATGTAGGTTCCGTATGAGACTGTGTGACATGAATTACATATAAACTGTGTTTTAAAGTGTAGTAGTGTGACAGATCGTTCTTGTTTATGTGTAAAAGTAACACGTTTCACTGCTCAGTCTCCTCCCAGATAGTCAGAAACACCACAGTAAATTTAGAAGAGGAATTTATGCCGTAAATGACAACAGATTTAAGAAATTAACATGAAAGGAATCCAACAGAGACCTTTCAGAGTAATGAAGCAATTTATGGACTACTGCAGGTACTATCTACAACTTGGAGAAGACATTTTTTGAGATATTTAGAATTTGTTAGCTACATGTCTCACTTTTATCGTCATTGATGTACGGGACAAAGCACAACATCTGTGTGTAGTAGGTGGACTATGGGAGGAAAATGTAGCCTCCACCGCATTAATGCTACTAACTGAGCAAATTAATTATTCTAGTTCATATAATCCTTCGAAAATAATTTGGTTTCGTGACCGAAACATAATGGATTCGTTTAGTTTTTACCCCTCAGAAAATTTAATTTCTCTTCTCAGGGGATAATTACCCACAGGTTAGCAACTGCTGTTCTATACAATGTTTGGGGCAAGGTGGCTAGGGCTCGTAGCTGAAGCCATTCAGAGGTGATCCTGTACCACTGCCAGAACTGCCAAAGCAGTGTCCCCCATCCCCTCTCAGAAAAGCTATCTTTCTGCAATATTTTCTAAACAGATGTATGATATTTCGTAATTTGTAAAGTAGGTTTGATAAAATTAAGCGTTATTGAAGACAATTATTTAAATGAGCTATATAGACGAAACATATCGCACCCAACAAACTAACCGTACCAGGACAGTAAATACATTACAAATTGCACAGACTTTCTAAAAGAATTGAAAGTAAAACAAAATCTATATCTTACTGTTTGACGATCTACTTCACCTACACCCGACCACAAGCAGTTTTCTATCATCTTCAATTTGCAGAAAGTGCGAAACTTCCTGGCAGATTAAAACTGTGTGCCGGACCGAGACTCGAACTCGGGACCTTTGCAGTTTTAATCTGCCAAGAAGTTTCATATCAGCGCACACTCCGCTACAGAGTGAAAATCTCATTCTTGCTGAAAGTGCGTTGCAATTGACACAAATATCCTCAATTTTAATTCGAGTTTGCAACAGCATACATCGAAAACAAAAAATTGAAAGTATCCAAATGGCAATCTGCGTTAGTGCTCTTCATCAACTCTTTCTACTGAAATTTGAAAGCAGCTATTTCGGGTATTAGTTCTGCTGTATCGACATTTCTGTTATATTTGGCAGCAAAGTCTGCTGTATATGTCTCAAAATAAGATGCAGAGCTGTCATTGAACGCTTTCCGGGCAAGAAATGAAAATGAGATGAAATGATGTTTTATATGTCAGATCCATTTCCCATTTCACTTGTTATTCTATCCATTGGCGGCTGTTGTGTAAGACCAACTTGGCATCAGGGTCGCAAGCCTACCTTCACTTGTGCACGTTTTAAGGAGATTCTGCGCATGTGCAACTGGCGTAACGTAATTTTCTTATGTGCTTAATATGTATGGATTTGATAAACAATGTCCACAGTTCACGGGGCGTGCACTGCTAGCCCTTACAACTCAACTACCACCAGGAGGAAGCACACTGTAGCAGACTTATCCATGGTCGTTTGGCATAAATCCCGCTAGGCAGTAGAACACTCCACATATATCAAATTCACTCACTGTAGTGCCATTAGATCGGACGTGAGTGTATGTTGTAGTTATACTCATAGAGAAACGTGTTTTGTGGGATTCTGAATGAGACACAGTATATTAAATTTTGGATTTTATCACACCGCAATCAATTTGAGCTGCTGAGAACCATAAAGCACATTGCCATCGATTGTCAGACTGTGGCGTTTATTCATGCTTCTGACATTTGTTGATCTTATGGTGTGTCAGGTTTATCTGTACTGTAGGCCCACATCGTACGTATATTTGAGTGTTCACGAAAAGCTGTCACACAGGTTTCTTTGATATTCATTTAAATAAGAGGGCCGAAGACGGTGTCCTTTTGGCCCTTATGGCTCTCGGCGCCTCGTTTGTGTTCTACTCAAGTGACTTTGTTGGTAGATAGTACTACTTGAATTTAATCATTACCGCAAACGGCAGTTTGTGTTTGGAGTTGGTTGTCTACTGTGCACGGATCGGCTTTCCTGTGGAGTGTCAACATGTACGCTGTTGAACCTGTACTAAGTGCTAACAAAAAAGAAAATTGCCAGGAAAAGTTAGTCCCAAAGTAAGTAGGGCTTCCCAGAGGAGATCCGTTGTCTGAGAGAGTGACGAAATCAGATAAACGTGACTACATGCGAACATTTAAGAAATAAGTGTATAATAAGCGTAAGTTCTTGTGTTGGTGCAGCTTAAGAATGCCTGATTTTTCAGCCCAGAAGTTAATTATCTAACTAATACATGAATTAGTGATCTTGTAGATTTGTCTGAAAAAATAAAAAAACACGAAAACTCTCAATTACACAAAAATGCGAAACAGAGTGTAGTGAAAGCTTATACATTGTTTTATTCTTGCCATAAATTGTACTTAATTATGTACAAAACAACAAAATTCCACAAAAACAATTCTTCCTTTTTTCAGACAAGTTAGACATATTATCATTATTATTATCATTGACAGCACCTGAAATTGTATAAATATATTGATAAGTGTAACTGCTATACAGCAGATGATATTTATTTCGCTCTCTCTTATCTATCTGAATCTAAAAAATTGTGAATACCCAGAATGTACGAGGGGGCTTGAAAAGTTTCTAGCTTAACAAATAAAAAATGACAGAAATTTCATTATACTAATTTATTTTTCAATATAATACACGTGTACACTAACACATGCGAGCACACTTAAATAACTTCTGCAAGCCATTCAGATAAAGGGTCTTCGATTTCGAGTCCAACCAAGCGTTCACAGCATCAATCACTGCATCTTCATTCTCAAATCGTCGTCTTT
The DNA here is from genome assembly GCF_021461395.2 of Schistocerca americana. Lineage (NCBI taxonomy): Eukaryota > Metazoa > Arthropoda > Insecta > Orthoptera > Acrididae > Schistocerca > Schistocerca americana. Next base: position 318,212,213 of record NC_060119.1, on the reverse strand, counting down.
TGACATCATTTTTTAGGATTGGGGAAAGAAAAAAGTCTGATGGAGCCAAATCAAGAGAATATGGTGGATGACATAACAATTCTGACTCGCAGTCACGCAGAGTTTCCAGTATTGCGAGGGCTTTGTGCGCCGGTGCGTTGTCCTGATGCGAAAGAACTCCGCGTCTCAATTTTCCGGGTCTTTATTTCTTTATCTCCTCTCTCAAACGGCGCAGGAGATTGCAATAGTATGAATCATTGAAAGTTACGTCCTTTTGCAAGTAATTCACCATAATTACCCTTTCTGCATCCCAGAAGACCGATGCCATCACCTTACCGGTTGATTTTTGCATCCGGAATTTTTTGCGGTAGCGGATGAAGGATGTTTCCATTGTTGTGACTGTTGTTTTGTCTCAGGATCAAAGTGGTGAACCCACGTTTCGTCCATTGTCACGCGCCTTGCAAGAAGTCCATCTTCACCCGCTTCAAATTGGCGGACGATTTTTTTACAACTCTGCACACACTCCCGTCTCTGATCTGCATTCAAGTCTTTTGGGACCCACCGAGATGAAACTTTGCGTATTCCCAAAATATCCACAACAACTGTCATGAGTACGCCCGTGGGAGATTCCAGACGTGGTTTCAATGTGCTGCAACGTTGTTCGACGATCCTGCAAAATCGTATGGTGAATTGCAGTCACTGTTTCGTCAGTGGCAATGGTGACAGGCCTTCTGCTCCTTGGCGCATCTTACACATTCGTTCTTCCACGATTAAGTCGGACACCCAGTTTTTCACTGTTGCATAAGACGGAGCACTGTCCTTAAGTGTATTCCGCATGTCCTCCGCAATTTCCTTGGGCGGCATTCCCTTCAAATGAAGATCGCAGCACGGTTCTTGATTCTCTCGATATTCGCCAGTTTGCTTACACTACGGTATACAACGCATACTAGCGGCAAAACTAACGAAGCTGGAGCCGTGAAATTTGACTTGCATACCCAAAAAGGGTCACCATAAAAGCAAGTGTTGTTGTTTGTGCGAGACATTGCGGTAACTATCTCCGGCTAGAAGCTTTTCGACCGCCCCTCGTCCGCAGCTCGTGGTCTAGTGGCTAGCGTTGCTGTCTTTGGATCACGGGGTCCCTGGTTCGATTCCCGGCTGTTTTGGGGATTTTCTCTGCCCAGGGACTGGGTGTTCGTGTTGTCCTCATCATTTCATCATCATCATTCGTGACAGTGGCTATATTGGACTGCGTAAAAAATTGGGCTGTGTAAAAATTGGGACTTTGTACAGGCGCTGATGACTGTGTAGTTGAGCGCCCCACAAACCAATCATCATCATCGACCGCCTCTCGTATACCTACGAGCCGCCACTGATTCTATCAAATATTTTGAAGCAGTCTAGCTTAGACAGTTTCACTCCATTTCTCAGTTGGCTCAAATCGGCCGGAACAGGTATCCTTCCGTTAACATCCAGTAGTCAACATTTGAGATCCTACAATACTAAAGCGAAGTACTGCTGCTGAAATGAGCTAGCTGTGTAGGCAGCAGCTGTATAAATTACGCGCGACACGTAACTGAAGTGACACGTGCTCGGTCTTACATTCCAGCTCCTCCCCCAGTCCTACTATCATTCATGAACGGGAAATGTTGCAAACAGCAAACGAGCCTATCTCTGAGTAGTGTTCTGTATTATCGAGCAGTGTCGCTGAAACTCGAGTATTCTTGCAGTGCTTTTAAAATGAATGAAGTAGATTGTTTGCAAAAAAAGTCCATTAATTTACTAAATATGAAAGAGAAGCTATAAATCAAGTATTTTGTTGCACTCCAGTAAACTACAATATGGCACGCACAACACAAAGAAACGAAAACGAAAGCCGAGTTTACTTCTGTAAATACAGGTTGCGGCACGTAAAACCAGTCCAAAAGTCAACACATGAATTAATATAAGTCACGCTCATCTTCTGTCAAGTTTGAATAAAACTCCTCCAGCGCTCCCAATTACACGTCACTGTTCACTGTTGTCTTAAATAATATGGGCCCCATAGTGCGTGTGGTGGAAATGGCGCTCCAAGCACCAATGTTCTCGTCATGTCCGAGTACCTGGTGGAGTGCGTGTGAATTTTCTGTCAACCATAACCGGCTGTTTTGGGGATTTATATAGCCAGACAGGTGGAACGACGTGTCGTCACTCATGATAAGCCTTAATGGGTCCAAGACACCACTGGTAACATTTCGCAACAGCCATAAAGGAAATGTACTACTCTCTTCTGCTAGTCAGGCTCCTTCAGTTCTTGCACAACCCTTATCCGATATGGCTTCAACTTCAGTCCCCTTAGAAAACGTCTGCGACTTCACTCCCTTGCATTAACCTGTACACCCAATCTCCTGGTTGACTTACGAGGACATCTTGTCATCATCTGCTGCACCTGCCTCTTCAATTCAGGTCTGCAGACAGGTGGTTGTCTGTTCCTGGGAGCATTCCGAACCGATCTTGGACGCCGCCATTTTTCAATCAATTCCTATGAGGTGCCTTTTGCTGGTACAGAACATCCAGGAATTTTCTCCTGAAACAAATTCCTTATTTTCACAAAAGATCCAGTGCGAATAAATGCTTCACCAATGGCAACCGAGCCTAACACAACGAGGCCTTTTTCTCACCTGGTTTCGACAAGTTTCACTGACTGCGACTGCAGCTACCTTACACAGCAATAACATTCCACGCAGTGTCGGTACATAGAGTAAATGGTTAGTTCGTGCGCGACTGTTGGAACGGCGTTTCTCGTTTTACATAATTATTGATGCCGCGCGCACGCACCGTGACATTATCGTTGCATACGATGGGTCAGCCTTATGTGCCGCACTCTGTACTTTATTATCAGCTAAAGTATTTCTTGGATTAGGCCCGTTTGTAAGTGTATATTTACCATGTTTGATGTTTTTCTAATGTATTTAAGCAATAAGACATAAATGAAGGTTGTATAACATACAGTTCGGAGCCATTCCGTAACAATGGTCGGCCCCCGTGTGGCCGAGCGGTTCTAGGCGCTACAGTCTGGAACCGCGCAACCGCTACGGTCGCAGGTTCGAATCCCGCCTCGGGGATGGATGTGTGTGATGTCGTTAGGTTAGTTAGGTTTAAGTTGTTCTAAAAGTTCTAGGGGACTGATGACCTTAGAAGCTAAGTCCATTTGAACCATCCGTTACAATGTTTATTGACTTTTTTGTGGGCCCCACCAACGATAATGAGCACCAGTCGCCACCGCTTATCATCGTCTAACCTGAAGCCTAAATTAAAGTATTAGTACTAGAATGTAATCTTTGATACATGTGCAATAGGAGGAAAATTTCAAAATGAGTTCTTTAATAGATATAACTATAGCACCATTGCTACAAATGCCTACCTCACAAATCTTTGTTGGCGGTAGAAAGAACATAACCTCACTGTTCTCTGGTAAAACAAGCTACTGCTTTATAGGTGAGACTACGAACTAATGCATCTGCGGCAGTCATCGACCACCAGAATCTAGTGTCGACGCAACGTGCTATCTTTGAACTCCCAAAATATTTGACGTTTCAAAACGTGTGCCGCCATTGCGGTTTGTTCTTCAGTCTTATTCTGGCACTTGGCATATGAGGGTGTATTGTGTACAGTGTTCTTAATAAATACAGTTTCATATAAACTAGCGTTGAGGTTGCTAATACGACAATTGTATGACCTGTTCCCCATAGTGGTTAACTCTAGGCTTCTTCGATACGACCACGCACCTGTTTTCGCTGCACTCGTTTCGCATGATTCGTGCACCGTTTAAGTAATAATGAACAGCCATGTGGTGTGCGATCCGGAAGTGGCCATGAGTTTGCCTACAGTCTCGTACACTGATGAGCTGCTGCCGGTCCGGACATCGACGGTTCCGAATGCATTTTCACGCCCTTGTGTTCCCATGCCGTCACCACATAACCTAACCAGTACTGTCCACAAGCCGTGGCACACAGACTGCACTGTGTCTACATGTGCGGCGGTTCCCGGACTTCGTACCACAGATGAAACAAGAACTACCTTCGCCGCAGTGCCCCACAACATTTGAAGGGAACACATTTGCTGCCATCCCAACACACTAGCATGTACTCCTTCCTGACTCGCATGTCATTACGTATCAGCAACAACAACCTCAGACCGCGTCACAACTGCTGCGACGCCGGCGCCTACCGCGTCTTCTCCCGCGCCTTGTGTATCGTGTGGACAGATGCTTACTTGTGCTGCCTTACAGACAGAGAGTATACCAGTTCCTGGGTACCCACCATCCCCCCCACGACTATCTTCCAATGATGCTACAGCAGCTACTTGTCGGTAGCCGACAGGAAGAAGATGCCGTGATATGCAAATGATTACCTTTTCAGAGCATTCGCACAAGGTTGGCGCCGGTGGCGACACCTACAATGAGGAAAGTTTCCAACCGATTTCTCATACACAAACAGCAGTTGACCGGCGTTGCCTGGTGAAATGTTGTCGTGATACCTCATGTAAGGAGGAGAAATGCGTACCATCACGTTTCCGACTTTGATAAAGATCGGATTGTAACCTATCGCGATTGCGGTTTATCGTATCGCGACATTGCTGCTCGCGTTGGTCGAGATCCAATGACTGTTAGCAGAATATGGAATCGGTGGGTTCAGGAGGGTAATACGTAACGCCGTGCTGGATCCCAACGGCCTCGTATCATTAGCAATCGAGATGACAGGCATCTTATCCGCATGGCTGTAGCGGATCGTGCAGCCACGTCTCGATCCCTGAGTCAACAGATGGGGACGTTTGCAAGACAACAACCATCTGCACGAACAGTTCGACGACGTTTGCAGCAGCATGGACTGTCAGCTCGGAGACCATGGCTGCGGCTACCCTTGACGCAGCACCACAGACAGGAGCGTCTGCGATGGTGTACTCGACGACGAACCTGGGTGCACGAATGGAAAAACGTCATTTTTTCGGATGACTCCAGGTTCTGTTTACAGCATCATGACGGTCGCATCCGTGTTCGGCGACATCGCGGTGAACGCACATTGGAAGCGTGTATTCGTCATCGCCATACTGGCGTATCACCCAGCGTGATGGTATAGGGTGCCATTGGTTACACGTCTCGGTCACCTCTTGCTCGCACTGGTGGCACTTTGAACAGTGGACGTTACATTTCAGATGTGTTACGACCCGTGGCTCTACCCTTTATTCGATCCCTGCGAAACCCTACATTTCAGCAGGATAACGCACGACCGCATGTTGCAGGTCCTGTACGGGTGTTTCTGGGTACAGAAAATGTTCGACTGCTGCCCTGGCCAGCACATTCTCCAGATCTCTCAACAATTGAAAACGTCTGGTCAATGGTGGCCGAGCAACTGGCTCGTCACAATACGCCAGTCACTACTCTTGATGAACTGTGGTATCGTGTTTAAGGTGCATGGGCAGCTGTACCTGTACACGCCATCCAAGCTCTGTTTCACTCAATGCCCAGGCGGATCAAGGCTGTTATTACGGTCAGAGGTGGTTGTTCCGGGTACTGATTTCTCAGGATCTATGCACCCAAATTGCGTGAAAATGTAATTACATGTCAGTTCTAGTATAATATATTTGTCCAATGAATACCCATTTATCATCTGCATTTCTTCTTGGTGTAGCAATTTTAATGGTCAGTAGTGTATGTAACTGCAAGGGTCCACATCATCAAGCACTTAATGCACCCTCCTCCAGAAGCCATCCACTCTATTACTCATGAAGTGTCCTTAGGGGACCGACCGTACACCTTCTCAACTATGGCGCCATTTATGAGCTCAGGTGCTAGGACCGTTGTGGCTTGTGAAACTTCCGGCTGATCTTCAGCTATATCTAATGACTCACAAAAACGCTGCCCTGAAAGAAAAGCTGCACCTGATGGTCTAGGGATACAGCATCATTAAACACCGCCAGACCACGTCCTCTGGTTTTTCGCGTATGCCAGAAGTTAGTAGCACTACAACGTCCCCAACTTCTGTGATTCAATGGCCAGCCGGCAGAGCTTAGGCACGCAGCATGAAACAGCAGCCGCCGGTGCCACCTGGCACCTAGCCCACTGTACCTGCTACCACTTCTCTCCCAGCTTTCCCACCCACCCCACGCCACCGGCTCGCTGGGCCAGGCGCCGCACACAGCATACCCACCACATAGGCTCCATGGTACGTTTGGGGACGCCAAGCATTCTTGTTGCGCACCCTGCAATTACCCAAATGCGAAGCGCGAGTCTGAATAGATGCCACGGCTTGCACCGACACTTCAGGTTGCCGATCACGTCCTCGCCATACTAGACCCACCACCCATCACGTCGGCAGACTATACTTCTACAACAGAATCAGCGCACTCTATTTTCTCTTGGATACAGGTACTGACGCTAGTGCCCGAGCCGTGTAGCTTGATCAGCGATATTCCTGCCGCCGGTATGGGTCATCTTTCCAGAGGTGTGCGCAGAGCGCGCGGTGGCGCCACCTACCGGGCCGATCGGGAAGCGAGGGGTAACCTCTAGCAAGTAGTGGGGATTTTTGCTTTGGGAGGCCTAGCAGTAACGTCGTTTGGGAAGTCTGGCGGACAGTACTGGCGCTGTGCGAGGCAGCAGGAAGACCACATCTAAAAGGGACTGTTTACCTGGGTAACGGCGCCGTAGCAAATGTCGCCGGCGTGGAAGCAGTCACGTTACTGGGAAGCCGTTGGTGTATTATGCTTGCTATATGTCTCCTGGCACCGAGATCTGCCGCGGCTGGCTTCAACGAACAAGCAAGAGGGTAAGGGCCTTGCTTGGGCAGTAAATTGTGGCCGGAATCGACTACTGGGTTCAGTGCTGTTGACTTCATTTTCTTGGCCGGCCGTTGCTACTCCTACTGAGTCTGTCCACAAATGTGTTAATTTCAACTTGCTTAGTACGCAGGGTTCTAGTGAGAGCCATATGTGATGTGACGATTAACATTTAATAGGGCCTGATACATTCTGTTTGTAGATTGCTACTGTCAGTGTTAACCGGCATTGAAAACAGTTTGGCTGGTCCTTGTCTAAGTGCCACCTGGTTACTGTATTCATATAACACGACAGAGTTAAGCTGGCCAATTGCTATAGATATACAGGGATAAAATTTTCCCTGGATATATTTTGCTGCGAATTGCAATAACATTACTGTTACGTTTCTATCTGAAGTGATAGTGCGTCCGAGAGACACGTGTCTAATTCTAAATGAGTAGTTTCATAAATTCTTGCAAGTTACAGAGAGGCCAGTTATTATTGTGTGTTTAAATAGTTTGAAACTAATTCTATTAATCAATGCTGTAATGAATTATTGTGTTTCTAGTTACTTAAGGCAGATGTCAGTCTGTTGTAGATACCCACTAGTTCTGGGACTTTTCGTGCCTATTCGTGACCGTTGCTGCTCCCGTTTGAGGGTCCATGCCGAGCCTGTATCGGAAACAGCTGAGTGGGCAGGCGTCCCTTCTGGGTGTAGTTTGTTGAATCCCACGAGTTTGCTGGGTCACATGAAATTTTATGGTTCAAATGGTTCAAATGCCTCTGAGCACTATGGGACTCAACTGCTGAGGTCATTAGTCCCCTAGAACTTAGAACTAGTTAAACCTAACTAACCTAAGGACATCACACACATCCATGCCCGAGGCAGGATTCGTACCTGCTACTGTAGCAGCAGCGCGGTTCCGGACTGAAGCGCCTAGAACCCCACGGCAACAGCGGCCTGCGATTATTAATGGTACTTATCACCTACTGAACACCACAGAGGGCCCCCCAGTACGCCACAATGCTCAATGCCTTAACGCCAGAAAATGCAGCACACAAAAACCGTGGTACAACTGCTAGGCTCCGATATTGTCTGCCCGTCCAACAGAAATTGGTCTTTACTGATCCACTTAGTTCCTAAGAAGTATGGTTCTCTACATTTGTGTGTTCCTTACTATTCTGCTCCCGCACTGTTATGCGTATCTGGACGTTATTCCTATTCTGTCAAGAGTCCTTAATATATTCGCGGAGAATAGAGTCGCGATCAGTGACGATAAATCGCAATTGTGAGCTGCTAGTGTTACATTCCTAGGCTGTACTTCTCCGCAGAAGAGATCCGCCCCATGTCGGAACAAGTGGCCTTTATCCGTGACCTTTCTCTGTCTGAGACTTATTGTGATCTACCCAGTTTCCTAGGCATGATAAACTTTTTTCGATGACACATTCCGCACGCTGCGTCCCTGCAAGCACTGTTGGCTGATGCACTTATGGGAAAGAACGCTGCCAGACTTTGCAAGGTTCCGTGGTGCCACGACATGCGACGGCCATTCGACACGTTACAAACTGCTCTCCCGAATACTATCACTCTTGCGCACATGGTCTCCAATGCCCTGATATCGATCATGGTGGATGCGAGTGACACAGCCATCGGCACCGTGCTTATTCAGCAGGTAGATGACTCCGCACAATCACTTCGTTTCTTCTCTCAAAAATTGTCCGCCTCTCAGCCAGTGGCGGTTACTCCTCCCAAAATATCTATCATGTAAAAGGTTTCTGTATGTATGAATCTTGAATCAAAAATAGTCTGTTTTTAATTTCCATATACCACCAGCCCGTGTATGCAAAAGATTAATGGTTTTAGAATGGGTAGACTACCAGCCTCTGTAGGCGAATGATCAATGTTTTTGGAATGGGCTGGCTGTCGGACTCTCGGCCAACCGTCCCGGCTGTTTAAAGGCAGGCAATGGACGCGTGTGGGAGTTGGCTTATGGCAGTGCGTTGTGCAGGGTTGCTTGGGACGGCGTCCGCAGAAAATGGGCGAGGTAAACGATCGTGCCGCGCCTGTGGTAGTAGTTCTGTTATTTCGTTCTGAACCAGATTACGTGAACATGACTAACTGGTGTGCTAGTTACCTGTTTAAAATGAATAGTGTAGATAGCGTAAACAGTATTTTAACTATCGGTAGTCAAAATCTTACCTTTGAGAGAAAGTTGGAACTGAAAGGCTAGGACCACCAAGACCTGATTTTAACTTTGCACAGACTCAAATTATGTGCAAAAGCAAAAGTAGCCTAACCAGAACATTTACTCCTGCTTTATATAAACATGCTGACTATCTGTGTGAATGTGAAATAAGAAATGCTTTCTTCTGTTACACGTGTCTGGTAATGAATGTTGCAGTAGGTGCGTGGACCACAGATGGGGTAACGGACATTAAACACTTAGTTGACAAGGTTAAAAATCGTAATTGATTAACTACACACAAACATTATCGAGTTTGCTATAATTCACAAAGTCGATATGTCAGGTGGATGCAGCTTACAGAATGAGGATTAAGAAGTTTAATGAAGATGTTTCTATGAATTGTTACATCCTTAGCAAGTTGATCGACTGTATCAAGTTCTGCGGTAAGTTTGAATTTGCACCAAGGGACATGATGAATCGGATACTTCAGAGAATCCCGGTGTATTTCGGGGTCTGGTCAATCTGATGGCAGTACTGGATTCCATGCTGAAGGAATACATTGAATAAACCAGTAATCATGTATTTTTTTGGACTTTCCACAACAATTCAGAACGAGCTCCTGGACTCTACTTATGCTGTTTGCCATGAGTTGATTTGTGAACAAATATCGCAAATGGATTACGTTGCGATTGAAGTTGATGAAACGACAAATTGTGCAACCTTGTCTCAACTCTATTTATTGTTCGATATGAATTAAAAGGAGAAGTAAGTGAAATATTTATAAATTTCGTGACACCCAAAAGTCATACAGCTGTGGGAATAAGCAGTGAAGTGTTTAACGAACTTAACATTTTAAAGATTGCCGACTCTCCAGAAAAACTGATAACTCAGAGCTATGATGGAGCTTCAGTTATGAGTGGTAGGCACAGCGGGGTGTGGGCAAGAGTAAAAGCAGTGTATGAAAGAGCGAACTTGAACGCTGTTAGTCCCACCAGCTCAACCTCATTGTGTGCAAAACAACGAACTTTGAATATTCTGAGCAGTTTACAGTCTACTTTCCTCTAAAAGTCTGTCAAAAAAACTACTATACTGGATGATGTTGTGAAGAAACATATTCCAAGATATGCTGACACAAGATGGAATTTTACAACGCGATGTGTGAACATCGTACTTAAGTACAAGAAATAAACAGTTGAGTGCCTTCGAGTCATTGAGAATAATGATAGCAATGATTACTCAACAACTAGGAAAGCAGCTGGACTTCGGAAACTTCTCAGCAACGACACAGAGCTTCTCTTTTGGCTTGAGTTTTTCAATAAGATCCTGCCTCACTGCTGCAACGTTTTGTTTAATCAGCTGCAAAGCAGAGATACCGAAAGACCAATAACTCTTAAGAACGTCTTTGATTTCATGTCGTCGATACAACTGACGAGAAATTCTCTTTATCTCGATCATCACTGGGATAACGGGAATGGAAATGAAGAGATCGTCGGCCCAAAACGTTTCCGTTTTGTAGACTCACGTAGAACTGTTGCGAAGGAAGTCTGTGACCTTGTTATGGCTAACGTTGATGAGTGTTTCACATTTAGAGATCAATTGTCAGCAGCAGTCCAGCCCAGTTTGTTTCCAAAACACGAGCTGTTATTCCCTGACAAAGAATTTTAGGCAGCAGGTAAATTAACTGGCCTGAACGAAAATGAACAGCGACAGGAATTGACAGTCATATACAGTAGAAATGATTTCCAAACTGCAAATGGTGCTTTAACACTTCCGTACCAAAACCAGTGAAACGATTACGAATATTTATACAATACCAATGACAACAGCGGAAATCGAGAGATGTTTCTCCGTACTGAAAACAATAAACAGTTTCACTAAAATACAATGAAAGAAGAGAGACTGCTTGCGAAAGCTATGTGCTTAATGGAAAAAACACTTCTGAATGTGCATAATTTTAATGAGATTGTAATTCACCACTTTGTTGAAAGGAAGGAGAGGAGACTGGACTTTGTTTACAAACCTATTAATGAAGATAAGAACGCCGTTTTGATATTATTTCACAAACTACTGCCTTCGCTGCAGAAAATATAAAAAACTACATATTTATGCGTAAATTTTTATATTTGGTATCAGAATGGTTCAAATGGCTCTAAGCACTACAGGACGTAACCTCTGAGGCAGGATTTGAACCTGCGACCGTAGCAGCAGCGCGGTTCCGGATTAAAGCGCCTAGAACCGCTCGGCCACAGCGGCCGGCTTTGGCGTCAGAGTAAGAAGTTGTATTAGATGTAGGTTTAAATCACGTCACTAGCTAAAACACTAAATGCTATATTTTTCCCGTTCAAGAAACGTTGTGAAGGGACAAAATGTTGAATGCGATTGTTTGACCAGATGTGCCACCCCTCTTAATCTAAAGCCCACCGGCCGTCACCGCTTCCAGAGTAATGGGTCCACTTTCGACAGAAAACGTTTCGCCATTTACGAAGCAGTTCAACATTTCCACATGGACATCGAGAGTAGATTAGTGACTGTAAATATGGACCACATGCCATCGGCCGATGCAGTGCGTAACCCCACAGCTGATCTTCCACCATCGATGTCTGTTGTACCAAGGGTGTTGACAACGTTGTCGCTGACTACATGCCACGAGTTGGTACGATGTCGTTCTCTTGAGACTTCAACCAACTACCTGCCCAGCAACAAACAGATGATGACATACAGCAGTTACTAGAGAGAGAGTCTACCTTCCTCTCAATAAAGCCTCGCCAAATTCTGGGTTCTTCTCTACTGGTCCTTTGGACGTTTCTGTAGGCACAGCCCGCCCCCTAGTTCCAGCCGTTTTTCACCGCAAGATATTTGCTGCTATCCATGACCTCACATATTCTAGTATTCGGGCCACCACGCGCATAATAATGGAGCGTTTTCTATGGACTACAAAAACTGGGCCTGTGCATGTGTACCCTGTCAACGCTCCAACGTTGGTCACCATGCATGCCCACCACTGGGTTGGTTTAACATTCTTAAGGGCAGGTTCCATCACGTGCATCTCGACCTGGTCGGCCCGCTCCAACCTTCAGAGGGTTTTCTTTACATCCTGTCTATCGTTGACCACGTTAGCCAGTAGGTTGAGACCATTGCGATCACAGGTATAACAGTCGACTCTGTCGCATGGACCTTTATCGCCTCCTGGATCGCGCGGTTCAGCAGCCCATCTTTGGTAACAATGGACCAGAACGACGATTTGAGGTTGTTCTTTTCCCCGACCTGTGTGGTGCAAACTACTTACAACAGCCTACCACCCACAGCGCAATGGGTAGGTTGACCGCTGGCACCACACCTTAAAAGCCACACTGATGTGCCATGACATGTCCTGGTCAGAGGCTCTCCCCTGGGTCCTACTTGGCATCCCTACAGCCTACAAAGGGGATTTAAAAGCCTCCCTAGCTGAATTGTTGTGCAGGGAAGCTCTCATCCTACCCACACAATTCGTCGAGGATTCCAACCCTCCCGCGCAGTCTGAACTTCCGACCGTCTGACTAGAACGCTTCCGACACTTCGCCACACAGGTACGCCTCCCGCGCCGCCAAGGGCACACACGTGTCCTCACTCCTTTGTGCACAAAGACCTACTCGTTTGTGACTATGTGATGTTGTGCGACGACACGGTGCGACACGCACTGCATCCGCACCCGCCCCCCCTCCCCCCTCCCGCCACCCCGCCGTACTCAGGCTCACATAAACAACTACGTCGCTCGCTGCATTCCTCTGACATTTTGCCGCACGGTAAAAGGGAAACAGTATCCGTCTTGCGTCTCAAACCAGCTTGGCCGCTCGACGAAGATGCTAATCTGGAGGACGACTTCCACTCCCGATCACGCTTATGTGCAACCCTTCACTCCCAGTGCTCGCAATGAGCCGAGTTCTCCTTCCGGATCCGATAGTAATAGTCCCCCAGCTCGGGGGTTGCATGTGATGTTGCATGCGAAAATTTTTCCTCATCTTCCCCCACCCCAGTGATTCCACTGAGCGTTCGATGCTGTCCGATGACACCTACATTGCCATCTTCCTCGTCGATGTGTCATCCTTTTCCGTCGAGGACCTTTATCTGGAGCTACGTGATAGCACACTTTACGTCCCGCATGACCCTCCGTAAACAATGGACCATTAGTTGGTCGATCCCTCCAGGTGCAGAGGAGACGCCGTCACCGTCTCAACTGATGACAACGGCCACCTCTCTATTCGCGTGCCACTCACGGCGCACCACTCCCCTGTGTGGCCGGGCCGTCCGATACTGGTTTCCCCGTTCAGCCGCCCGCTTCACGCAGAGACGTGGCAACGCGACTTCGTCATCAACGGAATCTACACCTACGAGCTCTCTTTCCCCGCAGGGACATCTTTAGACACGACCACCAACCGATCGCTACGCCAACCTACAGCACCACCTCTCCCTGTGCTACGCACTAGGGAGAGGAGAAGTCTCTGTGGCGGCCATCGACCACCAGAATCGAGTGTCGACACAACATGCTGAACTAATAAAAACTTTTTAACATTTCAAAATGTGTTCCGCAACTGCGGTTTGTTCTTTAGTCTTATTCTGGCTCTTGGCATGTGATGGTATATTTCGTACAGTGTTATTAGTAAATACAGGGTTTCATATAAATTCGTGTTCAGATTATTAATACGACGATTGTATGATCTGTTCCCCGTACATCCACTAACAGAATGCGCTGTGTTGTTTATTAGCTATTTAGGGGGACCAAATTACCTACAGAGGCCCACGATACCACCCTTACCTCTTCTGTATTCGAACATCACAAGATGGTTTTTTTTCTCATCTGCATTAACTTTAATTTTTCCATATTTACAGCATGCTGCCATTCATAGCACCAAATGCAAATACGAAATTAGAATAATATTAATACCGTCAGCTGCTCACGGGCGTTGTTATATATCAACGGGGACAGGTGAAAATGTGTGCCCCGACTGGGTCTCGAACCCGGGACCTCCTGGCTTACATGGCAAACGCTCTATCTATCTGAGCCACCGAGGACATACAGATAACTCGACTGCAGGGACTATCTCGCGCATGCCTCCCGCGAGACTCACATTCTCACCTTGTATGTCCACACACTACTTTCGGACATGTCCGAAAGAACAGACACCATATCCATATAAGTAAATAGAAATACTGTCAAAGACATCCTGTTTCCTCGTCCAGTCACTCAACAACAACACTTTCCCGTAAAAATGGTTCAAATGGCTCTGAGCACTATGGGACTTAACTTCTGAGGTCATCAGTCCCCTAGAACCAAGAACTACTTAAACCTAACTAACCTAAGGACATCACACACATCCATGCCCGAGGCAGGATTCGAACCTGCGACCGTAGCAGCCGCGCGGTTCCAAACTGTAGCGTCTAGAACCGCTCGTCCACTCCGGCCGGCTTTCCTGTACATTACAGCTTCATTAGCAAACAATGACAGGCTGTTACTCACCCTATCTGTCGGGTTCTATTTGTTTATACAGAACACTTTTCCCTGAGAACTCCTGGCGATACCTTTATCTCTGATGAACACTTGCAATCCAGGGGAAGGTACTGGCAGCAACCTGGAATTCTCTAAACAGGGAAAGAGTGTAGCAGATCAAGCTGCAAACACGCCTTTGCAAACAGCCGAGTAATTTATACGTCATCCACAGGCACAGTTGTACAGTTGGGTGCTAAAATAGCAATGGCGGAATATATTGTCAGGCCACCACAAACCCAGCAATGCTGCATTTAGCCGTAAATGCCGTACCATACTGCTACTTGGTGTAACACAGTATGGTGTTTCTCCAGCCGTGTATGCAATGAAACTCTACCTTCTGCGACAACATACTCACCTGAAGGGGTATAAACAGTCCTCGCTCAGTTGGCAAAATTATTCTACATCCTGCATTCAACTGAAACAATATCATAGCCAGCCATTGGTCGAACGTATGGCTAGACCACACTGGATCCCACCGAGGACCAGCATATGAAGTCAGAGCCGCTGATCTGCATGCCGACAGCCAGTTCTGACGGTTCCGGGCTTCGAGTGGGATCTGATTGGGTGAGGCCATCATTGCCTGACACACCAGCTGGTTTCCGAGGGTCCTGAGTTCAGCTCTGAGAGCCTGTACACTTTCTGCCAGCCAGACAGCCTACGCTGCCAGTTCAGCAAGGACGCCATCGCCGCCAGTTGCTGCTGTACTGCTTCAGCATTCTGCAGTATGGACTGCTTATGAGACACCAAGTGCACCGCGGAAACAGGTGCTCTGTTACTTTAGGAGTCATCAGTCAATAAACTAAGTGGTATACAAATTGCTCATGCAACTTCGCGCACACTGTGGTACTCGAAAACCCATCTCACACTCAGCTCTGAAGTAAAAAGTGGCCACCTCGTAACATTGGGAACATGTAAACGCTCAGTGATGTACACTACTGGCCAATGAAATTGCTACACCAAGAAGAAATACAGATGATAAACGGGTATTCATTGGACAAATATATTATACTAGAATTGACATGTGATTACATTTTCACGCAATTTGCGTGCATAGATCCTGAGAAATCAGTATCCAGAACAACTAGGCCTTGATACGCCTGGGCATTGAGTCAAACAGAGCTTGGATGGCATGTACAGGTACAGCTGCCCACGCAGCTTCAACACGATACCACAGTTCATCAAGAGTAGTGACTGGCGTATTTTGACGAGCCAGTTGCTCGGCCACCATTGACCAGACGTTTTCAATTGTTGAGAGATCTGGAGAATGTGCGGGCCACAGCAGCAGTCGAACATTTTCTGTATCCAGAAAGGCCCATTCAGGACCTGCAACAGGCGGTCGTGCATTATCCTGCTGAAATATACGGTTTCGCAGGGATCGAATGAAGGGTAGAGCCACGGGTCGTAACACATCTGAAATGTAACGTCCACTGTTCAAAGTGCCGTCAGTGCGAACAAGAGGTGCCCCATACCATCAAGCCGGGTGATACGCCAGTATGGCGATGACGAATACACGCTTCCAATCTGCTTTCAGCGCGATGTCGCCAAACCGGATGCGGCCATCATGATGCTGTAAACAGAACCTGGATTCGTCCGAAAAAATGACGTTTTGCCATTCGTGCACCCAGGTTCGTCGTTGAGTACACCATCGCCGGAGCTCCTGTCTGTGATGCAGCGTCAAGGGTAACCGCAGCCATGGTCTCCGAGCTGATGGTCCATGCTGCAACAAACGTCGTCGAACTGTTCGTGCAGATGGTTGTTGTCTTGCAAACGTCCTCATCTGTTGACTCAGGGATCGAGAGGAGGCTGCACGATCCGTTACAGCCATGCGGATAAGATGCCTGTCATCTCGACTGCTAGTGATACGAGGCCGTTGGGATCCAGCACGGCGTTCCGTATTACCTTCCTAAACCCACCGATTCAGTATTCTGCTAACAGTCATTGGATCTCAACCAACGCGAGCAGCAATGTCGCGATACGATAAACAGCAATCGCGATAGGCTACGTTGTTGTTGTTGTTGTTGTGGTCTTCAGTCCTGAGACTGATTTGATGCAGCTCTCCATGCTACTCTATCCTGTGCAAGCTTCTTCATCTCCCAGTACCTACTGCAACCTAGGCTACAATCCGACCTTTATCAAAGTCAGAAACGTGATGGTACGCATTTCTCCTCCTTACACGAGGCATCACAACAACGTTTCACCAGGCAACGCCGGTCAACTGCTGTTTGTGTATGGGAAATCGGTTGGAAACTTTCCTCATTTCACCACGTTGTAGGTGTCACCACCGGCGCCAACCGTATGTGAATGCTCTGAAAAGCTAATCATTTGCATATCACAGCATCTCCTTCCTGTCGGTTAAATTTCGCGTCTGTAGCACGTCATCTTCGTGGTATAGCAATTTTAATGACCAGTAGTGTAATTATTGCAAACACATGGATGTACTGGTGCTTGCAGCCAGTATCTGTGTGCACGTGCAGTTCCACTTAAGCCAGGTTTTTCTAGGAGCACGAATGTGGCGCCGCGTAGTACCTAACAGGCGATGCTTAAGGCGTCGTCCTCTGAACAGTGAAAAAATAGTGAAGGTGTTTCCTGGCAGCGTGCAGTGCGTAGTCCGCTAACGCCTTACACCAGATGTGACAGGCCGACAGGTCCTTGACGCAGCTAATGCGTTATATGCTGCATTCTAGCGAATGAGTGCCAAAGACGTGGAAGAGTATCCGTGATCACTAAAGAAAACAGCGAACAGAAGAAATAGATATCAAAGGGTTTGCTGAAAATAAGAAGAGAGCCAGGTACTGGAACTGATTAGATTTCAAGAATGCGTGGGAGACGGAAGGACCAATTTTTAAAGTGTTGCACCGCACATTGAAAACGTGGAAAATTGCCATAACGTGTTGGCAGAGCCCAATAAGGCCTCTGTAGCAACGCTGACAATAACTGTTCAGAAAAAAGTGAATGTGAATCACTTTCCTCCAAATCTTAGCAAACATCGGAACCCCCTCTTTTAGCCGCATGTCAGCATCGGCTAACCAAAAAGAGGAAGGAAAGTGATAACTTCACAAATATTTAAATTAGAACAAAAAAAACAGACTCCACTTTAAAAATCGCCTGGAAGAGCTGTCGAAATCGCGACAACAAGGGGATGAAATAGACATGTTCTTCAAAACCAGGCTATGACCGTAAAAAATTTTAAGCCAGATCTCATTATCCAGACCGTGATTGGATTTTTCCGAATCGTCACGGAGATGGAAGTGTTCAACCAGCAGCGTCAAAGTGTGTCTAGTTCACCAACCGAGTATATTTTGAAAGTCATTCGCCCTCGCACTACACGTCAATACCATTCCCCAGATCCATCAATCACACGCTTACAACATCTCTCAGGGAAGTTACTTGCTGCTTTTTATAATATTCCTTACTTTATTTGGTATATAAAAACTACTGAAATCTATGAAAATTGTTTTGTAGTTGTATATAGCAGAGGTTTTTGTTGTATATTACAGACTTGTAAAAAGTGTAATTTTCGCCGCGCTGGATTAGCCGAGCGGTCTGGGCGCTGCAGTCATGGACTGTGCGACTGGTCCCGGCGGAGGTTCGAGTCCTCCCTCGGGCATGGGCTTGTGTGTTTGTCCTTAGGATAATTTAGGTTAAGTAGTGTGTAAGCTTAGGGACTGATGACCTTAGCAGTTAAGTCCCATAAGATTTCACACACATTTGAACATTTTTTTGTAATTTTCCATTGAATTTCTTGCAAATAATAAAAGATTATTAATAAAAACTGTAAGAAAACAGCTTTCACACAATATACTCCCCAGACAGCATGTTTGGACTCAATAGTTATGGGGATTGCCATTTCATTTTCTGGGAAAACATAAACGCGCAACGCATTTGAGTTTTGCATCCCTGCCGACGCAAAACGCCCTGTCCTATTGGCGCGGCGCCAAATTCCTGCTCCCAGGTGTATCCAGCTTCACTGAATGAAAGGCAGAAAGATGATAAGTTTTGAGTAGCTCCTGTTCATTTAGAATACAAAAAAGAGTACGTAATCCATAAAACCATGTCAGAATGGTTAACGTTGTCTTGAAGTATTATTTATTGATTGCCAAATTATAGACTTGTTACGTGATTTTTTATAATGGGTCGTGCATCTTACAATTTTCGTTTTTCATCTTTTTGCGGTTTTCTTTTCTTTTGTTTTATCTACAACATTTGCAATGAATAATACTTTTCAAAATTTCAATACCTTAAGGTTGAAATATAAATAAAATGTTTTTAGGAAGAATATAGAAAGATGATAGGCTAGAGGAGAGATTTGTTAGTACCATCATAGAATGTGACTGACGGTGAATAATACCTCCGAATGATCTCTTCGAGCCGTTGACCGCCAGTCGCACACACACATAAACACACGCACACACACACACACACACACACACACACACACACACACACACACACACAAATTGTTGTTAGTAGAGAAATAGTATTGCCTATCCTGTTAATTACTAATCCTATGTATTATCTTTAGGTGGCCATCCGTGTACAGCATTTGGTGATTTCTTGGCTAGATCGTCAGCACCTTATGCTTATTAACTGCCACATCTCGGCTTCCTCGAGATTGTTGTTACGTTGCACATAGACACGTCTGTTATGTTGTGACCGCATGTACTCTTCATGCGTTGTTTTTGAAACACTGTTTGTCAATACGCTTAACTGTGTCCGTTGTTCGTCGTATCTTGTTGCTGTGTATGTCTATGGCTGTATCTGTGTAGTCTAAGTGTAGTGTATGTCTATTGTTCTCGTGTTGCCCGCAGAAAAAGGCAGTGTATTCTGGGGAACCTTCTTCCCTGGATGTTCATGTAGATGTCTGCCTCAGACTCACGCGATTTAAGTGCGTGGGATGTCTGTGTCCGGTTAAGAAATGTAACATACCGCGGCCGGGCTCGCCTTGTTTCATTCTCAACCGCTCCCTTATGTCAGGGAGGGAGTCGTGCAGTTAAGTCCCTTATCACTTACATCCCACTCACCTTGCCATTTATCCAAACGCCAACCTTTTAGGTGACGTATCGCTCTATTGGCACACCAGTTATCGTGTGTACCTTATCTCGTCTCCCCATCTTTAACCAGTACCTTGCAGCCCTGTATTTGATCGTGATTTCTGTGTGGCATATTCCGAGCACCACACACAATGCATCCGATTAGGTGGTGCCGAAGACTCCAGATAACCAAAGTAGGACACTCCTCTGCCCTCGTCTGACCGATGCTTTGTTGGTGACCACGTTCGGTCTATGTGCCCACGTGCTAGCTGCGAAGCTGAGTACTGATTCGAAGAGCACACAGTAGTATGTCCGTATGACTGGTAGAGGTAACCTGTAGTGTTTTGAATTTAGCATCACCAGTTTGTGTAGTATTTTTTCTGTTTTATCTGTTGTTAGCCTTATGTGCTCGTGAAAATTCAATTTTTCATCTATGTGTACCCCAAGATAGCGCGTAACGTGTGCTAGTTTGATGTTTGTGTCCCCAATTTTAACCTAAGGGTTCCTTTGAATTGATCCTTTCAGTAATGTGTATGTTGTTTTGTTTTCGGCTATCCTGAGTTTATTGTTGTGACACCATTGTGTAATTGTTTGTAGTATTCCACGGGCTTTCTCTTCTAACTAGGCTCTGTTGTTTGCAGTGACTACAACTAATAGGTCATCTGTGTAGGCGACAATTCTTTCTGATCTGTCATCCCCATCCAGAAGTTGTAGGAGGGGTTCGACTGTTATGTCCCAAAAGATGGGGCCTCTGATCGACCCTTGAGGACAGCCTTTGGTAATTCTTTTAATTACTTTCCCGCTGTCCATCTGCCTTTTTACTACTCGGTATTTACAGTAGTCTACGAAACTGTTGTACAGTGACTGCGGTACCTCTGGATGTCTTAACCACTGAAACAGTGCGGGCCACCAGAGATTTTGAATGCCCCGGCAATGTCAGTCATTTTTGTCATGGCGTATATTTGTTTTGTAGTACTAACCATGTGTATTGCCTGGTTGATGGCATCCTCTATTGATCTGCCAGATCTGAAGCCGAATTGGTGTTGGCTCGTATCCCTGAGAGCTGTGTGTGTTTGCAGGCGCTTGCACAGTAGCTTCTCCTGAATCTTTGCTATGATGTTTCTTATGCATACTGGCCTGTAAGTCTTCGGATCTGAAGGATCCCTGTCCGCTGATTTCTTAATAATGACTGCTTTGGAGGTTTCCCATACTCTGGGTAACCTGCCCAGTCCTAAGGCATCGTTCAGTAACGTTGTTAGGAACGGGGTGATCTGCGGTGCTAGTTTTTTCAGTGTTTCCGAGTGAATACCATCTGGTTCAGGTATTTCTTGCTTTTGAGCTCTGAGATTGCTTGTGCAACCTCTTCTTGCGCAAAAGGATAGGTGACAGTTGCATTATTGTATGGTATGTGTAGGTTTTCTCTTAGTGTTCTATGATATTGTGTGTTTGTATCGATGACGTCGCCAGGGAGCAGTTTATGCAGCAGAAACTCCGCTGTATTCCTCCATCCCCTCATCATCGTGCCGTCATCCTGCCTTAGCGTTCCCAGAACTAGTGTTTTTTTTTTCTCTGTCAGTATATTTTGCTCTGTTTGTGTTGTTATAAATAGCTCACATTGTTGTCTGCGCGTGTTGTATAGGGTCGGTCTGTCTGTATAAGTCTTGTGCATGCCTATGTGCTTCAAGTATTAGTGTCTGTCCCTATCTGCTATCGCCCTTTGATATAAATTTCGTTTGCGTCTGGCATCTTGTTTGAGTCTCGTGAGTTCGTTGGTCCTTTGTACTAGAGAGCGTTTTGTGTTCTTTGATGTCGGTATTGATGTGTTTTGTACATGTTGTATTATCTGTGTTAACTAGTGTGCTCTATAATCGAAACCTCCATTGATATTTCCTGTATCGTGTTGTTGGATAATTTCCGTTAATTTGTCCCAGCCTGCTTTGTGCAACAACAACTCTCTGGTGTGTGATTTGGTCGTTGTGTTCTGAGTGTGAGTTAGTGTGTATGTTATGACATTGTGGTCACTACTGGTTATGTTGTCCTTTTCAGTCCAGTTTGTTATGTCTGCCATTGCTGCATTATTTGCTAGCGTAAAGCCGATATTACTGCTCGTACCATCGAACCCTGCATATGTTGGCATAGGGCCTTCCGTGTTCATTACATGTAATTGTGTTTCTTGTATTAGGTCAGTGACTATGCGTCCTCTGTCATCTGTTCTGTCTGAGTTCCAGAAGGTCGATCTGGAATTAATGTCAGCACTTATCACTTATTTTTTTGCCTCCGGCTTACATTACTTGGTCTCTGATGTAGTCTGCGTACGACTGTATTTGATGGCTGTATAGGGCATACATGGATGCAATAACCCATGTGACGTTCCCATTAGTTATCTCTATGGTAACTAAGTGTTGATTGCATAGCTGTGTGCCCTTAATTATGTTATAAGTGCTATCTAAAATGACTATTGCAGCCTTACAGTCATTGTTGCCTGTTATTGTGGTAGCATGTTTTGGTAGACATATTAGTTACCTATTTCTATTATAAGGTTCTTGTAAGCACATGATATCTGGCTGCAAGTCTTGTGCTGTTTTAGGGATTTCCGCACTGACTGTCATACTGTTTTTTTGTGTTATGAAGTAAGATATTAATTTTTTGTCTATGAGTTCTGGGTGTATCACGTGTACCAAACATTTACTGCCTGTCTGTGAGTAATCGAAATATGTTCGTCTGTGTGCTCTTAAATGAACTATATACAGGCGGTCCCATTTATCTTGACCACCCTAAATAACTATTTGTCCAGATGCAAATTACGAAATATTTCAAGCAAATGTTCTTTAGCCGTCAGTGGGACATCAATCAGCATGATTGCCTTCGTTGTAGGTTTGTTTTTTGCAAAGATGTGAACAGCGGTATGACTTTTTTAATAGGTTATTTGCCGCAATACTCTTTCGACAGCAAGTATTTAGATCACTGCCGCTGACCGGAGGGCGTCAGTCACTAGCTCAGCCACTAGCTCACTGACTCGACTCACTACTCCAGTTTGGCGTCTGTCGTTCATGCGCAGAGCGGGCTTAGGCTACGATAGTGCATAGCGACGTTATTAGCAGGATCACCGATATTGTCTGCAAGAGGACTATTACGGAAGAGCTTGTACCACAACACATGGACTCTATTCGACTTAAGTAAAAACTTATAGTTCATGTAAATAAAAAACGTGTTGATCGTTGTGTGCATTTGCGTTATAGAAAGAGGATACAGGCAATTCCATAACAAGGTCCTCTCCCTTGTTTCCTTGGTACAAGGCTACAGTGGCGATGATGATAGTTCATACAGAACAGAGAAAATTATGTGACTGCACTACCACACAATCTCTCCGTAACATAAGGATTATAATAAATTGCATTATTTATATGTCACAATTTTACAATTCCCTCTTCGGTAACACGGTACTGCAGATAATAGTTTATTATATTTTTTTGGATGAGGACTCGCTCAAGATCGTAATGCTGGAAGTTGGAGTGTTTTATGCTCATAAATTGGACATACGATCATGATGTCACTTCAGGTTATTACTCTTAAAAATTAGAACACATATTAGTTCGCCCCCGGTAGCTGAGTGATAGGAGCGCCGTGGTCCCGTGGTTAGCGTGAGCAGCTGCGGAACGAGAGGTCCTTGGTTCAAGTCTTCCCTCGAGTGAAAAGTTTACTTTCTGATCAACGACGAACTGAAATGGGTGTCTTACGACGTCCGCCCCGAGTAGATGGAACGAACGAAGGCGAACAAAACGAGATGTAACAAAAAAAAAAAAAAAAAAAAAAAGTGGTCAGAGCGACTGAATGTCAATCCTAAGGGCCCGGGTTCGATTCCCGGCTGGGTCGGAGATTTTCTCTGCTCAGGGACTGGATGTTGTGTTGTACTAATCATCATCATTTCATCCCCATCGACGCTCAAGTCACCGAAGTGGCGCCAAATCGAAAGACTTGCATCCGGCGACAGGTCTACCCGACGGGAGGCCCTAGTCACTCGACATTTACATTTAAGAACACATATTGACAATATTCTTTCTCAGGGACTCACCTAGTGAGTACGTGGTTGGCGACCACGGGGCCCCGAGCTGAGTCCTGGCATTGCTTCCCCTTACTTATGCCGGGCTCCTCACTTGTATCTTTCCTGTCTGGCCACCCTCGGCCAGTCCTTGTTCTTTTCCGACCCTGACGCTATTAGGTTTCGAGGGCTAGGGGTCTTTCATTTTCCAATCTATACTTCTCATGCAGCGTCCGACACGGAGCGGGCGGCTGCAAAAGGCGTCTATATCCCATGTTAGGGGCGGCCTCCAGAACTAAGGAAGGCGACGGAATACCACCGCAAATTATCTTCCCTGCATAATGCAGTCTCCATTTTATGCACAAAAATGGCTTCCTCTCATGTTAAATGAGTATCCGGAGGTAAAACAGTCTCCCATTCTGATCTCGTGGTGGGGGGTGGGGAGCAGAACTTTAAAGGGGGCAAAAAATCAAAACGAGAATTGATACCTGGAATGTTATTACTCTGCTACAAGCAGGAAAACTAGAAAACCTTAAAAGAGAGATGGAAAAGAATCACATGGACCTTGTAGGAGTCGCTGAGGTGAGATGGAATGGATGTGGAGAGTTACAGTCAGATGAATGTGGATTGTACTAGTCAGGAGGAGAAGTAAAAGGAATGAATGGAGTAAGAATGATTATGACAAAGGAATTGGCTAAATGTGTAGAATATGTGAACTATGCAAATGACCGGATTATTGGTGTAAGGCTGAAAGGAGCATATAAAGATTTACTGATTGTCTAGTTGTATATGCCAACTTCAGAACATGATGACCAAATTGTAGAGGAAGCGTACAATGTAATAGAGAGAATAATGGACGAAAATAAAAAAAGGGTTGCAAAATAGTAATGGGAGACTGGAACGCCATTGTGGGAAAAGGGAAAGAGGGAAACATAGTAGGCAGTCATGGTCTTGAAAAGAGAAATGATAGAGGTGAATGGCTAATTGACTTCTGCAGGGAAAGGCAGCTGATAGTGGCAAACAAACGGTCAAAGAACCACAAGAGGAGGGTCTACACTTGTAAATCACCAGGTGATAAATACAGAAACCAAATCGATTTTATACTGGTAGAAGAAAGATACAGAAATGGAATCAAGAAGGTGCCCACATTACCAGGTGCAGATATTAATAGCGACCACAGCTTACTTAGGGCAGAAATAGAAATAACAATGAAAAACTGAAGAAGGCGACCATGGTGAAGAACCGGGATCTAGAGAAGATAAGATCCAACAAAGAATAAATTACAGAAATGCTGTCTCGGGAGTTTCTAAACACATTGTGAGACAAAGAACCACCTGATAATGCCAACGAGTACTGAAATATGCTGAAAGAAGGAATCATTGGAGCAGGACAGCAAAATATAGAATATGTAAAAGGGAAGGGCAGAAAAAACTATGGGTTACACAAGAAATCATATCCAAGATGGAGGAGAGAAGATACTTTAAAAACAATAACACTGAAGTTGCAAGAAAGATGTACCGAAGGTTAAATAAATGAACTGTGAAGAGAAACAGAAATGGCTAGGAAAAAATGGCTAAAAGAGGAATGCGATGCAATTGAAGAACTGGACAAGAAAGGAAGATACGACTTACTATACAACAGAGTAAAGACTATGACATGGGATCAAAACAGAGCAGGAAGTGCTACTACGGAAATTTTGAGAAGAGACGAAGAGGTAGTGTACAAAGTTCGTGACGATGTCCTCTAGAGATGGGAAGAATATCTAAGAGAGCTATATGACACAGATCGCAAACCAGAAACTCTGGAACTTGAATCTCTCATCAGTGTAAGTGATGACGAGAAAGGACCAACCATCGAAATGGAAGAAGTAAAGTCTGCCATAGCTGCAATGAAAAATGGCAAAGCGATAGGTGCAGATACAATACCAGGAGAAATATTAAAGTGCTTGAACCAAGATGGAATAAGAGAAATATTGAGGTTATGTAATAAAATGTATGACAGTGATGAATGGCCTGAGGACTTTCTGACAACAGTAATGATTCCATTACCGAAAAAACAAGGAACCAAGAAATGCAGCGAGCACAGGACAATCAGCCTCATTTCACATGCAGCCAAAGTGATGTTAAGAATAATTAATAAGAGACTTGAAAAAGTAATGGAGGAGAATCTTGGCGAGGAGAAGTTTGGCTTTAGACGGAATACGGGCACCAGAGATGCAATAGGGCTCTTACAAATCTTGGGAGAAAGGTTTATTGAAAAAGGAAGAGACCTATTTATGTGCTTCATCGATCTAGAAAAGGCATTTGACAATGTAGTCTGGGACGAGCTGGCGACTATAATGAAGGAAAAGAGAATGGACTGGAAAAGCAGAAGACTTGTAAACTCATTATATCTTAATCAAAAAGCCTCAGTTAAAGTGAGAGGAGAAAGTACAATCTGGATCGGACTAGGAAAAGGAGTAAGACAAGGATGCTGTCTATCATCTCCCCTTTTCAACCTCTAGTTGAAAAATATGATAGGCCAATGTTCATTAGATGACAAAGGAGTGGGAATTGGAGGAAGAAGAGTAGGGTGTTTGTGGTTTGCTGATGACATGGTCCTTCTAGTGACAGGGGAAAAAGAATTACAGGATTTGGTGGACACCATTGAAGCTAACGGAAAAAAATATGGAATGAAAATTAACACAAAGAAAACAAAAGTATTCGCACTAGGAGGAAATAAAGAAATAAAAATTATACTGAATGGGGAAATATTAGAACAGGTTCAAAATTTTAAGTATCTTGGAAGCAGGATAGACACCTACTGGAAGTGCACCACAGAAATTAAAACAAGGATAGCAATCGCAAAAGAGGCATTTTATAAGAAAAGTAGAATTTTCTGCAGCGGCCTGGACAGAGAACTCAGGATGAGACTCGTAAAATGTCTTGTATGGAGTGTTCTACTGCATGGCGCCGAAACATGGACTTTGAGGAAGAAAGACAGAGAAAGGGTGGAGGCTTTTGAGATGTGGACATGGTGGAGGATGGAAAGAATAAGTTGGGTGGACAGAGTACAAAATGAAGAGGTACTGAGAAGAGTGGGAGAGAAAAGACAGTTACTAGATATAATAAAAAGATGAAAAGGTAATTGGATTGGGCATATTTTAAGAAAGAATGATGGACTGATACAAACAGTTTTAGAAGGTTATGTAGAAGGAAAAAGGAAGCGAGGAAGGAAGAGATTTCAGATACTGGATGACATGATGGACGGTACAATATACAGCAGCCTTAAGAAGGAAGCAATGAATCGCAGAAAATGGAGAGGCAAAGGACGTGCTAATATAGCAGAAAACTGATGAAGATGATGGTAATTGACTATACTCATTAGATCACATTAAGTGACTGGTTTGTGATGTCGCCTTCACCCGTCTGTTGGACCTTTATCTGGGCTAACGATGCATCAAAGTAAATCTTGATGACCAGCACTTTACAACAGAGGATTGAACAATACGTCGCAGAAACCAATGTTTGGTCTCGTCTTGTAGGGTGATATGTGCTACAGCAAGTCTGCTAATGTATGAGTAAACAAAACACATATTTAATGATCCCATCGTGGTGTTAAGGCTATAACCTGACACAACTAATGTGGGACGGGAGAGCTGCCAGTGTACATCTAGGAATATATGAAACGTTTTAACATTCGTGTTATGCAGGAAATAAGAGGTAAAATTAAAAATACCAAATCCTCTCGGCAGGAAGGAACGGAGTTCACTGTTCAAGATGTTTTACAGGAAAAGAAATTAAATCCGAAAACTAGTTTTATTTGTACTTGTCAAATTACTGGCGGTGGAAATAAATAGATGATTGTAATGTAGATTTAAATTATAGGTTGAGAAATAAACTGGATGTTATTTTCTGTGTGTAAATGTGTATGCAGTGAGAGATAAAGATTGTGTACAAGACTAATTATTTTGTAATTCGCTAGCCAAGTATCCTACTTTTTGGATGGTGGGGAAGTTGGTAGTTGGGTAACGAAATAAACACCAAAACTGTAATGTATATGAACGCCATAGCGCTTCCGGCATTCCATCTCCTTATTCGCCGAGGATTGTCTATAACGAAACGGACCGTCAGCGTCACGTGCGTAGGAAATACTTCTCCATGATGGACGACGCCTCTTTCATTGCTGTTGTTGTTGACCCTCAGTAATATTCTCGTACTCCTATGAAACAGAAATACAGCACTTTTATTAATCAAACCTGGCAAGAGTCTCAGGCCAACGATCAAATACTCATAAGAAAAAAAGAACGTAGATACGACTGCGTGTGGGACTACGACTCACATCTTCCTATGCTTGTGGTAAAATGTTAACTATATAAATTTAGCGTTGCCATGTCTGTCTATTGTTTCTTCACTACTGACATTCTCGTAAATTAGAGACACGTATAATAACAGTTGACTGTTTTTTTCCTCTGCTCAGTGCTCCGACTGATGGAGTCTTGCCTGGCTTATCCAGCCCCTGCGTCCCGTGATCGACGTCCAACACGTGACCACAGATGCTGCCCGCAAGTGGGCGTACAGCGCATTCCGCTGTTGCTCTCTAGGTAATTACTGGTGCACGGAGTCCAATGGCAGCAGCATGTTCTCCAGGCAGCTACCAGGTATGTCGCACCGGAGGTAAGAACACGAATGTTTATAGTTTTTTCTTTTTGATAATGTGCTTGTTAACCTATTCCAGTTGTGAATTTAGCAATATGTTGTTGGTATACGTTTTCAGATTTTTTTCCCATGATTATTTACCTGTATACTCTAACGCTGTAGTGTCAGATGCCTCTAAGACATCCATATAGTGCCGTCACACTCTAATAGTGCAGGTGTAATGTAGACTTGGTATTTAGCAGGAATGTATTTGTTGTTAAATAATGCATTGCAGAATTTGTTAAACATTCAAGTGTCTGGTATATATGCACGTTTTTGGAGTACTGGATAATGGTGTTGCATTGCAGTACTCGCATAAAATGTCACGACATAAATTACAATAATTATGCTGATAGTACAACCGTAAGGTAGCAGTATTTTGCACCTTACTGCAATATAATAATTGTTGCAAAGACAAGTTAGATATCGGTTATTATGTTATTTATCAGGCAATCAGCCAATTGAATTTAATATAGGGAGTATCAGACGGCATAAGACACGTATTAACTTTAAGAAATTCGCATGTTGCATGAAGTCGGGATTCAGGTGATATTTTCACGGAGTTTGGCTGGAGCGGA
The DNA here is from genome assembly GCF_021461395.2 of Schistocerca americana. Classification (NCBI taxonomy): domain Eukaryota; kingdom Metazoa; phylum Arthropoda; class Insecta; order Orthoptera; family Acrididae; genus Schistocerca; species Schistocerca americana. The sequence continues at coordinate 318,183,412 of NC_060119.1, read as the reverse complement.
CGAGCGGCATTGCTCAATGGCAGGGCAGAGGGGTGCGGAAGTTTACAACCGACCATTACGAGTCGCCATGCGAAAGCGTCCCACTGGGGGAGACGCGCCGCCGGGGCAGTTAGGCACCCATTGCGCGGACAACAGAGGCAGGCCTTCGAGGGACGGTGCCTCGTTGGCGCTGGATGTTACGCCGACGCCACTATGTCGAGATGAGCTGGCGCCTAAGGGAGCCTTCCCACGAATCTTAACGTTTTCTGGGGCTTTCTAAGAAACGCGGTTAAACTAGTGCAATTACCTTTTCCCGCGCGAGGGCGAACAGAGAGACACAATTGGTAGGTTCAATTTTGAACGGAGTTTCAGTTTGTTCCAGAACATTCTAGGCGCAGTAAGGTCCAGAATGTTTTAATTGGCTGGAAGAAGCCAGGAAATAATAGTGGGAGCGAACTGTGCTGGTCTACAGCCACGGGATTGGCCAGCTCGAAAAATAGCATGGGGGTACTGATTTTTGCAGAGGGAAGCTTTTGGAGCTGTTATCGAGGAGAAGCGTCTTAGCTTCTGTAGCGAGCGGACGTCGTGCTTTCGGCTCTGCTGTAGGAGAGTAAATTCTTTTCAGTGTGTTGTGCAGGACTTTGAATAAGTCTGCCAGTTGCAACTGAAACTAGTATTCAGTTAGGGGAACTGTCACGTTTTACTGTTAGACACAGGCTGATTCCGCTAATTACGGTTGGGGATACTGTCTCACAGGAAGCAAACAGGAGCAGAGCAATTTCCTTGAGCCAAACTTTATTAAAGACGTTACTGGATTCCGCCTTTGGGCTGGTGAGTCCCGTCTCAACGAGCGCGAGAGATTGGAAAGAAAGCAGAATTAGCTTTTGAATAGGAGTGTACGAACAGGAAGCCTGTTCGCGTAAATAAATTAATTTTTGTTGCAACTGAGGCTCCTCGACGACGCAGACGCCATCGGCACCTTGCTGACCTGTCCACGATGCTGCATTTGGTAACGTGATGCTCAGTTTCGACATTTAATCTGATATTGCGCACGCCTGAGATTACCAGAGCTCAGTTTTCCAGCCACGCTCTTATTGAAAATTTGTTAATTGCAGTAGGTTCGTCTGACGTATTTTATGCCTTCTGACAAGGGGAGAGAGTGGAAAATAACAAGTACAGATGCGTTATCCGACCTTAAGAATTAGTTTTGGAATTTAAGGGCCATTGCCATTACTAGCTTAATTTTATCACTTATAAATGTATGTCATTGTTCAGTTTGATGTTAGGAAGATTGTTGTTCAATAAATGTGTTCAATGCTATCCTTGTTTGTTTAGTAGTGATCAGTTCCCTGAACACTACTTAGTTGTTAAATATTAGTCAAAATTAGTGAAGGGGCAGTTTTAATTAACAGGTTGGGTCTCATAACAGGCCTTCAGCCAGAGCCAAAGACCCGATCCAGTAGGCAAAGTGAACAAGTAAAAGCATTCTTGTTAAAACCCCCCGACATTTGGCTGACCCGCCTAGGGTCCCTAATCATCCTCATTTTATAGAAAGAAACCCCTTCCACAACTGCCCTGCTTTTAACACACACGACAGCACACACATTTTAATGCAGTAACGATGTAGATTTGGTGTGTACAAAGACTTTATTTGTTTAAATATCGTGTTGTGGTAGGTTAATTATACTTATGTGTCTTCTCACTCTTTTTATTCTGCCTGGGGGCGCTGGCTGATCTCTGCCTTTGCTGGTACTTCATAATGATCTCTCTCTATTGTGGTCACGAGAGTAATAGCGCCCCCATAATTGATTTACACTCCTGGAAATTGAAATAAGAACACCGTGAATTCATTGTCCCAGGAAGGGGAAACTTTATTGACACATTCCTGGGGTCAGATACATCACATGATCACACTGACAGAACCACAGGCACATAGACACAGGCAACAGAGCATGCACAATGTCGGCGCTAGTACAGTGTATATCCACCTTTCGCAGCAATGCAGGCTGCTATTCTCCCATGGAGACGATCGTAGAGATGCTGGATGTAGTCCTGTGGAACGGCTTGCCATGCCATTTCCACCTGGCGCCTCAGTTGGACCAGCGTTCGTGCTGGACGTGCAGACCGCGTGAGACGACGCTTCATCCAGTCCCAAACATGCTCAATGGGGGACAGATCCGGAGATCTTGCTGGCCAGGGTAGTTGACTTACACCTTCTAGAGCACGTTGGGTGGCACGGGATACATGCGAACGTGCATTGTCCTGTTGGAACAGCAAGTTCCCTTGCCGGTCTAGGAATGGTAGAACGATGGATTCGATGACGGTTTGGAAGTACCGTGCACTATTCAGTGTCCCCTCGACGATCACCAGTGGTGTACGGCCAGTGTAGGAGATCGCTCCCCACACCATGATGCCGGGTGTTGGCCCTGTGTGCCTCGGTCGTATGCAGTCCTGATTGCGGCACTCACCTGCACGGCGCCAAACACGCATACGACCATCATTGGCACCAAGGCAGAAGCGACTCTCATCGCTGAAGACGACACGTCTCCATTCGTCCCTCCATTCACGCCTGTCGCGACAACACTGGAGGCGGGTTGCACGATGTTGGGGCGTGAGCGGAAGACGGCCTAACGGTGTGCGGGAGCGTAGCCCAGCTTCATGGAGACGGTTGTGAATGGTCCTCGCCGATACCCCAGGAGCAACAGTGTTCCTAATTTGCTGGGAAGTGGCGGTGCGGTCCCCTACGGCACTGCGTAGGATCCTACGGTCTTGGCGTGCATCTGTGCGTCGCTGCGGTCCGGTCCCAGGTCGACGGGCACGTGCACCTTCCGCCGACCACTGGCGACAACATCGATGTACTGTGGAGACCTCACGCCCCACGTGTTGAGCAATTCGGCGGTACTACCACCCGGCCTCCCGCATGCCCACTATACGCCCTCGCTCAAAGTCCGTCAACTGCACATACGGTTCACGTCCACGCTGTCGCGGCATGCTACCAGTGTTAAAGACTGCGATGGAGCTTCGTATGCCACGGCAAACTGGCTGACACTGACGGCGGCGGTGCACAAATGCTGCGCAGCTAGCGCCATTCGACGGCCAACACCGCGGTTCCTGGTGTGTCCGCTGTACCGTGCGTGTGATCATTGCTTGTACAGCCCTCTCGCAGTGTCCGGAGCAAGTATGGTGGGTCTGACACACCGGTGTCAATGTGTTCTTTTTTCCATTTCCAGGAGTGTAGTAATAAAATTGGGAGGGGGAGCATGATTCTTATTGGTCCAGAGAGGAAGGGAGAAGGGAAGGATTCTCATTGGTGGTAGAAACCTACCAGAATGTTTCAGATTATAGCAGCCTCTTGTCAACCATTCGAGATACTTGTAAACAGTAGTGGAGGAATGTGATTATTCGTCAGTTGCTTGCAGAAGCTATAAGCAGGGCTGTAGTGCATTTATCTACCATACCCGTCATATGATGGGGAGATGGGCGAGTGGATGGCGTATTCTTAGGGCAGACAGGTGAAATTCCGTTGTTCGCGGCCCTGGGGCGCCGGCAGTGCAGAGTGTTGCGTGTCCCACAGACATCTCAGCTGGGTCGGCTGGTGGCTGCCGTAGTGGTTGCTTCTGGTTTTTGTCTGAATGGTGGCATCTGAGTGCTGGTATGATCCCTCTCATTCTTATTATTCTAGTGTTTCCTGTAGTGGTGAAGGTAATTGCTTAAAGTGCAAATTTAGCAGTGTGTGTACATCTTCGGGTTTCTTCCGGCTTTATTTTACAAATCTGCTCTAATGCTATAGTGGTATACCGTTCAAGGCAACTTTATAGTGACGTCACACAGTAATAATGCAGTGGCAAATTCCTTGTAAACTAGGTGTGTGCGTGTAACAGTGTGGTACTTGTTAATAAAGCACACTGTGCAAATATACAATATTTACGCGTGTCTTTGGTTGACAGTCTGGGAAAGTATCGGTAGAATTGCAAAAAAATTGCCCAACATGTGTACATAGCAATGGGTGGTCGGAGTGCTGAAAGAATTTGCTGTGATGACATTAAATTATAGTAACTGTCACAGATTACATCATAAATTCGTTAATATTTGCCGAGATATTCTAGAATATGTCGTGACATCATTATATTGCTGTATTTGTGCCAACAGGATAACACGCTCGTTTTGACACATACATTATGACATATTATGCACTAGTAATTTTTGGGTGACGTAGAAAGAGTTTATTTGAACATCCTGTTGTGGTGTATGTTTCATATTTAAAGTCTCAGCAGTAGCGTTATTTGTTGTTAATAATGAAAATCATAGAATATCGTCGTCATTTGTTTTAATATCGTGCATTAGTTTTTGTTAAAAATTTGATATCTCGCTAAGAGTGTATTTGTCTTTAAATAAATCATTGCAGAAATTGTTTAACTCGGGGCATTGAAGTAGCTTGTTATATAATGTGCTGCGGTAGTTATTTAGCTCGGGATACGAATAGAGTTCGTTATAAGTATGCTGCGGGTAACTGTTTAGTATTGTCTTGACATTTTCATTACAGTGGAGATGTAGGTGTTTAATAAATCGATAAAATTCCAACAAATTACCTAAAAATTGTAAACAGCAATTAATTATGAGAGGAAAGTGTTATTTGTATTTACGTATCTTTTTATTCAGTTTGGGGCTGAGGGGGGGGGGGGCTGGATTATGCTGAGGTTTCATGGCGATTCATCCACTGCAGTAGACGGACCTCGACTAATGCATCCCACACAACTGTTGTCGTACTACAAGGAAGAGGGGAAGCCTGATTCTTACAGGTATGTTCCACATACAAGAGCCTCAGATGTAACCTGGCATCGAGAGTGACAATGATTAAATTCCATAAAAAAGAAGCAAGCTATTGAGGTCACGGAATGCAGAGCGAAAAAAGACGTAGCGAAAAGTTTCTGGATAATGGCTCTGGTATATATTATTAACATTGTTAGCCGTTTTGTACGATCCAGATGCTGATCTTTAAAGTACTACAGATATTTTATTGTTTATATTATGAAGCTGTGTAGCAGAGCATGTGTGTACATGGCGACATCATATTATACTAAAACAAAGCAAATGAAATACTGCCTCTGCGGACACGGCATAAAATGGAGGAACCTCGATTTTCCTTATTTTAATTAATTTTACTGATGCGAATTCCTGCTGTGTACACTGGACATGACTGACCTTCGCCTAATCAAAGCAGGCTGAAAGGTTATCTGTTTCTACCATGTGGTCCCTCCTACTCCAAGTCTGGCGATTTAACGCTGGATAACATTTTGTGGCCTGCCGTCTACGAGGAAGACAGGCAGCCGGTCTGCAAAGTCTCAGTGGACAAAAGGACTTTTCATTTTTGAATCGACACGACGATCTCCGTGAGGTAGAATGTATGTATTTCCTCCTCCTGGAGAGAGGCAGATGCTTTGTGAGACAGACGCAGTTCCGAGGGGAGAAACGAGAACAGAAGCCGAGAGCAGAACCGTCTTAAGCTGGAAGGCCCTACGATAAGGGACGGACACCCACGTCGCCAGCTAACCGCTAGGACCACCCCCCAGCCCATGTTAAAGCTACAGCCCTCCAGAAGAACAGTATAGATCTTACGATAACACAAAAAGGGCCACCCCAGCCCAAAGTTTTAGCGTGAGACTTTTTCGCGTCTCTGTTACGTCAGGACCACCCCCCAGCCCATGTTACAAGATAGAGCCCTCCAGAAGAACAGTATAGATCTTACGATAACACTAAAAGGACCACACCAGCTGCAAGTTTAAGCGTGAGACTTTTTCGCGTCTCTGTTACGTTGCAAACTTTAAAAACATTGCCCCACCACGAAAAGTATAACGTTTCTCATTGGATAGACAGAATTTTTGTAGGTGGAGCTTAATGTTTACATTGAGACCCTGATTGGTCAGATGAAAACTCAGCCAGATAGTTTTTTTAAACCAACTTCGGTCAATTGTAGTAAGGAGAAGTTAGGTGAGAGTTGCTTCCGAGACGGCGAGGTGAGTGGAGCTGTACTGCCCGCCGCCCCCTGACGAACACCAACAAGGTAATGAATGCACGCGATGCCACATAACAGCGTATAAAGCTTCACTCAGAACTGCAGAAGTCTCATCTGTTACACCCCCTTTTTGAGTAATACTAGTGTCGATCGTCAATTAAAGTTCATGGTGTTCACATTTGCCACTTGAAGTAAAAATCTGAAACGCGATGATTTTTCTGTTATATAGTTATTGAGAAGCCACATCAGCCACTGTAATTTACGACAAGTTAGATAAGTAATTAAAGATAATTGAGGGTCACTGTAGACCATTTTGATAGTTTTCTCTTTTGTGAAACTTAATTTAAACCTAGATTATAGATGTGATATGGCATAGGTCATCCTTCGATCCATTGTAGAACTTGGAAACCCATTCAGGGAATATTCGTTCACATTTTTGTTGAATGCAGTTGGTTTTTACCATCCTGTATTAAAACATTTCCTTTTATCAATAGTGCAATTTATAAACAATGTTTTGTGAGTAGAATAAAATTTCCAATGGTAAACTTAACTGCTTTTTCGACGTTATTTTACCAGCTGACTAAAAATAGGAAAGCCTTCCACTAAATTTAGTTAGTATTAAGATTCTTTTACAGGGAGTGCAGTGGAGCTGACGCTGAAATCATTAAGTATTTGGTTATATCATCGCTAGTCTCACTGAACTCTTCTGAACTCTACATGTCATGTGTTGTCTGGCGTCACCTTACCAGCAACAGGTCCCAGGTTCAAACTAGTCAATTCCCTAAAAAACATGCTCAGAGCGTCGTTGCGCGAAAGTGGTAGGGAGACACGATATAGAACCAACAGAAACCATGCAGAATGTTAGAAAATGGCGACCCTGCCAGGATGGTAAAATACCATGATTGAAGGTCGACCACATGCCTAACTAGGTCAGAAAAATATCCTGCAAAAATTTTTCGTAATAAAAAAAATTTTTTTTAAAGGCATAAATAGTTGAAAACAGTAGTTGCAGCGATAGATAGTGAGACATTCTAGCACAGACAATAGCATAATTAAGTTATGAATTTTAAAAACTGTTAGAACTAAGTTTTCTCCTCAATGCAAGCGCACAGGTGGCGGATACATCGTTGACAAGTTGGTTCTGACCCACCAAGTAAGTGAATGGATTGTCAGTCTTGGGTATAATAAGTGTCAAGTCGTGTGAACAAAAAGTTTATGAATCGCGTGAGATCGTATGAGCGCATGTTGACTCGAAGTAGGACGCGTGAATTGCTTTTAAAACAGAAAATAAGGGATTCGGAAAGATTAGCAATGGCAGATCGAGACCTTGACCGAATTGAGGTAGAGACCCAGCATGAAAATGGAGAGAGAATAGAGGACAGTACAACAGACGATGCAGTATCGCGAGAAATAGGACATATAACGCAACGTAACGAGGATAATGTACGTCAAGGCATAGAAAACATAAGTCAGCATACGACAGAGGTGCAGGAAAGTAGAGAGACACACGATGAGGATTCTAACTTGCGTCTTGAATACGTAGAACCCATAGTACAAATAATCAGAGCTCCCTCACCACAGAGTACAAGGAATGCGAGCAGAAACGTGTCACAGCACAGTTCAATGCAATCGGTTGCGAACCAACACTTGGGCGAAAACACAGAGCGTAGGACGGCGCAAGAAAACGCAATAGGACCCACCAATCTGGTAGAATTATTACAACAAATTACGGAAACCATGACAAGGCAAAATAAAGACATAGCGAACCAAATTCAAATTCAGAATGCAGAAACCACGAGACAAATGCGTGCGATTAAAGAACAAAACAAAAAAATTCAGTTACACCTAAGTCATATTGAAGACGAGGCAAAAGAATCTCGAGAAGTGATAGGAAACTTATTAACAGGTCACAATCAATTGAGAACAGACATTGACAAGGTACAAGCGGACGTACAAGCATTGCGTAGTGACATTCAGGACGTGATCAAAACATTACGTAACAACACCCAGGGAGAAGTCAAGAAACTAGAGAAACAGATAAACGAAATTACTAGACAAGCAGCAGGTACAGCGCGTGAAGTTGTTGAAAACAGTGTGTTACACAAACGTATCTCAAAAGCAGCGCTGAAAAGATATGATAACCGCATAGTGCAAATAGAAGCGCAAACGAAGCGACAATTTCAGAAATTGCGAACAGAGTTGTTGCAAACCATTGAAGAGCGTAGTGAACAGGATCGAACAAGCACAGAGTCTGCAACCACATCCGTATCTGTAACAGAACCGGAAAAACAAGCAATTAACGAAGATATTACGCATTTGCGATTCCAATCACAGGCGGAAAGTAACATACGTGAAATCAGACAGCCTGCACAGCAACAAACACGTTTCGAAATTATTGATGAACAAACTTCATCACAATTCACATTCGGGACCACAAATGTATGTTTCAAGACAGTTTGGATCGTGCAATGAAGCAGCAAGGTTAGCCAGACAAGATACCGAACCAATACCTGACAATGGAAAGGCAGGTCGCGAAGAGTACAATGCATTCAGCTACACGTTCACAACCGATGGAAGAAAATTATTGCGTACCACTCCAACGATACTACGCAAGGGTAGGCGAAAGTTACAGTGGACAATATCCAATGGATCTACCACAACCGGAAAGAACGACGGGAGAAATGAACAGAAACAAAAGTGGCGAAGAATCGCGAATTTCATATGGAACGACAACGATAATTTCCTCACAGTCAGAAAATTTCAGCACTTTCGAGAAGGAAACTCATTACATCCACGAACTTTTATTGATCAATTACGAGTAGGATTACCAGAACACTGGACGCTAGCACACAAATTAGACTTTATATGTGCACACATGTCAGGAACAGTCGCAGAAACCATGCAGAATGTTGCAGCGACATGCAGATCGTACGAAGATTTCAGAGAGAAGTTTCTCTAACGATATTGGTCCAGCGAAGCACAGAACAGAGTGAAGTTCGAATTACTACAGAACCCATATTTTGAAAATTCAGGAGAGAAGAGTCCCGTGAAATTTTTCGAATTAATGGGAAAGAAAAATCAATGCTTAGATGTACCATACAGTGACGGAGAGTTGATTAAATTATGCGCGATGAAGTTACCATTGAAATACCAGCAATGATTAGTAGGTCGCGGAGGCAATGACGTCGAAACATTTAAAGGTATTCTAAGGGAACTAGAGTTCATATTTTCGGAAGATGACGCAAGAAAAAGACGAAGCGCACGTGAAAACGAAAGCAAAAAGCAGTGGAATCCACAAGACACAGTACGAAGAAACAATAATTACGAACCATGTGATAACTTCGCACCAAGAAACGACAATAGATTTCAACAAAGAACCGAATATGGATTTAGAAGAGAATATGGCAATAACTATAATTCACCGAGGAATGGCAACAACTATTACAGAGGGAATAACGGCAACCGGAACGGGTACTGGAGAACCAATAGACCGACAAATTATCAACAAAGAAACCACTATCAAAAAGCTGAACAAGAAAAGAGAATACAGGTAGAAGAGGTGGAGGTAAGACCACCAAACCCCGATAAACGTTCGAATTGACAGCTAAGCGCCCATGCCAAAGAGAATGACGCACCGACCCAGGACAATTGCAGCACCTTGAACAGAGAAGTAAAAATCTTATCACGAGAAGAGAAGAAGGAAGAAACAAATCCGCAGGGACCAGATGAAAACAAAGACAAGAAAATAACAGTATCGTGTTGGGACCAAATTAATTGGGGGAATACTGACGAGGAAGATGAATTACCAGAGGCATGCACAACGAGTGTAGGAGGATAGGACGAAGTAATGAGTATTGCAGAGCTATTTGAGGTGGAAACCAGGGAAAGCGAATTCAGTGAGGATAATGCGCAGTCTACAGAAGTTGAAAATAAGTTACGAGTGGGCACACAACCCAATGTATATAATTAAGGACGTTATGAAGCGATAATTAGAGCATTTAGATGCGATTATGTGGAAGTAGCGACAAAGAAGGAGAAGATAGACGAGGATGAGAAAAAAGTAGAGGATGTTGAAGAAAGCGTAAATGAAGGAAGAAATAGAGAAGAGGAAATAAAAGAGAGAGAAGTAGCAGTCGAAGCTTATCCCACAAAAAGTTCGAATTCACAAGGGAAATTCCTAAAAAGACTCATGTATGATTCAGTGAAGGATTCGTTGATGCAAGAAGAAGGAGAACAGAACCAACCCTTTCAAATTCAACCAATTGTGAAGGCCATGGTAAAGCATATCCCAGTCAATATTGTGATTGATAGCGGAAGTGAACTGACTGCGATCTCAGAAAATTTATTCATGCAGTGTAATGACAATGAGGAATTGCCAGTTCTGAAAACACGTAAGATTAAAGTAAGAGGTCCTATTAGAAACAATGCTGCGGAAGTTACGAGACAAACCATGTTAACTCTTTCGTGTCAAGGTCAAAAGATCGAAGCCAACTTCGTGATTATACCTAAACTAACTGTAGATTTGATTATAGGTGCAGATTTTTTAAATGAGAGACGAGCGATAATAGATATGGGGAAAGGTAGCGTAACATTCGGGAATGTCACACTTCTCTTTGAGCAAAAGCTAAAATTAGAAGAAATACCAGTTATAAACAAACAATTAAGAATGACGCGAGATAAAGAGGATGAAGAATTAGAATGGTATGCACAAAAGGGGGAATCGCCTCAACTGATGTTAGAAGTCCATAAAGAAATCGACGAAAAATTGCAAGAAGTTCAAGGTATTTCGGAACACAGTAAAAGAGAATTTGAGGGTATTTAACGAGATAAAGCAGAAGTCTTTTTACCTAAGACTGGCAGTATTAAACACTTTCAGTACAAGTTTCGAAGTAAAACAGCACAAACCATTTAGAGTGCCACCCTATACAATCCCATTAAGCTACAGGAATAAAGTATTCCAGGAGATATCTAAAAATGTTAGATGATGAAATTATTGAACCAGCTACCTCCACATATAACACCCCGCTCCATATTGTACAAAAACGAGAAGGGAGCATCAGGTTAGTGCTTGATTCCAGACAGATCAACACAATCATAATCACTGAGATAGATCGCCCAGAAAAATTAGAGGAATTGATACAAAACTTCCACGGTGCTAAGATATTTTCATCAATTGATTTACGGAGTAGTTTCTGGCAAATAGAATTGGTCCCAGAATGTAGAAAATTTACAGCATTTATCGTATTCGGTAGATGTTACCAGTTTAAACGATTGCCATTTGGTTTAAACATATCATCAGCAGCGTTTATGAAGGGATTTAATACTATACTCAGTCCTGAAATTTTACAAAAAATTACTTGTTATATTGATGATGTGATTATAGCAGAACCCTCTTGGGAACATCACAGCGGCACATTAAATCAGTTTTTACAGATCATGAAAGAGCATGGGGTGAAAGTAAATATAACAAAATCCAAATTTGGAAGGCGAGAGGTCAAATTTCTAGGACACATAATTTCAGAGAAAGGGGTAATGCCCAACCCAGAAAAACTAACGGCAATCAAAGAATTCTGTACTCCATATAATAATAAAACTCTCAGAGGATTTCTAGGTCTCACCGGGTTCTATAAAAAATTTATTTGGATCGACTCTCTCGCAACACCTCGCCTATGTGCATTGACTGGAAAAAACACGCCATGGGTATGGGATCAACAAGCCAATGAAGAATTTTTAAAAGTGAAAAACGCACTAACAACAGCACCGAATTTAGCACATCCTGATCTAACACAAAATTTTTGTATGGCCACCGATAGTGCGAAAACAGGTTTAGGAGTTGTTTTATTCCAAGAATACGAACAGGCAGGGCTAAGATGATATAGAACAATTGCATTTGCCAGTCGGGTACTCACAAAAAGCGAGAAAAACTATTCAGTCACGGAGCTGGAAGCATTGGCCATTGTATGGGGCTTCCAACGTTTTCGATACTTCCTATTCGGAAGAAAAACAAAAGTATACACTGACCACAAAGCATTAGAATTTCTGTTATCCGCCAAACTAACTCATGGGAGGTTAGCCAGATGGATGTTAATACTACAAAAATTTGACTTCACTATTACACACATAACAGGACCAGCGAATGTATTAGCAGATGATTTATCACGATGTCCACAGGGTGCATCCAATAACATAGGTTTGGAAGCAGCAGAAGACCAGTTTACAATGTACTATATGAAACAAGTACCTTTCGGAAACTACATTACGACAGCACTGAAAAACATAGGCAAAGTACAGGACAAGGATCCCGAAATAATAGGAATCAAACACAAGTGGAGAAGTAAGGATTTTCCAGACATTCGACAGCACTATCTCGTAAAAAACAATGTTTTATTTTTTAGACGAAATGTTGCAACGAATGAATGGTTAATTTATATCCCAGATGAACTAATTAATAAGTACATATGGTATACACATTTAAGTAATGGTCACTTTTGACCAAAAAAATGCTTTTTAAAAATAAAACGAACAAGCCATTTTCCTAATATGGAAAGACGAATTAGAACAGTATTAGTCAAATGCAAAAAATGTATGGGGGCTAAACACGTCACTTTCCAAACCAAGCCACCTATGTTTCCAATAATCCCTACAAGATTAAAACAAATAGCTGCAACAGATTTGATGGGGCCCCTCCCATGCACAAAAAATGGATATATTTTCATATTTGTCGTTTAGGAACTTACTTCTAAATATGTTACCTTGACACCATTAAAACGGGCAACAGGTCTTACTATAAGTAAAGCATTTAGACAAGATTTTCTCAGACAAGTAGGTCGAGTGGAACGAATAATTTCGGATAATGGCCTACAATACAAATCAGTGCAATGGCAGAACACGTTAAAACAACACAAAATGAAACCCATCTACATATCTAAGTACAAACCTAGCGTAAATCCAGCAGAACGATCTATGAAGGACATAGGCATTTTATGCCGATTATATGCAGGCAAAAGACACAATACTTGGGATATATACCTTAAAAATTTTCAAGAAGTAATAAATGAAATGCCACATAGCACTACACTACTACCTCCAGTTACTGTACTTAAAAATATTGGACCCCCAAACATAACCAGAGAAAATGTTAGATTTCCTATTGTACCACATAGAAAGCACAAACAAGTCATAGCAACAGCACTCTCCAACATCAGAAAGGCAGTCATTAAAAGAAAAGAAAGAGGAGATAGAACAGCAATTAAAAGAACATTCTCAGTAGGCCAGAAAGTATTTGTAAAAACACACCATCTCTCCAGCAAACAGAAACACAAAATACATAAGTTTTACGCTGCATACAAAGGACCTGTCATAATTAGCCGAATTGCTCATGATAATGCTGTGGAACTAATGAACCCAAAAGCAGGCAAAACCTTAGGACTTCACCATGTGAGCCATATCAAATAGTTTGAAGATTAATTTTATTGCTGGTAAATAATCAGCACAATATTTCAAGATTATGTTGCAGATAAGATCGTCAGGAGAAAGAAGAATGAAGAGAGAGGAAGGTGGGAAAAAGAAAGTAGTTGCAATAAAAACAAAAAGCAAAATAACACCAATAGTACCATAGATTAAGGTGAAGGGATAAAGCGTAGATAGTCTAACAGCATGAAATAGTAAAATGCTATACACCATGACACTACACAAAAATAAAAAACGTATTAGAGGATTCTTCTAGATGTTAAGTCTCAAAATATCTTAGAATTGTAACATAGAAAGGGCGCCAAAATTTGTAAAGCTTTTAAGAAGGCGTAAAACAATGTAGGTACTAGACATATATTAGATGATTATAAGTAAAACTTTTTGTAAGAACCATTGTAAAAACTCCAGCAAGGACGAGCTGCAACGACCCACAAGTTGCTCAGAGCGTCTTTGCGCGCAAAGTGGTAGGGAGACACGATATAGAACCAACAAAAAGCACGCAGAATGTTGGAACGTGAGGTTTTGAGAATATTAAAAATGAATGAGGGCTACGCGGAAAGCAACCGCCGTTTTCGCGTAGCGCAGCAAACAGTGGAGGAACGGAAACCTTTCCTGAACCTAAACGCACTGCGGGCTAACTAAGCACACGTCCGGATACGCTGGTGGGAAGACTGAGCTGCCTCCAGTTTCTCCCATTCCAAGTAAGTGTCTGATCTGAAACCCAGTGAGTCCATGTGACAATATGAGTTTTTTTGGTAAAAAAAAGTTTATATCAGCTACTGATTTTACTCGTCAGTTTTGGGATGTCTATTATCAAACTTAGACGTTGTGATTCAGTGATGTAGCATGTCTGACTATGGCAGTACAAACTTACATGAAAAGAACAGATCGGCTCGCTGTGTGTAGTCATCTTCAGCAGCCTAGTGATGAATTTACAGAAAACTGAAAACTGGCATTTCAATATTTCAGTTTCAGGAACAATAGCAGAAAATTTCTCGCACTGTTTCGTATGAGATGATTAGTGGGAGACTAGGCAATCGTAAGCCCTATTGTTAACGAAACTGCTGCAGAGGAATACAAGTCACAGCCCATTCTTTCTGCCTCGGAGTTTATTTCGCTCTACGACAAGGGAGAAAACTTACTGAAGGGCTTGAAATTTGACTGCCTTACGCAATGACGAGTATTTGTTTTTGCCACGTATGCAAACAGAAGTTTGTAAAACTAGGAAGTATTAGTTTTCATAAGAAAGTACTTGAAAGGTCTAATTATAATCATCGTACCAGAAAGAGCACCGAGCGAGGTGGCGCAGTGGTTAGCCTACGTGACTCGCATTCCGGAGGAGGATAGTTCAAACCCGCGTCCGGCCGCTCTGATTTAGGTTTCCCGTGATTTGCCTAAATCGTTTCGGGCAAATGCTTTGAAAGGGCACGACCGACTTTCTCCCCTATCCTTTCCTAATTCTATGGGACCGATGACCTCGCTGTTTGGTAATATTTATATGTAAGAGTGAGTAATTTCTTCCATGCTTTATAGATTTACAACCCATTTTAGAGTCGCCACGATAGTTTGTAGCTATGATGTGAAGAATCATTATGTGGAATTAGTATTTCAGTTTCCCTAAGGATGAATTAAGATTGAAGACTTGATTCCAAAAAATAAGCGATCAGTTTTGATCACAAAATATTTCTAGTATGGTTGAACCACTTTATAAAAGAATGCTTTGATGGGAGGAAACTTGCAGATGTGTGTGCGTGTGTGTGTGTAACAGAGATAAGGCCATGGAGTACGCAGTATGGCAAGTAGTCTCTACTACTAGCTACTCTGTGTATCCCTACAGGGATATGTCGAGACTACATAACCTAAATACACAACGATGGCTGTTACTTCCTTTCGCATATAAAATGTTCTAGCGATATGAGCTGCGACACCTATCACAAAAAAAGCGACACACCCTTGAATTTTTCTCTTCAGAGCCTTAATTCAAGTACATTACAAATATTGAATTCAGATAGTTAAGATGCCTATGAAACTCGTGTACAAAATGCACGGTAATTTCTACATTAGCGGAGTAATAAAGTTCCAAATATACAGAGCAATTTCGGGTAAACCTTACAATGTAGCGAAGTCAAGTGACACGGGAAGCAAGCCAGCCGAAGTGGCCGTGCGGTTAAAGGCGCTGCAGTCTGGAACCTCAACACCGCTACGGTCGCAGGTTCGAATCCTGCCTCGGGCATGGATGTTTGTGATGTCTTTAGGTTAGTTAGGTTTAACTAGTTCTAAGTTCTAGGGGACTAATGACCTCAGCAGTTGAGTCCCATAGTGCTCAGAGCCATTTGAACCATTTCACGGGAAGCAATGTATCTTGACGACAAAAAATTCTGAGCATCTAAATGCTCACTCAAAAGATGTAGCTACTCTATGTATCCCTACAGTGATATGTCGAGACAACAGACGGTAATTCGACTCACACATATGCCATTTATTTATAAACGTAACAATGGGGTTTGTGTCTCAAGATGGAGAACTTCACGAAGATGGAACGTACATCGAAAAAAGTAAAATACATGTAATTTAAATATGTACAAAATAAGATCTCCATTTTGTACATAATTTCATTTAGACACGCAGTGATGACTTTCCAGGTAGTGTAAAGACGTACTGGGAACTCTGATTAGACGGTCTGTGGTTTGAAGTGTGATTATATGAGAAATACATGCAGTCAGTGTTTTCGTCGACAATTATAACTGAAAACTATATGGAAAATATTGTTCCCTTTCCATTAATGAACACAACCAGTAATCGGAATTGTAATTTATGGTGTTATTGGCCATAATCTTATGAATCAATAGGCCTGTTGTTCAGATATGCGATCAGTCATGAATTTTCATTTCAGTGGTTGTAAAATTGTTATACATGCACTTTTGGCTTCCCAAATACGATGTAATTTGTATTGAGATCATATTAGCTGAAACAGTTGGTGTTGGGTTGCGCTAAAGTTTCTTGCATTTTCTTTGAAGTAAAAGTGCGCAGTTCTCTGACGCTTAAAAAGAAAAGATAACATCCACATTCACCAATAACACCAAGTAACCGAGTCTTCGGTGTGCGTCATTTGAGAATTTTGCATTTACACGGAGGCAGTGGTTTTCACTGATGCAGATCAATTTTCTTAAAATGAAAGTGAAACTAAGGAAGCAACCACCACGTTTTGTCATTTTATCATTTGTATTGCCCTTTTATTGATATGTAGTGTAATTTTACATTTTAAAATAGTTTTTCATTCGTATTTTCCAGATATGCCAACAAAAATGATAACTACGAAAGCAACAATATAACGTAATAATCTTATATTTACGCACCATTCACCACCACATCTAATCCAGATAACGCTTCCTTTATTATGAACTTATTCATAACAGCATAATATATGGCCAAAAATATTTTGAGCTTGAGGCGTTGTAATCGCTCTGAAAAATTATACAGGGACCAGGGAGAACGCTTAAGAATACAATAATTTCTATATAATATTACATATAAAACGAGGCCGCAGCAAAGTCTTAGACAAATACAAATTTAAAAACTAGAGACTATATAAAGTACTGTAATTGAATGAGTAGTTAAAACGTTTATGGACGCCAAAAGTATCTACTTCTGTATAGTTTTAAGAATTTTTATTGTAATGGTGCGATTTCATTCTTTGTACAGAATCTACAAGCGTAACTCAAGATTTTCTTAGGGAACATGTATCGTAGATGAAATAAAATAAATATTTTTTGACGAAATGTCCACACCTAAAAAAAGAAGAGAGACGTGGCCAATATCAGACTTAGCGTCAGTACAAAATATGACACTACAGGACACGGCAGCCTACATAATCTTGTAATACTTATCTCTCAATGACAAATCACTAATCTACAACAGGCCACTGGATAGAAGCATTAAAGTTATCTTCTTTATTACTGTATGGTTTCATGCACTAGTTAACGTTGGTTTCTGAGGATGTCTGGAGGACTTGTGACATTGTGGATGGCACTAAGTGATTCATCATTGCTGTGAGAACTTCCTATTGACTATTGATGAGAGATGAGGCGATGGAATCGCTCGAGGATGCCGCTCCACCGTCTGAAAAACATAAAATAAATTTATTAGTGAACGACATATTTAGTTTAACGTCCAACTGCACAAACTCACATGTCACGCAGCAATACGTAAATATTCTCTTTCCTTTCTCTTTAAGAAATCGTAATTACGCTAAGAAGTGTGATTGAATGAATGTTTTTTTAGGTTATTAAATGTTTGCAAATTAGGTTCATTTTCGTAATTAGTGATACATGATAATAACATGTAATTGTTGTCTTTTTTGTTTTTAGACCTCCGTTTTACCTCAGTCGCAATTATGTAAGTAAAAGAGGTCATAACCTTCTTTTTCGACTGCAATAAAAGTCTTATTTAGATAATTGACGTTCCACTTCATTTCTAAGAGTCTTCAGTGATCACATGTAAAACCTGAAAACTGTTTACAATCTTGAGAAATAGATCTATAAGGAAACCCAAATTACATTAACTATTAGAGGAACCGCCTTAAGTTACACAGTAAGAGAGAGGAGACGGTGTGTCTCAGCTAAAGATTTTGGGCGATGGAAATTGTTAGAGGAACTAAGGGCAATTAGTTGTAAAGGACGCGTCAAAGCCGAGACTGTTTTAGGGGATCAGTCATTAGCTCTCTTTTGAAACTGGAAACGTTATTTTCGAGGAAACCGTGAGAGATCATTTCAAAGTCAAGTTTCTGCTGCAGAACAAGATTTAGAGGAGAAAGGGGTTCCGTTTGGAGTGAGACAGAAAGGATTTTATTCTGACAGGAACGAGGAGGAGAATCAAAATCCTGAAAGATCCAGTCGCTCGTGGATTCTCATGAGTTACTACCCACTCTCTAGTGATTGCCCTCTTGTGTTTGGTTTGATACGTTGCTCCGAAAGACAAATAATACGCTTAGTTCTGCGAAAAATGCAACACACCGGAAGAATCATCTGACTCAATCCGCCTTCATAGGATTTGTAGAACGGTGTACCATCGATAAGTGAGCAAGACCACAGAGAAATGATGTACATGTTGACCCAGCAGTACTTATCTTGTGTTACTGGATAGCTCAGTGTCACGGCAAACTGGCTGAGAATCACAAAACGAACTGGAAACTTGAAAGCAGGTACAGTATGTGTCGCCATTGTCAGTATGCCCAGTCTCAGCAAATGAGACAGTCCTAGCAGACCACAATGATCTATGTTCAGGAAATGCGGTTGTGATACAGTAACATTTCGGATCGAACAATGCACGGTGCTGTGGCATTGATGCAACTGTGGAACTGGTGGGTAGATACACCGAAGGGTTGGCACTAGAAAATGTACTCCTGCAATGGGATGACTGTCATCTCAGCAATGTAGGCGTAACGAACCGCATGCTTCGTCCACAGTGGAGACTCGATGCTGAAGGACTGAGTGGGTGCAGACCTCTTTGCGTCGATTTTTCGAAGGTAGCAAGATAAGGCTCTAACATCCCTTTGGCATTGAGGTCATTAGATACAGGGCTATTGCTAGCGTTGTTTCAGGGACGGGGAAGGAAATTGGCCGTGTCCTTTCAAAGGACATACCGCGCCATTTACTGCGGTATGGACTGGAGGCACTGCATCGCATCGACGTCTACTGTTCAGGAACTAAATCGCCTCACGTTAAAGGGTGTGCTTTACACATCGTCAGAATAGCAAAATAGCAAAATGGGATGTTTTCTGAGTCCTTGCTACCTTCAGAATACTAAAGAATGCATATTACTCAAAACGGGCAAGAGATTTTTCTAAATTTACTAATTCTAAAAAATGTCGGATTACATTTCTCAGCCTGTCTTCTGAGACAAGTAGTTCAGTCAGTATTGCCTTTCGTGTTCCTAAATTTCTCCGGGATCCAACTTGATTGTCTTGCAGGTCGATTTCTTCCATTCCATCCGTGTTAAACTTTGCACCCGCGGCCGTCAAGAGTTAGTGGAAGCATTTCCATACAAATAGAGCACTCTGTCAGCGTTACAATGGTAGCAATTATTTTGTTACAATAAAGTAATAAAGATAATTAGGAAAATACAATCAATGAATTACCCTGTAACGAGCTGATGGAAACCAAGTGTTCATCTTATTAAAGCATCCAGCAAACAACGCTGATCAACTCCTCAAAGTTTGTCTGTAGTATTACTTCAAAATAATCGTAGGTTTAATGTAGTAAATGAATCTGACAACAACACGTTATCGAACTGAATTGGGGAAGAAAGAAAATTGTACATTTTGATTAAAAGAAGGGCTCGGCTGAAACGGCACAGCGCGAGCCTTCAAGGAACAGTCACTTTGGTACTTAAAGGAGATGCGCGGAGTAAATATTGTTGAAGAAGAGGTGAGCACGAGTGCAATAATCAGGTGCAAATGGCTGAAGGTATGGCTCCTCTTTTCTAGATTTAATTTATTTTTCGTACTTTTTGTTAATGTTTGCTGTTTTACCGAGCGAGGTGGCGCAGTGGTTAGACACTGGACTCGCATTCGGGAGGACGACGGTTCAATCCCGCGTCCGACCATCCTGATTTAGGTTTTCCGTGATTTCCCTAAATCACTCCAGGCAAATGCCGGGATGGTTCCTCTGAAAGGGCACGGCCGACTTCCTTCCCCATCCTTCCCTAATTCGATGAGACCGATGACCACGCTGTCTGGTCTCCTTCCCCAAACAACCAACCAACCTTTGCTGTTTTACGAGTAAGAGATTATCATTCATAAAGAGATAAAGTGCCTGAGATAGTAAAGTAACAGAGAAAACTCTTCTATTTAACCATATGACGGAACAATGTAAAACCGTTCATGCCTCTTGCGATTCCTATGGTTCGTTGCTAATTCATGTAAGTTTATTCAAGGTGAAAGTGTTATTTCAAAGCAAATTATTGCTGAGAGTCCTGAGCATTATTTAGATACTCTGAATCATGTTTCGTTTCCAAATAACTAGTAGAATTGGCTTTCAGCATTGTAATAACTGAAACTTTCGTGGGAATTTCTGGTCTGCTTCACAGATAGTCAGTGAACCAATTTTAATCGTGAAACTGGATCTGCATCTCTTCCAAAGTACTTTAATGGAGTCCGATAGTTTTTCTACAGGCGACACGGTGATCATTTATTTCATAATTTCAAAGAGATCCCACAAGCTGAGGTTACTCAAACGTTGGCTTGGAGTGGACTTTTTAGGAATAAAAAACAATAACTTTCATAATTTGATGTATAAAAATACAGTGTGAAAGCATTTGTTAGTATTCAGAACTAACAAGTATTTTTGATCCCATCGAATTTTAAGGTATCCAGAGATCATATTTATAAGTGAAACAGTTTTTTGCTTCACATAGGAAAATGATATAGCGACATAAAATACCTACAGTGCCCCACCACGGAAAATATTTACAAAGTAACATAGTAATATTTTCTTTTAATTTTGGAACTGTCAATTAGCCGGCCGCGGTGGCCGAGCGGTTTTAGGCGCTTCAGTCCGGAACCGCGCTGCTGCTACGGTCGCAGGTTCGAATCCTGCCTCGGGTATGGATGTGTGTGCTGTCCTTAGGTCAGTTAGGTTTAAGTAGTTCTAAGTTGGGACTGATGACCACAGAAGTTAAGTCCCATAGTACTCAGAGCCATTTGAACCATTTTGAACTGTCAATTTGGTAATCAAGGCAAATAGCAGAAATAAATATTGTTGAAATGTAAGCACGAGGGAAGTGGGCAGATTCAAACGGATGGAGGTTGCATCAGACCACATTTCAGGCATTACCTCTCACTACGGACAACGCAGTGACCGAGGCCCCTCGCTTAATGATAGAGAGCAGCGGCGTTTGCATAGAGTTGTCAGCGCTAACAGCCAAGCAACAAAGCTTGTAAAAGTCAAGGTAGGATGTACGATAAACGTATCCGTTCCTTCAGCGGGCGATGAAATTTGGCGTTAAAGGGCTGTGGCAGCAGACGACTGACCGACGCAATAGATTTTTATACCAACAAATCGGCAAACGCCCTAATTAACAATGTTTTAACTTCTCTGTGTATGATGCAGTGACTGGAAATTAACCTTTCATGCATTTATGAGAGCCTAAATGTATTCTTAAAAATCCTCTAAGAGCTCCTAATAAATAATTCTTTATTGCAACCGATTTCAATCCTGAGATCATCAGATATGTGGAAGTCATTTAAAGCAGCTTATGGCAGTTTAAACCTACGGCATCAAATAGCATAAAAACAACAAATGTATTCGCATTTGCGAATACGATTAGATTTCAGCTGCCCAAATATTAATTACATATGACAATTTGCGCCGAACCGGGACTCGAACCTGGGCTTCCCGCCTCACCACCGAGCGGTTACCTCAACAACTTCGGCTATCCCTGTACACTTCCTGGACCGACCCAAACCTCCATATGTCACCCTGTGTCCACGTCCTGCACTCGCACAGTTACTGTGATTTACGCACAGGGAGAAACTTATTTATAATTGTCGTGGCCTGTATAGGCATGTAATACGATTTTACAGTGTCTGTGTTTTACAGTGTACTATGCAATGTCCTTTAGATATACACGCATGTGGGAAAAACAGACGCTGCTACGATCTACAGCTGTAAGAAATAGAAGAAATGTATTCATAATTGCATAATACACTGTAAAACACAGACGCTGCAAAATAGTATTACATGCCTAGATAGGCCGCAACGGTAGTTACTTTGTCTCTCTCTCTGTGCGAAAATCACAGCAACTGTGCGAGGGCGGAACGTGGACACCTGGTGACAGACGGTGACTTGGATCCGTCTGGGATATGCACTCGGATAACTGAAGTGGTTATGGAGACCGCTCGCGCAAAGCGGGAAATCCAGGCCCGAGGTCCGATCCACCACAAGTTATCGTATCCCACTAATAAATTGTACAACTCTTTCTACTGTTTCACACAGCTGTAGGTCGTAGCAGTGAATGCATGTCTGAAGGACATTATATAGTACACGATAAAACACAGACATGCAAAAGAACATAAAATACATGTCAAGACACTGCTGTCAAGGGGTAAAGTCCTTCACAATGATTATTTGAGAACTGTAACGGGCTGTAATAAAAAAGTATTTATTACTAGCTCATGGTGCTGTAAGTAAGATGTTTTCAAGTACTTTCGAGCTGTGGGGTACCACCTGTAATAAAATGTATGATATAGAGTCGAGGGATATGAAAGGGAAGCAGTGGTTGCGAAGGGAGCGAAACAGGGTTGTAGCCTCTTCCCGATGTTAATCAATCTGTAAAGGAAACAAAAGAAAAATTCGGAGTAGGTATTAAAATCCATGGAGAAGAAATAAAAACTCTGAGGTTCGCCGATGACATTGTAATTCTGTCAGAGACAGCAAAGGACTTGGAAGAGCACTTGAACGGAATGGACATTGTCTTGAAATGAGGATATAAGATGAACATCAACAAAAGCAAAACGAGGATAACGGAATGTAGTCGAATTAAGTCGGGTGATGCTGAGAGAATTAGATTAGGAAATGAGACTCTTAAAGTAGTAAAGCAGTTTTGCTATTTGGGGAGCAAAATAACTGATGATGGTCGAAGTAGAGAGGATATAAAATGTAGACTGGCAATGGCAAGGAAAGCGTTTCTGAAGAAGAGAAATTTGTTAACATCGAGTATAGATTTAAGAGTCAGGAAGTCGTTTCTGAAAGTATTTGTATGGAGTGTAGCCATGTATGGAAGTGAAACATGGGCGATAAATAGTTTGGACAAGAAGTGAATAGAAGCTGTCGAAATGTGGTGCTACAGAAGAATGCTGAAGATTAGATGGGTAGATCACATAACTAATGGGGAGATACTGAACAGAATTGGGGAGGAGTTTGTGGCACAACTTGACTAGAAGAAGGGGTAGGTTGGTAGGACATGTTCTGAGGCATCAAGGGATCACCAATTTAGTATTGGAGGGCAGCGTGGAGCGTAAACATCGTAGAGGGAGACCAAGAGATGAATACACTAAACAAATTCAGAAAGATGTAGGTTGCAGTAGATACTGGGAGATGAAGAGGCTTGCACAGGATAGAGTAGCATAGAGAGCTGCATCAAACCAGTCTCAGGACTGAAGACCACAACAACAACAAAAATAAAGACAACAACATGGTGCATATTGTTATAGCGTTGTAATAACCCTTACTGGTCGAAAACGTATCCTTCGTCATGACCTTTGACACAGATTTTCTTTTCAAAAACTGAAGTGCAATACCATAATCCCTTTGACATGAGTTTCTTAAGCCCACTTCTCCCACTCCCACACCCACCCTCCCACTCCCACACCCACCCACCCACCCACCCACACACACACACACACACACACACACACACACACACACACACACACACCAGAAACAGAAATTCGAAGCTCTTCGAAATAAGTGGGGCACTGTGTATGAGATATCCACACAAGGTGTAACGAAAAGGTGGGGTCAGACTTTCAGGAAACATTCTTGTAACGCAGTGGAAAAAAATATTTCCTCGCGTAGCAATCTCCAATCAACATTTACGTCTTGCAGCTAGTTGTCTTACGCTGTAATAGTGTTTTCCTCAACTACACGAAGGAGTCCTCCTTCAGTTGAGGTGTCGTGGTCCTTCTATGCCTCCTCCAGTCGCGAGTAGAGGGTATAGCGTCCCCTTTTTCCTAATACGACGATCAATTACTTCAAACTCCTCCTGTAGAGGCACTGTCTTTCTGGAAATCTCCCTAACCAAACATAATCAGCAAGGTATTTTGAACATTTCATGTAAGAAAACGTTTCATGTAATGCTATTATGTCCTGTTCCTGTATGTTTCCCGTGATTAACGCAACTATGATGAGAAGTAGAAAATGAGCTCTAACATGGAAGTAAAACGGTTCCGGACCCACGTCTATATAACACCTTTTATTCATCTACATCTACATTTACACTCCGCAAGCCACCCAACGGTGTGTGGCGGAGGGCACTTTACCTGCCACTGTCATTACCTCCCTTTCTTGTTCCACTCGCGTATGGTTCGCGGGAAGAACGACTGCCGGAAAGCCTCCGTGCGTGCTCAAATCTCTCTAATTTTACATTCGTGATCTCCTCGGGAGGTATAAGTAGGGGGAAGCAATATATTCGATACCTCATCCAGAAACGTACCCTCTCGAAACCTGGACAGCAAGCTACACCGCGATGCAGAGTGCCTCTCTTGCAGAGTCTGCCACTTGAGTTTATTAAACATCTCCGTAACGCTATCACGGTTACCAAATAACCCGGTGACGAAACGCGCCGCTCTTCTTTGGATCTTTTCTATCTCCTCCGTCAACCCGACCTGGTACGGATCCCACACTGATGAGCAATACTCAAGTATAGGTCGAACGAGTGTTTTGTAAGCCAACTCCTTTGTTGATGGGCTACATTTTATAAGGACTCTCCCAATGAATCTCAACCTGGCATCCGCCTTACCAACAATTAATTTTATATGATCATTCCACTTCAAATCGTTCCGCACGCATACTCCCAGATATTTTACAGAAGTAACTGCTACCATTGTTTGTTCCGCTATCATATAATCATACAATAAAGGATCCTTCTTTCTATGTATTCGCAATACGTTACATTTGTCTATGTCAAGGGTTAGTTGGCACTCCCTGCACCAAGTGCCTATCCGCTGCAGATCTTCCTGCATTTCGCTGCAATTTTCTAATGGTGCAACTTCTCTGTATACTACAGCATCATCCGCGAAAAACCGCATGGAACTTCCGACACTATCTACTAGGTCATTTATATATATTGTGAAAAGCAATGGTCACATAATACTCCCCTGTGGTACGCGAGAAGTTACTTTAACGTCTGTAGACGTCTCTCCATTGAGAACAACATGCTGTGTTCTGTTTGCTAAGAACTCTTCAATCCAGCCACACAGCTGGTCTGATATTCCGTAGGCTCTTACTTTGTTTATCAGGCGACAGTGCGGAACTGTATCGAACGCCTTCCAGAAGTCAAGGAAAATGGCATCTTCCTGGCAGCCTGTATCTAATATTTTCTGGGTCTCATGAACAAATAAAGCGAGCTGGGTCTCACACGATCGCTGTTTCCGGAATCCATGTTGATTCCTACAGAGTAGATTCTGGGTTTCCAGAAATGACATGATACGCGAGCAAAAAACATGTTCTAAAATTCTTCAACAGATCGATGTCAGAGATGTAGGCCTATAGTTTTGCGCATCTGCTCGACGACCCTTCTTGAAAACTGGGACTACCTGTGCTCTTTTCCAATCATTTGGAACCTAGAGGCTTGCGGTACACGGCTGTTAGAAGGGGGGCAAGTACTTTCGCGAGGAATGTTTCCATAAAATTTGGATGTACCTTTTTGTTACACCCTGTATAAGTTGCAGTTGGGAAACGTGCAGCGAGGATAGCAGTCACAGTGGTCGATGGTGAGAAGTGACAGCCTCGCCAGCAGAGTACGTACCCGGAGCCCAGGACTTCTTGCCGCGGGTGCCGTAGAAGCCGACGGGCGCCTTCTTGGTGTTGCCCCTCTTCTGGCGAGTTGCCTCGCTGGCCTCGTTCAGGTAGTACAGCAGAGAGTCCAGGTCAGGAGGGGAAGCCCCGTCGTCTTTCTTGCCTCGTACTCCCTGAATGGCGGACAACACAGACATCACCTCAATAGCACATTCACACTAACAACAAACTCATTCAAGCTACTTTTGCTTCTATACTGAGATGACAGAAGTCACGGGATAGCGATATGCACATATACAAAAGGCGGTAGTACCGCATATACACTACTGGACATTAAAATTGCTACACCAAGAAGAAATGCAGATGATAAACGGGTTTTCATTGGACAAATATATTATACTAGAACTGACATGTGATTACATTTTTACGCAATTTGGGAGCATAGATCCTGAGAAATCAGTACCCAGAACAAACACCTCTGGCCGTAATAACGGCCTTGATACGCCTGGGCATTGAGTCAAACAGAGCTTGGATGGCGTGTACAGGTACAGCTGCCCATGCAGATTCAACACGATACCACAGTTCATCAGGAGTAGTGACTGGCGTATTGTGACGAGCCAGTTGCTCGGTCACCATTAACCAGACGTTTTCAGTTGGTAAGAGATCTGGAGAAAGTGCTGGCCACGGCAGCAGTCGAACATTATCTGTATCCAGAAAGGCCTGTACAGGACCTGCAACATGCGGTCGTGCGTTATCCTGCTGAAATGTAGGGTTTAGCATGGATCGAATGAAGGGTAGAGCCACGGGTCGTAACACATCTGAAATGTAACGTCCACTGTTCAAAGTGCCGTCAATGGGAACAAGATGTGACCGAGACGTGTAACCAATGGCACCCCACACCATCACGCCGGGTGACGCCAGTATGGCGATGACGAATGCTCCCGTCCAATGTGCGTTCACCGCGATGTCACCAAATAGGGATGCGACCATCATGATGCTGTAGACAGAACCAGGATTCATCCGAAAAAATGACGTTTTGCCATTCGTGCACCCAGCTTCGTCGTTGAGTACACCATCACAGGCGCTCCTCTCTGTGATGCAGCGTCAAGAATAACCGCAGCCATGGTCTCCGAGCTGATAGTCCGTGCTGCTGCAAACGTCGTCGAACTGTTCGTGCAGATGGTTGTTGTTTTGCAAACATCCCCATCTGTTGATCAGGGATCGAGACGTGGCTCCACGATCCGTTACAGCCATGCGGATAAGATGCCTGTCATCTCGACTGCTAGTGATACGAGGCCGTTGGGATCCAGCACTGCGTTTCGTATTACCTTCCTGAACCCACCGATTCCATATTCTGCTAACAGTCATTGGATCTCGACCAACGCGAGCAGCAATGTCGCGATACGATAAACCGCAATCGGGATAGGCTACAATCCGACCCTTTGTAAAAGTCGGAGACGTGATGGTACCCATTTCTCCTACTTACACGAGGCATCACAACAACGTTTCACCAGGCAACACCGGTCAGCTGGTGTTTGTGTATGAGAAATCGGTTGGAAACTTCCCTCATGTCAGCACGTTGTAGGTGTCACCACAGGCGCCAACCGTATGTGAATTCTCTGAAAAGCTAATCATTTGCATATCTCAGCATCTTCTTCCTGTCGATTAAATTTCGCGTTTGTAGCACGTCATCTTCGTGGTGTAGCAATTTTAATGGCCAGTAGTGTACATGATATAAAGGGTAGTGGATTGGTGGAGCTGTCATTTGTACTTAGGTGATCCATTTGAAAAGGTTTTCAATATGATTATGGCCTCACGACGGAAATCAACATACTTTGAACGCGGACTGCTAGTTGAAGCTAGATGCATGGGATATTCCATTTCGGAAATCGTTAGGACATTCAATATTCCGAAGGCCATAGTGTCAAAGTGTGCTGAGAATACCAAATTTCAGACATTACCTCTCACCAGGGCCAGTGCAGTGGACATCCCTCGCTTAGCGACTGAGAGCAGTTGCATTTGTGTAAAGCTGTCAGTGCTAACAGACAACCGACGCTGTGTAAAACAACCGCATAAGTCAATATGGGACCTGCGACAAACGTCTCCGTTCGGACAGTTCGATGAAATTTGGTGTTAATGGGCTATGGCAGCAGATGACCGAAGCGACTGCCTTTGCTAACGGCACGACATCGCGTAATATTTCTGACTTTGCAGCCGTCATATTCAAGTACAAGAAGCTCTTCTTAGAGCAGCTGAGAAGGCAGCAGTTGGGTGATGACGTAATGTGGTGTGAGGTACCGATGACAGATGGTTTGTTAGGTATGGGTATCATGAGAAGGACCGTCTAAATTGTGGTCCCTCTCCGCGATTGGCTGCTGCATTAGGAAGTTGCGCACCAAAATGACAATCTTCTGTCATTAATAATAGACAAACTAAAGAGCGTAATTACTTGTATTTCATATTTAAAGCATCTCTCAGTAGTGTGATATCATTCTATTATTTCACAAGTATTAATAACCAGCACAACAATAAACAACTGTTAAACGAAAAGGCTGAATAAGCACTTCGGAGACCTTTGGAGCGCGCCTAACTTGGATAGCGGGTGAAGTGGTTCGGCTGTGAGATCAGAGCTGGTTTGGCAGTGTCGGAGGACAGACGTGTTGTCTGCCGCGGTCGATGTTAGTTAAGACTTTAATAGCAACGTATGGATATTTGGACATACACAATAAAAAAAAGATTTGCATCACCTCAGTTCCGAGAGTTCCGGAACCTGTGCAGAAAATTGGAACAGAGATCAACATAAACACCATTTCCGCGCTTTTTATTGTTCATGAAAACCACACATTGCATGTTGTACCATCACACTGCGAGATCTTCAGAGGTGGTGGTCCAGATTGCTGTACACGCCGGTAACTCTAATACCCAGTAGCACGTCCTCTAGCGTTAATACATGCATGTATTCGTCGTGGTATACTATCCACAAGTTCATCAAGCCACTGTTGGTACAGATTGTCCCACTCCTCAACGACGATTCGGCGTAGATCCCTCAGAGTGGTTGGTGGGTCACGTCGTCCATGAATAGCCCTTTTCAATCTCTCCCAGGCATGTTCGACAGGGTTCATTTCTGGAGAATATGCTGGCCACTCTAGTCGAGCGATGTCGTTATCCTGAAGGAAGTAATTCACAAGATGTGCAAGATGGGGGAGCGAATTGGCGTCCATGAAGACGAATGCATCGCCAATATGCTGCCGATATGATTGCACTATCGCTCAGAGAGTGGCATTCACGTATCGTACAGCCGTTATGGCGCCTTCCATGACCACCAGCGGCGTACGTCGGCCACACATATGCCACCCCAAAACAGCAGGGAACCTCCATCTTGCTGCACTCGCTGGACAGTGTGTCTAAGGCGTTCACCCTGACGGGTTGCCTCCAAACACGTCTCTGACGAGTGTCTAGTTTATGGCATATGCGATACTCATCGATGCACAGAATGTGATGCCATTCCTGAGCGGTCCATACGGCATGTTGTTGAACCCATCTGTACCGCTCTGCATGGTGTCGTGGTTGTAAAAATGGACCTCGCCATGGACGTCGGGAGTGAAGTTGCGCATCGTGGAGCCTGTTGTGCACAGTTTGAGTCGTAACACGACGTCCTGTGGTGGCAAGAAAAGCATTATTCAACATGGCGGCGTTGCTGCCAGGGTTTCTTCGAGCCATAATCCGAAGGTAGCGGTCATGCACTGCAGTAGTAGCCCTTGGGCGGCCTGGGCGAGGCATGTCATCGACAGTTCCTGTCTCTCTGTATCTCCTCCAAGGCCGAACAACATCGCGTTTGTTCACTCCGAGACGCCTGGACACTTCCCCCGTTAAGAGCCCTTCCTGGCACAAAGTAACAACGCGGACGCGATCGAACCGCGGTATATACCATCTAGGCATGGTTGAACTACAGGCAACACGAGCCGTGTACCTCCGTCCTGGTGGAATGACGACCCCCTCCGTCTAATAGGCGCTGCTCATGCATGGGTGTTTACATCTTTGGGTGGGTTTAAATCTCTGAACAGTCATAGGGACTGTGTCTGTGATACAATACCTACAGTTATCGTCTATCTTCAGGAGTTCTGGGAACTGAGGTGATGCAAAAATTCTTTTGATATGCGTATATTTGGGAACAGTGTGATGCTAATTACGGAAATATGCAGTTCACTAATCTGTTGAAGAATATAAATTATTTGTGACTCTAAAGTGGAATGTGATGTGCAGTTTCCCGTGTTATGCTAATAAAAAGCGAGTGGCATCTCGTATAGAAAAACTGTTTGCAAATTTAATCATCCCTGAAATAACAGTTCCTCGCTAAGATTTCCTACAGCCTCAAGATTACGGATTCACGACCTACGTCCTGTTTTCGCGCAGGGGACAACAACTGTAGAAGACTGCAGGTTAGTGAACAGTTATTAGAACTTATTCATTCCACTCAGTGTGGTGGAAGCAAATGCACCTCTTGTGTACTGCAGTCTTAGTACAAATGAGATGAGTGACACGACATCTCTGGTAACACAGAAAAGGTACGAAGGAGAGAAATATTTTTGAGTGAAAGGGTTTAATGATACGCTCGTATAAATATCACCCTCTTTCTCTCTGCGACTCTCTCTTTTTCAACTTGCCGTAATCGCCTACAACCCTTCTTGTGGGTTCGTGACCATGTTGGCTGGAACCTATACGACTGGAAAACCGATTTCAGTCGGTAAGAGCTAATGGTAGGGTTCGAGTGCGGCGCAGACCCCTCGAAGGCATGGATCCAAGTTGTCAACAAGGCGCCATGGAAGCTGGTGGTGGTTCCATAATAGAGTGGACTGTGTTTATGTGGAATGGACACGGTTCTCTGATCCAACTGAAACGATCATCGGCTGGAAATGGTTACGTGGGGCTACTTGGAGACCATTTGCAGCCATTCATAAGCTTCATGTTCCCAGCCAAGAATGGAGTTTTTGTGGATGACAATGCGCCGTCCCGGC